>NC_042616.1:763305570-764044945 GCF_901001135.1 Rhinatrema bivittatum
GAGCGCACCATTAGCCCCTGTTTGGCCACGCGTTTTTGACTCACTATTTTTACCCCTTATACAGTAAGGGGTAATAGTGCGTCGAAAACGCGCGGCCAACCCCCCCCTAATTTGCATAGCTTAGCGTACTGAATCGCGAGCCCAGGAGAGTGGCCTGGGCGCGCGTCGGGAGAGCAGGTGCTCGCTGGCTCTCCCGCACGTTTTTCTGTATCGGCTGTATAAGCACCTGCATGCAGGGGAGTAAAACCAGGACTGGATCCCACCAGTCCTGAAAATCTGGAGCCCATTGGCAACCTTACTTCCTGATGCAGAGAGGTGCGCTTGGCCTGACCCCAGGTTTATTAACGCGGGAAACTTTACTCCTGGTCAGAGACGGAGTTAAATTTTGAGTGCTGCTGTGCTGGCACTTAAAACTATAAAACAGAAGTCTTCCCAACTCCTCTGACACTGTCTGCTGATGCTGGCCTGAGATCCGGATAAGAACTGACCTTTCTGGCTATCATTTTTTAATTTTATTTATCTTAAATATTTATGTACCACTTACCAAATTTTTCCTAAGTGGTTTACAATAAAAGATTCCTAATAAAAGACAATACTAACACATTGCAAATCATCAGACAAAATCTAAACCAGTTAAGAATAATTAAAAATAGCCACTTATCACCTTAGATATTCATGACAGAATATTTACTGCAGCCACAAGGTTACCTTTTATGTTCATTGAATTAATTATAGTTAGCTGCATCTAAAGAATTTCCTAAGCTTGATTAAATAAAATAGTTTAAAGCAACTTCCTAAATCTAATTTAATTTCACTCTCAGCACGATCTCTAACTTCCCCTGTCCTCCCATCCACACCTAGAGTTAAAATGTGGCTCGGCCTGTGCAGAACGCACATTGTAGCTCAGTATAGGCACTTTTTATCTCCTAATGCATTAGCATATCATTAGCTTGATGCATCGGCAGTTAAAAAACTTGTACCCTGTGCAGTAAAACTTTGTGCTAAAATCCAGCGCACAGTGCCATCATTGCATCGGCCTGAAAGTGAGTTGCTAAGTAGTATTCTCATTAATCTTACTCATGCTACTTCCAACTTGATAGGAGCAATGACCATACAGAAACCTGCTCAGACGGAGACACAGACACCCACCTTCAGCTTCTCAGCTTTCTTCTCTTCACTGGATTTAAACGCCTGAATCTCTTTCAGCTCCTTCCTCAGTGGTCCCAGGTGGTTTTCATATTTTTCCTGTGAATATTAAACAGATCTAATTGAAAAATGTGAATAGTGTGTTTGATGTTATAAATCAGGATTAAATGGCTCTCAGATCCTCCTGTCTTATACTATAATAAGCCCAAGAGTGACACATCAGGATGAACATTGTACCAGGGTGCTTCCTTGAATCCTAAGCCCTGGGATCACAGGCTGTGGCTTTCTCTCATCCAGCCCCTCCCCAGGAAAGGAGGAATGAGACTAGAGCACAGGACACAACAGAAGAGAAAAGAAATTGCTCTGCTCCTGTTTCTCCTAACCAAGACCCATATCTTCTCCAATACTCCCTAAGAAGCCATAGGGCTCCATGCTGAATGCCCTCATTGCAGCCAATCAACTCAATACGGTTCAGAACTTGCGTGACTGCTGGGGAAACTGCTGCTCACATCCTCATCCACCCCTTGCATTGGAAATTCCGCAGGTTTGTGGTAGACAAGGTTCACTATCAATACATGGTCCTTCTGTTCGGTCTCTCAGCGGCTCCGAGAGAGTTTGGTGATAGCAGCGGCACGTCTTCATCACTAAGGGATCTGTGTCTTCCCGTATTAAGATGACTGCCTGGTGACAGGGCCTTCCCAGTAGATAGTGTTGGATTCCAGGGACAGGACGATTCGTCTTCTTCAATCCTTGGGATCCCTCATCAATTATACCAAATCAAACTTTATCAAAGGATAAAATTAATCGAGGCTTGGATAGACCCCCCCCTTTCACCTCAGCGAGACAAACACTGCTGCCGTTCCTGCCCGGGCTATCAGCACATTCAGGCCCCGAGGGGAACAGCAGCAGTGTTCTGTAGAAGCCGGCAACAGGAACATGATCTTTTCTTCTTCCCGCCCCTGTGGCCCAGAAGAGGAAGTGATGTCTACCGGGTACGCGGGAAGAAGAAAAGGCTATGCCTGCATGCTGCCGCTGCAGAAGGAGCTTGCGCTGCTGTGCCCCCCCCCCTTCCCGGCTCCGACCTCCCCTTCTCTCGCCAGCGCGACACCTGCAAGAAAAAATAAAATTATAATAATCAAACTGCAAACAAAAAAGGCTGGGGTGGGGAGAAAAGAATACAATTACAATCTCAGCTGATTGCTCTGTGCCTCAATCAATCGCAGCACAAGCAAACAGCTGAGTGCTGCCTTCTTAGCGCTGTGGGGCTGGGGATGTCGCTCCTGCTGCAGTTTACAGCCTGTCAGGACTTTGCTTTTAATAGCAGCATACCGGCTACCTTGTGCTGCAGCTGCTATGTGTGCTGGGGGTAGGGATGGGGGTGAATGAGACAGAGACTGAGTCAGCATGTGTGTAAGTGTATGAGAGAATGTGTGTGTAAGTAAGAGAAATGTGTGAGAGAGAGATTGGTCAGGCAGGTGACTGGTGTGTGCGTGTGTGAGAGAGATTGGTCAGGCAGGTGACTGGTGTGTGTGTGTGTGTGAGTGAGAGAGAGATTGGTCAGGCAGGTGACTAGTGTGTTTGTGTGTTTGTGTGTGTGTGTGTGTGTGTGTGTGAGAGAGAGAGAGATTGGTCAGGCAGGTGACTGGTGTGTGTGTGTGTGTGAGAGAGAAAGAAATTGGTCAGGAAGGTGACTGGTGTATGTGTGTGAGAGAAAGAAATTGGTCAGGCAGGTGATTGGTGTGTGTGTGTGTGTGTGTGTGTGTGTGAGAGAAAGAAATTGGTCAGGCAGGTGATTGGTGTGTGTGTGTGTGTGTGTGTGTGAGAGAGAAAGAAATTGGTCAGGCAGGTGATTGGTGTGTGTGTGTGAGAGAGAGAGATTGGTCAGGCAGGTGACTGGTATGTGTGTGTGTGTGTGTGTGAGAGAGAGAGTGTTCAGGCAGGTGACTGGTGTGTGTATGAGAGAGAGAAAGAAATTGGTCAGGAAGGTGATTGGTATGTGTGTGTGTGTGTGTGTGTGTGTGTGTGAGAGAGAAAGAAATTGGTCAGGAAGGTGACTGGTGTGTGTGTGTGTGTGAGAGAGAAAGAAATTGGTCAGGAAGGTGACTGGTGTGTGTGTGTGAGAGAAAGAAATTGGTCAGGCAGGTGATTGGTATGTGTGTGTGTGTGAGAGAAAGAAATTGGTCAGGAAGGTGACTGGTGTGTGTGTGTGTGTGTGAGAGAGAGAAAGAAATTGGTCAGGCAGGTGATTGGTATGTGTGTGTGTGTGTGTGAGAGAAAGAAATTGGTCAGGCAGGTGATTGGTGTGTGTGTGTGAGAGAGAAAGAAATTGGTCAGGCAGGTGATTCGTATGTGTGTGTGTGTGAGAGAGAGAGAGAGAGAGAGAGAGAAAGAAAATGATCAGGCAGGTGATTGGTGTGTGTGTGTGTGTGAGAGAGAGAAAAAATTGGTCAGGCAGGTGACTGGTGTGTGTGTATGTGTGTGTGTGTGTGAGAGAGAGAGAGATTGGTTAGGCAGGTGACTGGTATGTGTGTGTGTGTGTGTGTGAGAAACAAAGAAATTGGTCAGGAAGGTGACTGGTGTGTGTGTGTGTGAGAGAGAAAGAAATTGGTCAGGAAGGTGACTGGTGTGTGTGTGTGTGTGTGTGTGAGTGAGAGAGAGAAAGAAATTGGTCAGGCAGGTGACTGGTATGTGTGTGTATGTGTGTATGAGAAACAAAGAAATTGGTCAGGAAGGTGACTGGTGTGTGTGTGTGTGTGTGTGTGTGTGAGAGAGAAAGAAATTGGTCAGGAAGGTGACTGGTGTGTGTGTGTGTGTGTGAGTGAGATAGAGAAAGAAATTGGTCAGGCAGGTGATTGGTATGTGTGTGTGTGTGAGAGAGAGATTGGTCAGGCAGGTGACTGGTATGTGTGTGTGTGTGTGTGTGTGTGAGAGTAAGAAAGAAATTGGTCAGGAAGGTGACTGGTGTGTGTGTGTGTGTGTGAGAGAGTGAAAGAAATTGGTCAGGCAGGTGATTGGTATGTGTGTGTGTGTGAAAGAAAGAAATTGGTCAGGCAGGTGATTGGTATGTGTGTGTGTGTGAGAGAAAGAAATTGGTCAGGCAGATGATTGGTGTGTGTGTGTGTGTGAGAGAGAAAGAAATTGGTCAGGCAGGTGACTGGTATGTGTGTGTGAGAAATTGTATTCCTGCACAGCCTCCTCTATGGGGATCAGGGTGTGAGATCTGAGACACCGGAACAAACTATGATAATAAAGATACTGACACATACCTTGTATTCCTGCACAGCCTCCTCTATGGGGATTAGGGAGTGAGATCTGTGACCTTGGGACACACTGTGATAATAAAGATACTGGCACTCACCTTGTATTCGTGCACTGCCTCCTCTATGGGCATCAGGGTGTGAGATCTGTGACCCCGGGACACACTGTAATAATAACTGACACTCACTTTGAGAATAACATAAAGATTTATTTATTTATTTATTATTTTTATTATACCGAGTTTCATGATGGAATCACATCAACCCGGTTTACAATTAACAATGTGAGTAAAGGCAGAGAGTAACATAGTAAAACATTTCCCAATTTAACGTCACATATAGAATGAAACTTAACAGGTATAATAACAATATTTAGGATGTGAGAAAGTTACAAAAAACAGGGAAAAATAACTAGGATCTGAAAGGGGGAGGAAATTGAAGGAAGAATATTAACATTTTAGCCAACTGTATCAATTAATAAATATGTATAGTATAAAAATATAGATGAGTAGCAAAAATGATCAAATATGATGCTGTTGTGAATTATAATAATAAGATGCTGTGACTGCGTATGAAGTTAGTGGGTTTATTACAGTTCACTAACTTTGTGTTTGTGCTGATGGGTGGGGAATTTAATCCAGTTCTGGGAACGCTTTTTTAAAAAGCCACGTTTTTAGTCTCTTCCTAAAAGTTGGGGCGCATGGTTCTTGTCTTAAGTCCGGTGGGATGGAGTTCCAGAGGATTGGACCTGCTGATGAAAGAGCTCTTGAACTGTAGGATTTATGTTGGTAAGTTTTGGCATGAGGTACCTGAAGTGATTCTTTGTAATGTTCCCTGATGGGTCTGGCGGCTGTGTATTTTTTAAAAGGGATTTGTAAGTCAAGTTGAGTGTGTTGATGGATGTTCTTGTAGATAATCATGATGGTTTTGTACATAATTCTGAAGTGGATCGGTAACCAATGAAGGTCTTTGAGGATGGGGGAGATATGGTCGATTTTCCTGGAGTTTGTAAGTATTCTAGCTGCTGTGTTCTGTACCATTTGTAAAGGCTTGGTGTAAGAAGCTGGGAGGCCTAGTAGTAGAGAATTGCAATAATCTAGTTTGGAGAAGATTATTGCTTGCAGGATTGATCTAAAATCTTGCGCGTGGAAAAGTGGCTTTATTCTTTTCAGAATATGTAATTTGTGGAAGCAGTCTTTTGTAGTTCGGTTTATGAATGGTTTGAGGTTAAGACGGTTATCTAGGATGGCTCCTAGATCTCTTACATGGGTGGTTTGTAGGAGGGTAGGTGGCTTTGAGAGCGTGATGTTGTTTTCAGGTGCTATAAGGAGATATTCCGTTTTCGACGCATTAAGGACTAGGTTTAAGCTGGTAAGGAGGTGTTTGATTTCTAGTAAACAACTATCCCAATATTCCATTGTTGACGAGATTGAATCTTTTATAGGGATCACAATCTGTACGTCGTCCGCGAAGAGGAAGTGTTTAAGGCATAGTTTTGTGAGTAGTTGACAGAGTGGTAGGAGGTATACATTAAATAGGGTGGGTGAGAGGGATGAACCTTGTGGCACCCCTCTGGTGGAGTGGTGATATTGGGATTCTGTATTGTGAATTTTGACCCTATATCCTCTGTTTTCCAGGAAGGTTTTGAACCATGTTAGTGAAGTAGCTGTCACTCCAATATTTGCTAGTTGTTTTAAGAGGAGGTAATGGTTGACGGTGTCAAAGGCCGCCGAGAAGTCGAGGAGGATTAGTAAAAATGCTTTGCCTTTATCGATGCCGGCGAGGAGGAAGTCTGAAAGTGCAAGAAGTAGTGTTTCTGTGCTTGCAGCTTTTCGAAAACCATATTGGTTTGGAGACAGAATGCCGTGGTCTTCCAAGTAGTTGGAAAGTTGGGTGTTCACCAATTTTTCCATTATTTTGGCTATGAATGGAAGGTTGGAAATAGGGCGGAAGTTGTTGGGATCACTTGGATTTAGATTCGATTTTTTAGGAGGGGTTTGATTGAAGCTGTTTTTAGATCATCTGGGTAGATACCCTGGGAGAGGGAACAGTTTATAATTTCGGCAAGGGATTTTGATATAGTATCAGGAATGAGAAGTAGCATTTTGGAAGGAATTTGATCAAAAGGGTGTGATGAAGGTTTCATTTTCTTCAGCACTGATTGTATCTCTGTGAGAGTGATGGGTTCGAATGCTTTAAGCTGTATATCTTTGTTAGGGAGAAGGTATGTGTTGTCTTGGGAGCTAGTGGTTAGTGATAGTTGATTGAGGAGGTCAGAGATTTTTTTGCTGAAATGAAGAGCCAGTTCGTCTGCTTTGGTCTGAGAGAATTCGGGTGGTATATCAGGAGTGATCGGTTTAGTGAGATTGGAAACGAAGGCGAATAGGGCTTTTGAGTCAAAGATGAGGTGATGAACCTGACGGGCATAGTAGTCTCTTTTTGTTTTCTGTGTACTGCTTTTGTATTGGTGGAGCGTGCGTTTGTAGTCTGAGAGTGAGGCTGGTGAAGGGGCTTTACGCCATTTTCTTTCTTTCTGCCGAAGTAGTTGTTTGAGATTTCTCAGTTCATCATTAAACCAGGGTTGTCTTTTGGATGCCTTTGAAGAGTGTTTTTTGGTGGTCAGTGGGCAAAGTGTGTTTGCTACTGATTTTGTTATTTTGGACCATGATTGAAGAGCGCTGTTAGGTGTAGAAACATCGATGGATGGTAATTCTGGGGCTAGAAGTTTGCTGAGGAGTTCAGAGTTACATGTTTTTTTGTAGAGGAAAGAAGGTCTTGAGTCAGGCTTGGAATCTGGTTGTAGTAGGGAAAAGCTGGTGGAGATTAAGGAGTGGTCTGACCATGGGACTTGTTGACAGTCAGGTTGATTTGTTTGGGAAATGCCGGCATTTGTAAAGAAGAGGTCGAGTGTGTGTCCTGCTTTGTGAGTGGGTTTGTTGATTTGTTGTTTGAAACCCATTGCGGACATTGCGGTGAGGAAGGCTTCGCAGTTTGTTGAAAGGGGAATTTTGTCAACATGTAAGTTGAAGTCACCCAAGATTATAGCTGGGGAGTCAAGGTTTAGGTGTAAAGTTATAGTTTCTAGAATAGGAGAGGTGTCTGACTCTAGCAGGCCTGGAGGGGCGTAGACTAGAAGGATTTGGAGATCTTCTGATTTGAACAATCCTAGTTCTAATTTGGTATTTGTGTTGATAGGATAGAGAGAGAACCTCAGGGATTTTTTGGCTGCTAGAAAGATACCCCCTCCTCTTTTTTTTTGTCTTGGGATAGAGAAGAAGTCGTAGATCTGTGTTGGTAGTTGGTTAATAAGTGCGATGTCAGTGGGTTTGAGCCATGTTTCTGTTATGGCGCAAAAAAAAGATAAAACCGACAGTCTTTGTGCAGGACCTTGGTATAATTTTAGAGACAGACCTTAGCTTTAAAAATCATATATCCACCAAACTGAGGGAAGGCTACCACAAACTCATCACTCTATGAAGGTTAAAACCATTACTTGAAAAAAACGCCTTTAGAACAGTATTGCAATCACTGATTTTTTCCAATATCGACTATTGTAATTCACTGCTACTGGGACTTCCTCATTCCACTATCCGACCTCTACAAGTATTACAGAATGCAGCCGCTAGAATTTTGACAGGAAACAAAAAATGCGATCGCATTCACTGATTTTAACGTCATTGCATTGGCTGCCAATCGAATAAAATTCACAATATAAAACAGCCTGCATTGTACACAAAATAATTTACGGTGAACCAACCGAATGGTTAAATTCGGCCATTCGATTACATATTCCCCAAAGGAATCTCAGATCGGCAAATAAGTGTCTACTAATAATCCCCTCGGTGAAGTCAGCACATCTCAGTCAAGTTCGAGAGTGAGCAGTAACAATACCAGGCCCCAAACCCTGGAATACGTTACCAGCTGAGATCAGATTACAAAAAGATATTAAAAAATTTAAGTCCAATCTTAAAACATGGCTTTTTGGCTGTGCCTATGCAAAATCAAACTAAATGATCTTTTATTTGTTGTTTTTATCTAAGAAGCTGTTCATATTTTCGCTGCTTTTATTCATCTTATTGTACTTAATTTTATCTTCGCTTTATGCTTTAAATTTTGTACTTGTTCTTAACTATTTATAATTTTAGAACTATATATCAATTATTAATTTGTTCTTATTGACGATTTACTGTATTTTATTTCTTTTTATTGTAAACCATTGTGATGGACCTTCTGATACGTTATATAAAACCTAATAAACTAGAAACTATTCCTGCACAGCCTCCTGTATGTGGATCAGAGTGTGGGATCTGTGACCTGGGACACACTGTGATAATAAAGATACTGACACTTACCTTGTGTTCCTGCAGAGCCTCCTCTATAGGGATCAGGGTGTGAAATCTGTGACCCTGGGACACACTGTGATAATAAAGTTACTGACACTCACCTTGTATTCCTGCTCAGCTTCCTCTATGGGGATCAGGGTGTGAGATCTGTGATGTTGCACTCACCAGTCACAAGGCTCCTCCTACCCTCCAAATCCTCCCCGATGCTGTGCTGGGTCTCGGGTCCCTGGCCATCCCTGGTTTTAATGATCCAAAGTCAATGACAAATCTTTTCCGTTGCAAAAAAATCAGCAGAACCAGGAATCACGATTTAAAACTCCAGGGAAGAAGACTCAGAACCAATGTCAGGAAGTATTTCTTCACGGAGAGGGTGGTGGATGCCTGGAATGCCCTTCTGGAAGAAGTGGTGAAGACTAAAACTATGAAGGATTTCAAAGGGGCGTGAAATAAACACTGTGGATCCATAAATTCTAGAGGATGTGAATGAAGAAATGAGGCATGGGGGTGGCTTGCGGGAATGATGGCTACTACCTGGAGATAACACCTTTATTCAATAAACATACACATGGTTAATGCGACTCCAACATTACTCTATGCTTCAACGGCAGGAGGAAATGTGGAAAAAAGAATTTGCATTCACATAAAAGCGGGGTATAGCTTGCTTGTTACAGCAGTTACTACCCCAACCCAAATAAGCCTAATATTTCACCTTCAATGCATATCCAGCGTAGCTCTCTGCTTCAACGGCAGGGGGGATTGAAGAAAAGATAATATATATTCAGACAACAACAAACAAGGACTGAATTACATAGTCTGGGTAAACAAATAAGCATGGGTGTAGCTTGCTTGTTACGGCAATTACTACCCCTAATTAATTAAGCCTGATACTTCACTTGGAATACATATCCAGCGCAGCTCACTGCTTCAACGGGAGGGGGAATGAAGAAAAGTGGATTTATATTCAGACAACCAACAAGGACTGAATTGCACAGGTTGAGTAAACAAAAAAGCGTGGGAGTAGCTTGCTTATTGCGGCGGTTACTACCCCTAACCAATTAAGTTAGATACTTCACTTAGATGCAGCTCCAGGCGGGGGGGAAGTGTACATCAATGGCGGGGGTGGAAGTGAAATAGAACCAAAAAGTTACTAAGGACCAAGAGTAACAGTTAAGTATGAGAAAAAATAAGTGTGAAAGCTTGCTGGGCATACTGGATGGGCCGTATGGTCTTCTTCTGCCATCATTTCTATGTTTCTATATCTCTCCGCTCACGGTCCGTCCATCCGTCTTCCATTCCCCCTGAATCTCCTCTGCTCTGTTTACGCAAGGAATGCCTCCGGCCTCCTCCTCAGCACAGGAACTCCATACGCAGGCGCGTACAGCTCCTGTCGCGATTTAAAGAGCCAACGGTGAGAAATCACCGCTGGCTTCGTGAGATGTCGTCATTGGCCCTGGCCTATTTAAGGCTCTCACAAAAGAAAAATGTGTGGCATAAAGTATACTGGACAATAACAGTTTAACATCCAGAGATTACTTTTATTTTACATTAGGGGTGTGCATCCGTTTTCAACGTATTGGCGACCCGCAACGTATTTTGTCCTATCCGTTAAATATGTGGGGAGGCGAAACGCATCGCGACTCCCCATGTATTTAACGTATTTTCTGTTTAATTTGGTGCGCCCAGCGGCGCGCGCTTTTCTTTGCCCCCATTAGCTACTTACTATCTACGATTTGCACAAAATGGCAGCGCCCCTGCGGTAATCATGCCGACCTGTCTGACCCTTTCCTGTGAGTCACAGTGACTCCCAGGAAAGGGTCGGACAGGTCGGCATGGATACCGGAATGCAGCGTGTCCGCGCTGACATTTTCTGAGCTGCACTGAATGCAGCCAATAGCGCTGTCATTCAGTGCTCTCTGTCGATTTTACTGATGAGCCAGCACTATATAAACATCAGCACGAGGAGCCACACACTTATTTCCAGCGATGCTGTGGGGAGGTGGGCTGGGTGGAAGAGGGAGGAGGCTGAACTAAGAGAGACAGGCTACTAGTAAAGGAAAGAAAATTATTCTTTGTTTTGCTGCAGTGCCAGGGTCAGCTACAGCTAGTCCTGTTTCTTTCAAGCTGTTTATTTTGGTCATCTCTGACTGAGAAGAGAAGCTGTGCTAGGTCAGCTAGCACTGACCACCATTTAGGGCTGGCTTGGAGAGATATATTATTTTCAATTTCATCCATTTTTCTGGAGTGACAAAATGTACTGCTTTTTTTAATTCCAATTACTTAGTCTCTTAGTGCACTGGGCTTCACTGGGCAGTTTAACAGGCTGGGTCTGTGCAGTCAAGTGCCCAGGGAGTCTGCCTCTTTTGTGCTTACAAGCAAGCAGCTTCTGTGTGCACGCCACACACATTAGTGCACAGCCAGGCACCGTGACCGTGGGCAGTGGGTAGTTTTAACAGACTGATCCTAACTATTGGGTGGGTCTGTGCAGTCAAGTGCCCAGGGAGCCTGCCTCTTTTGTGCTTACAAGCAAGCAGCTTCTGTGTGCACGCCACACACATTAGTGCCCAGCCAGGCACCGTGACAGTGGGCAGTGGGTAGTTTTAACAGACTGTTCCCTGTACTACCAGGATCAGTCCAGACAGTGGGTTATGTCCCCCGTCCAGCAGATGGAGTCAGAACAGAAGACTTCTGTGGGAGGTCCTATATTACCTCACCACCCGTGCCTCTATCTTCAGTATCTTTCTGACTCCAGCAGATGCGAGCAGGGGAATCGGTGTTCCCCACTACTATAGCTTAGGATTCTAGGCTTTTTCTGATCTTCTTGAGGGATCAAGTAAAAAAAAACAAAACAAAAAAAACAAAAAGAAGGAAGAGGTTTCGGTAAGGGGGGTTAATTTCCCGAGATTACTTAGGAGGGCTATTCCTGCCAGGAGGGACTGAGTAATCTCCCTCCACTGGGGCTTGCTGACAGGCCTGTTGCTCTCTCCTCTTCCCCTCTCTCTCTCTCTCTTTCCCTCGGCTTTATTTGGTTTTGAGGTAAGTGTGCTGCTTTCCTTTCAGGCTTACCTCAGTCAGTGTGTATTTTCGCCGTTGGGACTACGTCTGACCGTCGGGGTGCACACTGGTGGTTCCAGCCTCTCCCCCCCCCCCCCCCCCAACGAGGCGATCGTATCTGATCCGTGGCCCCGCGACGATCCATTCCCGGGGCTGCCGGCTGCCGGGAGGGTAGATTCCCCGGTGGCTCTCCGGGTTGGCAGGGGGTTTTCGGTCCCAGGGCTGGGGCTGTAGCACGCAGGGAGTTTGCCGCGCTCGCCCGCCCCTCCCCCCCTCGTGCTCCAATGCTGCACTCGGCGGCTTGCATCTCCGGTGGTCGTCAGGGAGGGAAGCTCTCTCGAGAGGGGCATTGCTCTGGCTGCGTTCCCGACGGGGAAGCCAGCCCTTCAGGAGGGGACGCCGCGGGCGGCCCGGACCGCGACTCAAGAAAGCGGCAGACCCCGTTCCCGCTGAGTGCGCGAACGGCGGCCATTTTGATGTCTGACTCCGAAGGGGGGCTTTCTGAGGAGGATTCCCCGAAACCAGCAGCGCCACTTACAAGAGCACTCTTGGCCGAATCGGAGGCTGGACATCTGGAGGGGGAGACCCCGGGGGTCCACCCGGGGGTTTTTCTTCCTTTTCCCCCGAGTTTATTATTTTAATGCATAAAGCATTTTTACAGTACAGGGATGCGCCGCTGGATTTCCCGGGTCCCACTCCTACCAAACTGGCCCGCCTGACCGCGCCACTGGGTGGGTCTCCCTCTCAGAGCACTGCACAACCGTCCGGGGTCAGTCCTGGGCCCTCCAGGGACCCTCCCGTGCCCCCTCAAGCGCCACTCGGAAGTCCGGGGGGGCCCCTCCGGGGGATCCTTCTGGTGATGATCCCACCTTGGCAGCCCAGGTGGAAGGAAATGATCCGAGAGTCCTCCGCATTTTTCAGCCAGAGGAATTGGACGATCTCATTCCCCATATCCTGAGGGAGATGGACATCGACCCTCCCCCGGAACCGGTCGGACCGGATCCTAAGGTCAGGAAGGGAGACCCACTGCTAGCGGGTCTTCGGGCCTTGGCAAAAGCTTTTCCCACCCATCCCTCCTTTCTTCAACTTATTTCCCGGGAGTGGGATACCCCTGAGGCGACCCTCAGGGTTAGTAGGGCAATGGAGAAGCTCTATCCCCTGCCACAGGACTTCCTGGAGATTCTCAAGGTGCCTGCCATGGATTCGGCAGTATCGGCAGTTACCAAGCATACTACCATCCCCGTCACGGGTGGCATGGCCCTGAAGGATATTCAGGACAGAAAGCTGGAAGTTTACCTCAAGAGAGTTTTCGAGGTTTCGGCGTTGGGGATGCGGGGGGGGGGGGGGGGGGGGGGGCTATCTGTAGCGCCCTAGCGCAGAGAGCGGGTCTCTGTTGGGTCCAACAGCTTCTCACCTCCCAGGATCTGCTGGAGGCAGAAGCCCAACAGGCGGATCGGCTGGAGGCCGTTATGGCCTATGGGGCGGATGCCTTTTATGATCTCCTCAGGGTCCTGGCTCGCTCCATGGTAGCGGCGGTCTCGGCTCGGCGTCTCCTGTGGCTTCGGAACTGGTCAGCGGATGCCTCTTCTAAGACCCGGCTAGGGTCCCTTCCCTTCAAGGGTAAGGGGAGGATCTGGATCAAATTATCAAGTCTCTCAACGAGAACGCAGTTTATAAGCTCCCGGAGGACCGTCCGCGTGCCTCGAGACCTTTCTCCTCTTCTTCTAGGTATCGGTCCCGGAATCAGCGTAGGACATGGGCCACGCGTCAACAACCCCCTCGGACTCCGTCCTCTCGTTCGAATTCCTGGAACTGGTCCTTTCGTGGGCGCCGTCCCGGTAGGGAGGGACAGGGACAGGGCCTCTCCACTTCTACCTCCATCAAGACTGCCCAATGATGCCAGGCGGATCCACGATCCGGTCCCCAGGCTGGGGGGCCAGATTGCTCTCTTTTATGAAGAGTGGGTCCAAATCACATCGGACCAGTGGGTCTTGGATATTCTAAAGCACGGCTACGCGTTGGATTTTTTCCACACACCCAGAGACAGGTTTCTCTTCTCTCCATGCGGGTCCCTTCACAAGCAAGAGGCCGTTCGTCACACCCTCACCCGGCTCCGCGCTTTGGGAGCGATAGTGCCGGTCCCCGCCTCTGAGCTGGGTCGGGGTCATTACTCCAACTATTTCGTGGTACCGAAGAAGGAGGGCACCTTTCGTCCTATCCTGGATCTCAAGACGGTAAACAAGTTTCTCCGGGTCCCTCGTTTTCGCATGGAAACCCTTCACTCGGTCCTGGCAGCGGTGCATCAGGGGGAATTCCTGGCCTCGTTGGATCTCACGGAGGCCTACCTGCATATCCCTATCCGCAGGGAGCACCAGTGCTACCTCAGGTTCAAGATCCTGGGTCATCACTTTCAGTTCCGAGCCCTGCCTTTTGGTTTGGCCACAGCTCCCTGGGTCTTCACGAAGGTCATGGTAGTGGTGGCAGCGGCATTGCGCCGGGAAGGCATCCTGGTACACCCCTACCTGGACGACTGGCTCATAAGGGCGAAGTCCCGGATCCAGGGCCGCCTAGCGGTCAACAGAGTACTTCAGCTGCTCCGGTCACTCGGGTGGATGGTCAACTATGCCAAAAGCCATCTAGTCCCCTCCCAGTCCTTGGATTTTCTGGGAGCACATTTCGACACGAAGGAGGGCATAGTGTTCCTCAGACCGGAACGAGCACAGGCTCTCTGCGACCAGGTCCTGCGTTTCTCGTCTCTGCTGGAACCCACGGCGTGGGATTACCTGCAGGTTCTGGGAACCATGGCCTCCACCATCGATCTAGTCCCGTGGGCGTTCGCTCATCCTCGTCCTCTCCAGAAGGCTCTGCTGTCCCGGTGGAAGCCGGCGTCGCGGGATTATCAGGCGCTCCTCCCGATACCGAGACCAACTCTAGACAGCCTCCAGTGGTGGCTGGACCCTCAGAACCTGGCTCAGGGGTTTTCCCTGGAGGTTCCGGATTGGATAGTTGTCACCACAGATGCCAGTCTTTTGGGCTGGGGGGAAGTCTGTCAGGAGAGCTCCCTTCAGGGCCGGTGGACAGCGGTGGACAGCGGTGCAGGTAAGGTGGCCCAACAACCGGTTGGAGACCAGAGCGGTCCGCCTAGCTTTGAAGGACTTCCCCCCATGGGTCCGCCACCGGGCGGTTCGGATCCTTTCGGACAATGTGTCCACAGTGTCCTACATCAATCGTCAGGGGGGCACAAGAAGCCTTCAAGTCTCCTTGGAAGCGGACAAGCTAATGCGATGGGCGGAGCTCCACTTGCTGCGCTTAGCGCCTCCCACATTGCAGGCGTAGACAACGTGCAGGCGGACTTTCTAAGTCGACAGCGCCTAGATCCCGGGGAGTGGAAGCTATCGGAGGAAGCGATGCGTTTGATAATCGCTCGCTGGGGGCGCCCTCACATGGATCTCATGGCCACCACGAGAAATACAAAGGCCCCACGATTCTTCAGCCACAGAAGGGAGCACGGCGCGGAGGGAGTCGATGCTCTGGTCCTGCCGTGGCCACGGCACGTCCTATTGTATGTATTTCACCCGTGGCCCCTCGTGGGAAAGGTTATCCGGAGGATAGAAATCCATCAGGGTCCAGTGGTTCTGGTGGCGCCGGAGTGGCCCCGTCAACCGTGGTTTGCGGACCTTCTTCACTTAGCCACGGAGGGCCCGCTAATTCTCAGTCATCTTCCGCGCCTACTCCGTCAGGGTCCTATATTTTTGGAGGAGGAAGATCGCTTCTGACTAGCGGCTTAGCTTTTGAGATGTGCAAGCTGAGACGACGGGGTTACCCAGAAGCTGTCATTTCGACTTTACTAAGGGCGCGCAAGCAATCCACTTCCGTAACTTATGTCCGGGTCTGGAAGGTTTTCGAAACTTGGTGCGGGTAACATGCTATTCAGCCCACTCACGCATTGGTCCCACAGATTCTCTCATTTCTGCAGGAGGGACTGGACTTGGGCCTTGCTTATAACTCGGTCCGGGTGCAGGTCGCGGCTCTAGGTGCGTTTTTGCATTGCGGAAAGGGGTCGCTCCTCTCCTCCCATCCGGATGTTGGGCATTTCCTCAAAGGGGCCAAGCACCTGAAACCTCCGTTACGTCCGCCTTGTCCGTCTTGGAACCTGAACCTAGTTCTGCGGGGGCTTAGTGGTCCACCTTTTGAGCCTCTTCGAGATGCCACTCTCAAGGACATCACTTTTAAGACTATCTTCCTGGTGGTGATTAGTTCGGCGCGGCGTATCTCGGAGCTTCAGGCATTATCCTGCCGGGAATTGTACCTCCGTTTTACTGACGAAGGGGTCTCTTTGCGCACGGTTCCATCCTTCCTGCCCAAGGTGGTTTCGGCTTTTCATCTCAATCAGTCAGTCGAACTACCTTCCTTTTCTGCGAGCGACCCTAGGGATCTGCGCAAACTAGACGTTAAGCGATGTCTGATGCGATATCTGGAGGTCACAAATGAGTTCTGTATCTCTGACCACCTGTTCGTGCTTTGGTCGGGTCCCAGGAAGGGTCACATGGCGTCCAAGTCTTCCATCGCCCGCTGGTTGAAGGGTGCAATCGCCGCCGCTTATCTTGGGTTGGGAAGGCATCCTCCGCTGGGGGTTAAGGCCCACTCTCTTCGCTCGCAAGCTGCGTCTTGGGCGGAGAATAGCGCGGTGTCTGCTCAGGAGATCTGCAGAGCGGCGACTTGGAAATCGCTTCATACCTTTGCGAGGCACTATCGCCTGGACGTTCGAGCGCCGCCAGGCGGTTCTTTCGGGGATAGGGTCATTCGAGCAGGGCTCTCTACGGGCCCGCTCATAGGAGGGAAGCTTTGGTACATCCCACCATCTGGAATGATCCTGGTACGTACAGGGAAATGAAAATTATTCCTTACCTGCTAATTTTAGTTCCTGTAGTACCATGGATCAGTCCAGACGCCCTCCCTTTTGTTTTGGGTGTATTATCTCTGGTGGGTTGCCTCTGCTCGACTATCCTCTCCTGTTACTCTCTGCTCTCCCTGGTTCTCCAGGGTCTGTATTCAGCAGTTCTGTGTTTTTGCAAGTTCTCTGTTGAGGTTTATAATGATGGTTCAACGACAGTTATGTCAGGGAATAGTTACTTGATCCCTCTGTTGCTTTTTGGCTTGGCTTGGCTAGGCTAGATACTGAAGATAGAGGCACGGGTGGTGAGGTAATATAGGACCTCCCACAGAAGTCTTCTGTTCTGACTCCATCTGCTGTACGGGGGACATAACCCACCGTCTGGACTGATCCATGGTACTACAGGAACGAAAATTAGCAGGTAAGGAATAATTTTCATATCCTAAGTATTTGGTTGGGTCTGTGCAGTCAAGTGCCCAGGGAGTCTGCCTCTTTTGTGCTTACAAGCAAGCAGCTTCTGTGTGCATGCCACACACATTAGTGCACAGCCAGGCACCGTGACAGTGGGTAGTTTTAACAGACTGATCCTAAGTATTTGGTTGGGTCTGTGCAGTCAAGTGCCCAGGAGTCTGCCTCTTTTGTGCTTACAAGCAAGCAGCTTCTGTGTGCACGCCACACACATTAGTGACAGCCAGGCACCGTGATAGTGGGCAGTGTTACTACTCAGTCACATTAAATCCATAATGTCAGGGAAAGAGAGATGTAATCGAGTGATTGGGACTGGCAGAGGAGGCACCTCAAAAGACACTAGTGCAACACCACCAGTACAGCTAAAAAGGCAACTGTCGCACTCTAACCTCTTTGAAGGGGATGGCAGTTCCATGCCAAAAAAAATGAAATCTGACCATGATACATCGCCATCGCCACCACTTGTTTCTGGCCCTGTAGTTTTGGAGGTGAGGGAAGGGGAGGCAGAGTCATGCAGACAAAATGTAGACACCCAAAAGCAGCAGGGGGACAGAAGTCTCGACTAACACTTAGCATTGATAAGGTAGCGCAGTCACTGTTTGCTTCTGATTCAGATGAAGAATCTTCTTGTGTGGGATTCTCATCAGAAACAGAAGAAGTAATAGCTGACGAATCTTCGGTAGAATCAGTTAGTCCTGTCTTAGCCTCCAGAAATGTGCAGCAGGGATGACAGTGATAATGAGGAGGAGGAAGAGCAGTCAGTACAGGCACAGAGGGTGACTGATGCCCCGTCTGGCATTGCTTCTCAGGGTGCACCCACTACCTCAACTCCAGTGCCAGCATCCACCCCCAAGGTGTTAGAGAGGGGAGGATTATGAAAGACATCTCCGATCTGGAAACACTTTAAAGTGACAGAAGACCCGCGTTATGCTCGGTGTAATTACTGTGCCAGGGATATTAGCAGAGGCAAGCAAATGGGACATCTATCTAACTTTGGCATGAACCATCATATGAAGAGGCAACACCAAACAAGATTACTGCCATCTGGGGATGGTGGCAGTTCCAGTCGGGGGACCCCTTCCAACCAGTGTGCAGTGGTAGGAAAGCAGCAGAGTCAGCTCACGCCCTCATCCCCTTCTAGCAGTCAGGCGGCAGGCCAGCAACCCCCTGACATGTGGCGGAAGCGACAATCCACCATGGAGGAAATGGGGTGGAGTGCGGTAACGCTATCCCGGGGTAGGAGGCAGGCAGCCTCAAAAGTTGTAACCAGGACCATTGGGGAAATGATTGCCCTTGATGACCAGCCCTTGCAGCAAGTGCAGAATGTGGGTTTCAAGCGTTTTTTGATGGTCGTACTTCCAAATTACAAAATCCCCTGCAGAACCACATTTAGTAGAAAGGTCATCCCCAGCCTGTACAAGCTGTGTCGCAGTCGCATGTAAGCACTGCTAGCTAAGGCAGACGGAAGAGTGCATTTCACCTGCGATATCTGGACCTCCATGAATGCTGCACACTCTTACCTCTCTCTGACAGCACACTGGTGGGACATGGCTGAAGCAGGGGCAGCCAGCAGCTCTATTACTGAAGATGTATCAGGGTGGAGGTGGGCTTTACCCACCCACCTGATGGACCAGGCCCATACCGCAGCCAATATTTTAGCATGTATCAGACAGATGCTGGAGGGCTGGCAACTACACCAGCGAGACAGGAAAACGCAGGCAGGGTTTTTTGTCACAGACAATGGTGCAAACATGGTTAAGGCAATAACCGATGGGCAGTTTAAGAACATCCGATGTTTTGCACACACTCTGCACCTGGTAGTGAAGTCAGCTCTGGGCTTGGAGTCCAATGGCAAAGAGAATGAATACCTGCATAGGTTAATACAGAAGTGCAGGAACATAGTAGCACACTTCCACAGAAGTGTCAAGGCGGGGCAGGTTCTCCGACAAAAGCAGACTGATTTGGATATGCCTCACAAGCGTCTCAATCAAGACATTGCCACCAGGTGGAATTCCATCTTTATGATGCTGGAGAGGTTACTGGAGCTGCAGACACCCCTTCATGAACTTTCTGGTACAATGGACATAGGTGTGCAGAATCCCCTAGAGCATCATGATTGGTTAGTCATGAGTCAGCTGGTAAAAATCCTGCAACCCTTCAAGGATGTCACGGAGGAGCTGAGTTCCAGAAGTGCCACCTTGGCTGACATCATCCCTATAGTTAATTTCCTGGATGAACATTTGGAGGCCTTTAAACAGGAAGAGGGAATGACTTTTGAGGTGCTGCAGTGTCTGGACGTTTTGCAGCAGCAGGTGAAAGACAGATTAAGACCTTTAACAGACGACCGCACATACATGCTCACCTCTGTCTGTGATCCCCATGTGAAAGGTAAACTCGCCCTACAGACCAATTGTCTGTCATTTGTGAAGGAGCTGCTGTTAGCAAAGGTCCATGAACAGGAAGGCCATAGGCGGAGACAGATTAGGCTTGAAGCAGAGGTGGAAACAGCAGGCACGTCAGAGAGTTGTGCTGCTAGCACAAGCAGGAGCAGCACTGTGTCAGCGACAGATAGTACCTCCTCCTCCACGTCAGAACGCCCAAGGCATGTTGCCCATAAAGATTCATCAGTTGTGCAACGGGCGAGAGAGAAAGCAGCTGGATTGAGTAACTCTGAGCCCGCCCAAGCACAGAAGACAGCAGCACAGCTGTCAGTGACACGGTATCTCTCAGAGCCGATAGAGAAAATGCAGACAGATCCGCTGGCATATTGGGCACACATGTCCACTGTCTGGCCACACCTAACCAAAGTGGCTCAGCGATATCTGTCATGTCCACCAACCAGTGTGCCCAGTGAACGTGTCTTTTCAATGACAGGGGATATCATGAGCCCTCACAGCTCAAGGCTGGCACTAGAGTTGATGGAAATGCTAGTGTTTTTGAAAGTAAACCCGCCTTTGCTTGGGTTTCCAAATTTTCCCTGTGAATGGCAAGATGAATAAAAGCAATTCAAAGCCGCAGCAGCTCCAATTGCCTCCTATGCTCCAGATAATATAAGCACTGCAGCACACGTACCTGACATGAAACGCTGTGCCTGACCGTCAACTGTCCAGGCCTTGTGTTCCTTCAAGTGTTTGACCTCGATTGCTGTGCCTGTTCATCCAGGCCTTGTGTTCCTACAAGTGTTTGACCTCGATTGCTCTGCCTGTTCATCCAGGCCTTGTGTCCCTAGGTGGGATTGACCTCTCTCCTCGACTGCTTTGCCTATCAGTCCGGGCCTTGTGTTCCTTCAAGTGTTTGACCTCGATTGCTGTGCCTGTTCATCCAGGCCTTGTGTTCCTTCAAGTGTTTGACCTCGATTGCTGTGCCTGTTCATCCAGGCCTTATGTCCCTAGGTGGGATTGACCTTTGTCCTCGACTGCTTTGCCTATCAGTACGGGCCTTGTGTTCCTTCAAGTGTTTGACCTCGATTGCTGTGCCTGTTCATCCAGGCCTTGTGTTCCTTCAAGTGTTTGACCTCGATTGCTGTGCCTGTTCATCCAAGCCTTGTGTTCCTTCAAGTGTTTGACCTCGATTGCTGTGCCTGTTCATCAAGGCCTTGTGTTCCTACAAGTGTTTGATCTCGATTGCTGTACCTGTTCATCCAGGCCTTATGTCCCTACCAGGGCTCAACCTCTAACGCTGTGCCTGTCTGTCCAGCTTGGAGCTAGGATATAGTTTTCATGACCTTCATAATATGGGCCATTTTCCCAAGCTGTTTCTTTGTTGCTACATTAATGTTTCTAGTGCTATAGAAAACTGGTGGTAGTTGTACTCTAGTTCATCCTCTGTGTTCCCATTTTTTACAGAGGCACTGTACGGTACAAAGTCAACATAGGTTGATATTGCAGATTTGGACTTGAGTAGCAGTATTCTTATTTCTGAGAGCTCTTCAAGTTCCTTTGTCATCAGCTAAAGTGCGTAAGTACAGTCGGTATTCACTAGATGCCAACGGAATTCACTAGACGCCAACAGTATTCACTAGACGCCAACGGTATTCACTAGACACCAATGGAAACACCCCACTCTAGGGGTGAACCCGTTCTAGGGAGTCCTTTCCTGCACAAAGGAAAGGGAACTCTCTCCTGGGCCAGCCTGTCTTTCCCCTATCAAAACCACAGGGACCAGACTACCTCCACTCTGCCAGCCTGTCTTGCCCCTATCAGCTTTCTGCCACTCTGCTTTGCTGCCATACACCAGATGACTCACTTAACTCCTTGTGGTGTTCTTGCCACTCTCATGGTTCCTCAGTGTGTTGGTGCTAGTCTATCTGCTTGCTATGTCCCCCTTTCATTGTGCTGTTGGATGTCAATGCCACTTGTCTTGCCCCTTTGCCAGTCGTGCTGCCTTCGTTGGTTCATGCATCTGCTATCGGTGCTCTCTTTTGAAGCTGTGGTGTGTTTTTGACACTCTCACTGCTGCTTTGTGCCTCTGTTAAAGCACTCTTGCCACTTCTGGTACCCCTTTGCACCTTTACAGTGCCTTAGGCTATTCATGCCACTTTGGTGCCACTTTGCCACAGTCTAAGTACCTTGGAGCTTTTTTGTTGTTGTGATGATTGCTCCCCAGAAGTTTCATGAAAATTGATAATAAAACCCCAATTCTACAGCCAAAAATAGGCTGGAAATCCTTCCCCCATTGACTTTAATGGGAACCGGAAAACAAATTTACATATTAGAGATGTGAATCGTGTGCCAGATCATCTTAACGATCAGATTCGGCTGGGAAGGGGGGGGGGGGGGGAAATCTGATCGTTAAGATATGTGAATTGGAATCGTTTCCGATTCCAATTCACATTGCTAATTTTTTTTTTAGGGAGGCCTGCGCCGCTAAAAAAAACAAACCCCACTCGACCCTTTAAATCGACCCTCCCCTCCCAACCCCCCCAAAACCTTTTAAAATTACCTGGTGGTCCAGGGGGGCCTCGGGGAGAGATCCAGGGGGGCCTCGGGAAAAGATTTCCCGTTCCCAGACATCAGCTGTTCTAAAAAAAAAAAAATGGCGCCGATGCCCCTTTGTCCTTACCATGTGACAGGGTATCCGTGCCATTAGCTGGCCCCTGTCACATGGTAGGAGCACTGGATGGCCGGCGCCGTCTTTAAAGATGGCGCCGGCCATCTTTACTCATCAGCTATGGGCTGATGCCTGGGAACGGGAAATCTTTCCCCGAGGCCCCCCTGGATCTCTCCTCTCACCCCTAGGCCCCCCTGTATTTCTCCCCGAGGCCCCCCGAGGCCCCCCTGGACCACCAGGTAATTTTAAAAGGTTTTGGGGGGGTCGGGGGGGGTCGATTTAAAGGGTCGGATGGGGGTTTTTTTTAGCAGCGCGGGCCTCCCTAAAAAAAAAGGGTCGGGAGGGTGGGGGAGGCTAAGGGGGGTCGATTTAAAGGGTCGGGTGGGTTTTTTTTTTTTTATCGGGCCATCGGTGCCATTTTAATTAGTGGCAGCAAACATGGCGCCGATGGCCCAAGAGCGGGAGATCGCGCCGGGACCCCCCCCCCCCCCACTGGACCACCAGGTAACTTAACATTTTGGGGGGGTTCGGGAGGGTGGGGGAGGGTAAGGAATTGGTTTTAAAGGGTCAGGGTGGGTTTAGGGGTTGCTTTGGTGTGCCGGTTTTCCCGCCCTCCCCCAAATAATTCCCGTGCCCTATTTAACGATACAATACAAATGCCCCTGACGATAAATCGGGGGAATTTGTATTGTATCGTGCACTCTAATGATTTAGAACGATTTTAAAATTATCTGACGATATTTTTAATCATTCAAAAACAATTCCCATCCCTATCGATGTATCGGATTCTCCATACGTCTGAATGCAACGGAAATGACCCCCGACGAATACGTATCACGAATGCAACGAAATTTTTTTGGCTGCACATCCCTATTTTACATATGTGTTCACAACTGTTTACTCTGTATTTAACTGTGCACATTGTCGAGTGTGCATATTTAAACTAAAAGTAATCTCTGGATGTTAAACTGTTATTGTCCAGTATACTTTATGCCACACATTTTGTGATTTATCTATATGTGTGTGTTTTTCACTCCGCCTTCTTTCTTTACTATCACCCTATTTAAGGCTCTCCCAGGCTGCCTACGGATGGCTTGGAAACGAGTCTCCTCGTGCTGAATTCCTTGTGGGTTTCTACGTTCTTTCTCCTGAATATCAGCTCCTGCATTCCTGCCTCCCAGTACTCGCTCCAGCCTCCCAGTTCCCGTTCTAGCTTCCTGTGCCTACTTACATCAGACGGACTTCCCTGGCTTTGACCTTTGGATTGGATCTCACCGTGCCTGCTTGCCGCCTGCCTCTGAGCTTTGGACTGGACCCACCCTGCCTGCTTGCCGCCTGCCTCTGACCTTCGGACCGGACTCCACCTTGCCTGCTCGCCGCCTGCCTTCTGACTCTCTGCTTTGCATGGCTGTACCACAAGATCCTCCTTGCAGGGGCTCACCTAAGACCAGACAGCCCCGTACCCAAGGGCTCAACCTGTGGGGAACGAGGGCTGGTAGTGGTGAAGCTCCAGCTGGCCCCTGCTCTCCTCCAGCCTTGCCTCCTGACGGTGGTGACCTGTCCCCCTCAGGCAGTGACAACACCATCTGGGGCCAAGGGTGCACAGCTTACATCAGAGCTGCAACACCTGGGACCACTGTAATAATAAAGATACTGACACTCACCTTGTAATCCTGCACTGCCTCCTCTATGGGGACCACACTGTGAGATCTGTGCTCCTTTCCTTCCTTACAGATAAGACAGATTGCTTTCCAATCCTCTGTGCAGAACAATTTTAATTTCTCTTCATGCTTCTGGCACAGAGTTTCCTCTCCTTTTCTCTCTGACATCTTTTTCACCCTTTCTATCAGATCCCGCAGCTCCCAGTTAGGCCTGAAGTTCCTCTGCTGAGATGTTTTTTGGCACTTGGGACAGGGGAAGTTTGTATCAAAGCCCTTCCAGGCCAGAGTGATGCAGGAGCGGCAGAAGTTGTGGCCACAGTCTATGGTCACCGGGTCTATAAAATAATCCAAGCAGATGGAACAAGAAGCTTCCTCCTGCAGATACTCCATGCTGCTCCCTGCAGCCACGCTCCTGAGAGGAGAAGTGCAGACTCTACTTTTACTTTCATTTCTTCTCTAGCAGCGTCCCAGAAAGGGAGGGTTTCTCTCTCTCTGGAGTCTCGAAACTATTTTTCAAGCTGTGTTTCTGGTTTTACTACACATAAAACAAGGGGAACAAGTTGACTTTTCTGAAGTGTTTCACTGTATTTTTACATCGTGGTGACCTTTAGAGAGATAAACTCAATAAAGGCCTGTTTTGGTTCACCTACAGTTTTTCTTCTGTGGAACTGAGTACTTTTGGAAAATTTGGAATAGAATTTAGAAACAGCCAGAGTTATGAGAGTGGCTGCTTCTTTCTATTCCAAACGTATATCTATACACAAACACACACTGAGAAGGAGAACTGCTCTCAATTTCTGAATATAAATGTCATGATCTGTGCTTCAGTAAAGCCGGTAAAATTCTTCTATGCATAAAACAAGCGTGGGGTCTGGGGGCATTTGTATCTGATGATCTCAAGGAGGCCAAACAGTTGGATAAGGTGATAAAAAAAAACAGAAAGGTGCTTGGTTGCCTAGTGAGAGGTGATAATGCCCCTGTATAAACCCCTAGTCCACATTTGAACGAGCCACTCCTGAATTAATACAAAACATATACATAAGCCCTCAAACCAGCCACTCCTGAATTCATACAAAACACATACATAAGCCCTCGATCCAGCCACTCCTGAATTAATACAAAACACATACATAAACCCTCAAACCAGCCATTCCTGAATTAAGACAAAACACATACATAAGCCCTCGATCCAACCCCACCTGAATTAAGACAAAACATATTCATAAGCCCTCAATCCAGCCACTCCTGAATTTATACAAAACACATGCATTAGCCCTTGAACCAGCCACTCCTGAATTAAGGCAAAACATATACATAAGCCCTCAAACCAGCCACTCCTGAATTCATACAAAACACATACATAAGCCCTCGATCCAGCCACTCCAGAATTCATACAAAACACATACATAAGCCCTCGATCCAGCCCCACCTGAATTAAGACAAAACACATACATAAGCACTCAAACCAGCCACTCCTGAATTCATACAAAACACATACATAAGCCCTCGATCCAGCCCCACCTGAATTAAGACAAAACCCATACATAAGCCCTCAAACCAGCCACTCCTGAATTAATACAAAACACATACATAAGCCCAGCCACACCTGAATTAAGACAAAACGCATACATTAGCCCTCGATCCAGCCACTCCAGAATTCATACAAAACACATACATAAGCCCTCGAACCAGCCCCACCTGAATTAAGACAAAACATATTCATAAGCCCTCGATCCAGCCACTCCTGAATTTATACAAAACACATACATAAGCCCTTGAACCAGCCACTCCTGAATTAAGGCAAAACACATACATAAGCCCTCAAACCAGCCACGCCTGAATTAAGACAAAACACATACAGAAGACCTTGAAGAGCCACGTCTGAATTAAGACAAAACCATATGTAAACCCTCGAACCAGCCACTCCTGGATTAAGAAAAAAACACATACATAGGCCCTTGAACACCCACTTCTAAATTAAGGCACAACACATACATAAGCCCTCGATCCAGCCATTCCTGAATTAAGACAAAACACATACATAAGCCCTCAAACCAGACACTCCTGAATTAAGACAAAACATATACATAAGCCCTCAAACCAGCCACTCCTGAATTAAGACAAAACACATACATAAGCCCTCGAACCAGCCACTCCTGAATTAATACAAAACACATACATAAGCCTCGAACCAGCCACTCCTGAATTAATATAAAACACATACATAAGCCCACTAACCAGACACTCCTGAATTAATATAAAACACATACATAAGCCCACTAACCAGACACTCCTGAATTAAGACAAAACATATACATAAGCCCTCAAACCAGCCACTCCTGAATTAAGACAAAGCACATACATAAGCCCTTGAACCAGCCACTCCTGAATTAAGACAAAACACATACATAAGCCCTTGAACCAGCCACTCCTGAATTAAAACAAAACACATACAGAAGCCCTCGAACCAGCCACTCCTGAATTAAGACAAAACACATACAGAAGCCCTCGAACCAGCCACTCCTGAATTAAGACAAAACACATACATAAGCCCTCGAACCAGCCACTCCTGAATTAATGCAAAACACATACATAAGCCTCGAACCAGCCACTCCTGAATTAAGACAAAACACATACATAAGCCCTCGATCCAGCCACTCCTGAATTAATATAAAACACATACATAAGCCCTCGAACCAGCCATTCCTGAATTAATACAAAACACATACATAAGCCCTCGATCCAGCCACTCCTGAATTAATATAAAACACATACATAAGCCCTCGATCCAGCCACTCCTGAATTAATACAAAACACATACATAAGCCCTCGATCCAGCCATTCCTGAATTAATACAAAACACATACATAAGCCCTCGATCCAGCCACTCCTGAATTAATACAAAACACATACATAAGCCCTCGATCCAGCCACTCCTGAATTAATATAAAACACATACATAAGCCCTCGAACCAGCCATTCCTGAATTAATATAAAACACATACATAAGCCCTCGATCCAGCCACTCCTGAATTAATATAAAACACATACATAAGCCCTCGATCCAGCCACTCCTGAATTAATATAAAACACATACATAAGCCCTCGATCCAGCCACTTCTGAATTCATACAAAACACATACATAAGCCTTCGAACCAGCGACTCCTGAATTAATATAAAACACATACATAAGCCTTCGAACCAGCCTCTCCTGAATTAAGACAAAACACATACATAAGCCCTCGAACCAGCCACTCTTGAATTAAGGCAAAACACATCCAGAAGCCCTTGAACAGCCTCTCCTGAATCAGGGGCAGATTGGCCTATCAGGGGATCGGGCTTCCCCCGTTGTGCCGGTCTAGCTGGTCATGTGGTCTTGACCGCGTGGGTCTTCCTCGGCCCAGCCTCAGCACCTCCAAGCCAGCCCCCGCCGGAGGCCAAGCCAGCAGGGGCTGAAGAAATTAAAATCGAGGTCGGCGGAGGCCGAAGAAAAGAAGATGGGTGCCTCCCAGCCAGCCCCCGCCAGAGACCAAGCCGGCAGGGGCTGAAGAAATAAAAATTGAGGCTGGCAGAGGCCGAATATAAGAAGATGGGCCTGCGCCTCCCAGACAGCCCTCGTGGGAGACCAAGCCGGCAGGGGCCGAAAAAATGAAGATGGGCGCTGTCCAGCCAGCCCCTGCTGGAGACCAAGCCGGCGGGGGCCGAAGAAATCAAAATCGAGCCCGGCGGGGGCCGAAGAAGTGAACACTGGTGCTGCTAACCGCCGCTGGAGACCAGCTGTTCAGCTGGGGGCCTTAGATCGGAAGGGTGCTTCTGTGTGCGAGAAAGGAATGGTGCTTTTGTGTGTGTGTGTGTGTGTGTGTGTGTGTATGTGAGAAGGAATGGTGCTTGTATGTGAGTGTGTATGTGAGAAAGGAATGGTGCTTGTGTGTGTGTATGTATGTATGTGAGAAAGGAATGGTGCTTTTGTGTGTGTGTATGTGAGAAAGGAATGGTGCTTATGTGTGTGTGTGTATGTGAGAAAGGAATGGTGCTTATGTGTGAGTGTGTATGTGAGAAAGGAATGGTGCTTGTGTGTGAGTGTGTATGTGAGAAAGGAATGGTGCTTGTGTGTGAGTGTGTATGTGAGAAAGAAATGGTGCTTGTGTGTGTGTATGTGAGAAAGGAATGGTGCTTGTGTGTCTGTGTGTATGTGAGAAAGGAATGGTGCTTGTGTGTTTGTATATGTGAGAAAGGAATGGTGCTTGTGTGTATGTGTGTGTATGTGTGTATATGAGAAAGGAATGGTGCTTCTGTGTATGTTTATGTGTATGTGAGAAAAGAATGGTGCTTCTGTGTGTGACAGGGAAGGTGCTTCTGTGTGTGAGGCAGGGAGGGTACTTCTGTATGTGTGTGGTGTATATGTGAGTCAGGGAGGGTGCTTGTATGAGTCAATGTGTGTGTGCGAGAGAGAGATGGAGCATGTTTTGGCTGGCTTGTGGCTATGAGAGAGAAGGCATGTGTGTGATTCAGCCTGTTTGTAAGTGAGATAGAACATGTGTGTGATTGAGAGCTTGTGTGTAAGTGAAATAGAGAGAGCATGTGTGTGATTGAAATCCTGTGTGTAAGAGGGAGCGAGAGCATTGTGTGATTGAGAGAGACTGGCCAGAGAGGTGACATGTGTATGTGTGAGACTGATCAGGGAGATGACTGGTATGTGTGTGTTTGTGTGTGTGTGTGAGACTGGTTGGGGAGATGATTGGTGTATGAGAGACAGAAACTGGTCTTGAGGGTATGACATGTGTGTGTGAGAGAGAGAGAGAGAGAAGAGACTGGCTGTCGTCCCTAAGGAAGAGGACAGTGAGGACAGCTTCAGCAGCTACTGCTGCTTCTGGTGTGGCCTGCAAGGGAAAGGAGTAGGAGAACTGCTGGTGAGGGTAAGTAAAGGTGGCTTTTTAAGTTTATTTTTCTTGATTGACTACCATTTTAATTATTGGGTAGTATGTGATGTGTCTGCTGTTTGAAATATTTTATTGGTGTTTGGTAAAGGTTTCAAAATTTGCTTGAGTCTTTAATTATTGGATATTCTATTCATCAGCTGTTTTGAAATTATTTTATTAGAATGATTTTATAATTATGATTCATGATTTATATATCTTGATTTTATTGATTGTTTCATTAGGAATAGTGACATTTTTGTTTTTCCATTGTTGCACTGTATAGAGTCTGGTGTGATAAATTTTACAGTTTAGTTTTTGTCTGCACATTTCTATTTATACTTTATGTGGCTTTATTCTGTATTTGGTGAGAGTTTGTGTTCTGCATGCAAAGACTGAGATGAAGCATTCTTTTAGCATGTGGTTTCTCTGTAGGGATCTGTAGTAGCTTGGCCTGTTCTGTTTTCCTGATAGGAGGTGTATTGATATTTTAGATTCTGGTGTAATATTTGTGGTATTCTTTTTCATAGGTGGGGTTGTTATTCTTTGAGTGTTGGCAAATAGTACTGTGTTGATACGGGAGGACCATGCCGAAATATAGGGGTGTGTACATATATATATGTAAATTATATATGTAAATTATATTGTATATGTAATTGGGTACCCATGGGCCAGTATGGAGAAAAATCCCCCGGGCCACTATTTTCCCACAATCCGCCCCTGTCCTGAATTAAGACAAAACACATACATATAAGCCCTCGAACTAGCCGCTCCTGAATTAAAGCAAAACACATACATTAGATTGTAATCTAATCAGCAGGGACTGTTTCTTCTGTGTTTGTACAGTGGTGCATACATTGAGTAGCACTATAGAAGTGATAAGTAGTTGTGGTAGGGAGCATCTGCAGGTGGGAGAGAGAGAGGGAAGAGCCAGCAGCACAGGTGAGTGGGCTAGGTGATGATGATTTTTGCATTTTGGGTGAGGGATGAATTTATGAACCAGGGACGCAGCTTACAAATGCACATTTTTTAGGGAAGTGTCAAGGAATGTGTATGTTTGAGAAAGGGCCAGCAGGGGCTTATTTATCATGAGAGTGGTGGAACAGTGCTGGAACTCTGGGCTTCATACTCCTTTAAATATCAAATGGGGAGATTTGGGGGGGGGGGGAGGGGGGAATGTATGCTCCTACAGGTACCAACATGCATGTTACCACTCCTAGTAATATCCACGTGTCCCTTACCGTGGTATTCACTAAATATGGCACTCACGAACCACAGTGTAGTGAATACTGCAGGAAACTAACCTATATTTAAACAGGGCATTAATGCCTAGTTTTAAGGAGGTCTAGTAAATAGACACTGCTTCCATTGTACGTGGATATATCTCATTCGTATTTATTGTGGATGTCCTGAAAACCAAACCTGTTTGTGGCTCTTCAGAACTAGAGTTGCCTATCCCTGACTTACACAGTAGATCTCGTAATGGAAATAAATGTAGGTTTTGGTCCACCTCAATTATAAACCGTTGACAAACTTGTGATTTTCTCCATTGACTTCAGCTTTGGAATGATGATTCAAAACAGTTACTTTGTGAAAGCAGTTATTTTGTGAAAACAGTAAATTATATCTTCTATACACCATGAGATCAATGCCGGATTTTTGATGGTCACATAGAGTTTTGAATTGTTTTCATCTAATATTGCAAGTTAGAGCACAGTTCCATACTGCAGCTGTTCTTTGCATTAAAGACATTATAGGTTCTTCTACAGTAAGGACTTTAAAATATATTTGTTTAGTTACAGAAGGTACAGAGAAGGGCTACCAAAATGATAAGGGGAATGGAACAGCTCCCCTGTGAGGAAAGACTAAAGAGGTAAGGACTTTTCATCTTGGAGAAGAGATGGCTGAGGGAGGATATGATAGAGATGTTTAAAATTATGAGAGGTCTAGAACAGGTAGATGTGAATCGGTTATTTACTCTTTCGGATAGTAGAAAGACTAGGGGGCACTCCATGAAGTTAGCATGTGGCACATTTAAAACTAATCGGAGAAAGTTCTTTTTCACTCAACGCACAATTAAACTCTGGAATTTGTTGCCAGAAGATGTGGTTAGTGCAGTTAGTATAGCTGTGTTTAAAAAAGGATTGGATAAGTTCTTGGAGGAGAAGTCCATTACCTGCTATTAATTAAGTTGACTTAGATAATAACCACCGCTATTACTAGCAACTGTAACATGGAATAGACTTAGTTTTTGGGTACTTGCCAGGTTCTTATGGCCTGGATTGGCCACTGTTGGAAACAGGATGCTGGGCTTGATGGACCCTTGGTCTGACCCAGTATGGCATTTTCTTATGTTCTTATGTAACAATATATTTCCATTTAGCAAGTTCAACTGCCTTCAACCTCTATTAGAGAACCTCTAATAGAATATATCAATAAAATCTTTCCACAATATAAGTCTGTCCCTTTGTTTTGGGTTTTTGTTTTTTTTTGCAGTATGTCCTCTTCTTGTCTGCAAGCCCAACACCGGGCTCACTGATTCTGTGGGCAGTCTGGTGGAGGTGGTGGTGGTGAGGTGCCCCTCCAGTGAATGTGGCCGCATACTAGTGGCCGGTCATGGTTCTTCTCTGATGACACAGTTACACACTAACAGCTGCACCTCAGCTTAGAGTTTATACCACCACTATAATAGCAGCAGTGGCTTGCCACGTTGGCACCACATTCTCTGGCTAGATGTGCTGATATGCCAGTTAGTGTTACGCCCGCTAGCCGCAGCCACCTGCGGCCGGCCCAACTCACTTCATGTCATGCTTGGCCCTCCACTCCTGGTATACTCGCAGCCGTAGCCAGTTGCTGCCGCCGCATTCCTCCTGGCTCCCTGTGCTCCACGTGGTGGCTGGGATGCTGCCGACCAGCGTTCCGACCCTGGGCTTCTCCAGGCTTGCGCGTGTGCCATCTGTCCTCCCTTTAAAGGGCCAATGGCAGGAACTTCAGGCTCGTCCCTGGCTGGATGACATCACTGGCCCAGGATATTTAAGGACTACCTCCATCCACCACTAACCGACTTGGGCAACGAGTTCCCTAGTTCCTAGTTGGTGCTTGCTCCACAACTCCGGACCTGTTGTTCCTGCTCTATGGATTCCTGCTCTACTCGCTGGTATCCTGTCACTGCGCTTCTGCTTCCTCAGGGCCTGGCTCAGCGCTTCACATCTGGGACCCTGCCTCGGCACTTCCTGCTCCTCGGGGCCTGGCTCAGCACTTCTCATCTGTGACCCTGCCTTGGCGCTTACCGCTCCTCAGGGGTCTGGCTCAGCGCTTCACATCTGGGACTTTGTCTCTGTGCTCCCGCTCCTCGGGGCCTGGCTCAGCACTTCACATCTGGGACCCTGTCTCGGCGCTTCCCACTCTTCAGGGTCTGGCTCAGCGCTTCACATCTGGGACCCTGTCTCGGCGCTTCCCTTTGGACTAGGCTCAGCGCTTCTCATCTGGGACCCTGCCTCGGCACTTCCTGCTCCTCGGGGCCTAGCTCAGCACTTCTCATCTGGGACCCTGCCTTGGCGCTTCCCGTTCCTCAGGGATCTGGCTCAGCGCTTCACATCTGGGACTTTGTCTCTGTGCTCCCGCTCCTCGGGGCCTGGCTCAGCGCTTCACATCTGGGACCCTCTCGGCACTTCCCGCTCCTCAGGGCCTGGCTCAGCGCCTCTCATCTGGGACCCTCTCGGTGCTTCTCGCTCCTCAGGGCCTGGCACAGCGCCTCTCATCTGGGACCCTGCCTCAGCGCTTCCCGCTCCTCGGGACCAGTCTCAGCGTTTCTACATCGGGGATCCTGCTTCAGCGCTTCCACTCTTCTGGACCTGTCTCACCGCTTCTACATTACAGAACTGTGTCTCGGTGTCCCCGCTCCCCGAGGCACCTCTCAGCGCTTCTACATCACAGGTCCCTGTTACTGCACTGCCGTCCCTCAGGCAGTCCCTCTGCACTTCTTCTCTTCTTTCCCGCTCTAGCCCTGCTTCAGCATACCACTATACAAGCCTCTGCTCCTGCACTTCCTCTTCTCGGGGCCAGTCCCACGTGGTTCTGCTCCGCTGCCTTCGGAACTGCTGTAGCACCGCTCCCCTTGAGGCCTTCTCTCTCTCTCTCTCTCGGGAGAGTACCTTGGTCTTGGACTGTATCTAACCTCTCTGACACTCTCAACTTGCAGCCGCCTGCTCCCTCCGGGACCAGCCACACAGAGGTACACTTAAGATCACCCCCCCCCCCCCCCCCCAGCACCCAAGGGCTCAACCTGCGGGGAACGAGGGCCGGTATTGGAGAAGTTCCTGTTAGCCTCTGTTCCTGGCCAGCCTCGCCTCCCGATGGTGGGGACCTGCGGGGCTCAACCCCGTAGGTAGCGCCAACCCCACCTCGGGGTAAGGGTCCACAATTCCTAACAGTTAGTAAGCCATCTTGTCCTCCTCTTCTGATGGCCTTGGTTGTCTGAATTCATTACATTTTCTTTTTTGTAATACCACCATCTGCTTTTATAACCATTGTATCATTGGTAAGAGACTAATCACTAATACCACCATCTGCTTTTATAACTTTTGTATCATTGGTAAGAGACTAATCACTAATACCACCATCTGCTTTTATAACCATTGTATCATTGGTAAGAGACTAATCATGGGCTTACGCCATTCTCTGGTTTTTATACCCTCAACTAGCTTGAGATGTTCATATTAAGGTGCTGTTTGGGAGATATTTTCTGTATTTGGAGTGGCATTTAAAATTTAGAAAAATATTGCATCTTTTAAATCGTGGAACACAAGTGAGGTCTTATGTTGAACATAGCCTCTGCTCCTTATATGAAGGCCTACTTTATTATTTAAGACAATCTACACTGGTAATTTAATAGGTTATTGGATTCTGATTTCCCAAGAGCTATACTGGCTATTTAGAATAAAGAGAGTGCAAATTGAATTGATTTATTTTTTGTAGTGATTCTGCATAACCATAGCTTCATTCCTATTTTAAATATATATTATTGGTAATTTTCAATATTAGCATTGTTTTATTGCACACTATTTAGATTTTTTTTTTTATATTCTGCTTTTTCAGGCAATTTAAAGTGGATTACATTCAGGTACTTTAAGTATTTATCCCCATAAGAGCCTGATTTTCAAAAGCATTTACCCACTTAAAAATGGGTTTTACATGTGTTTTAAATGTGTAAATGTGCTTTACCTAAGTGGACTTGAAAATTGTTATAATATATGCCAGAGCTTTCCAAACTGTGTGTCGGGACACGTTAGTGTGTCGCCTGCAGTGTGCAGGTGTGTCGCGGAAGCCCGGTCAACTCTGATGCGAGTTTGGGCTTTTTTTTTCCTAGAGATTCACTTTTTTTTTTCAGTTTATGGGTTGCTTATTATTGTGTGATTTTTGCTGTCAATCGCGTTTTTTTGGGGGGCTTGGTGGGTGGAACGAACCCAGCCATCCTTGCATTGGCTGCTGCTGCCGATGAGGCCTGGCCATGAGGAGTACTGACTGCAAGCAGCCGTGTCTGGTGATCATGGAAGGGAGTGAAGCACTTAACTGGCAACAATCAAAAAGACGAGATACATGAGTGTGGGGGCCAGACATGTGCTGGGGGGAGAGAGATGAGTGAGTGGGGGGCAAACGTGCTGGGGAAACAGACATGTGCTTGAGGGGGAGAGTTATGAGTGTGTGGGGTACAGACATGTGCTGGGGGGGAGAGAAATGAGTGTGTGGGGGTCAGACAATTTGTTTTATTATTGTTTCTCATAAATTATAACAATAACATGAATCTTGGAATATATATTTTTAATATAAATTTAAGGTTTTCATGAGATAGGTTGTGTCGTGAAACATTTTATTTATGAATATATTTAAGGAAACATACATAAATTGTCGAAATATGTTTCGTTCGTTTAACCTTTAACCTCTGGTTTACTAGTAGACTGAATTACTGTGTCCCGAAATTATGTTTGTCTAAAAAGTGTGTCACCAACATGAAAAGTTTGGAAAGCTCTGGTATATGCCATTAAATTGTCCATAGGATTTACTCGCATAAGTGCAATTTACAATTTTGAAAATTTCCCCCTACGGGGCCTTATTTACTATGCATTTTCCCATAGATGTAAAATGGGGAAAAAGCCTTAAGGGTAAAGTGACTTTCCCAAGGTCACAAAGTGTGTCGGTGTGATTTAACCCTGGCTTGCAGCCCATTGCTCTAACCACTAGGCTACGCCTCCACTCCATTAAACAACAGTCTCTTGATTTTTGCATTGCTCCTTGAATGTTCTAAATGTTCTGCATCTTGCAGTAATGACGTCAAAGCCTTCTGGAATTTTCCCAATACTTTCCTGGCAAGACAGCATCATATCAGCAAATTTTCTTCTTTCTATGTCAGAGCACAACATCAAGGCGCTGTGCCTTGTGGCTGCAGGCACAATAATCTGAACATTTCAGATGCAAAGTACACACAGTGCCACATTGCAAACCAGGGACCCGGGCACACAGTGTGTCAGCTGGCAAAATAAAGATTTCTGCACCACAATTGCTAGCTTAACTTGCCTATCTACCCATGCATTATGAAAGATTGTTCTGACTATCTCAAGGAAAACATCCTTGACAAATGGGGTGGGATGTTCATGTCAAACAAAAACTATTTGCATTCAGACACCAGAAAACCAGTTCAACATCCATGAAAGGGTCACAAGACAAGGATAAAAGACCTTTATCGCTGCTGTAGAAATAACTGCGTGTTCTGAATGTTTCCTGTAATTTCTAACATGCACCTTACCAACCAGGCGTGAGCTGCCAGTTCAGTTATAGTCTTTTTCAGACTGCTGAAACTGACCACCGTCCCTGCTGTGATTAGTAAAGCCATGATTTTTAGGACAGCACATAATAACAGCTTGGATTTCTAAGAAGGAAAAGACATATTTGATCTCACTGGGCGATATGGTTACAGCCCTGATATCACTGAGAACAGGACAGCCAGATGTACAGATAACGGTCTCACTAGTTTCGGTAGCCATTTACAGCATTACGAAGTCGGATGGTAAAACATGGGAAGGGGCCTTGGTATGGAAAGAGTCGATGCCCACAGTGGGCTACCGGTGGAGGGCAGCACCGTGACGGAATTTAAATCTGCTTGGGACAGACACGGAGGGCAGTGGTATAAACAGGATTGAGAAGATGGGGTAAAAGACGGGGCGGATCTGCTACTTTGCCGCCACCGCTGCTGCTGCTGCTATACTCTTCCAGCCCTCCCCTGCTTCCTGTTGCTTCCCATGCTGCAAGCGCAGAGCAGGACAGCACCTACGGCTGCCCTCTAGCTCCATGGCTTTGGATGGATGCAGATCCAGGACAGGGGAGACAACGAATGGGAAGAGAAGAGGGCCTGCTGGGAGGACATTCGAGAAATTCACGAGGACACACAGAGAAGAACTAAAAGGATGGGAGAATGAAAGAGATGTGGATCAGCAGTGGACCAATCTAAAAGGAGCAATCACCAAGGCAACTGCTCTATATGTTAGAAATGTAAAGAAAAGCAAAAGAAAATTGAAACCTTTCTGGTTCTCAAAGGAGGTGGCTGACAAAATTAAAGCTAAAAGAACAGCATTCAAAAAATACAAAAGATCCCAAAGGGAGGAGCACAAAGAAGAATATTTGTTTCAACTGAGGGAGACGAAGAAATTAATCAAGTTGGCAAAAAGTCAAGCGGAAGAGAGGATTGCCAAGGAGATAAAAAATGGTGACAAAACATTTTTCAGATACATCAGCGAAAAGAGAAAGGTCCAAAGTGGTATAGTGAAATTGAAAGGTGGTAATGATCAATGTGTGGAGAGAGATGAAGAAATGGCAGAAATATTAAACGAATACTTCAGCTCTGTGTTCACTAAACAAGACCCTGGAGAAGGACCATCTCTACACAACAAGAAACTGGAGGGAAGTGGAATAGATGAAAATCCTTTTACAGTAGAAAATGTATGGGAAGAGCTAAAGAATCTGAAAGTGGACAAAGCTATGGGGCCTGATGGGATTCATCCAAGGATACTGAGGGAGCTCAGAGATGTTCTGGCGGGTCCGCTGTGTGACCTGTTCAATAGATCCCTAGAAACAGGAGTGGTACCAAGAGATTGGAGAAGAGCGGTGGTGGTCCCGCTTCATAAGAGTGGGAACAGGGAGGAGGCTGGCAACTACAGACCGGTTAGCCTCACTTCGGTGGTGGGAAAAGTAATGGAGTCACTGCTGAAAGAGAGAATAGTGAACTATCTACAGTCAGGAGAATTAATGGACCAGAGGCAACATGGATTCACCAGGGGAAGATCCTGTCAGACAAATCTGATTGACTTTTTTGACTGGGTAACCAAGGAATTGGATCAAGGAAGAGCACTCGATGTCATCTACTTGGATTTCAGCAAAGCTTTTGATACGGTTCCGCACAGGAGACTGGTGAATAAAACAAGAAGCTTAGGAGTGAGGGCCGAGGTGGTGACCTGGATTGCAAATTGGTTGACGGACAGAAGACAATGTGTGATGGTAAACGGAACTTTCTCTGAAGAGAGAGCGGTTTTAAGTGGTGTACCACAAGGATCGGTTTTGGGACCGGTCCTGTTCAATATCTTTGTGAGCGACATTGCGGACGGGATAGAAGGTAAGGTTTGTCTTTTTGCGGATGACACTAAGATCTGCAACAGAGTGGACATGCCGGAAGGAGTGGAGAGAATGAGACGGGATTTAAGGAAACTGGAAGAGTGGTCGAAGATATGGCAGCTGAGATTCAATGCCAAGAAGTGCAAAGTCATGCATATGGGGAGTGGAAATCCGAATGAACTGTATTCGATGGGGGGGGGAAAGGCTGATGTGCACGGAGCAGGAGAGGGACCTTGGGGTGATAGTGTCTAATGATATGAAGTCTGCGAAACAATGTGACAAGGCGATAGCAAAAGCCAGAAGAATGCTGGGCTGCATAGAGAGAGGAATATCGAGTAAGAAAAGGGAAGTGATTATTCCCTTGTACAGGTCCTTGGTGAGGCCTCACCTGGAGTACTGTGTTCAGTTCTGGAGACCGTATCTACAAAGAGACAAAGACAAGATGGAAGCGGTACAGAGAAGGGCGACCAAGAAGGTGGAGGATCTTCATCGGATGACGTACGAGGAGAGATTGAAGAATCTAAATATGTACACCCTGGAGGAAAGGAGGAGCAGGGGTGATATGATTCAGACTTTCAGATACTTGAAAAACTTTAATGATCCAAAGACAACGACAAACCTTTTCAGACGGAAAAAAATCAGCAGAACCAGAGGTCACGAGCTGAGGCTCCGGGGAGGAAGACTAAGAACCAATGTCAGGAAGTATTTCTTCACGGAAAGGGTGGTGGATGCCTGGAATGCCCTTCCGGAGGAAGTGGTGAAGTCTAAAACTGTGAAAGACTTCAAAGGGGCGTGGGATAAACACTGTGGATCCATCAAGTCTAGTGGGCATAAATATAGAGGAGGTGGTAAAACACTGCACGGAGCGGCAGTAGCCACAGAGGCATTCACGGAGCGGGATGCCAGTGGCCAGTAGTTGTTCCACCTTTAGGCAGCAAAATACTGCACGGAGCGGCAGTAGCCAGAGGCATTCACGGAGCGGGATGCCAGTGGTTTGTGTTCCACCTTCACGGAGCGGAAGGTTGGAGGGCTGCCATCTCCAAAAAAACAAAAAACAAAAAAACAAAAACAAAAAAACAAAAAACAAACAAACAAAACAGAGGTGGGTAAGAGTATGGGGCAGGGGTGTGGCCGTTTATTGCGGCAGTTGCTACCCCTGATTGAGCTGGATGTTCATTGGGATGCGGATACGGCACTGCTCTCTGCATTGGTGGAGGGGTGGAAGGGAATTGTGGCCGGAGGGTGCTGGAAGCCAATAGTGACGGGGGAGGGGGAGAAAAAAGGGGGGGGGGGGGAAGATAAAAAAAAAATTTAAAAAAAAAATGGATAAACTGCGTAGCTTGCTGGGCAGACTGGATGGGCCGTTTGGTCTTCTTCTGCCGTCATTTCTATGTTTCTATGAGAAACCCAAGACGTCAAGAGAGAAAGACATGAAACTGAGTGCCATCATTAAGGTTGCTGTATTGTTAGTTTATCATGTATTTAGAGGCAATTACTGTAGGAGCTGTTAATGTTAGTTATAGAGCTTCAGGCTCTCCTGACTCTAAGTAGATGGCTGGGACTCTTCAGAGGAGAGGTCCTTGCACCTAGAGAGGGAAACCCATGCTGGGGGAAGGAACACCTCAGTGAAGAGGCTGGAAGGCCCAGCCATTGACAGGACCAGGAGTGGCAGTTGTACTCAAGGGAGGGCCGGTGGTATCCAACCATGCCTGCCAGTTCCCATGCCTGAGCACTGCCATAAGTCGGCCGGTGTGCCGTGGAGCAGCCACTGTTGTCAGGACTGAGCCAGCATCCCCAGGGCCGCAGCAGTGCAGCACCACAGTACTAAAGCACATCTTATCAGGGGACCAATGAGATCAAGAACTGTGAGTAAGCAGACTTTGCCTGCCACTCTACTGCTGTTCAAGTGTGTATACAAAATAAAGAGCGTTGGACCATTCCTGCATGAACCCTCCTTTGTTACATGATGCCACAGAAAAAAGGGGAGAAGAAGCCCAAATATGTAACGGATCTGGTGTGGGTTTAAGTACAGGGGCAGATTTCCTAGTGGGGATGATCAGGCATTGCCTAGTGGGCTGGTCTTCTGGCAGCCTCAGCGCTGGTCTGTAGGGTCTGCAGGCTGCCTGGCAGAGGGAGAAGCAATAGGAGGGGAGGGGCTGGATTAGGGATCAAAGCGGCTCTTCTTTGGTCCGCTCTGCTCTATTCTGTCCACTTTAGATTCACCCCTCCCCTCTTATGCTCTGCAAAACATGAGGGGAGGAGCTGGAGGAGAGGACAGGGTGCTTCTTTTCTTCTCTGCTCTGTCTCCTTCAGCCTCTCCTCACCGCCACACTTCTGTTCCCCCCCTCCCCCACCCCCAAAGGCTGCCTGGGAGGGGAGGGGCTAGAGTAGAGGGCTGTTTTCTGCTGAGTGAGATTTCTTGCACAAGCCCCATGTGCCTATGCTTAGGGAGAGGGAGAGTGCTGGGGTTGGTCCTGGAGCCAGAGAAGGGGGAGAGTGCTGGGTAGGGCTTGGGGAGAGTATTGCAGTCATCCTTGGGGGAGGGGGGAAATAGAGAATATCTGTATGAGAGGTGAATGTGTGGCGAGATAGGGGTTGGAAGAGAGAAAGTTGATGCATTCACCTCACCCCTCGATCATGCTAAATCTCAGGGTAGCCGCAACTCAAAAGGTCCCAGGTATGGCCTTTGCTGAGAAGTGGCGGGGTGGAGGAAAGGCTTGGAAGGAGGGGTTTACTGTGTCAGACTACTTACCAACTATTAAGCCCTGCAAAGGTAATCGAGCCCAGCACAGTTCTCTGAAGTGAGGTGAGCGTAAAATGAACAATAAAATAAAAATAAGAGACTGGGTTAGCAAACTCACCAGCTGTGAAGGAGTAGACATTTTGGGCTTGTGGAAAATGAAGAAATCTAGTGAGAGACTGTGAAATGCATTTAGAAAGTGGGCGAGTGGGCCCTCCGGGTGTGTGGGCGAGAGGAACCTGCGGTACAAAGAGCTTTTTGGCTAACTGGAGCCTGAGGCCCAGCGGTGAGGTGAAGAAGACAGAGAGAGACTGAGACACTGATGAGTCCTTCCCCCATGCCAGCCAATGCTTTTTTTGTCACAGACTGCCCCTGTGGTAATGTGTATGCTAATTTACCTCAAGTGGTAGTAAAGCAGAGAGGAAGACAAATGGACAGACTGGATGGGTCACTTTATCCTTAACTCTCCTCATTCACTATGTTACTTTGTAAGAAGTCAGGGGGAGTAAAGAGCTGTAATGTTTGGCGGTTCTTGAAATGTTTGTTTAACAATGTCAATAACCAGAGCACCTGAATATATATACACATGTTAAAGCTGCAGAACGTGTACTTTTAAATCAGCCTCACAAAGTTATCTTCTACTACTAGAAACAAGCCCTGGTAAATGCAATTGGGTTTTGTGAATGGTAGGGAATGCCATTTTATGGGCATGTAAGCCTCACCTGCTTAGGTGCGGGGCGATAGGAGGTCTGATCTAATGAAGAGATCAATGGACTACGAATGAACCAGAGCCAAATATCTCTCAAGCTGACTCAAAAAACCCCTTGCAAGCATAAAAAAATACTGTCCAGATTATTATCCATTTACGCAGCTCAGGACGTTCACAAAACCGTGTTTACAGAAGAACCTGCACAGCAGCATAAGCCAATATTTTGCAATGCCAGACAAGTTTGAATTTTCTGCGGAAATGGATGGGGAGCCAGTGTAGTAGTTTGAGAGGAGGGTTTACACAATCGTAATGGTGTGATCTGTGCAAGCCATGCCACTGAATTTTGAACAGAGGAATGCACCCTGGTCTCTCATCTTAAGTTAGTTTCTTTCAAAATAAACATGAAGGGTCCCGGTTTTGCTATGCCAGCATCCTTTTTTCTTTACATTCTGTTTGGAAGAGAACTAGAATTGACAAATCCAGCTGTACCACTCCTCACTGTGTTCAAGTCTGCGATTGCCTCCAGGCAATAGGAGTCTTCTGAGTCTTCGGGAATGTAGGCCCTCGAGGAGCGAGTACCGGATCCTGTACTACAAGCTGAAATCAAGAAGAGCGAGAACGGAGCCCCTGAGGAGCGGATACTCCAGGTAAGAATAAGGAGGCAGAGTAGCTTGGGGAATCGTATCCAAAAAGGGAAGATTTGAGTCCTTGCTAACTTGTATGAGGTTAGCAAACAAAGACCTTTTAAATGGAAAATGGATGACTTCACTAAGGGGGGACGCTCCCGAGGTTCGCACGTGCGTGCGCCCTTACGTCATCAGGAACATGGCAGTTCCACAGCATCAGGCCAGCCCGAGGATCCCGAGGAGAAGCAGCAGGAGGACGCCGCAGCCGCAAGTCATCCATCAGGCCTGGAGGGAGTCGCCACAGCGGTAAAGAGGGTGGAGCGAGGGCGAGAAACAGGCACAAATGCAACAGTAGGGTGCACAGCAGGAAAGTGTGGTCCACAACCAGCCCATGGCAGGCTGTGTAGGGTGGACTGTAGTACGGAGCTCATTGAATCTGAACCCAAACCTTCATGTTCCAAGTCTTCAGTGCCTTCGTCTATGTTCCATATTTTCAATGCCTTCATAATGTCCTCTTGCCAAGAGTCTTCTGAGTCTAGTTCAATCCTTCATCATGTCTTGTCTTGTGTCCTCAGCCTTTGTCGATCTGGATGTACAAGCTGCTCCCAATCGGCCAGTCCGAAATCAGAGACAAGCATTGCATTGTTGGGTCTCACTCTGTGCATGCAGGTTCAGTGGAGGCCTGAGTGAGCTACAGTCCAAGTCCAAGCTATGTTCCAAGTCCATCTCTGCCTGGATATGCTTGCTTCCCATGGTGCTTACCTTGGAGCCTTGCCCTGAGGATTGTGCCATGATCCAAGGGCTCACATTCCCACCCTCGCAACATAAAGGAACACAGGGGAAAATACCTATTGAAACTGAGGGAGATGAAGAAAGAAATTAAGAAAGCAAATGGTCATACGGAGCGAAGCATTGCCAAAGAGGTAAAGTGAGGTGACAGAACAGTTTTCAGATATATCAGAGAAAGAAGGGAGGCCCGAAATGGAATAGTGAAATTGAAAGGTGATAAGGGGTAAGGTGTGGAGAGAGACAAAGAAATGGCATAAATATTAAACAAATACTTCAGATCAGTGTTCACAAAAGAAAACCCTGGAGAAGGGCTATTGCTGGTTGAGAAGACCGAAGATGGGAGTGGGTAGATGAAATTCCATTTACAGAAGAGAATGTAGGAAAACTGAAAGTGGGCAAGGACTTGGGGCCAGTTAAGATATATCCCAGGACAATGAGGGAGCTCAGATATGTTCTGGTGGGTCTGCTGAAAGACTTGCTCAATAGATCCTTGGAAACAGGAGTGGTGCTATATGACTGGAGAAGAGCTGTGGTGGTCCCACTTCACAAGAGTGGTAGCAGAGAGGAGACTGTAAACTACAGGCTGGTTAGCCTCACCTTGGTAGTGGGAAAATTAATGAAGATGCTCCTGAAGTAAAGGATTGTGAACTATCTACAATCTAGTAGGTTGCTGGACACAAGGAAGCATGGATTCATTAGGGGAAAGTCTTGTAAGACAAATCAGATTTTTTTTTATTGGGTGACTAGAGAATTGGATCAAAGAAGATTGCTAGATGTGATCTACTTGGATTTCAGCAACGTTTTTGATATGGTCCTGCATAGGAGGTTCGTGAATAAAATGAAAAATTTGGATCTCAGCACTAAAGTGGTGGAGTGGGCTACAAACTGGTTGACTGACAGGAGACAGTGTGTAATGGTAAATGGAATCTACTCTGAAGAGAGAACTATGGTAAGTGGAGTGCCACAGGGATCAGCTTTGGGACCGGTTCTGTTCAATATTTTTGTGATTCACATTGCAGAAGGGATAGAAGGTAAAGTTTGTCTATTTGTGAATGATACTAAGATTTGCAACAGAGTAGCCATGCCTGAAAGAGTAGAAAGAATGAAAATGATTTACGAAAGCTTGAAGAGTGGCAGCTGGGATTCAGTGCCAAGAAGTGCAGAGTCATGTAGCTAGGGTATAGTAATCCCAAAGTGATTTAGGTGATGGGGGGGGGGGGGGGGCTGTAAAAGACTAATGTGGTTGAACTGGGAGAGGGACATTGGTGTCATAGTGTCTGACAATCTTAAGGCGGCGAAGCAATGTGACAAGGCGATAGCTAAAGCCAGAAGAATGTTGGGCTGCATGCAGAGAGGGATAACCAGTAAGAAAAAAGGGGTTGAATGCATTGTACAGGTCCTTAGTGAGACCTCACCTGAAGTACAGTATTCAGTTCTGGAGACCATATCTGAAAAAGGATAGAGTCAAAACAGAGGTGGTCCAGAGAAGGGCAACTAAAAATGGTGTGGGATCTGTACCAGAAGACTTATGAGGAGAGGCTTACTGATCTGATTATGCAAACCCTGGAAGAGAGGAGATATGATACAGACCTCCAGATACCTGAATGGTTTTAATGATGTATGTTCCTTGAATCTTTTCCAGAAAAAAGTAAACAGTAGAGAAAAGTAGTACATAGAAATCAAATTAAGATATCTCAGCTACTTATAGGTATATATTTAATGTAGATATCCATAAAAAAACAAAGAAACATCATTCAGGGATGCAACATATCATGATATACATAAGAATTTGGAAAAGAAACAATGGAGTGTAAACAGTTTGGATTCCTGTTGAAGTGTTATCAAGGAGAAAATACCCAGTACAATAAACTTCATTGACTCACAGGTGTCAGTTCGGTGCCAAAGCCTCCTGGGGATTCCACTGGGTGAGGGTTCTAAAACCTATTCAGCAATACAGAATATCAAGCAGGGTAAATAAAGGTATATCTCCAGAATATCTGAAAGAAAATTATGCTATGTATTAAATAAGTCTATTGAATGAAGTTGATTACTTTGTATCTCTCAGTGCCATTAACAGAGAGAGCTAAGCTGGTGGTAAAGAACCAAATGATTATAGTAAAGTTTTCCCAACAAATAATTGATTTCCTTATTAATAAGGGTAATACAGAAAAATGTACTTTGATTAGCAACATATAACATTCAGAGTTTTACATGGTTAGGTGACGGTGGCATGTTTGGATTTTCATTTAGAAGATTTTGATGGTCACCTCAGGTGGAAGCCTGGATTCTTGAAAGCTGGGATGCCTGCCAGTAGTGGCGTTGAGAAGCCAGTAGTGGTGGTCCCATGGAGAAGCTGAAGGAGAGGTCTGGGGCTGGTTATAGGCGTGGAATAGTAGTGGGGCCTAGTAAGACAAAAAGGTATGGGCCTGAGATGAAAGGCCTGATGAGAGCTGAAGTGAAGGAGGGAGAGCTAGGTTCATAGTGTTAGGCTGCAGATAAGGGGCTCTAATGTTCTGAACATGGCAGCTCTATTTGCAGCCAGAGAGGGCTGCTGTAGTAGTGAGGCCTACTGAGATCCCGAATGTGAAGGCAACGGTGCATTGCCAGAGATCCTGGGCCATGGCGTTGTGCAGTGCTGCAGGAGCATGGTGAGGACTGTGGTGCTGGAGTGGTTGAAGGAGGGGCAGGGCTGGTGTAAGCCAATGAGTATTGTGCTACTGCTGGCCCCCCATTTATTTATTTTTATTTATTTGAAGCTTTTATATACCGAGGTTTAGCGCATGCCTTCACCCCGGTTTACATTGAAACGAAACAATGATACATAGAACAAGTGGTGAAACAAAAGTATATATAACAGCTCATGGAGCAGGTTATAACAGGAAATAACTAAAATAGTTTAAGCCAAATAACGAAAATGAATATAGAAACGAAAACGAGGAAGGTATATACAATAGAGAGGGAGGCAGTGGGAGGAGGAAGGGGTAAATATCTGCGGAAAAGAGAAGAGGGGAGAAGTAGGTGGAGGCTTATGGCATCATAATTGTAATTTGCTTAAGTCATCATTGAAAGTCTGGCTGAAGATCCAGGTTTTCAGTTCTTTTTTGAATGCTTTATTATCGATGATATTGGTTAGATAGTATGGAAGGGCATTCCAGAGTTTTGGCCCAGCTATTGAGAGAGCTCTATTTCTGGTGTTCGTAAGCTTTGCCATGGGATATGTGGGTATTTCGAGAAGTCGTTTGTCAGAAGATCTGGTGTTCCGTTGAGATTTGTGGGGGTGGAACATTTTACTGACTGCAGAGTTATCTGTATTGTGTACTGCGTTATGGATGATCGTCAGGGTTTTGTATTCTATTCTCTGAATGATTGGTAGCCAGTGTAGACTTTTTAATATTGGGGTGATGTGATCCGATTTTTTATTTCCGGTCAGTACTCTAGCAGCGGCATTTTGTAGTAACTGTAGTGGTTTTATGGTGGATTTGGGGAGACCTAGTAACGACCTAGTAACCCCATGGGTTCCCAAATGTAGCGGTGATTAAAAATAAGATGAGTGCTATCATGGATGGGCAGGAGAGGCTTCAGGAGGTGTCAGAGGCCCTAGGGAAGCCCCCAGCATGACAATTTGTTTCAAGCCTTGATCCCACTGACATCAGCAGTGACATCAGAGGGCAGCTGAAGTCATGGTCGGAGAGAAGTATAAAAGTACCAAAAATCAACCACATTAAATTAAATTAAAACAAGTACAGCCTGCAGATAGGCAGGTCACAGAGACACTGGGGATGCTTCTGATATGTCCCAAACATCATGCTAAAAAAATAAAACATTAAAAAAAAAGTGACAAAAAGTTAAATTAGGCAAGTAGGCAGCAGAGGAGATATGGAGAATCCTTATTCAACTCTTATTTTAGTTGGTGCAGAATTTAAAATTTTGGAATTAATCCCAGTGCATAGGTTTATGGTTCTAAAGGGTGTTTATACTAATTCAGGAGGGTATTGAATATCATTGAATGTGTTCATATGACCTGTGCAACATATTGTGAAAATTTCTGAAAGTTAAAATTCAAATTTATTGCATATGTATCTTCAGTTCAGTGTTATCAAGGAGAAAATACCCAGTACAATAAACTTCATTGGTGTTCACAGGTGTCAGTTCGGTGCCATCATGGTCTAGATTTTATCTTCACAGACTGTTAGAAATAAGGTCTGTCAGCCTAACACAAGTGGAAAAACTAACATTCCAAAGTCATTTCCATGGAAATGTCAGAGCTGAAAGTAAACAATTTGTGACAGGGATGGTGTAGTGACACCAAAAAGCAGACAAAGCATAAATTCATTTAGGATAACAAATGTATGTTAGAAAATTCCAAAGAGTTTAAAAAATATTGTATTGTTTAGTACAACAATGGGAAAAGGAGCTGATCTAGGACTCCTTATATACTAACTTGGCTAGAGAAGGAACTATCTGGTATGTATCATCATAAACTCAATGATCTCTTGAACACTGAAAAATCTGTGATAGATTTAGAAGACTGGAGAGCTGCACTGGAAATTGAACAGAGAGGAAGTGCTGCTTGCAGCATTCTCTCTGAGGCCTTTAAAAAGTGAAAAACACTTAGATCTGGAAAGAGAACAGTATGATTGAGTAAATGAGTATGAGATGGTTTAAGCAAAGGAAATCCAGACTACACATAGAACTTGGTATAGTCAGAGTTAACTTAATAACTTACCCATGGTATATAACTGTCAACTTAAATAGTTGCTCAAATGGATGCTGGGAGAAATTAAGTGTACAGTATCTGAATTTTCAGATAAGATATATAAAAGTATTTACAGACTTGCTAGTAATTTAGAGAAAAAAATCAAACAAACCAAGAAGTGTAAGAATAATATCAATATCCACAATAAAGATCTCACTTCATGGCACAATCCAGATGTGTTATAAGGAGATCTAATGAAATGGAACAATTTTGAAACTTTTAGCTTTTTTGAATGACATTCATAGTTATAGAACAAAAATAAATGTGTGGCAGGTAATAAACACTGGTCAATACACGTTGGCAAAACAGAACTTTAATTGTAAATACACAGATAAGTGGTACAAATTCAAAAGGCAAAGTCATCACATATATTTTGAAAACAGGGACCCCGACACAGCTGTGTTTCGCATCAGGGCTGCATTAGGGGGACCAAGCCTTCCAGATATTCAAATAATATATCAAAAAAGATGTCGTAGAAACCAAGAGATGTCAAATGCTGAAAACTAATAAACAGTGCAGGACCAACCATGCACTGAGCAGTAATGCCGATGAGTCAATACAAACACCGCAGCCGTGGAATGGCAGTGGGACTCGCCGCAGCACGAGATGGGTTGTGAACCTGGGAATTGTACAACAGGGCTGTGAAGAATACCAACAGCTAGAATAGATCTTTAAACCAACTGATAGTTATATATTCAGGGAGTACCCTGGGCTGAGACGAACTCTTAGAGATGCTGTATGCTTATGACACCTGCCGATATCGGCTTCAAGCCTGTCAGAGAGGGATTCTTAGACATTTAAACTGCTGATATAAAAGTGACGAAAAAGAATAAGCAAGGGGGGTATTAACAACATCAATAGTGACAAAGAAAACTTCCTACACAGTGTTGCGTTTGTGCCTCTTCTCGTCCCTCGCTCCACCCTCTCTACCTTTGTGGCGACTCCCTTCGGCTCTGACGGACAGATGCTGCCGCAGCTTCTCCCTGCCTCTTGGTCCTGGTATCCCCGGGCTGGCTTGACACTATGGATCCGCCATGTTCCTGATGACATAAGGGCGCACGCGCATGCGCGCTCAGACTTTGTACCAGCAAGGGTGCGAACCTCGGGGGAGGGGTCCCCCCCATAGTGACGTCATTCAGTTTCCATTTAAAAGGTCTTTGTTTGCTAAGTTAGCAAGGAACTCCACTTGGGCTTGCTTCGGCAGTCCACGCTACTTGCAACAAGGAACTACACTTGGACTTGCTTCAGCAGTCCATGTTATTTGCAACAAGGAACTCAACGGGACTTGCTTTGGCAGTCCACGCTATTTGCAACAACGATCCGAGTCAGCCAGGGGAAACCTTCTCCCCTGCTCGGCCTTTTCAAACTTACCAGGAATACCCACTCCTTGGGGGCTCCACTCTCTCTTCTTGATTTCAGATTGCCAAGACGGGATCCGGTGCTCGCTCCTCGAAAGCCTACGTCCCTATATACTCGGAAGACTCCTCATTGCCTGGAAGCGATCGCAGATGTGAACACTGTGAGTTCTTTTGTAGATAGGAATCGGAACTCGCTCCATGAGGGCCTATATTCCTATTCTCTGAAGACCCCCTTCTGTCTAAGACATTATCGCAGGTAAGGAGATCGTGAGTTATATTGGCAGATTGCAGATAGGAACCAGTACTCACTCCACGAGGGCCCATGTTCCTAGAATCTTTTACAGACTCTCTTCTACTCTAGAAGCCATTCCATATACAGCTATTTGTGAGTTCTTATTACAGACTGTTCAGAGGCTCCTATGGCTGTTCCTGAATGTACAGAAGACTCTCTGTTGCATAGAGACCATTGCAGACATCTTACAATTGTGAGTATACCATCTTCTACTGGTTATGTATCCTGCATACCCTGTCTACTCACTACCTATAGTCTCTCTCTACAGCTCAGCAACCCAGAGATTATAATTCCAGTATCAGAAGGACTTCACCCCTGTGGGCACATCGACTCACTACTGCCACCACTGGTGGTTAAACTTCCAGTTTAATAAAGAACTATCTGTGTTTGTTTCATATTCCAGCCTAGCTGGTGGTTCCTCTCAGGATCTCCTCCTGGGGGCGCTGTCATCTACCATCGGCCCAGGATTCACCATTTCCTTTAGTGGTCTTTCCTTACACTACTAGCAGCATCATTCAGACTGTCCACTCCATGGGAGCCAACCACTATAGACCACTAACCCCACTTCGGAAGTATATTCAGATAGCTACTCTTCTTTCTATGGGACTTGTCAACAGCCTAACATATACAGAGTGCTACTCCATAGCGGAAGCGTGATAGAGTGCTATCCCTGAAGTGTAGTACAATAGATAGCGAACTCTGCCCTCTTGGCGAGCGCATCACTAACAGAGTGCTAGCTCTGCCTATAGAATTACATATTGCTAGCTCCTCTCCTCGGAGAAGCACCACTGAACAAGATTGCTGACTCTTCCCTTTACAGGAGCATCCAGCAGCAGTTCGCTAACAGATTGCTAAATCCGCCCTCCTGACAGGGTAAGCATAATTCCTCCTCTCTGAGGGGTTGATCACCAACAGATTGCTATCTTCTCCTCTCTGGGGAGTAGTTTGCTACAGATTGCTAACTCCTCCCCTCTGGAGGAGTAGATCATTACACACAGAGAAACCTTACTAGGCTAAAGAGAAGTATTGGGTGGCAATATGGCCATTCATAGTTATAGCACAGGTACCAGCACATGGAACACTGCTGAATGTTTACTTGTGAAAACGGGGGATAATTAGGAAAAAAAACCATATGTGCTAATAGTTATAATCATCAGTCATTCATTTTGTGAAAAACATACACTTCACTATATGTGCTGGAGTAATAAAATTAGTACCTGGAGATGTAAACTGCAAAAGAACTATCCAAAACAGTCAAGAGATAACCTTCCCTTTTCAGCTCAACACTGCAATGTTTCAGAAGTATGAATACCTTCCTTCCTCAGGTGAAATACAAATGTTCTATGAAGAACAATATAACCCGGTATTTTATTGTGAAAGCCAAATGAATTTAAAGCGGCACTGAGGCAGGGGAAGAAATGCTGAGAAACATTAAAGTATGAGGAATGAAAACGGTGTCGCCAGCAGTGACAGAGACGGAGTGAGAGACTGAATCTCTGTCACTGACGGTGATGCTCTTTTCATAAAATACCGGGTTATATTGTTCTTCATAGAACATTTGTATTTTCCCTGAGAAAGGAAGGTACTCACCTTCCGAAACATTGCCATGTCAGGTTGAAAAGTGAAGGATATCTCCTGACAGTTTTGGATAGTTCTTTTGCAGTCTGTATCTCCCCATACTAATTTTATTACTCTTCTAGCACATTTAATGAAGTGCATTTTTTTTTCACAAAACGAATGACTGACGATTAATTTAGAGATACAGTTTAGAGGACTGGCCTGCCTGCTGGGGAGATATATTTCATGGTGTAATTAAAGTAGAATGTGATCAAAATTCAACATTAAAAAACCAAGCTGAATATTCTCAAAAATGTTATAGTGAAGTTCTATCGTCAGGCATTGGCAGTATTGTGGGTTAACACAGTTTGGGGAAGCCTAACTGGGAAACTTCTCAGGAGATTATATAGGAAGCCCAAGTCCTACTCCATTGATAAGCAGAGACTATGGCACATATATCAAAACAGTATCAATAGTGAATAGACGCCAAAGTCCACCCAACAATATAATCATCCGAGCTGGGAGGTGAATGAGTTACAGAGTGACTGAGATCACAACAAATATAGACTACCATTTTCTTCCAAACACAGCTTAGGGTGAATCAATTATCCTTTTATTTCAGAATGAAAGTTCAACAAGCCATCTAGATAACACCGAGGGTACATTTTTAGCTCCGATGGAAGATTCATGGTGCCAGGCAGTTAGATTTTCTTTTTTGAAATGTTTAAAATTTGGGAGAAGGAGGAAGAAAGACCCTTGTGGTAAAAGCTCCAACAGGTGAACTTCAGCAGCAAAGACAGAGTTTTAATGTAAATTGGTTATTTACACTCTCAGATAATAGAAGCACCAGGAGGCACTCCCTGAAGTTAGCAAGTAGCTCATTGAAATCAAATCAAAGAAAATTATTTTTCACTCAGCACATAGTTAAGCTCTGGAATTCATTGCCAGAGGATGTGGTTACAGTAGTCAGTGTAACTGGGTTTATAAAAGGTTTGGATAAGTTCCTAGAGAAAAATCCATAAACTACTATTATGGTAATTAATAAGCAATAGTAGCTTGTGATTTATCTAATGTTTGGGGGCTTGCCAATACTTGTGCCTTAGATTAGCTACTGTTGGAAACAGGATACTGGGCTTGATGGACCTTTGGTCTGACCCAGTATAGCATATCTTATGTTCTTATGTAAAGGATAGAGAAAAGAAACAATACAGGGGGAAAAATCCATAAAGAACACAAAAGGAAACACAATACGTGTGAATATCACAAATACGTGTGAATATCACAAAACAGACAGAAAAACAGAAAGAGAAAGAAAGCTTCAGTAATATTTACCAGTGAAGGATCGCCAGTTGCATCTATATGTTCTAGGGCAACTCTGGCAAACAAAACACACACAAAGAGGGAGAAGACTAAAGAACAAAGCTTTTTAGGAGTGTTATTTAAATAGAGTAATACTTATCTAGAAGAAACTTTTGTATAAGAGGAAACCAGTTTCCATAAGTTAAGATTGCTAGAAGAAAATTTATTGTTATGAATATTTGAGAAAATAGTTGAGAAGTTATAGTTTTTTAGTTGATGAATGATATATCTAATATTGTTATTCTGAATTTTTTATTCAGAAGGAGTGTATATTCCTTTAATTCAACCCTGCCTTCCATTCAACCCTTGCGAAACATAGCTGGGTGGGTTGTAGACCTCTTTCTCTTGTAGAAAACCTGATTAGGAGGAGGGCATTGTTCGCAAACCTTGTAGGGCACCATTGAAGAATTTGCTGCTACCAAAGCTACCATCATGACTACAAGATAACATCACAACCATGATGGATATCCCCTCACAAAGGTCACGGTTCATATAAGTATATGTTAATCAATATCACCCACCTGAGTATCACCTGAGTATCACCTGAGTATCACCCACCTGAGTATCACCTGAGTATCACCTGAGTATCACCCACCTGAGTTTTTTGTAAACCGGCATGATGTGCTGCACGAATGTCGGTAAATAAAAGTTAATAAATAAATAAATAAATAAATATGTTAATCAATTAAGATTAGCAATCTTAATTGATTAACAACTCAACAATATTATGATGCAGACAATAGTCCAGCAGTGACATGCGGGCTTTGCAGTCTTTTGCACCAAGTACCAGTTGGTGAGAGGTTGTATGTGTGCACTTGATGCAAAGAGCTCCTTGCTCTAGGAGAACTAGTCCTATCTCTGGAGACTAGTGTGACAGACCAGGGAGCAGCTGAGGCAAAGAGAGAGGTATATAGACAAGACCTTCAGGAACAGAGAACAGTCCCACCTCTAATCTGGCAGTTGCCTTTGAGAAGCAAAATTATCAGGAAGGAGAGAATCACCATGACATGATAGGAAGTGACCCTATAGCTAGGATCTTCCCACCAGGTGATGCAGCATCCTCATGCACTGAGGATGTTTCCAGGGTTATGTGCCCAGGAAAGAAGGATTAGGACAGCTGTTGTATTTGGTGATTCTGTCATTAGGAATGTAGTTAGTTGGGTAGTTGGTGGACATGAGGATCACTTGGTAACTTGTATGCCTGGTGCAAAAATGGCATGCCGCCTAGATAGCATTTTAGAGAGTTCTGAGTAGGAGCATGCTGTGGTAATACACATGAATATCAATGATATAGGAAAGTGTGAGAGGGAGACTCTAGAAGCATAATTTAGGCTTTTAGATAGGAAACTGAAATCTATAACTTCCAGAGTAGCAATATTAGAAATATTCCCTGTTCCACATGCAAGACCCCAGAGGCAGGCAGAGCTCCAGTATCTCAATATGGGCCTCATTTTCTAAAGTATCGCAGGCCTTCGGTACTTTAGAAAAATGCAGTAATGAGGGGCGGGGGCCCGAAATGTGGGGGCGGTCCTGCACTAGCCGGCAGCGATCGCACCTCTGCGGTGCGATCGCTGCCTATTTTGTGCCCAATAACTACACCTTCTATGGTGTAGTTACTCGGCGCGAAACTGGCGGCACTAAGGAATCTTACCTTTTGCCACCAGCGATGTGTCCGCAGCGTTGGCCCCGGTGCCGCCCCGATTCCTCCTCTTCCGGGGCCGACTCCGCCCCGATGTAGGTAGCGCAGGCGTGCACTAGCTATCGCAGGGGGTCATTCTCTAATGCTATCGCACACGAAAAGAGACGTTTCGCACGTGAAAAGTCCCTTTTCGCATGCGATAGGTAGCTCGGGGCTGCGTCGGCCCCGGAGGAGGAGGAGTCGGGGCGGCACTGGTGGACACATCGCTGGTGGCAAAAGGTAAGATTCCTTATCGCCGCCAGTTTCGCGCCGAATAACTACACCTTTTATGGCAGGACCGCCCCCAGCTTCGCCCCCCCCCCCCCCGTTACCGCCGGATTCTCTGAGGTCTGCAACCTTAGAGAATCCGGGCGTTGGTCTAAATGGTCCTATCCTAGAGTGGTTTAGGTCATTTTGGGGAGTCACTAGGTTACAATTCCTTCTACAACTAAGCCACTCCTATGTGGTGTTTCTGAAAGGATCTGTCTCGGCTCAAACCTTATTTGGTGCTGTTGGCCACGTTAATACAAGAGCATGGGCTCAGTTACTATATGTTTGCTGATGATATTCAGCTAGCGGTTTATTTTGACCCAGATATTTCAGAAGGGTTAAAAACTATTAATAATTGTCTGGATGCTGTCTTCACCTGATTATATGACCATAAGTTTAAATTGAATCCTCCACAAATTGAAGCATTATGGATTAGTAAAGTAAATCAATCCTTGAGTAAAGTCCCTTCTGTTGCTCATGTTGTTACCTTCTTGGGTGTTAAACCTGACTCCCAACTTTCTATGCATGACCAGATTGCAGTTATTGTGTGTTCCTCTTTGTATCTATGTTTTTTTGTGTGACAAATTTGACCTTTTCTAAATAGCAAAGATTTAAAAATAGTAGTCTATTCTTTTATTTTATAGATTAATGTAATACTCTTTAGTAGGGATGTACAGCTTTGTTGTTAAGACATGTCCAGCTTGTGCAGAATATAGCTGCAAAGCTTCTGTTTGGAAAAAACAAATCTGACCGCCCCTACTTCAAGAAATTCATTGGCTTCCAGTAGTTTATAGGATAAAATTTAACATACGTACTGAAGTGCTTATATGTATTTACAGAGGTCAGCCACAATATTTGGCTAACCTCTTCATACCATAAAAGCCAGGAAGAGCATTATGCTCATTGCAGCAGGGCTTCCTTGTACTCTCAGCTCCCACGGTTATTAGGTTGGAACCAATGTGGTATACTGCTTTCAGCTACGTTTCCTCATTCCTGTGGAATTCTTTAATCTTAGAGCTTAGACAAGAAAATAATTATCAGCAATTCCAAAAAAAGCTTAAAGCAGAGTTTTCTGCTCAGGTCTTTCTTTGGTAGTGCATGAGATGATAACTATGGTGATACTTTGTTCTCTGCACTGCTGTTAGATATGTTTAAGGGACAGCAGATGAATGTGTTCTAGGACAATTAGCATGTTGTACCAGGGCTTCATGCAGGAGTACATGCATATCCCAGCCGTGACCAGGGCCTACTCTATTACCTGTGCACTTACCACTGCCGCTGGGCAATTGGAGGTCATCACCCCATGCCTGTTGTACTTCAACCTAGATTTGATTTTCAGGAAGTTCTACATCTGGAGATTGATTATCAACTTTCATTTTTTGGGCCCTTAGGGTTCAGCTTTTTTAAATATGATCTTTCTGTACTGATACTGCTGCATGCTGGAAGAGGGATCATTCAGGGGAAGGACAGTGGACTTTGTTTTTGTGTTTCTCTTTGGTCAAACTTAGCCAGATAAGTTATCCAGCTAACACTGAATATTGGAGTTAGCCATATAAGTTATCTGGCTCCCCCAAATGCCCCTACTTTATCCAGCTAACTTTAGCCAGGTAATAAGCTATCTAGCTAAACTTTAGCTAGGGAAGTGCCCAAATATTCATTTAACCAGATAACTAAATACCTTTCAATATGGACTTTATAATCTTCAGTGCCTGAACATTGCGGGCACGTTTGCAAAACACTGCTAGGCCAGGGATTGTGTTGTATTAATATGTATTTTCCAAACCACGTTATGGCCTTTTCGCATGCGAAAAGCACCATAACGCATGGTGTGATGCTAATTTGGAAAAAGGGGAGGAGTTTGGGGTGGGATTTCTGTCCAAGTGGGCTGGCTTCACAATTTGCAAAGTCATATTGCACAGTTTTAACAATGGAAATAACTACACATTTTCCATTTGTGTTAAGCTGCGCAATGTGGTTATATTGCACTTTTCAATCTTTTCACAAGAAGCATTTTAGAGAGAGAGAGAGAACCTAGCTATAAGGCCCTTATAGTAGTTAGTATTTATACCTCTATGTGAGGTCCACCTAGTTACTCAAGGTAAGGTTTAGGTAGTAGTGTAGGGGTTAGGGACCGCTTTGACATTCAGAGTGAGACGTACGAACAGAACAGTACACACTTGCGAAGATTTGATGTCCTTCGAGTGAGGAAACTCACACAAAGATGAGATTTGTACAATGTTCTCTCACCTAGCTTGATGTTACCCAGGTAGAGAGTCCATCAAGTTAGGTTGAGAGAACATTGTACAAATCTCATCTTTGTGAGTTTCCTCACTCCGAAGGACATCAAATCTTCACAAGAGTGTACTGTTCTGTTCGTACATCTCAGATGATAGGGAAAATTTTACCAATAATGTACCCCTCCTTTTTACTTGAGCACTAAAAGACGTCTCTATCAAAGCTGTTACATTTAATGTTGTTTCTGGCTGATCTAATATTTCTTCACTATTTTTCCATTTAATGAAGTAAGCACTTACTATTTTAGGTATTTTCTCAGGAGGTAATAGTAATACCTCCTGGAAATAGTTCTTCAACTGTTCCTTTGGGGAGGTCAATCCACACTTAGGAAAATTGACCATCCTCAAATTAACCTGTCGAATACTATTCTCTAACATCTCTACTTTCCTAGAGAGCATTGTTTCACCCTGTATGATAGTTGTCTGAACTTGTTTCAGTTGAGTTATTTCCTCTTCAACCTTTGTTATTGCTAACACATTAGTCGTTACCAATGGATTCAAATTTGATATTGCTTTTTGCATATCATTTACACTTAAGTTAAGCTTCCCAATATCTTTATGAATTACATTCACTGCTTTCCATATCATTTCTAATGTAACATTAGTAACATCTCCTCTAAAAAAATCTACTTCAGTTCGTAAAAGCTGAACATTAGAGATCCTAGAGGTATCTTTGTCATCCAGAGAGGAGGAGCTTTCCAGTCCATTAACCGGCGCAGTTCTTCCGCCGGTTATCTCTCTGTCTCTATTAGGACAGAGGTCCCCTTCATCGGCAAGAGGTTCACCTCCTCTTACCTTCTCTGGCATTGCTGTCTCTATGCCTTTTACCTCCTCGATCGGGCTTGATTCCAACGACGCCATCCATCTTAGAAAGAAGCCTGGTTCAATGGCTGACGCAGTGCTCTTTGATGGGGTAGGTGTTATTGGGGCCCCGGGACTCAGGCTTACATCTCCCAATAATGTGGGTGCTTGCTCCTCACTCAACATTATAACGGGACTCTCCGGGGTTTCTTTTCCTGCTTTTAGATAATAACCTGGCAAAGTGGTTTGAATGGGTGTTGGTCGGACTGGGGTCGAGGCGTCCTGCCTTACCTTCCCCTTCCGTTTAGTGTGTGGCATCTTACTATTAAGAATGCCACTCACTACGGAAAAAAAAAAAAAAGGTAATCACAAAATTTTACAGCAGGGTTACTTCTTCCCTTATGTAACTAAAAATATAAATGGAGAGAGGGACGAGGAGCAATGATAAATTAAGAAACTTCCATAGAGAGAAGAAGGACCAGAGATTCTTGCCTCCTCGCCTTCGCCGGCCTAAGCCGGACCAAGCTGCACGCCCCTTACGGAGCGCGTGGCTTAGGCAGCGCACGGCTTAGGCAGCGCGCCGACGGCACGACGCGCCATCTGCCGCTTGTTTAAGTAGCGGCAGACGTGGCCCGATGACGTCACTTGGAGGAACGCCCTGGCAAAAACCTCCTCAGGGCCGTTAAAGATGTTCAACAAAGTCCCAACAAGAATATCCCGGGGACTCTCTCCATATGTGGGTTGGTTACCAGTCTCTCCGGTCTCTCTCCTCTTTCTCCCGGGCTGGTACTTCCATTAGGCAAACTAGGCAATTGCCTAGTCTGCCAAAATTTGGGAGGCAGCAAAAACCTGCCAGCATGAGACACAGAGAGGTACTTTGCCAGAGTTAAGCTGCCACCAATAGTAAATTGGGGGAGGGAAGATGCCTGACTGAAGGCATTGGCTCTGCTCAGACTAGATACATTCTATGCATCAGCAAAGGAAGAAAGAAGACCAAATGACTGCCTGCATGGTTAAATGGTGAGGTGAAAGAGGCTATTAAAGCCAAAAGGACATCTTTCAAAAAAACAGAAAGTAGATCCAAATGAAGAAAATAGAATGGAGCAGAAGCACTGGCAAGCTAAATGTAAAGCATTAATAAGCCAGACCAAAAGAGAATTTGAAAAGAAGCTTGTCAGAGAGGCAAAAACTGCAAATAAAGTTTTTGAAGTGTATTTGTAGCCAGATGCTTGTGATGGAGTCAGTTGGACTGCTAGATGACCAAAGTGTGAAAAAGGTAATCAGGGAAGACAAGGCTGTAGCAGAAAACTAAATTAATTCTTTGCTTCGATTTTTTACAGACTTATTACTAGTAATCTCTAACTTCTTATTTAAATCAGATATAGTACCTAAGGTTTGAAGGTGGCCAACATAATACCCATTTTTAGAAAGGGTTCCGGGGGTGATACGGGGAACTAAAGACAAATAAGTTTGATGTTGGTACTGGGCAAAATAGTAGAAGCTATTTGAAGAACAAAATTACTGGCCATCTGGATAGATATATAAGAATATAAGAATATAATATATGCCATACTGGGTCAGATCAAGGGTCCATCAAGCCCAGTATCCTATTTCTAACAGTAGCCAATCCAAGTCACAAGTACCTGGCAAGTACCCAAACATTAAATAGATCACAAGCTACTATTGCTGATTAATTACCATCATAGCAGTTTATCGATTTATCCTCTAGGAACTTATCCAAACCTTTTTTAAACCCAATTACACTAACTGCTGTAACCACATCCTCTGGCAATGAATTATCGAGCTATTAATCAAGTTGACTTAGGGAATGGCCTCTGCTATTACTGGCATCAGTAGCATGGGATCTTCTTAGTGTTTGGGTATTTGCGGCCTGGTTTGGCCTCTGTTGGAAACAGGATGCTGGGCTTGATGGACCCTTGGTCTGACCCAGCATGGCAATTTCTTATGTTCTTATGTAACTATGCGCTGAGTGAAAAAGAATTTTCTTTGATTTGTTTTAAATGAGTTACTTGCTAACTTCATGGAGTGCCCCTTGGTCTTTCTATTAACAGAGAGTAAATAACTGATTTACATTCATTTGTTCAAGTCCTTTCATGATTTTGTAGCCTTCTATCATATCCCCTCCTCAATCGTCTATTCTCCAAACTGAACAGCCCTAACTGCTGTAGCCTTTCCTCATAGGACTGAAGAAACAGCAAGGAAGGCTGTCTAACAAAGCCGTGAGGGCAACAAAACAGGATTAGCAGCCAATGTCCAAAAAATAGGATCTCTTTATTGCAAAGTGACACGAGTGTGTAAAAAGTGCCCAACTCTGGCCGAGTTTCGCCCTCTCACAGTGGGGCTACATCAGGGGCTACAACATATAAATAAGACACATTAATAAATAAATAATAAAAAAACATAAAAACATAATTCATAAAAACGAATAAAATGGTAACATAGAAAATGTGGTGTAACATACAGAATATGACAAATTGAATGTAATCAACACAACAAGAATATGGCCTTTACCTCAACTTAATTCATGTATTGGATGAAAGAGATCAAGTCTTAAAAAAGACTATGCATTAAGTAGTCTGAAAAATAAAAATAAATAAAAAGTAAGACTCATTAAGCTGGCATGTTATGGAATATAAAAAAGGTGAAAATTAATACACAATTTTTGAAACATGTGTTAAAACTTAAAAATGTCACTCTGAATAAAAATGTGTGCCATTTGACACAAGAGCTTGCGATGTGTACTCACTATTGGATTGGCTCGAAAAACTCATTGACAGCGATGTCACTGTTTTTTCATGTGTTCATCAGTACAAACTCGGCCAGAGTTGGGCACTTTTTACACACTCGTGTCACTTTGCAATAAAGAGATCCTATTTTTTGGACATTGGCTGCTAATCCTGTTTTGTTGCCTTTCCTCATAGGGCAGCTGTTCCATGCCCCTTATCATTTTGGTCACCTTCTCTGCACTTTCTCCATTGCGGCTATATCCTTTTTGAGATGCGGTGACCAGAACTACACACAGTATTCAAGGTGTGGTCTCACAATGGAGCAATACAGAGGCATTATGACATCCTCTGTTTTATTTTCCATTCCCTTCTTAATAATTCTTAACATTCTGTTCACTTTTTTGATCGCCACAGCACACTGGGCCGAAGATTTCAATGTATTATCCACTATGACGCCTAGATCTCTTTCCTGGGTGGTAACTCCTAAGATAGAACTTAACCCTTGCTGTAGTTACACAATGTTATCTTTCCCTATATGCATCATTTTGTCCGTGTTAAATTTCATCTGCCATTTGGAAGCCCAATCTTCCAGTCTCGCAAGATACTCCTTTAATTCATCATAATCCACTTGAGATTTAACTACTCTGTATAATTTTGTGTTATCCACAAATTTGATCACCTCACTCATTGTACCCCTTTCCAGATCATTTATAAATATATTAAAAAGCACTGGTCCAAGTACAGATCCCTGAGGCACTCCACTGTTTACCTTTTTCCACTGTGAAAACTGAACATTTAATCCTACTCTCTGTTTCCTGTCTTTTAATTTGTAATCCACGAAAGGACATCACCTCCTATCCGATGACTTTATAGTTTTCTTAGAAGCCTCTCATGCTGGACTTTGTCAAATGCCTTCTGAAAATCCAAATACACCACATCTCCCGGTTTACCTTTGTCCAAATGTTTATTCACCCCTTCAAAAAAATATAGGAGATTTGTGAGGCAAGAATTCCCCTGGGTAAATCCATGCTGGCTGTGTCCCATCAAATCATGTCTATCTAAATGTTTTGTGATTTTATTCTTTATAACAGTTTCCAAGATTTTTGCCGGCACTGAAGTCAGGCTCACAAGTCTATAGTTTCTCAGATCACCCCTGGATCCCTTTTTAAATATCAAGGTTACATTGGCCATCTTCCAATCTTCAGATACATTGGATGATTTTAATGATAGTTTAAAAAATGTTAGTAATAGGTCTGAAAATTCATTTTTTTTTTTAGTTCTTTCAGAACCCTGGGGCATATACCATCTGGTGCAGGTGATTTACTACTCTTCAGTTTGTCAATCAGGCCTACCACATCTTCCAGGTTCAACATGATTTGGTTCAGTTCATCTGAATCATCACCCATGAAAACCTTCTCCAGAATGGGTATCTCTCCAATATCCTGTTCAGTAAACACTGAAGTAAAGAAATTGTTTAATCTTTCCAAGATGGCCTTATTTTCTCTAAGTTCCCATTTAATTCCTTGATCAGGTTTTCTGCTTCAGAATATTTTTAAAAGTTTTTATTGGGAGTTTTTGCCTTTATGGTCAACTTCTTTTCAAATGTTCTCTTAGCCTGTCTTATCAGTGTCTTACATTTAACTTGCCAATGCTTTTGCTTTATCCTATTTTCTTCTGATGGATCCTTCTTTCAATTTTTGAATGAAGATCTTTTAGCTAAAATAGCCTCTTTCACCTCACCTTTTAACTATGCCGGTAATCATTTTGCCTTCCTTCCACTTCTCTTAATGCATGGAATACATCTGGTCTGTGCTTCTAGGATGGTATTTTTTAACAATGTCCATGCCTGTTGCATACCTTTTACCTTTATAGCTGCTTCCTTCAGTTATTTTCTAACTATTTTTCCCATTTTGTCAAAGTTTCCCTTTTGAAAGTTTAGCGCTAGAGCCGTGATTTTACATACTGTCCCCCTTCCAGTCATTAATTCAAATTTGATCATATTATGATCACTATTGCCAAGCCGCCCCATTACCGTTACCTCTCTCACCAAATCCTGCGCTCCACTAAGAATTAGATCTAAAATTGTTCCCTCTCTCGTCGGATCCTGAACCAATTGCTTATTATAGGTACCTCTCTGCTGGGATGTTCTAACTCTAATGCTTCATTAGTATCCTTTGAAGTTACTTCCCTCTGAACCATGCATTGCTGAGCAACTGTTGGCTTTCCCCTTTCTTCTACTATAAAATAATTCCCAGAAAAAATAAAAAAAGAAGGTGGTTTAATGTTTATCTAAAAAAAAAAAAACTTTCAACTGACCTTTCGTCCTTCAAACATATCTCCACCATTTGAAATTGCTTTATTTGATTCACCAAAACTACAGATCTGCCTCGTTTACTGTCCTCCAGGAGCTCTAAAAAAAACCTGCTCCCCACTAATTGAATATATCATGAATAACATATCTCTCAACAAACCCATCATCATCCTTGGTGACTTTAACATACACTTTAACTTACCCAACCATTCATAAACCTGCCAAACTATCATTGATACACTATCAACACTAAACCTAAAGCAAATAATCCAGTCTCCAACTTATAAAGCAGGTCACACCAACGACCTCTTCTTTATCAACACTGAAGTCTGGCAATCAAATACTACTCAAACCATAGAGATACCTTGGTCTGACCACCACCTAATCCAAGCCAACTTATCTATCAAGTCCAACCTTAAAGCACCTCAAATCATTCCAAACAAAATATCTTACTGTCCTCCGTTCAACACTGAACTTCTACAAAAAACTCTTCAAGCCAAATTAATCAACATAAATCTATCTAACTCCGAGGATGCAACAACATCATGGCTAGATATCATGAAACTAGTAGCAGACAGCATCAATCCCATTATTACAAAGACAAAACAACAATCCAAACACAACAACCAGTGGTATAATGATAACATCAGAACTGCCAAACGTATACTCAGGAAAAAAGAAAGAGAATGGAGAAAAAACAAAAATACAACCACACTAAATATTTATCGGAACCACTTGGCACAATATAAAAATATCATCAACAATACAAAGAAGGAATTCTTCTCCAACAAAATCTCCAAATTTCATCATAACCCCAGAATTTTATTCTTAATAATTCAGAAGCTTACTAAAACCACCCAAGATTCTACATGTACCAAACATGGAAGCGATGACTTTGCTGACTTCTTCAACAACAAAATATCTATCTAATCCAAACCAATATAACCAACAACCAAAACATCAAACTTAACACTAAGATAACCTCATCATGGTTAAATTTTGATACCGCCTCCACTCTCGAAATTCAATCTATTATAAACAAAATGAACCCCGCCAGCCATCCAATAGACAACATCCCTATAACAACCCTCAAAACAATTGAACCCACCATATCTAAAACTATCACCAAAATCATCAATTTATCCCTGACTGAAGGTAATTACCCCAAATGCCTCAAATCTGCAGTTATCAAACCTATTCTAAAAAAGAACAACTTAGATCCTGAAATCCTCGCTAACTATTGCCCCATCTCAAACCTATCGTTCATAGCCAAAACCATTGAAAAAGTTGTACACACCCAACTTGACGACTATCTGGAAACAAACAACATCCTACCTCCAACTCAATATGGATTCAGAAAAAACCTAAACGCAGAATCTCTCCTCCTCTCACTAAATGACATAATACTAAGAGGCTTCGACAAAGGTGAAAAATACCTACTCATCCTCCTTGACCTCTCAGCTGCTTTCGACACAGTAAACCACAATATACTGTTAGAACGACTGACTCAAATCGGCTTAACTGACACCATCCTACAATGGTTCTCTTCCTATTTATCTGACAGAACCTACCAAGTTTTAATCAATAACAACCCATCCAAAAAGATCAACCTCAACACTGGAGTTCCTCAGGGATCAGCGATATCCGCCACCCTATTTAACATATACCTTCTCCCCATCTGCCAATTACTAAAAGATAATGGAATCACCCACTTCCTCTATGCTGATAACATTCAACTTCTAATTCCCATCCAAAATTCGATTGAAGACACCTATAAGAAAATCTCAACTCTACTTATGTCAATTAAACATCTCCTAAATTTTCTGAAGCTCATAATCAACATCGACAAAACTGAAATAATACTCATGGACAAAAAATCCAATCCAACTCCGCCATCCTGCCTTTACTTGACAAACAAATGAACTCTATACTCCCCACCACCCACACCAAGAACCTTGGAATTATCATCGATAAAGAACTTTCATTCAAGAACCACATATCAAATAAAACTAAAGAAGGATATCAGAGACTTCTAACCCTAAGACACTTAAAACCGTTTCTTAACCCTTATGATTTCAGAACGGTCTCACAACTACTCATTTTCTCCACCTTCGACTACTGCAAATCCTTACTAATTGGAATACCTTATTCAAACCTCAAACCGCTCCAGATTCTGCAGAACCCAGCAGCCAGAGTTCTGACAGGAACAAAAAGAAATGAACACATAACGCCCATATTGATCTCACTTCATTGGCTCCCAATTAAAGCACGCATCAAACACAAATCAATGACCATCATTCATAAAATTCTAAACAATGATCTTCATGGACTAAATGGCTTAAACATAACCCCCCAGAATCCTCAAAGAAACGTACGTTCAAACAACTCAGGATGCTTAAACATCCCCCCACCAGAGATGCGCATTTAACAACAACAACAAGAGAAAGAGCATTTTCCATTGCCTCCCCTAAATTTTGGAACTCCCTACCTAAAGATCTGAGAACCCAATCCAACCTCAAAACGTTCAAAAAAGATCTAAAAACATTGCTGTTTTGCAAATTCTACACTGACCTTCATACTTCTGAACATCCTAACTCCCAATCGAACTTTCATCCAAAAATCTCAAAATAACTTCTCTCCAACCACAACAAACAATCCCTCCTCCTCCCACATAATGATACTTTCTGGGATTGAAATGTTTAACCTCTGTTTAATATGCACATTGTTATATTTTTTCCACAATTGTTAAGAGAGTTACAATAAATTTTGTAAACCGTTATGATGGCTTTACTGAATGACGGTATATAAAACTCAACAAATAAATAAATAAATAAAAGCTGCTTTATCTCCTTTTTAAAGGTTAGCGCCAACAGCCTGGTTCCAATCCGGTTAAAGTGGAGCCTATCCCTTCGAAAAAGACTTCCCCTTCTCCAAAAGGTTCCCCAGTTCCTTACAAAACTGAATCCCTCTTCCCTGCATCATTGTCTCATCCATGCATTGAGACTCCATAGCTCTGCCTGCCTCTGGGACCTGAGCATGTTACAGGGAGGTTCTGGATTTCAGCTTTCTATCTAAGAGCCTAAATTTGGCTTCCAGAATCTCCCTCCCACATTTTCCTATGTCATTGGTGTCCACATGTATCACAACAGTCTAAAATCCTAGCTAGGTGACACATGAGGTCCACCAGCTTCGCATCAGGTAGGCATGTTACCAGGCAGCCCTCACGCCCACCAGTCACCCAGCTGTCTACATTCCTAGTAATCAAATCACCAACTATGACAGCTGACCTAACCCTTCCCTACTTTTTGCGAGAGGACAATGCATCACCTGGAGAGCAGGTCCTTGCTACAGGATCATTTCCTGCTGCACCAGGTTGATACTCTCTGATCATGAGACTTTTCCCCTCCAAGGCAGCACCAGAGATGCCAGATTGGAGTTGGGACTTGGCTACTATGTCCCTGAAGGTCTCATCTATATCCTCTATCCTCTTCAATATATACCTTCTGCCCCTCTGCCATCTCCTTACCGACCTCGGCCTCAAATCTTTCCTATATGCTGATGATGTCCAAATCATCATCTCGATCAAAGAATCCCTTCCCAAAATCCTTAAGGTCTGGGAAAACTACCTCACTTCCATAAACACCCTCCTCACTAACGTCCATCTGGCCCTCAATACTTCAAAAACCGAACTCCTCCTTATATCTAATCATCAGAACCCTTTTCCACTCAACCCCCAAGACCCCAATTCTCCTCTGACTCCTTCCCATCTCATGTGCGAGATCTTGGGGTCTCTATAGGCAATCAACTCACCTTCAAAAATCACATTAACACCACCATAAGAGATGGTTTCTTTAACCTACATATTCTATAAAAACTCAAACCCATGCTCCATGCACAAGATTTCTGTACAGTCCTACAAGCGACTTTACTCTCAAAATTGGACTATTTCAACTCCTTACTCCTAGGCCTCCCATACACTACCATTAAGCCCCTCAAAATTCTGCAGAATGCCATGGCAAGAATTCTAACACCCGCAAAGCTGATCATATCACCCCCATCCTTAAGGAATTGCACTGGCTCCCCATCCCGGCCCGTATAATACATAAAACCCTTACAATCATTCACAAATCACTCTACAACCATAATCTCTCATGGCTTGACGATGCTCCCTGCTTCCGTTCATCCAACCAGCCATCTAGATCAGTTCATCTAGGCACACTACTCACCCCCTCACTTAAAATTGCACACACCTCTACTAGGGAACAAGCCATCTCCATAGCGTCCCATCCCTCTGGAATTCTATGCCTCTCGAGTTAGATTGGAAGTCTGCACAAAAAAATTCAAAAAAGGTTTGAAAACTTGGCTCTTCAACCAAACCTACCCAGATCTGAACCCCCCCTAGCCTCCCTCTCCCTCATTGCTTTCAGTGCTATTTTGCACCCGGTTGTACACGCACCTTGTCGATTACATTTCAACTATTTGTATACTCCTTGATGCTCACTGTTTGAGGCTTACTGTACTATAGAATATACTGCCTGATGTTTACTGTTTGAGGCTTACTGTAATATAGTTTAAACTATCTATATACTGTTTGATGTTTTTACTGTTTGATGCTTACTGTCATCCTGTAGATAATTTTACTCCAGCCCCTCGACAATTGTTTCCCTTTTTTGCGCTGTTCTTTTCTTCCTCCCCTCTCATTGTTCTTCTCTTCCTCGCTGCTCCCGTTCCCTCCTCCTGTTCATTGTATTTCTCCTCAGTTTTATGTAAATCGTTATGATGTTTATTCGAATAATGGTCTAAAAAAATCAATAAATAAAAAAATAAATCTATATACCTCTCTGTCTGCATCAGCTCCTCCAGGTCTTCCATTCTAACTTTCAGAGATTGGACTCGTTCTCTGAGAGACAGGAGCTCTTTGCATCGAATGCTCACATACACCTTCTCACCCGCAGGTAAAAAATCATACATGTGACACTCAATGCAAAAGACTGGGAGGCCTCCTTCTTGCTGCTGGACTGCTGCCTTCACCTTAGTGTTTGGGTAATTGCCAAGTTCTTGTGGCCTGATTTGGCCTCTGTTGGAAACAGGATGCTGGGCTTGATGGTCTGACCCAGCATGGCAATTTCTTATGTTCTTATTTGTTCAGTTCCTAGTTAAGATTTAGGTTGCTATGGGTGTAGGATTGCATACGATTAGGGTCCTTTTAAATGTATTGGTGTATTCACTATATATCTGGTAGTGACCTGCAAGGGAATGATCAAACTCTTGATAAGGTGTGGGGAATTTCTGAGTTGAAGTTAAAAGGCTGATATAAAAAAAAAATGTAAGCGTGAAAGTGAAGGATTAATAAAATTGTGGTCAAGGGTGAGTTGGTTGATACAGTGTATCTAGATTTTAAAAAGGTATTTGACATAGTCCTTTGTGAGAGGCTCATCAGGAAATCGAAAGTCATGAGATTGGAGGCTATGTCTTATTGTAGATTGGTAAGTAGCTAAAAGATAGGAAACAGAGAGTCGGATTGAACTGTCATTTCTCTCAGTGGAGAAAGTTAAATAGTGGAGTGCCCCAGGGATCTGTGCTGGTACTGGTGTTTCATAATATATTTATAAATGATCTGGAAAAGAGAGCAATGAATGACATGATCATATCTGCAGATGATACAAAGTTATCCAATGTTATTAAATCTCAAGCCGATTGTGGGAATTTGGAAGAGGACCTTGCAAGATGAGGGGGACTGGGTGACTAAATGGCAGGAGAAATTTAATGTAGACGTGCAATGTATATAGGAAAAAATAACCCTAACTATAGATACAAGATGCTAGCCCTAAGAAAGCCTTAATGCGGCTGAAAGTATGCTAGTTGTGGAATACTGCATGTACTTCTAGGTACATCAAAGAAGGTCAATTTTCAGGCATCCAAATTTACGTATGTAAATCACTATATACACACATGTAATTGTCTTTGAAATGTATCCTTCCCAGGGACAGAGAGGTGGTGGAAACTTCATATTATTCTTATGTCAGTCCCATACAAAGTGTTAAATAATACTAACTGAGTATAATACAGTCTGTACTTGACACATCCTGAAGACTATTCTTGGAATTGCTATCTCTCAGCATTCTTTGCTCATAAAGGGGCCGATGCAATACTCAGCCGAGCGCACTGTCTAACCCGCAGTCGCATGCGGGTTGAATAAGCGCTAATCAATCCTCTAATGCAATAAGGGGATTAGCTCATATTCAATGCGCATCTAACATAGAGTGAATCTAATAGCGCTCATAACATGCAAACGCATGTGAAGGAGGCTATTAGGCATTCACTCCGATGCAAAAAAAATGTGCGTCTCGGATGCACATTTAGTGATCAGCTAAATAGCTGAGCGCATTTAAATAAGTACAGAAAAGCAGAAAAACACCGTTTTTCTGTACTTCCTCCTTCCTAATATAATTGCGATATTAAGTAAGAGGAAAAACTTAAAGAAACAAGTTTAAAAAAAAAAAACACTTGACAGTCAGGTGCAGGAAATGGACGTTCAACTGACAAGCGTCCATTTCCTGAACCCCGGTGTCAGTTTCCCTAAGCGGCAGATGGCCGAGTTAGGGAAACCAATCAGGTTCTTGTTAGCAACACGACCCTCTAATTTAAATATTGCATGGCCTAGGGCACATTAAGAAAGTGGGCGCTGACTGTTCAGTGCCCGCTTTCTACGCACATTTATTGCATCAGCTCCAAAGGCTTCCTTCAGCCTTATAGCCACATCTGAAGAAGGAACCTATGGAGTCTCAAAATCTCATGTACTACAACGTCCTTTCATTGCTCTTATGTTTGTCCACTAAAAGCTGTCATAACAAGGATTCCTGTTTTCTCCAGGACTAATAAGGCCACTGGAGGTTTGCTTTTTGAGATATCTAGCTGTCCTCTGGACATTTCAGTGAGATGGCACAGTGTACATTAAAAGAGAAAAGAAATTACTAAGTTACAATACAGAGCCTTCTCTTGAACGCTGTATTAGAACCTGTAAAGAAAATGGGTCACTCATTTCTAGAGTGACAATAAAAAAGGAACACAGCACTCATATCTGTTTTCTCTTGGTTATGTATAGCAAACATATTGTAGACACTTATCTAGCTTCTCTTTGACGCCATGCAAATAACCAGGCTAATGTTAACTTTAAGGAAAGAGTCACGAAGGAAATCAAATGTTTAAACAACCGCGCCCTGCAATGGTGTACTGTGTATCTTGGCGATTAACTTAATAATAAGCACACAAGCCCACAGCAGGTGCAAGAAGCCAGGAATGTCTAAAGCATTCTGAAGCCTAGTTACAGTTCATAACGCGCTGCCACATCAACGGACAGGAATATGGAAAAGCCACCAAAAGCAAAGTAAAGTACCAGTATATTTAAATTTTGTTTAACCATTACCAAACGAGAAAAAAGTAGTGTGGTAGTGAGAGAGAGAGAGAGAGAGAGAGAGAGAGAGGGAGAGAGAAAGCGTATATTATTAGCATATGTGGAATTTACAACCTATTATTGTATCCTGAAGAGTCAGTTGATTATTATTACATTCCTGATTAAGGCTTCCTGATGTAGGCACTGTCATTAAAGACATACAGTGCCCTATTGCTTTGTTATTGTGGTCACCTGGTGGATCCTTATCCATGTTGGCAACTAAGGTACCTTTTTAGGACTGATGATTTTGTTGTTGGTGACCAGAAATACTGTTTTATCCATTTCCTTCGTGAAGATAGCTAATTTATTTTGGCTTCCTGAGAGATTGTTGGCTGAAGCTAGCTCTTGTCACAATATCTAGATCTGCCTTGTGGTTTCTTTCCAATCTGGCTGCAGTTCTGTCAAAGTATACAGCATTCAGGAAGTGTAAAGGCTCTGCGTTCTCACAAAACAGCTCAGGGACATACTACACATGTCCACATGTCCAGTTCTGTACATAGGAAAGGGGATGGAGGTGAGAGGGAAACACATTTATTTCGTAAAAAGGGAGATTGGTTGGTATTTGCTTGGATTATAATCCTACATAATTTGCAGCAATGGATTGTGATTTGTAGTATTTAGAAAATATACAAAATGTGTAGAGTTGCTGCTTAATTCTGAGATAGTTCGAATTTTTGTATAAGAGTAGGTTGGAACTACTATGGCCTTTCAATCTATTGAAATACTTTTTTTGAGATTGTGCATAACAGTTTGCTTTCGTTTGGTTATGAAATTAGGCTCATTAAAGCAATAGTGAATAACTATTCGGCAATGAGGCATTTTGTAAAATCACGAACATTTAGACTATGCAGGCAATAAAGTAATGGGTGAATAGGGAGCATTTTAGAAGTCATAAACCTGCAGTTCAAGGATACCGCTTATTCTGTACTTCCAATTCAGTTTATCTCCATCTGTTGCTATGAAAGAATATGAATGTAAACCTCTGCTACACTGTTTGCCAAAGTATATCCTATAATGTACTGGATGGGCTGCTTTCACCTCTGCTTCATTCTGTCTTCTGACATACGAGAGCACAGCTGGCCTGGCCAGATTGTGTTTTTACGAAATTGGGGTGCCAAATAGCAAAACGAAGCCTCCTCACCTGGAAGAAAAAGAACTGAAATGCAATATCGGGGTTCAGGTCACCACTCTGCTAGTCTGGCTGAGAGCTGTACTGAGAGTTTTTTCTTCTTTTTCAGTAAAAGTATCTTTTCTAATATTACCTCCACAGTTTTTAGTGAAACAAGTGAATGCAAATCACATTTATTTATTATGATTTATTAATCATTTTTATGAAAGCAAACTTTCATTCAAGGCAATGTAAAATGCTATAAGTTCCTGGTACATGAATCATAAATGGTGCACATGAAATAAACAACATTTGTATAGTTAAATTGACAGATAAACAGGGTTTCTGGTTTTAGGTGTTTATAAATTGGAAACTGAGGTGTGTATTTTGATGTGATCTGTGCTGAACATCATGGATTTGCGGAATATAAAACATGTTATAAATAAATAAATAAATACATATTTCCAGCTAATTGTGGGTTCTCTGTGTGTACCAAAACTCAGTGTATGTCAGTGTTTTTGTGGTGCAGCTGAGGAGTCGTTAGAATGGAAAAGACACCCAAAAAAATTGGAGGATCCAGGATAGACAAAGGAGAGGTGAGAGATTATTAGTGGAATTGGTATTTTTCCAGTGTTTATCTCATAAACAACTATTTTATAAATTTTCGTCATCTGGGTTTTTTTTATTGGGGTTTATCGGCTAAAACCCAAAATCAGAAGCCCTACCCATAGTTTAAAGGCATTATACATGCATCTAGTCTGTCACAAATGGTCCAAATCAGTAAACAATAACACTTATACAGTTAGATAAAATAAGAAGAGAAGATCAACTGTATATTTTATACAAGAAAGGTCCTGAATAAAATGTTCTTTATTGGTGTAATCACCTTCTCTTTGGTACAAGTATATTTTCTATAAATAATCTCTCTATATATAATTAGCATAATCTGTGTCTGGGTCACTCTGTCACACTCAAAAATGTATATTTGTGTGGCCTTTTCAGGTCATTTGATACTAGATTCTGTTCCTTAGGATCTCTTCTTGGTGCTCCATTGAAAACTGTCCCTTAGGAATCATAATTAAGGGCCTTATTTACACAGGAAGTAACTTTCAAAAGGATTTATAGGCATAAATGGGCTTTTGAATATTGCTACTTTTATGCACACATCTCCTTTGAAATTTCAAAAGGCTACCTTTATGCACTTTAAACCTTTGAAAATTGCCACCTAAGCTTTTCTCCTACAGACCCAGAAAAAGCCCTATAGGTAGATTTTAACAGGGCTGCATGTCCACAAAGATACATGCCATTTCATAAAGTATACATGTATGTCTGCAGACTTTAGGAATGGGGGGAAAGAAAGAGGGAGAGAGGAGAGAGGAGAGAGAGAGATTCTGACACTCAATATATACACCATTGTAAGGGGGTACTTAGATTCGGGGTGAGTTTTTGAGAGATGGGTTGGGGTTTGGGGGATGGGGTTTCAGTAACATTCAGAGGTATTCATTGTAAAATTGACATCATTAAAGAATTTTAGGCCTTATAAGCGATGCAAATTCTAACAAGAGGAGTCAATTTGTACACTGCAGTCTCTGCTAGTTGCATTGCATAAATCAACTCCTTTCCATTGCTTATATTGAGTGTCAGACTGAGCGCTCATAAAGAGTCTCTCTCTCTCTAGCAAAGTTATGTGTGTCAGTGCTACAGTGCCCTTTTTCTGGACATGCATACATGAATGTATACGCGTCCTGCCCAGCTATTAAAAATTCATGTGGCCCACATAAATGGCCACTTATGCACGCGCAAAGCTTTTAAAATCTACCTCTTAGTAAAGAAAGTCCTTAATTATGATTCTTAAGGACAATTTTGGTTGTGACAACAAGAGGCAGGCCTGAGGAACTGTAATCAAGCATCAACTAAGCCCACAAAGACAGGTCAAATCTGTAATTTTGAGCATCACTGACAGAGTGTTAGAGTTTCGTTTACTAAGGCCTTTCCCCATGTTGTGCCCCCTAACACTGTCATTTTCATAAAAAATGCATATTTGTGCTGCCTTTTTGGGTCATTTGATGATGGATTCCAGTTCTTTAAGCTCTCCTCTCAGTGTTTCACCCAAAATTATCCCTTAGGGATCATGATTAGGGCCTTATTTACTAAGTGGTTTTTCCCAAGATACAGAAAGGGGAAAATGCCAGGGAGCCTAACTTGCAAATCTATCCACAGTGCAGTGTGTGTGGCAGGATCTACCACGTATTATCTGTTCCAAAACTATGTTTTAGTACGCGGGTATATTTACAATGCATGAAAAGGCATACTTTCGCTACCTGTTTTATAAACATTTGTGTGTATATTTTAGGCGCAAAATAATTGTGACATTGTGTGAGTAAACTCTCAAAAGTCAACATGGAGGCAGGTATTTTGCAACATATGCATGAGTAAACTCTCAAAAGTCAACATGGAGGCAGGTATTTTACAACATATGCATGAGTGCTCAGAACAGTTCGCCAATACCTTGTAAGAACATAAGAATATAAGACTTGCCATACTGGGTCAGACCAAAGGCGCATCAAGCCCAGTATCCTGTTTCCAACAGTGTCCAATTCAGGTCACAAGTATCTGGCAAGATCCCAAGGGGTAGATAGATTCCAAGCTGCTTATCCCAGGGATAAGTAGTGGAGTTCTCTAAGTCCACCTTAATAATTGTTTATGGACTTTTCCTCCAGGAACTCGTTGAAATCTTTTTTAAATGCAGCTACACTAATAGTTTTCTCCACATCCTCTGGCAATGAATTCCAGAGCTTAATTATGTGTTCAGTAAAAAAATGTTTTCTCTTATTAGTTTTAAAAGTATCACCTAGTAACTTCATTGTGTGTTCTCTAGTCTTGATACTCTTTAAAAGAGTAAACAACCCTTCACTCATTCCACTCTACTCATTATTTTATAGACCTCTATCAAATCTCCCCTCAGCCATCTCTTCTCCAAGCACATGAGTCCTAATCTCTTTAGCTTTTCCTCATAGGGGAATCATTCCATCCCCTTTATCATTTTGGTTGCTCTCCTCTGTACCTTTTCTAATTCTGCTTTTGAAATATGGTGACCAGAACTGCCAGAATGTTCAAGATGAGGTCTTACCATGCTGTCCTTCTCTAGTTCACCTATATCCTCTAGCACTTCATCATGAATCTCTACCAGTTCTCCTAGAACTCCTATCCAAAAACTGCTGACAACAGAATGTTGATTTCTTTTCTTTCAAACCTTTTCCAATGGAAAAAAAACAATAAAACTAGGGGTCACGAAATGAAACTCCAGGGGGGGCCGACTCTGAATCATCAGGAAATATTTCTTCATGGAAAGGATGGTGGAGGCCTGGAATGCCCTGGATCTCTAAAGGCTAGAGGATGGAAATGATATAAGCGTGCAGAGGGGTAACTTGCTGATATGGAAGTACCATGGAGCTTACCACCCTTAACCAATATGCTTTGAATGCACACTGCAACATTGCTTCCGCTTAGACGGCAGGGGGATAGGAGGAATTGGATTCAGATGACAACTGAGGGCCCCAACTTCCATGATTTAGGATACTGCTATGCGACATAAGAGAAAAAGCAAAGGACTGCTTCTATGGTGAAGTCCTAAAGGAAATGAAGAAAGCATGCATGGGGGTAACTTGCTTGTGTGGCAGTTACTACCTTTAACCAATAAGCCTTGATATTTTTGATACAACTCCAACATACAGTCTGCGAAACTGATGAGCATGGGGTTAACCAGCAGAGAGCAGCAATTACTACCCTTAACAGAAGGCATGGGATTACTACCCTTAACCCTTGGCCTTGATGCATTTGATGCAATTCCAACATTGCTCTCTGCTTCGAAGGAGAGGAATGGAGGCTGAAAGGAAAGAGAAATTTGGATTCATAGAAAACCAACATGAGCCATGACTTTTTTACAGTCTAGGGTACTGATGCTCAGACATTAAGGAAAAAACATTGGACTGCTTCTATGGCCACGTCAAAGCACGTCAAGCAGCATGGACTGATACATGGGGGTAACCAGTATGGCACGGCAGATAATACCATGGAAAAGTTGCTGGGTAGACTGGATGGACCATTGATCCTTTTCCACCATCATGTCTATGTAAAAGACAATTCTGCCTTCACTTGCACCAGTGAATTAGCAGGTGTAAAAGTGTACAAACAAGTTTGCTAATATATACATGTATATCTCTTACAAAATAGCTACTAACATGGGTATATATGAACCCTGCCCTGGAACACCACTAGACTGTCACTTTTACTTCCCTGGTAAAATGAATGTATGAAGCCAAAATAATGCGCACACTTTCGACATTTATAAAATTGCATATATGCTATTATTATACACCTACCACTTTGAAAATTCCTTACTAACGGGCCGATTCAGTAAAGTCCGCGAGAGAGCGCCACTCGCCTGTGCGCGCGATACAGTATTTAAATTAGGCCCGGCGGTAGAAACGGGCAAAAGGAGGCGCTAGGGACACTAGCGTGTCCCTAGCGCCTCCTTTTTGACAGGAGCGGCGGCTGTCAGCAGGTTTGACAGCCGACGCTCAATTTTGCTGGTGTCGGTTCTCAAGCCCGCTGACAGCCATGGGCTCGGAAAACGGACGCCCGCAAAATTGAGCATCTGGTTTTCGACCCGACAGCCGAAGGCCGACTTCAATTTTTTTTTTAATTTTTTTTTTTACATTTTTTAGCCTTCAGGACCTCCGACTTAATATTGCCATGATATTAAGTCGGAGGGTGCACGAAGAAATTAGCGCCTACCTTTGGGTAGGCGCTAATTTCTGAAAGTAAAATGTGCGGCTTGGCTGCACATTTTACTTACTGAATCGTGTGTGAATACCTAATAGGTCCATCAACATGCATTTGCATGTTGAGGGCGCTATTAGGTTCGGCGGGTTGGACGAGCGTTTTCCGCCCCTTACTGAATATGGGGTAAGGGAAAACACGCGTCCAATCAAGGGTTAACAGTGCACTCCGTCGGAGCGCACTGTACTGTATCGGCCTGTTAGTAAATCAGGCCCTAAAAGACAAATATAATTAAAATCAGTTTAACCTTTCGGATGTTTCCCACCAGCGTGAACCTACATATGTGCATAAACCACACTTCAGAACATAGTCTGACCTGTCGGCAGGTAAAAGTACACAGACTGTGCAACAGTGCATGTACTTTTCACCATTGGGAATAGATATTCTTATTCAATGTCTGAGAGATAATTCTGTCCCGGGGCAGGGGAAAGTTGGGGACAGCAAATCTACACATGTAGCTGACTTTTTTGTCTGTCGTTTTTGTTGGAGTCTTACAAATAGCTACATTTCTGTTCCACAAACAACTTGGGTCACTTGTAAATTCAAGGACCATATATGTGGGAAGCAGGCCTTCATATTTATTTATGTGAATTTCTTATGGATGCTACAGGATGCTAGAAGGAAAAAAAACATGTCTGGAGAGCAACTTGTGCCTGAAAAAGCCCACAAAATTTCTCCTTTGCGAAATGATCAGAGGTAAAAATGTGGAGAATATTCATGAACAGATGTCCAGTATATTTTTAAGCCTCCTGATGTAGTGTATAGGCATAGTCTCCTGTTCTGTTCATTAAGAAGCCATCATGCAAACAGCTCATATATTTAACATAATGTGTATTTAGTGAGGCAGATAATCAAATACGAACTAAATCCATTCTTTCTCTCTGTGAACGTGTACTGTAGACTTTTCCGTGTTTATTTGTTGAAATAGTGTAGGGATTTTACAGAGAACAAGAAATTAAGCTGACCTTTCTGTGCTGTAATGCTCAATTAGAAGAGCCTTTTCTGCGTGTGCCAAGTAGCGTACCTATAATCTCCAGAATCACATAATACCTGATACCCGATACAGATAGAAAATCTATGACCCACAGGGCTCTTCATTTGCCATTCAGATTAGCCAAATGCAGGGTTTACACTCATATAAAGCACTCTGCAAAGTATTCTGTTTAGAATATGCTGAATGATCTGGATGGTTGTACACAGCCGGAAATCAAATAATTCAAAGTATTGTGTCTTTATACATAGGAATGATATAACCGAGGTTGCAACTACCCAACACCCCTCTCCTTCTACCCAGAATCCATCATCCAGACTTCATTTGCAGAAACCAACCAGAATTTATGAAGTCAGGATTCCAAAATACTGTCTCATGACTCTGGTTTTACGTCTCTTGGCTATCTGGGAAACTTTCATCAGCAGTTATATGCTGTGCATATCTTATGCAAAATGCTTCACCATTCAAGAGTCTTTGAGAGTCCCTCAAAGTTTCCAATATTTTCAAAGCTGTAAACAGGGATTGTATAGCATGTAACGCATTGGAGGGATTAAAGGGAAATGTGCTGGATGGGCTGGAGTTTTGTAGAGGGATAATGCATAATAATGATCCACTCTTTCCTAAAACAAAGGTGAGGTCAGGCCTCTGTTCTGTTTTTTTGTTCTCCGTTTTACTTTACTACAGGGGAATGCTACTATATTTCATTCCTTGCTCACAGCAACCTAAAGATTTCTGGAATAATCAAAGCCATGAATATCCCTGTAAAAATCCACATGCATAGATTCAGATGTGTGTATGTGTGGTGGGGAGGAGGTCGGTGGTGAAGGGTGGTGGGGGGCAGTGCTAGAGACATCTCAATGTCCGTCTCCTTCCTTACCTGAGTAGTGAATGGGTTACAGAGTTACCAGAGTTCACACGGAGTAGTCACATGAATCTGACAATCACCTGGCAGATGGATTTTTGACAATCATTAGCCGCCTCAGGTAAAATCCTGTACAGCTGAGAAGTGTAAGATTAGGATGTGGTGACTGCTCCACGGTGATTCTGTAAGGAAACCAAGAGTAGAACGGGGGCCCCCTCCTTTAAAAGTGCAAGCTTTGCACTGGCTTATTATTTGCTTTATTGTACATGCAAGCTACTTACGGTTCCGTATGGTTTAGCGCTCACAATGTTGTGCATACACGGAGGAAAGCCCGAGACATGTGCATGCGATTGTGTGATTACTGCATGTGTCAGTCACTGAAACCAGACTAATCCCCCGACACAGTGTACACAACAGCATGACAGACAAAAGTAATGTGTTCTTTAGTTGGAGTGCAAATTCCTCACTGGAGTCCCTGCCACTCTGATGTGGAATACACGACTGTGTACAAATGTTTGGGGGGAGAGCGGAATATTTATAAATATTGATAAAGCCTATACAGGTACATTAAAAATTAACAAAAGAAATGGCCCAGCCAGCTATTGTAGACCCAGCGAGCGCTGCCCGATGGCACGCTTCCATAACTGCCTTCTGCAAAGGGCCTGCATGACCATAGACAGCTGCCCCTAGAGCAATGCTGCGTCTCCGACTTGGGTTTCCTGGGGTGCAGTCCCTGTTGCTCAAGGGTCCAGGCAGAGGGTCTCTGGCTCGGGTCCTCCAATGCTTAGTCCATTTTTTTTTTAAGCTTGGAAGTTGTATAGTATTGGAACCATTTAAAAAAAAAAAAAAAAGGGGGGGGAGGAGAGAATGAGGATGAAGTAGTTTCTAGGTCTATTTACAAAAATATGAAATATGAAAGGGGTCTCTTCTGTAGGAGATCCTTTCCTTATTTACATGTCATTTTCTAGTGGTCTCTAATGAGTATATCAATTCAGAAAGCAGGTCTCACTTAGGGGCTTTCTGCTATAAGTACCCAGTGAGGAAGAGAGGGTCACCCCCCCGGGGAAAAATGCTTTGTTTCCTTTTTTTTTTAAAACTAATTGCTGAAACATTTCTGGAATCTTTAACATATTCCAGGTGGACACCAGTCATGTAATATATGTTTGTAGGTTTTAAAAGAATACCACCAGACCCTGTGCAGTCACAAAAGAGATTTTTTTTTTTTTTTGAAGCAAGATCATGGAATTTTAATCTTGGTATTCTTGTTTGTTAGTTAATGCCTAGCACTACCTCAATTTCGCTTGACGTTTGCTGTCCTCTCTATGTGAATGCATAGGAGCCTTGCTGTGGCGTGCTGCAATGGCTGGCTTTTGAGGGCTGGATACAAATGTCGGTGGATACAAATTCAGGAAACTTTATTAACAGAGCAACTTGTGCATGTATTACCAAAGCAATATTTAAAGTAGCTAAAAGGAAGAAAAATGTGTACAAAACTTTGAAAATAACAATAAGATAAAATTATAAGGTGCGGAGAGGGCGACAACAAGGACAATTCTAAGGTTTTTGTGATGGTTTATATTTATATATTTATTCAAATTTTCCCCCCAATTTCTTGTAAAAATGTCCAAATCAGGTTACAATTGAGCATAAATACAAAAATATATTAAAATATAACAGAACAAATAAAACATTAAATATAATTAATTCTGTTCTTAGGTGTTTACAAATTGTAAATTTAAGTGTTTATTTTTCAGTTAATTAGAGGTTCTTTGAAAATACAAAAAATCTGTGTATATTGGTGTTTTTGTGCTACAGGAACTATTGCTGGGTACGTTTTCTAGCTGAATTAAATACATACATATGTGCAGCTGAAGAGTTATCAGCATGGAAAAGGCACAAAACAGAGTAAATTATCCAAGACAAGCAAGGGGAGAGGGGGAGAGAGTGCTAGGGGAAATGGTGTTTTTCAGGTGTTTAGAAGATATTCAGTGGTACTTAACCGGATAAGTAGGGATTTATCCAGTATGTGGCAGCAGTTGAATATCCAATCCCATTCAGTGGCTGCCACTTAGCCATATAAGTATGTATCCAGGTAAGTAGTTAGCTGGATAAGTGACAAACAGGGTAGGATTCATCATTCCGTGCAGAATGATGAAGCCTGTGCTAGAGGGGGTGAAGGAGGGGGCGGGCGGGTGATAGCCCACAGCTGATTGCACCATGGCGGTGCGATTTCGCCTGCAGCGATGCAGCCGGCTGCAGGCTATCGCGGGCATAGCACCACAGTAAAAGATGGTGCTATTCCCTGCGCTACTGCCGGCGATAATGTTCGAAACATTATTGCCGGCAGCGGTGCTGCCGCTGACTCCTCCCTAATTCCGCCTCGACTCCTCCCCCTCCCCTAATTTTAATGTTACCACTGCGAAAAGGCCCTTTTCGCGTGCGATAAGTCCTTGGAAAATAACCCTGTTAGCCAGATAAGTAGTGATATTGAAAACTTATCCAGTTAAGTTAACCAGATAAGTTAGACTGGCTCAATAGCAGGCTTAAAGTTAGCCAGATAAGACTTATCTGGCTAACTAGCAATTTATTGGTGAAAGAACTGAAAAATGAAATTGCAGACCTACTGTTAGTAATCTGTAATCTGTAACTATTATTAAAATCAGCTACGGCACCTGAAGATTGGAGGGCGGGCAATTTAATGCTGGCTTTTAAAAAGGGCTCCAAGGGTGATCCAGCAAACTGCAGGCTTGTGAGCCTGATGTCAGTGCCAGGAAAAATGGTTGAGAATAGTCTAAACAAAATTACTGAACATATACAAAGACATGGTTTAATGCAGAGCTTCTCAACCACTGTGCCGCGGCACACTCAATATTCCTTTTGTGCCTTGGTGGTCCCCCTTCCTCACCGTGGCCAAAGAGAAGAGGACACTGGCAGAGCCACGGTGCAGCCCATCTCACTGCAGCCCGAAGAATCAAGGAGCCTGGCTGGGCTGTGGAGGAGCCCATCTCACCGCAGCCCGAAGAAAAACAAGAGATGGGAGGGGCCGCAGTGAAGCTTATCTCACCATGGCCAGAAAAATCGAGCAGGCCAGTTGAGATGTGGTGGATCCCATCTCACTATGGCCTGAAGAGAAGAGTTGGGATGGGCCACAGTGGAGCTCATCTTACTGTGGCCTGAAGAATTAAATAAGCCGTCTAGGCTATGATGGAGCCCATCTCACAGCAGTCAGAAGAGAAGGGAAGGCCCTGAGTGTGTGTGTGTGTGTGTGTGTGTGTGTGTGAGAGAGAGAGAGACCCTGTGTGCACATATATGTATCTATATGCTGTATGTAAGAAATTGGTTATGTTTGTGTGTCTGAGAATCTGTGCATGTGTATGTATGCATGTGAGAACACGTGTCCATGTGTATGTATGCATGATAACCTGTGTATGAAAGCCTGTGCGTATGTATGTGTGTGTTAGAACCTGTGCATGTATCTGTGTGTGTGAGAGCCTGTGCATGTGTATGTATGTATATGTGAGAGCTTGTGTGCATGTGTATCTATGTGTGAGAACCTGTGAATGTATCTGTGTGTGTGAGAGCCTGTGCATGTGTATCTATGTGTGAGAACCTGTGTATGAAAGCCTGTGCATATGTATGTATGTATACGTGAGAACTTGTGTGCATGTGTATGTATGTGTGAGAACCTGTGTGTGAAAGCCTGTGCATGTGTATGTGTGGATTAAAACCTGTGCACGTATATGTGTGTGTGAGAGCCTGTGCATGTGTATGTATGTGTGAGAACCTGTGTATGTTTGTGTGTGTGTGACTGCATGTATACATGTGTGTGTGTATGTGTGTGCACCTATGGAAGCCTATGCATCACATATAGGCTCTCACAGGCAAACAGACACCACAATGTGTGTCTGAGCAACAGAGAGAGAGAGAGTGTGTATATGAGAAAAGGAGTGTGTGAGATAATGACTGTGTTGGAGAGTCTGTGTGTGAGAGAGAAGAAGATAAAGTTTGTGCAGCCCTCCTCTTCCAATCCACGACAATCTCAGGATGACTGGAAATCAAAAGATCCAGGTATGGAGAACAGGAGATTTTTAATCCTTATTAGTTTTAATTATTGGGTGTGATTTGATGTTTGTGCCATTTTGAAATATTTTATTGGTGTTTGGGAAATATATCAAATTTATGCGAGTTTTTTAAATTATTGAGTGAGGGGAGAAGCAGGAGTCTAGTCTGAAGGGTGAGGGAAGAAAGGGGAGTACTCTCTTGGAGTTTCTAAAGACTGCTGTTAGGAAATTTAAATATCACTGAAGAATGGAAGCCTGCGGGGGAATGTGGAAGCACATTAAAAAAAAAAATCCTAAACTGACCTGGGGAAAGAAGCTAAAATCAGAAAAATATTGGCAACATTTTTTTTTTAATTTGTTGGGAATCCCCCAAAAATGAAAGAAAAATGAAACAAAATGTTTACTCTTGTACACCCCTACTTGATTTGGGAATGATTAGTGAGGTGATCAAATTTGCTGATGATATAAAATTGTTCAAAGTTGTTAAATCACAAGAGGATTTTGAGAAATTGCAAAAGAACCTTGCAAGACTGGGAGACTGGGCATCCAAATGGCAGATGACATTTAATGTGGACAAATGCAAAGTGATGCACTTAGGGACATGCAACCCAAATTATAGCTACACAATGAAAGGTTCCAGTTTGGGAGTCCCCACCCAGGAAAAGGTTCTAGGCATCATCATAGATAATTTAGAATTGTAAATAAGTGGGATATAAATTTCATAAATAAATAAACATGTTGAAATCTTCTGCTCAGTGTGTGGCGGTGGCCAAGAAAGCAAATAGAATGCTCGAAATTATTAGGGACAGAATGGAGAATAAAACAGAGACTATCATAATGCCTCTGTATCGCTCCATGATGCCACCACATCTTGAGTATTGAGTGCAGTTCTGATCACTGCATCTCAAAAAAGACATAGCAGAATTAGAAAAGATACGAAGAAGAGCAACCAAAATGATAAAGGGGATGGAACAATTCCCCTATGAAGACAGGCTAAGGAGGTTAGAGCTCTTCAGTTTGAAGAAGAGATGGCTGAGAGGACTTATGATAGAGTCTATAAAATAATGAGTGGAGTGGAATGGGTAAATGCAAATCAGTTGTTTACTCTTTCAAAAAGTACAAAGACTAGGGGACATTCAGTGATGTTATTAGATGATACATTTAAGAAAAGGAGGACAAAAATATTTTTTTACTCAATGCAAAAAAAAAAAAAAAAAAAAGATCTGGGGGAATTTGTTGCCAGAGGATGTGGTGAAAGCTGTTAGTGTAGCTGAGTTTAAAAAAGGTTTAGACATGTTCCTGGAAGAATAGTCCATAAACCATTATTAAGGTGGACTTGGGGAAATCTATTGCTTATCCCTAGGATAAGCAGAATAGAATCCATCAACCTTCTGGGATTCTGCCAGCAGTCATGCTGCTGAATATCCCTTGTAAGTTAGCTGCATGAGTCTTAAGTCTTATCTAGCTAAGTTACTTAAACATTTCGCTTGGAATATCTAACCCCTATTTTATTGTTGTTCATTGATAGAACCTAAAATCAGAAGTCCTAAATATAATACATTAAATACAATAATACAATTAAAACACAGCCATAACAATATATCCATGGGATAATATTTTCCAACATAAAGAACAAAATCTAAAACAGACAATAAACTAGGTAAACCACATTTAAACATAGCTCACAAATTCCTACCATCCTAATCTAAACAACCAGCAATCTTAACCTTACATCCTGTAAACACTGTTTAGAAACTACTGATACGGTGATAAGCTAATCTCATATAATAAACTGTCATCAGAGAATGCCTGAAAGTAATAAGATCATCCGATAAGAGTATGGCTTGTGGCCGTGGCTTATTTCACATGCATAACAGCAAGACTGATTTCTGGGTTTTGACAGCTTCATTGTTCCTTCTGTGAAAACCTTCAACAATCTTTTCCCCTGTGACCGGAGTGTACGACCTGGTACATAAGGTGATTCATTTATTTCTTAAATATTCAGGACCCGTCCCTTCTAATGCTGTAAAAGCTAGGGGTAAAGCTTTAAACCTAATTTGGGAGTCCACAGGCAGCCAGGGCAGGCTTTCTAAAATGGGAGGGACCTGCTGTTTGGACTGACGACCCCCACGTAGCCAAGCTGCTGCATTTTGTGCCAGCTGCAGCTTTCTGCTGCTTTTGTGAGGCAGGCCAAGATAGTTAGGGCTTGATTTTCACAAGCATTTACATGCTTACAATTGGGTCTACCCGAGTAAGTGGGCTTTTGAAAATTGCTACAATATATGCCATTGAATTGTCCATAGGATTTTGCACTTTACACACTTTTTAAACTTGCTTTTTAAACTTGCTACGATAGTACGTTACATTTATACACGTAACTCCTTTTACAATTATCTCCATTGGGGGTAGTTTTCAAAAGGAGTTGCACGCGTAAATGTAACTACTGTCGTAGTAATTTTCAAAAGCCCATTTACTCGCGTAAATGCTTTTTAAAATCAGGCCCATTATGTTTAGGGCTTCTGATTCTTGGTATTTCTAAATTGGAAATGTAAGTGTTCATTTTCTAGCTAATTAGGTGTTTTTGTAGAGCTCTGAAAATCTGGCAAGAACAACACTGTGTTTATTGGTATTTCCATGGCATGATATGTTTAACTGGATAGCCCCGTTGTAAAAAATTATCAAACAACCGCTGTGATTGTACAATGAAATCTGCTTTATCAGTACACAGACGGCGGAGTCGAAGGATCTGTCCCACTGGTAAATTCTTGCACAAATGAAACGGGCGAAAACTAGAAAAATGTAAATAGGTATTTTTTGCACCAAGATTTGACGTAAATGTTAGAAGTTAACATTCTATATAACGTTCTATATATATACATTGAGTGCTGGCTTTGCTTGTGTGTTTTCCTAGAAGTTAATTTATGACCATCCTTTCCAATGATGGAATATTGTCCATTCATGTTCATCTGAATGCCAGAGAAAGAAGATGTCGTCTATGAACTGGGACCAGTGGGAGACCTTTTGAAATCCCCCCCCCCCCCCCCCCACACACTCACACACACACACATTCAGAAGGGCAGAAGGTCTGAAGCACAGCCCCATAGTTTCCTGTGGCATCTCAGGTGTAAAAAAGTAGAAAATTCTGATGAATATTAGCAAAGATATCCATCGATAATATTACAATATAGAAATAAAGTCATTTTCCAAACTTGCTTGTGTCCCTATAATTGATTTTGTTTCCTTGGGTGAATAAGAGAGAACTTGAGTATCAATATAGGAGGGGATGAGGAGAGGAGAAGGATAGGGGTACAGGACCAGGAAAAGGCAGAGGAAAGGGAAGAAGATCAGGAACAGGGTGAAGGTGAGAGGCCTGGGGTTGGGAGGAGGAGAGTGAGGAGACAGGATCGGGAATAGGGAGATTGGGAAATAGGGAAGGCTGAGGAAGAGGAGTATGATGATAGGGTAGAATCTGGTATGGAGAAGAGAAGGAGGAAGGAAGAGGGAGATAAAAGGAGGGGGGGATCAAGATTGCAAGTGGAAGGGTGGAGAGAGAAGAGGCAGTTCCAGGATCTGAGGAAGACGGAAAGGTAGAAGGAAGGGAGATTTCGGGATCTGGGGAATAGAATCAGAGATTAAGAGAGGAAGAATCCAAATTGTGGTGGAGAGGAGGAGGAGGGAGATTTCCCTACTGTGCTCCAGTCTTGCTCCCACTTGCATTTCCATCCCTTCTAACCTCCCACCCAATCTGGCAATGAGACAGATAGACAGACAGACACATACCCAATTCCTTCTGTATCTCTATCCCCCATTCCCTTCTCTCACGCACACTCATGCCCTTCCCAAACTCCCCAAAATGCAACTTTTTTGTCTGCTGTAGGCTCACTCCTCCCTCCCCCCCCCCCCCCGTCTCTGCATGACAAGAAGGAAGGATTAGGGAGCCAAGTGGCTTTTCTGTACTCCGCTATGGCTGCTCCATTCTCAGCCCTTACCATCGAGTTCCTTGCAGGTTGCCTGGGAGGGGAAGGGCTGTTTCTACTGAGAGCGATCCAACAGCTGGGAGGCGGCAAATGTTTAGCAAGTCTGCTCCCCCACCCCCACACCCCTCATGGATTTTTGGCAATCTAGGAACAGGACTATTTATTTATTTATTTATTTAACAGTTTTCTATACCGACATTAAAGTACACATCATGTCGGTTTACATGATAACAAAAAGGTGGAAATTATGCCTAGGTGGACTAGTATGCCTATCAGCAAACCCAGGCCTGCCCTTATCTCTTCAGGCACTCTTTCTGCTTCTCAGGCATCCAAGCTCTCTCTCCCTTCTTCTGTGGCAGCCATTGCATCATTCTACTATCCAGACTTTGCCAGCAGCAGCCCTCTTGCCTCAGATTTTTTCCCTCCAGTTTCTCTCCTTCCATTACCAGCAGCCACTGCAGCGCACCAGAGCTGGGACCCACCAGCAGCCATGACATTCTCTCTTCCTGGCTCATGCCCCACCAGCTATTGATTCTGTCGAGACTCCATCTCCCCATCCGGGCCTCACCAGCTCCTACAGTTCAACCACATGGGAGAAGGCGGTACTGGCAGCAGGAGCTCATCAAATGAAGTGGCCCTGATGCAGGATTGGGAGCACAGGAAGTAGCAGGTTGACAAACACCATTGCATCTAACAGAAAGATCAGCTTCTGAGGATTTTCAATTATAACAAAAAAAAAAAAAGACCTAATTTTCATTTGCTTGGGGAGGTTCATTATAACTGAAAATCAGAAGCCCTAATTATGTCACATTTATCCCACTGGCAGTACAGTGGAGCAAGAACTGATCTCCAAATATAATAGCCAAGTCACCAAGGAGATACAGGAAAATAAAGTCAGTCCCAAAATTCAAAATTTTTTAAATATATGATTATTTAATTCATCAAAGCGGCAACTCCATTGCTCTAAAGACACAAGAATATTTCAACACCAGGTCCCCGGTGTTGAAATATTTTGTATTTGGTTTTGTAATTAATTTTATTGTGAACTCGCCTGGTCCATTCCTGAATGAGAGCAGTAAATAGGGTAGGCGGCTCCAGTCTCCAGCACAGCAGTGGCTTCTGTGGCCCTGGTTCAGCACCCCCCCCCCCCCCCCGGACCTCACACTGACAGGGTTTTGCCGCTGCCCCCCCCCCCCAAACTTTTGGCGCTCTAGGCGACCACCTAGTTTGCCTAATGGAAGTGCCGGCCCCAGGAAACACGGAACATGTTAAGAGGTAAAACCAGAGACATGAGCAAAGCTCACAGGCTGGGACGTGAGGCGTTGCTTACTTATTACACAGAGTATATCTCGCTTACTACATTTCTGCAAGATTCCCTTTCCCTTCCCTGAACGCCACTCCCTTTTCTTCTCTCTGTTAGGTCCTGTGGTGTCGCCTCCACGCAGATTTTGTTTCTTCTCATGCACACAGCTCGAGGATCACACCCGCCTGCGGGCGCAGAACCTCGGGCTCATGTGTGCATGAGTGCAGAGCCTCGGCATCGCATTCATGCAGGTGCATGACATGCGGGCAGAAGGAAACGCTATTTACAAAAAAAAAAAAAAGCCTGCCACACTTCGTTCATGAGACGGAGAAACAGCGTGATTTTAGCACTCTGCCACCTCCCCAACCCCCAGCTGCCCACTCTCAGCTCCTGTTGTGGGGTTTTCGGAGAGGGATAGCACAATGGCTTCTCTGAACGAGCAGATAGCTGTATCCTTCCCTCTTCACACAAGCAGGCATGAGTCAATTCTTCACATCTACCTTCCTTTCCAGATATGAGGGTTATGGTCCCCTCTCCTCCTTCCACAGAGGAAGGGACATCCTCAAGGGCCTTATTTGCTAAGCTTTTTTCCCTATAGACACAGAATGGGGATAAACTGACATACTTTCCTCCTTTCGCGCATAAGGAACCTTACGTCTGACTCACATCCTTTCCTCTTTCCACATAATGTGGTGAAAGGAGGAGGCAGTCGCTTAGACCAAATGAGCAGGACTACATAGCCTTAGCCTCTCATATGTGCATGTACATATATGTTCAGTTTTACACCCATGCATATATATATATATATATATATATATATATATAGCCTCAGCTACATGCCTACACACAGAGATGTACAACATACTTTGCCTGAGCCTCACATATATACACAAAGCCTCAGTTTCACACATATGCCTAGACTGACCATACACATCCATATACCATATACTGTACATAGGCTCTGACTGAAGCATGCGAGGATGCAGTTCAATGCAATACATACAGGCAGAGTATTTTTTGAACAGGGGCAGTTATTTTGTAAGGGCTGAAATACAATCCTGGTGCTAGGACCTGATACAAATGGGGAGGGGAGAGGAAATGTATTTATTTATTTTTAAACCCTAGTGATTGTGGGTTTAAAAATAAATAACTCACCTACAAGTGCATCCACTCTGCAGCTCCTCACTACCTCCCCTCTTATCTCTCCCATACAGGCCTCCTCATGAACTCAGCTCATCAGATAAAGTCTCTCCTATCTGAACCCTTCTTCTCTGCTGCCAGCTCCTGGCTCTGTGCTTTCCACCTTGCTGCACCGTTCTCTTGGAAGAGGCTTCCTGAGTCCATGTGTCATGCTCCCTCTCTGGCCTTATCCAAATCCAGTCTATAAATTCACCCTTTTGAGGTGGCTTTTAAATCTTAGCCCTTGATTCTCCTTATTGCAGCCTTGATGGCTTTAACCATTTCATTGACAAATTAATTTCTCAAAGTCACTTTTGTCTGTTATGTTTGTCTTGACTAGATTGGATGTTCTGGGTAGAGGGGCTCTCTCGCATGTGTATTTATACAGTGCTGCCTATGTTCAGTATCTCAACAGAACTGATAAATAGTAGTAGAGCTCTCAAATCCTAAATAGACAATTGCCGAGCGAGACTGCTGAGACAGGAGCAGAGGGAAAGAGAGAGATCTCTGAATTTTTAGCCCTGCCAAGGGGCCAATGCAATACAGTGTATTCAGCCAAGCGCAGTGTTTAACCCGCAGTTGGACCCTGGTTGTGTAGGAGCGTGCACAGCCCATTATGCTATAAGGGGATTAGTGCCTTTACAATGCGCGTCCAACGCGCCAGGAAACTAATAGCTCTCATCACATGCAAATGCATACCAATGAGGGTATTAATTATTCACTCCCAATGCAAAAAAAAAAAAAAAATATGCGTCCAATACACATGTTTTTGCGCTAAAAAAAAAAAGAAATTAATGCCTGCCCAGAGCAGATGTTAATTTCTGAGCACCCCAAAAAGTTATACAGAAAAGGAGAAAAATACTGCTTTTTTGTACATCCTCTGACTTAATACAGTGGTGATATTAAGTTGGAGGAAGGAAAGATTTTTTTTTAAATTGTTTTTAAAGTGCCGGCAGTCAGGTTCGGGAAACGGATGCCCAGTTAACCAGCGTCCATTTCCCGAACCCATGGCTGTGCACCAATTAGGAAAACGGACGCCGACCTATTCAGTGTCCATTTTCTAAACCGGCGGACAGCCATGGACAGCCGACCGCTCGCGGGCACCAGTTGTCAAGGAGGCGCTAGGGGCGCGCAATCGACCCTAGCGCCTCCTTGACAATGCGACCCCCTAATTTAAATATTGCATGGAGAGGTGCCGGGGGGGGGGGGGGGGCGCACTAGAAAGCGGGCACTGAACCCTCAGTGCTCGCTGTCAGCGCTTCTTATTTTGCATCGGCCCCAAAGGCTGGAAGAGTAGAGAGACCAGCTGAAAATATGTTGTACCTTCCTGCTCGTGCAGTTCTGCAGAGCTTTTTTTTTTTGTTTTGCTGTTTAAAAACCCTTGAAATTCAGTTGCAGTGTAGGAGGAGCCGCAGTGACAAAGAAAAAACCCAAGATCCCTGCGGCTTTCTTCCTTGTGCTGTCAGTGAAGTTAATCTGCCAAAACACTGACAATGGGAAGGATACGAACCTTCACCCCAGAGCCTTAATCCGCTGCCACAAACCACTTGGCCCTGTGCTCTGTTGACAAACCCAGCAAAATCAGGGGGGAGTGGGAGGTTTTGTGGTTTGAGTAATAGGCCGGGAGCCAGGAGACCTACAGTCAGCTCTGGAGTTGTTAACAGACACTCATTAGACCTGTGACTACGGTGACAAATATTTGGGGGTCAGCAGGCTGGCTGAAGATTTGCTCAGAGAGCAGCCCTCTGCTACCCTGTAACAGCCCCTGACAGGGGGGGGAGAGGGGCTGACAGCTCCAACAGTGCCTGGGGGTGGCAAAATCCTAAATCCCTCCCTGCCTACATTCAAATCTTGCTCCTCCCACTGATGCGAAGGGTGACTTCATTGTCTGTTGCTTCAGATACCGCATGGCAAACTCTTAGGCAGGGCCGGTGCAAGGGTATTAGGGCACCCTGGCGTAGGCAAACCTTGCAGCCTGGTGACTCCTCCCCCCCACCTTCCCATACAAAATTTTAAACTTTATGTACTCACACGTGTGCACACGCATGCAGCCTTTTCTCTCTCAGCAGCAGCAGCTTTCTTCTTGGACTAACTTCAGGATACCTCCATTCTTCCTTGCTGAGCAGACACGGCTCCTTGTCCTTGGACCACACAGGCCGTCTGCCTGCTGCTCCTCCTTTCTGCCACACGGCCCGGCCGATGCTGCGATGTGCGGCCCTCTCAGCCTTTTCTTCCGGGCCCGCTCTTTCCAGCTGCGACCGTTGGGCATCCTTCTTCCTGCCCATGCGGGCCCACAACACATATTTCCTCTTTCCGGTCCCCCAGGGCTGGAAGAAGGAGGTCCAATCGCCTGGGTTCCTGCAGCTGCCACCGGTGTCGGGAGTTGGGTCAATGTTTTTTTTTTCTCACAATTCAGAGCAGGTCTGGTAGAAGCAAATAGGTGGGCTGCTGTGCCACCCCCAAACCTGTGGCACCTTAGGCGGGTGACTAGCTCGCCTAGTGCTTCCACTTCTTAGGCAGGGACTCATTGTAACTTACGCAGTCCGTTGTAAAGCGCCCTTAGCCGTGCTATATAAATGCTGACATGATATGGATGCTGCCACTGATTCCTAAGAGTGAGTCGCTGTAATGAATCCAGCTGAAGCTGCAGGGTAAAACCCCAAAGCTGGCACCTTTCAGTGGAGCCCTCTTTTACAGGCAGTGCTAGGGCTCTGTGGACACTTTCTGCAGCCCTAGGCTTTCTTGGTGTGCAGCTCTGCGGAGGGTGAACAAAAGCCACGGCCATTTTCTGTACTGATTCAACAGTGCTGCCATGAAATTTCTTTTCTTTTAAAATAATTTTAAAACTGTTAGCTCTTCGGCAGTACTTCCCTGAAGCTCCCCTTCTCGCCCCTGCACCGTTCTGGTCTTTTCCACATCTCCTCTTGCCTTCCTCCCCTGGTCGGCCCTTACACAGACTCCCAAATGCGTCCTTTTCTGCTGGAGCTGTTTCTGCCTTTCCCTCTTCTCACAGCAGCAGAAACAGCGCTGAAATCGGCGCCAATTTTCTGCGTATATTTTTTTTTTTTAGCACATGGCAAAAGCGGGCACCTCCGCGGGATGTAATAAGTGGACGGCATGCAAATTAGATACGTGCAAAAAAAAAACCATGCGCAAGGCCAAATATATGCGCCAATGCCTGCATAAAAGCCCCGATGATGAAAGCTGCAGGAAAAGCCCACACTAAAATAAGCACAATTGAAAAAAATGTTGCAGACTGGTGAGGGGTATTTCTAATTTACTGCTGCTTACACCGGCCCCACGTTATTAAAAAATAAACTGTTTCAGCCTCTACTGGCCCTTTTACTCCATTGCTGGCAATAATGTGGTTGTGTGTCTGGGCAGCATTTTCCTTGCTGGGCGCCCAGGACCACTTGGCATGCATCAGCCCCGCCAGGAGAAAGTAGGAGCCAGGACGGACGGACCAGTGCCGAACTGCCCAGAGCCACAGTGCAGTCACTTAACTCCTGCTCTGAACCAGGCACTTAAAGACCCGCTTAAATAAACCCGGACTACTAATCTCCCTGCTAACGTGGCTCCCTGTACAGCTCATGAATAGATTATTACCTTCTTTACCAAGGGTTATTGGGTGGGTATGTGCTCGCATTTTTTCCTGCACTAAGGGGCCGATGCAATAAGATGCACCCATTTTCCTAGCGCGCGCCCGGCCATATCCCCTGGGCACCCGATGCAGTATTAAAATGAGGCGCTGCATTAAAAAGGACACGCTAGGGAAAAAAATGTGCATCCCTAGCGCTCAAATGCATCGGGCGCCCAGAATTGCAATGGGCACGCGTGGGTTTTATCCCGCTTCAGGCCAATTTTGGCCCTTGCTATTCTGCTTCTATATTTTGCGTGTATATTTTGCATGTAAAGTGTGCGTGTTCAGTGTGTGTCCAGAATTTTTCTTTTAAATTAAGCCATTATATTATGCCTTTATTTTTAAACACCAAGCAGTAGATTTAAGTGTCGCAATGATACTGGAAGAGGAGCAACCACAGAGGACAGTATTTTTAAATTTCTCATGAGCCCTTGAGTCACAGATTGACTTAATGCCAGCTCCGGAGCTGGAGGTAAATGTGACAGGTTGAAACGTGTGCGTTGGGCACCTGGCAATTTTCTGCATCGGAAGGGTAACAGCTGATAGCCTCATCTGCATGGAATTAATATGTGATGTGCGTTAGCAGCTACGCATTTATTTGGGCATGCATTTTGGAAACGCTAATCTCCATATTACATCGGGTGCTAGACTATCGCGTCCAAAACACGCATCCAACCACGTGTAAACCTGTACGCTAGGCTGGACACACTTTATTGCATCGGCCCCTAAACATGTTATTACATATGCATGTAAGATTAGCACGGAAAACCTTGCGTAATTATCCACACAAAATCTCACAGCAGGTTTTGCACAGCTTATTACAATATGAGGACATGCTATGTCTATGGACCATCTTTCTTCTGATCCACCGAATCCGGTTTTTATCACCTTCTCTCCTGTCTCATTTCTAGAGACAGACTACAGGAGTCCATGTTGACTCTGGTCCACTTCATTCTCTTTTTCAATTGGCAGGCATTACACTTAGCCCTTTTTAGATAGCAAATGCGTGATGGAGAGTTACAGCCTGGTAACAAAAGAATTATATAAATAATTGCAACAAAGAATTTCCAGACATTTTTAGTTACGTTTATTCAACTAGAAAGATCAGAATTTTACTTTTCTGCATTGGTTTTCCTAACATTCAAGTAATCTCTTTGTCAGGAAAATTGGGATTTGAAGAAGCAAGCGCCAGCACTGGAAGTGGAATGCTCCAGAGGAATGTAAGGAAAGCAGAAACCCTGAAAAAAAAAATATATGGCCTCTCCAGGAGAGCTCTAGGACGTACCCACAGGGATAAGTGATTGTAGCAAGAGAGAGAGAGGAGCAGGACAGAATCAGGGCCCCCGGTCTCTTGTGATTCCACAGTGTAAGGGCAACAAAATTAGGCCCTAGCTGTGGGTTAGTCACAGGCAAATTGCCGTGGGAGACAGGGGGCCGGGACCTATCAGGAAAAGTGGCAGTGGTGGCGACAGCAACAGCATCCTCTTCCCCTGCCCCTAATCCCCTCACTCGCACTCCTTCTCGCAGATGGGAGGAGAGCGGCATTGATCCCTTTTTCTTTGAGCCTCAGGCTGCATTCTCCTCCTCGTCTGCTGAAGTCTGAGTGTCGCGTTCTGAACCAGGTTGTTCCAACCGTAACACTCAGGCCCCGGCAGCGGAGGAGGAGGAGGCCTCAGCCTGAGGCTCAAAGAAAAAGGGATCAGTGAACACCAGGAGTTCTTTATTCAGCACAGAACATCATAAAAAGCCCGACTCAGGCCGAGTTTCGCTCTTTGAGCTGCTTCAGGGGCTATTACATCTAATGCCGGTGGTATGTCTCCACACAGCAGTTCAGCCTTTCTGAATGTGCAGCTGCTCGGTGTGTCGGCTGCAATGGGTTTGTTGGCGCCACCGAACATGAACAAAACTTGAAGTTTGTTCTGTGCTGAATAAAGAATTCCTGGTGTTCACCAATCCTTTTTTCTTTGGTCACTACTGCAATATTGGATCAGTTTCTGGTTTGTTTTTTTGACTCAGCCTGAGGCTCTGTGGTTCCGATGTCTTCCTCTTCTATCCCCAAGCTGTCACGGGAGGGTGAGTGAGGGGAACGGAGGGAGAGAACAAGGGCGTGTGAAGAGATCGGGGGGGGAAGAGAGCAATGGAGAGTGAGGGGATGGGGAAGAGAAGAGAAGGAGGGAGAGTGATAGGATGTGGAGAAGCGAACAAGGGAGCGTGAGGGGATTGTACAATGCACATGCAGACTTTAGCAAGGATTTTCAAACTGAATTTACATGCAGAAGTTTGCTTTGGAATTGCTCAGGAAATCAGCCGAGTACTCGTGCACGTTCACTCTCGTAACGTTATGCTTCCTCTTTGGAGGGTGTAATTTGTGCATGCACACTGACACACGTGCTATTTAATATCAAAGCGTATCCATGCGTAACCCCACTCTGGTGTGCCTGTTTCACATGGGTGGGGCCATAAAAGAATTTATAAATTCTTCGGGACAGGGGTCCCTGGCGAGCTGTAGACACAGCCTCGTCTCCCCAAGGTGTAGGTCCTTTGTTGGCTGGGAGCGGGGAGTTATCTTTCACAACCCCGAGTGCTTAGAGTGTCTCTTGTAAGTCTATGTACCCCTTGGAGAAGATTACATCACAGGGCTCATGGTGCAAAATCCACTCCAAATGCCAGGATGATGTTTACTTTCAGATAATAAATAGAGTAGTGGCAGAATTCACTCTGTCATTAGCTCCACAGGTAAAGTTAACTTGATTACAGATTCTTCTCTCAATCTATGCAAGAGATTTCCTCCCAGGAATCCTGACTCTCTCCACCCTCCAGTGTGTGGAGAAGTGAAGGCCTTGGGTAGAAGTACCCCTTTTTAGGTGACAGGGATCCCCTTCAATCCTGTATGAGAGCAGGTAAAGCAGTCTTGGCATACAGAGCTGCAAATCCTCTCTCTCTCCCCAGTGGGGAAGACAACTGGTGAGTGCCTTTGGTGATGTCAGAAAAGTTCTTACTCACAGTTTTGTTAAGTCCCTTGGTTTTGTTTCCTTGTACCAGGATCCCCGATGGCAGAAATCCTTCAGGAGCAGCAGCCCCCCCAAAACAGGGTTCCGCAGCCCCTGAGTCCAGGTGGTGCCCAGGGTTTCACCAGGCCTCCCACCAAGAAAATTGTAAAAAGCCCCCCCCCCCCCCCAAAAAAAAACACCCCAGAGGATATCTCTACCAGTTAAAGAGTAGGCAGGAAGGAAAACCTCCAGCCCTGGTCAATATTCCCAGGCCGGGTTAGCCTGCGTCCACTGAATGGGCCTGAAAAACAACACAAGCAAAAACTCCCAACTACCTCCTAACGTCACGAAACCCATAAAGGACTGCCCCCAGACTCTCGGGAGAGAGCTGTTATAAAACCTCTAGGGGGGGGGGTACGGCCATTCCAGACCCCTCAAAGGGAAGGGCTGCCTCTGAATGGTATCCTCCCCTTACAGACCTGCAGTGCTCTAGCTTGAAAACAGGACTTACCCAGGGCTTACCGGGAACCAAAAATGGCGATCAGCTACATGTGTGAGTGCTAATTCTGCCCCCGCTTTGCTCCCAGAATCCTCAGCGCGTGTAGGAGTATGCACAAAACCATGTACTGAGCCGCTCCCTCTGCCCTGGCGCTTGTCTAATTTCTTTGCTAACTGATTTTCCCTGAAGGTTTGTGTCACTCATCCCGAGAGTTCTTTCCCTGCGTGTTTTCTTCCAGGGTTTGATTCCAGTCAATCTCACCCTGGGAATTTTATTATCCTCCTCTTGTCAATTCCCTGCTTCCTACAGGGAAGAGAGTTTCTTTGCATATCTGTTGCTAGAATGTGCTCAGATGGGTCCTGCCCCACCAACCGCTAGCCAGTTGGGTTTTCAGTATATCCCAGAATGAATATACATGAGATATATTTGCATGCACTGCCTCCAATGTAAGTAATAAGTAAATATACTTTTTTGCATATTCATTTGGGGTATATTGAAAAGCCCAAGGACCAGACAGAGCATCTCTGGCCTAGAACTCTGTCACAAGAGGATAGAGAACCAAGGTTCATAAGGTCCTTCTTCTGCTTTAGGGGAAGAATTTGGTATAATATTAGGGATTTCTGTCATGTCTGCTTAATTTTCTGGGTTCTTAATATAATTTGATCTATACTAGAAATTCAGCACACCTGGAATATGGACGAAATGTAAGACTGAAGTCACTGGAGGACATTTTCAAAAGGATTTACATGTGTAAAACTGGGTTTTAATGCGCGTAAATGGAATTTTGAAAATTGCTGCTTTTACGTGCACAATTCCTTTGAGATTTCGCTGAATTTTTGAAAGGTTTTACATGCGTAAATAGACTTTACACACGTAAATAGGCTTTTGAAAATTGCTGTGATAAATGCCATTTTAACGGGTGCAACTCCTTTTCAAAATTCACTCCACTGAGTGCAATTCGTCAGCGCACCCCTCTAGAACTTTCTAAAAGGCTCCCCGCAGAAGCAGAAGCCAATCTTGGCTCACGCTGAGTTTTATCCCTTGTGCAGGTCTCTTTGACACCACTGCCCAACAAACAGAGCGATCCATTAGAGCACAGTGACATTTCCGAAAACACAGGCTTGCACCAAGGTCACAAGGTGTTTCCATCTGTGTTTACATGAGCACCTGGTTTAAGAAGTAGTGCGAACAAATGTAGCTGGCAAGTTCATACTGTTAGAATACTTGGCAAGTTTTTGCCAGTGCAAATACCATGTTCCTTGATTACCGAGATCCGAGCTGGCAGGTGGAATACCATATAGTAGTCATTTTGGTGCTGCATGTGCCATAAAGAGTACATGCAGCTTGGAAAAAAGCTTGCCCAAGGGGGGGTTCAACACGTCTCTATGGCAGATTTAAAACGACAGTGCAACAGCAAACTAGCAACCAGTAGTATTAAGCGAGATCATGAAAATGCTCTGTTCAACTTTCCGAGTAGTAGCAAACATTTTTTAGTTATTGCTTTGAATTTACATTCTGCACCTCCATTTTATAAGGCTCTCTCCACTCAGCCTTCATGTCTCATTGCTGCTTTCCCGGTCCCTCTTCTCAGTCATCAAATTTTCTCTCTCTCCAGTTCTCCTGTCTCTCCCCCTCTCATTAATTTATTTTTTTATTTAAGTTCGTTTAATATACCGATGCTCAAGACTAGGTCTTATTGTACCGGTTTACAATAAACAAGGGTGAAACCAGTTAACATAGGAAGCGAAAAGTTACATTAAAACAGGTAAATCGAACATGGCTGTTTGAAGAAAAAGGATAGATTAACAATTTCTACTCTAAATGTATAGAAGAGTCAATCAGCAAGGAGCAGTTGCTTCTCTGTTAAACTTAAATACATATTTACATAATGGAGATTAATTGGAATGTTAATATACAGGAGCGGTTCTAGAATAGCGAATACTTAATGCAGCTGGGAGAGGACATCAACCGTGAATAAATCCATTCATGTCCAGCGGTTACAGGATAAATACATCAACCTTGAATAAAATCCATTCATATCCAGCGGTTACAGGATAAATACATCAACTGTGAATAAAATCCATTCATGTCCAGCGGTTACAGGATAAATACATCAACCGTGAATAAAATCCATTCATGTCCAGCGGTTACAGGATAACTACATCAACCGTGAATAAATCCATTCATGTCCAGCGGTTACAGGATAAATACATCAACCTTGAATAAAATCCATTCATGTCCAGCGGTTACAGGATAAATACATCAACCGTGTATAAAATCCATTCATGTCCAGCGGTTACAGGAAAAATACATCAACCGTGAATAAAATGCATTCATGTCCAGCGGTTACAGGATAAATACATCAACCGTGAATAAAATCCATTCATGTCCAGCGGTTACAGGATAAATACATCAACCGTGAATAAAATCCATTCATGTCCAGCGGTTACAGGATAAATACATCAACCGTGAATAAAATCCATTCATGTCCAGCGGTTACAGGATAACTACATCAACCGTGAATAAAATCCATTCATGTCCAGCGGTTACAGGATAAATATATCAACCGTGAATAAATCCTGTCATTTCCAGTGGTTACAGGATAAATACATCAACCGTGAATAAAATCCATTCATGTCCAGCGGTTACAGGATAAATACATCAACCGTGAATAAAATCCAATCATGTCCAGCGGTTACAGGATAAATACATCAACCGTGAATAAATCCAGTCATTTCCAGCGGTTATAGGATAAATACATCAACCGTGAATAAAATCCATTCATGTCCAGCGGTTACAGGATAAATACATCAACCGTGAATAAATCCAGTCATTTCCAGCGGTTACAGGATAAATACATCAACCTTGAATAAAATCAATTCATGTCCAGCGGTTACAGGATAAATACATCAACCGTGAATAAAATCCATTCATGTCCGGCGGTTACAGGATAAATACATCAACCGTGAATAAATCCTGTCATTTCCAGCGGTTACAGGATAAATACATCAACCGTGAATAATTCCAGTCATTTCCAGCGGTTACAGGATAAATACATCAACTGTGAATAAAATCCATTCATGTCCAGCGGTTACAGGATAAATACATCAACCGTGAATAAATCCATTCATGTCCAGCGGTTACAGGATAAATACATCAACCGTGAATAAAATCCATTCATGTCCAGCGGTTACAGGATAAATACATCAACCGTGAATAAAATCCATTCATGTCCAGCGGTTACAGGATAAATACATCAACCGTGAATAAATCCTGTCATTTCCAGCGGTTACAGGATAAATACATCAACCTTGAATAAAATCAATTCATGTCCAGCGGTTACAGGATAAATACATCAACCGTGAATAAATCCATTCATGTCCAGCGGTTACAGGATAAATACATCAACCTTGAATAAAATCCATTCATGTCCAGCAGTTACAGGATAAATACATCAACCGTGAATAAAATCCATTCATGTTCAGCGGTTACAGGATAAATACATCAACCGTGAATAAAATCCATTCATGTCCAGCGGTTACAGGATAAATACATCAACCGTGAATAAATCCATTCATGTCCAGTGGTTACAGGATAAATACATCAACCGTGAATAAAATCCATTCATGTCCAGCGGTTACAGGATAAATACATCAACCGTGAATAAAATCCATTCATGTCCAGCGGTTACAGGATAAATACATCAACCGTGAATAAAATCCATTCATGTCCAGCGGTTACAGGATAACTACATCAACCGTGAATAAATCCATTCATGTCCAGCGGTTACAGGATAAATACATCAACCGTGAATAAAATCCATTCATGTCCAGCGGTTACAGGATAAATACATCAACCGTGAATAAATCCATTCATGTCCAGCGGTTACAGGATAAATACATCAACCGTGAATAAAATCCATTCATGTCCAGCGGTTACAGGATAAATACATCAACCGTGAATAAAATCCATTCATGTCCAGCGGTTACAGGATAAATACATCAACCGTGAATAAATCCATTCATGTCCAGCGGTTACAGGATAAATACATCAACCGTGAATAAATCCTGTCATTTCCAGCGGTTACAGGATAAATACATCAACCGTGAATAAAATCCATTCATGTCCAGTGGTTATAGGATAAATACATCAACCGTGAATAAAATCCATTCATGTCCAGCGGTTACAGGATAAATACATCAACCGTGAATAAATCCAGTCATTTCCAGCGGTTACAGGATAAATACATCAACCGTGAATAAAATCCATTCATGTCCAGCGGTTACAGGATAAATACATCAACCGTGAATAAAATCCATTCATGTCCAGCGGTTACAGGGTGTATTCAGCGGCCGTGCCACTGAATACACCCGGATAAGTTTAAATTCTTTCTTTTATCTGGCTGGATTTAGGCCAGCAGTGACTTATCCGGCAGATAAGAGGCTGAATATGCCAAAACTTGCCATTTAGATTGATAACTTTGAATGAACCCTCTAAATGGGTTCATTCAAAGATCATTCAAAGTTCATTCTCATCACATCCCTCTTTCCCTTTTATTGCCATCTCCCCGTTACCACATAACCTCATGTTATTTGTAAACCGATCTGATATGAATTTCTTTCATGAAGGTCGGTATATAAAAATGTTAAATAAATAAATAAATAAATCTCTCTCTCTCTCTCTCTCTTTCTCTCTCCTAGCACCCCTTATTCCATAGTCATGATCGGATACACTTTCTATAGTGCCCCAAATGTCAAGTTATGTGCCTACTTTTAAGTAGGCACAAAACAACCCAGTTATCAAACACGAGGCACCCATATAAATTGTGCTTAAATATGAGTTTGCTCGGTGGATATGTACGTGCATAACGTCAGGGCTGTCGCAAGAGGCAGGCAAAACCGGATGCCGCAGCGCCACCGGAGTAGGTCCAGTGACAGAGGAATGTCCCGTGCTGCCACTCTCTGCGCTAGGCCAGCTCTGTCATTGGAGGGGGGGGGGGTGTCCCCCCTTCTCTTGGCTGCCTGGGGTGCCGTTACATTTGGCCATCGACTTTCTTAATTTTATCCATTTCAAACTGATGGTGTAAAGCAGGTTCCATATACACTTTTTGAAAATTGAAGTTACGAGTGTAGATTCATAACATGCATCTGAAATACCCATTCCGCCCCCCCCCCCCAAAAAAAAAAAATTATACGTGGCCAAATGTATGCAAATTGTGAACTTATGTGTGGTTTTCAATAGCTGAAAATCTATGTAGGAGCATTTAGCCAATCTATGTGTTACTCCTTTTACAAACCCAAAAACAATAATGTACTGGTCTCTAATTAATGTATGTAAGACCCTCTAATTAATTAATTAGAGGGTCTTACATAAGTATGTTAGGCGTTAGTGTGCTACATTAATTAGAGACCAGTACATTGTTGTTTTTGGGTTTGTTTACATTGGTGTGTACTGGAATACACCGGTTGGTGTTTGTGGGTTTATTTGTGTGATTACTCCTTTTACATACATAGCTCCCAACTAAACTTTTGAAAACATAGGCCCCATATCTCTTTTCTGCTATCCCAACCTCTCCCTCAGCATCACATTTGCTTCTTCTAAACTCCCTCTTTCATTATATCTATTCTATCCTCACTGCACATCACTCTGTATGGCTGTACAGACAGCTAAACTCTCATTCATCTTCCTATATAAAGACAGGCTCAATTCTTAAATCCAAACATTTACTGAAGAGAAAAAAAAACCTGGAAAGCATAGAACTTACTAGGGATGTGCAGACAAAAAGTTTTCGTTGAATCGTTGATACGTTTTCGTGGGGTGTCGATTTCGTTAAATATGAACATATGGAGAATTCCATAAGTTGAGGATCTGTCCATACGTTGCCCGGTTCCCATTAAAGTCAATGGGGGAAGGATTTCCAGCCTATTTTTGGCTGCAGAATTGGGGTTTTCTTATCAATTGTCATGAAACCTCTGGGGAGCAATCATCACAACAACAAAAGAGCTCCAAGGTACTTAGACTGTGGCAAAGTGGCACCTAAGTGGCATGAATAGCCTAAGGCACTGGAAAGTGCAAAGGGGTACCAGAAGTGGCAAGAGTGCTTTAACAGAGGCACAAAGCAGCAGTGAGAATGTCAAAAACACACTACAGCTTCAAAACAGAGCACCAATACCAGATGCATGAACCATCAAAGGCAGCACCACAGGCAAAGCGGCAAGACAAGTGGCATTGACATCCAACAGCACAATGAAGGGGGAACATAGCAAGCAGATAGACTAGCACCAACACACTGAGGAACCATGAGAGTGGCAAGAACACCACAAGGAGTTAAGTGAGACATCTGGTATAATGCAGCAAAGCAGAGTGGCAGAAAGCTGATAGGGGCAAGACAGGCTGGCAGAGTGGAGGTAGTCTGGTCTGGTCCCTGTGGTTTTGATAGGGGAAAGACAGGCTGGCCCAGGAGAGAGTTCCCTTTCCTTTGTGCAGGGAAGGACTCCCTGGAACGGGTCCACCCCTAGAGTTGGGTGTACCCGGTGTTTACATTGGCGTCCAGTGAATATCGTTGGCGTCTAGTGAATTCCGTTGGCGTCTAGTGAATTCCGACTGTACTTACGCACTTCAGCTGATGACAAAGGAATTGGAAGATCTCTCAGAAATAAGAATACTGCTACTCCAGTCAAAATCTGCAATATCAACCTATGTTGACTTTGTACCGTAGAGGTCAAACACTTCTAGGAACATAAGGCCTGGATGAACAGGCACAGCTATCGAGGTCAAACACTTTTAGGAACACAAGGCCTGGATGAACAGGCACAGCAATGGAGGTCAAACACCAGTAGGAACACAAGGCCTGGATGAACAGGCACAGCAATTGAGTTAAAACAATTGTGGGAACACAAGGCCTGGATGAATAGGCACAGCAATGGAGGTCAAACACCAGTAGGAACACAAGGCCTGGATGAACAGGCGCAGCAATCAAGGTTTAACACTTTTAGGAACACAAGGCCTGGATGAACAGGCACAGCAGTCGAGGTCAAACTCTTTTAGGAACACAAGGCCTGGATGAACAGGCACAGCAGTCAAGGACAGAGGTCAATCCCACCTAGGGACACAAGGCCTGGATGAACAGGCACAGCAATGGAGGTCAAACACCAGTAGGAACACAAGGCCTGGATGAACAGGCGCAGCAATCAAGGTTTAACACTTTTAGGAACACAAGGCCTGGATGAACAGGCACAGCAGTCGAGGTCAAACTCTTTTAGGAACACAAGGCCTGGATGAACAGGCACAGCAGTCAAGGACAGAGGTCAATCCCACCTAGGGACACAAGGCCTGGATGAACAGGCACAGCAATTGAGTTAAAACACTTGTGGGAACACAAGGCCTGGATGAACAGGCACATCATTTGAGGACAGAGGTCAATCCCACCTAGGGACACAAGGCCTGGATGAACAGGCACAGCAATGGAGGTCAAACACCAGTAGGAACACAAGGCCTGGATGAACAGGCACAGCAATTGAGTTAAAACACTTGTGGGAACACAAGGCTTGGATGAACAGGCACAGCAATTGAGTTAAAACACCAGTAGGAACACAAGGCCTGGATGAACAGGCACATCATTCAAGGACAGAGGTCAATCCCACCTAGGGACACAAGGCCTGGATGAACAGGCACAGCAATGGAGGACAAACACCAGTAGGAACACAAGGCCTGGATGAACAGGCGCAGCAATTGAGTTAAAACACTTGTGGGAACACAAGGCCTGGATGAACAGGCACAGCAATTGAGTTAAAACACCAGTAGGAACACAAGGCCTGGATGAACAGGCACAGCAATTGAGTTAAAGCACTTGTGGGAACACAAGGCCTGGATGAACAGGCACATCGTTCGAGGACAGAGGTCAATCCCACCTAGGGACACAAGGCCTGGATGAACAGGCACAGCAATGGAGGTCAAACACCAGTAGGAACACAAGGCTTGGATGAACAGGCACAGCAATTGAGTTAAAACACTTGTGGGAACACAAGGCCTGGATGAACAGGCACAGCAATTGAGTTAAAACACTTGTGGGAACACAAGGCCTGGATGAACAGGCACATCATTCGAGGACAGAGGTCAATCCCACCTAGGGACACAAGGCCTGGATGAACAGGCACAGCAATGGAGGTCATACACCAGTAGGAACACAAGGCCTGGATGAACAGGCACAGCAATTGAGTTAAAACACTTGTGGGAACACAAGGCCTGGATGGACAGGCACAGCAGTCGAGGTCAAACTCTTTTAGGAACTCAAGGCCTGGATGAACAGGCACAGCAGTCAAGGACAGAGGTCAATCCCACCTAGGGACACAAGGCCTGGATGAACAGGCACAGCAATTTTGTTAAAACACTTGTGGGAACACAAGGCCTGGATGAACAGGCACATCATTCGAGGACAGAGGTCAATCCCACCTAGGGACACAAGGCCTGGATGAACAGGCACAGCAATGGAGGTCAAACACCAGTAGGAACACAAGGCCTGGATGAACAGGCAGAGCAAGTGAGTTAAAACACTTGTGGGAACACAAGGCCTGGATGAACAGGCACAGCAATTGAGTTAAAACACCAGTAGGAACACAAGGCCTGGATGAACAGGCTCAGCAATCGAGGTCAAACACCGGTAGGAACACAAGGCCTGCACAGTAGATGGTCATGCACAGCGATTCATGTCAGGAACATGTGCTGCAGTGCTTATTATCTGGAGCATAGGAGGCAATTGGAGCTGCTGCAAGGCTTTGAATAGCTTTTATTCGTCTTGCCATTCACAGGGAAAATTTGGAAAGCCAAGCAAAGGCAGGTTTACTTTCAAAAACACTAGCATTTCCATCAACTCTGGTGCCAGCCTTGAGCAGTGAGGGCTCATGATATCCCCTGTCATTGAAAAGACACGTTCACTGGGCACACTGGTTGGTGGACATGACAGATATCGTTCAGCCACTTTGGCTAGGTGTGGCCAGACAGTGGACTTGTGTGCCCAATATGCCAGCGGATCTGTCTGCATGTTCTCTATCGGCTCTGAGAGATACCGTGTCACTGACAGCTGTGCTGCTGTCTCCTCCTGTGCTTGGGAGGGCTCAGAGTCACTCAATCCAGCTACTTTCTCTCTCGCCCGTTGCACAACTGATGAATCTTTATGGCCAACATGCCTTGGGCATTCTGACGTGCAGGAGGAGGTACTACCTGTCACTGACACAGTACTCCTCCTGCCTGGGCTAGCAGCACAACTCTGTGACGTGCCTGCTGTTTCCACCTCTGCTTCAAGCCTAATCTGACTCTGTTTCCGCCTATGGCGCTCCTGTTCACGGACCTTACCTAACAGCAGATCCTTCACATATGACAGACAATTGGTCTGTAGGGCGAGTTTACCTTTCACACGGGGATCACAGACAGAGGCGAGCATGTATGTGCTGTCCTCTGTTAAAGGCCTTAATCTGTCTTTCACCTGCTGCTGCAAAACGTCCACACACTGCAGCACCTCAGCAGTCATTCCCTCTTGCCGTTTAAAGGCCTCCAAATGGTCATCCAGGAATTTAACTATAGGGATGATGTCAGCCAAGTTGGCACTTCTGGAACTCAGCTCCTCCGTGACATCCTTGAAGGGCTGCAGGATTTTTACCAGCTGACTCAAGACTAACCAATCGTGATGCCCTAGGGGATTCTGCACACCTATGTCTATTGTACCAGAAAGTTCATGAAGGGGTGTCTGCAGCTCCAGTAACCTCTCCAGCATCATAAAGGTGGAATTCCACCGGGTGGCAATGTCTTGAATGAGACGCTTCTGAGGCATATCCAAATCAGTCTGCTTTTGTCGGAGAACCTGCCCCGCCTTGACACTTCTGTGGAAGGGTGCTGCTATGTTCCTGCACTTCTGTATTAACCTACGCAGGTATTCATTCTCCTTGTCATTGGACTCCAAGCCCAGAGCTGACTTCACTACCAGATGCAGAGTGTGTTCTTAAACCGCCCATCGCTTATTGCCTTAACCATGTTTGCACCGTTGTCTGTGACAAAAAACCCTGCCCGCGGTTTCCTGTCTCGCTGGTGCAGTTGCAGCTCCAGCATCTTTCTGATGCATGCTAGAATATTGGCAGCGGTATAGGCCTGGTCCGTCAGGTGGGTGTGCAGTAAAGCCCACCTCCACCCTGATACTTCTTCAGTAATAGAGCTGCTGGCTGCCCCTGCCTCTGCCATGTCCCACCAGTGTGCTGTCAGAGAGAGGTAAGAGTGTGCAGCATTCATGGCGGTCCAGATATCGCAGGTGAAATGCACTCTTCCGTCTGCCTTAGCTAGCAGTGCTTGCAAGCGACTGCGACACTGCTTGTACAGGCTGGGGATGACCTTTCTACTAAATGTGGTTCTGGAGGGGACTTTGTAATTTGGAAGTACAACCTTCAAAAAACGCTTGAAACCCACATTCTCCACTAACTGCAAGGGCTGGTCATCAAGGGCAATCATTTCCCCAATGCTCCTGGTTACAACTTTTGAGGCTGCCTGCCTCCTACCCCGGGATAGCGTTACCGCACTCCACCCCATTTCCTCCATGGTGGATTGTCACTTCTGCCACATGTCACTGGGTTGCTGGCCTGCCGCCTGACTGCTAGAAGGGTATGAGGGCGTGGGCTGACTCTGCTGCTTTCCTACCACTGCACAGTGGTCAGAAGGGGTCCCCCGACTGAAACTGCCACCATCCCCAGATGGCAGTAATCTTGTTGGGTGTTGCCTCTTAATATGATGGGTCATGCCAAAATTTGATAGATGTCCCATTTGCTTGCCTCTGCTAATATCCCTGGCACAGTAATTACACCGAGCATAACGCGGGTCTTCTGTCACTTTAAAATGTTTCCAGATCGGAGATTTATTTTGTGATCCTCCTCTCTTTACCACCTTGGGTGTGGATGCTGGCACTGGAGTTGAGGTACTAGTGGGTGGTGCACCCTGAGAAGCAATGCCAGCGGGGGCACCAGTCACCCTCTGTCTCCCTTCTGACAGCTCTTCCTCCTCCTCGATATCACTGTAATATCTCCCCTGCTGCACAATTCTGGAGGTGGAGGCTAAGACAGGACTAACTGATTCTACCGAAGATGTGTCAGCTACTACTTCTTCCGTTTCTGATGAGAATCCCACCCAAGAAGATTCTTCTTCTGAATCAGAAGCTAGCAGTGCCAGCGCTACCTTGTGACCACTAAGTCTTAGTTGAGACTTCTGTCCCCAGGCTGCTCTTGGGTGTCTAAATTTTGTCGGGCTTGACTCTGCCTCCCTTTCCCTCTCCTCCAAAACTACAGGGCCAGAAATAAGTGGTGGCGATGGCGAAGTATAATGGGCCGATTTTGTTTTTTTTTGCCATGGAACTGCCATCCCCTACAAAGACTTTAGATTGTGACAGTTGCCTTTTTAGCTGTACTGGTGGTGTTGCACTTGTGTCTTTTGCGGTGCCTCCGCGGCCAGTCCCAATAAGTCGATTGCATCTCTCTTTCCCTGACATTATGGATGATTTTATGTGGTAACACTGCCCACTGTCCCACAATAATAATGTTTAGTCTGTTTAAAATACCAAAATGAACAGACTCACTCAAGAACAATGTTCAGTCTGTTTAAAATACCAAAATGAACAGACTGACTCAATAACAATGTTCAGTCTGTTTAAAATACCAAAATGAACAGACTGACTCAAGAACAATGTTCAGTCTGTTTAAAATACCAAAATGAACAGACTCACTCAAAAACAATATTCAGTCTGTTTAAAATACCAAAATGAACAGACTCACTCAAGAACAATGTTCAGTCTGTTTAAAAATACCAAAATGAACAGACTGCCTCAATAACAATGTTCAGTCTGTTTAAAATACCAAAATGAATAGACTGACTCAATAACAATGTTCAGTCTGTTAAGAATGCCCACTGCCCACTGTCTCACTGCCTGCCTGCCAGTGCACTCATGTGTGTGCAGTGCACACAGAAGTAGCTTGCTTGTAAGCAGCAAAGAGGCTGAGTACTCCGGCCCAGGCACTTCCCAGCACAGACCCACTCAAGAACAATGTTCAGTCTGTTTAAAAATACCAAAATGAACAGACTCACTCAATAACAATGTTCAGTCTGTTTAAAATTCCCAAATGAACAGACTCACTCAATAACAATGTTCTTAAGTCTGTTTAAAAATACCAAAATGAACAGACCCACTCAAGAACAATGTTCAGTCTGTTTAAAATGCCCAAATGAACAGACCCACTCAAGAACAATGTTTAGTCTGTTAAAAATGCCCACTGTACTGACAGACTAAGTAATTGGAATTTAATAAAGCAGGAATTTTTTTCACTCCAGAAACATGGATGACATTGAAAATATTAATATCTCTCTCCAAGCCAGCCCAACACCCTTAATGGTAAATAGTGTCACTGGTCACAGTGGTCAGTGCTAGCTGACTAGACCACTAGACTGCTTGAAAGAAACAGGAATAGGAATACTAGTGACTGTAGCTGACCCCTGCCACTAATGCAAGACCAGGAATATTTTTCTTTCCTTTGCTAGCCTAACACAGAATCTGTTCTGTGTTGTCTATCAAATCTGGTTCTGGTTCTGCTTCTGGTTCTGCTTCTATTCCTGCTTGCCTGCCTGCCTCAGCCTGCCACCCAGCCCACTTCCCCACAGAATCGCTGGAAATGTGCGTGAGTCCTCGTGCTGCTGCTTATATACTGCTGGCTCGTCAGTAAAATCCTCAGAGAGCACTGAATGACAGCGCGATTCGCTGCATTCAGTGCTTCTCTGAAAACGTGAATGCAGATTCGCTGCGTTCCGGTATCCATGCCGACCTGTCCGACCCTTTCCTGTGAGTCACTGCGACTCACAGGAAAGGGTCAGACAGGTCGGCATGGTTACCGCAGGGGCACCGCCATTTTGTGGTAATCCGGGCCTCCAAGCTCGCAGCTAATGGCGGCGAGAAAGGCGCGCGCCTCGCGGTTCAACGTATTCAACATAGCTATGTTGAATAAGCTGGAAGTCGCGATGCGGATTGCAAATGCGTCATAATGAATGCACACCCCAAGAACTTACTGGAAGATGAAAATGAGGTAAGATCAACTGGAAAGAGTCTCTTAATTGCATCACAGCTAGTTTGAAACCTTCTTAAAGTATTTGCTTGAACAAGAGTGAAAAGACAATGCTTCCTGTGGTTCTGGGAGAGACGGAAACAATTGGGATCTGCAGGCTTGTCTGAGAGCTGCTGACAGAAAATGGAGAGGCCTTAGACACAATGAACCAAATCTCCCCTAACACACTGCTTCTTGCCCAATGAGAGCAAAGGTTACACATTCCTGTGTTAAGACAAACACCAGCAAATTTTAGTAGACATCCTCTCTACAGTCACTACACAGTAGCATTAACACATAAAGTCTGTGCATGCAGAACACTGAGAATAACAGCACAGAAAGAGAGAGTGTTCTGCATGCTGTCTCCCTCCTTCTGTTCCCTTCTCTCCTGCTTGTTCTAGCCACTTCCTCTTCAGTCGTCACATCTTTGTTGTGCTCTCCTGGTCTCTATGACCCAAGCATTGAATCTCTCTTTTCTGATCCCCTAATGCTCATCTCCAGGTATCTCTTTTTTCTCTCGTTCCTGCCTGCTCCTCTCGCCCCATACACCCCCCGCACACCCCCATTCTCCTATTTTCATTGACCCTGCCTTCATATATTGCTCTCATGCTCTCTTAGCTCTACTCTGCCCATTCTCTCCTACCATCACAGGGCGGTCGAGAAACTCTTTGTCCATGTTGCTGCTATCTCTAGCTATAAATACACTATTTTCTGCTTTAATATTGCAGCTGTGGACTGACCCTAACTTTAATACTTATCTGGATATATTCAGCGGCATTGTTGTGCCGCTGAATATCCCACGAAGGTTAGCTGGATAAGTCTTATCCGGCTAACTTACATAGCCGGATATAATTAATTTTGACCCCTGAATCATTTAGCTTCTGAGTTTGGAGATCTCTTCAGTAGTGCAGGGAGATCATTGATAGCTGTAACAAGAAGGTGGGACTGAGACTGCATCCCTGTATTCCTCCTAACTCCTGACTGAAGCTGTCTGTGAGTAGTTGTTTATATTCACCTTACAACTGACGATTGACAGCATAGATTTAATTATGCTGTAGATTTCACTCTTTCAGGTTTGCCAACTGTCAGTAAATTTACCACCAGTCAGTAAAAGAGAAAAAAAACAAAACATGATATGTCTGTAAAAATAATTTCATGTCATAAGCTACGGGGGCCTGCCTATGGTGGCATGGATGCAGGCTCTACAAGTCTGCAATGCTCGGGAGCTGGGAACTAGATTTCAGAGCATAGTATGTCCAGCTGTGCCGAAAATGGCAAACAGTAAATGTTGTGTATGTAAAATAAAGTTAGGTTGTCAGTAAAACGTCAGGCAGATTATCAGTAAAAATAGAAACATTTCCATAATTGGGCAACCCAGATCACCTAATCCCTCATCCCCCCCGCCCTGCTCCCCTGCACACTCTCACCGCCCTCTTAGATTCCAGTTTGCAACTGAGGCCAGGATGTCAAACATCCAAATGCTTTTTTGAACTAATTAAAATATGCTAATATTTCCCCTGGGAGGAGGAGTGTTTCTACATGCTGGTTAGTCAGTGTCCTTAAGGGGAAAGTGAGATCAGTGCTTCAGTGCTTGAAGAGAAATTCAGCCTCCCTTTTGTGCAGTTTACTTACATTTCTGTTGGTATAGATCCTTCCATAATTATTTGGATGTGTAGTATCCCCATCTTTTTGTGCATTGGCGTAATTAACCATTTCTGCCAGTGTTTCAGGGAAATGGCCCGAACAAAGAACCAGTTAAATTGTTTCACTATTGCTGCCTGAATTTTGTGCACTGCTGTATTTAAAGCTTCTCATTTAGTATCCTATCAGGACCATGTGGGTTGGTTTTTTTTATTTGGTGGGGAGCTGACTATCAAGAAGCAATTCTTGAGATCCTGTATTGGTAAAGGTTTATACAAAATGTGCTAGAGGTATAGAGCTTCTGATTTTAGGTTTTAACTGATAAAGCCCAATAAAACACTCCTGATGGAAGAAATAAAATAGGTATTTATTAGCTAAACACCGGAAGAACGCCGCTTCCCCTAGTACTCTCTCACCCCCTGCTTTGCTTACCCTGAATCCCTGACTTTCAGGCCGATACAGTAAAGCGCGGCTGCGTTTACCCTGTTTTTAACCCGCTTTGGACGCACATTTTGGACGTGCAATGCAGACCCACGATTCAGTATCAGGTTTTACGTGTCCTTACCGCTTGCTGAAATGGACGCGTATCCGTCTCCGCCCACCGCATGTATATATGTTAATGATTGATTTAGCTATTCCCTCCGATTCAGTAACGTGCGCCCAGATTATCGCCTTTTTAACCAGCTTATTTACCGCATCTTTAACCAGAATATTTACCGCCTACCCTGACCCTGGCATTAGTGTGGTGTTCGGTCAGCTTCGTACCGGACAGTGCCATAGACAACATGCATATTATTGCTCTGGAGCTATTTTTCATTCGGTTCAGAAGCAGAATGAGAAATGCTCAAATGAGAAACGCTCGGCAGATTGGAGAGGCCAACAGGGAAGCCCAGCAGCAAGGAGAGCCCATCCAACCGGAGAACCCAGCAGCAAGACCGGGGAACCCAGCAGCAAGACTGGAGGAGGTATGTGTTCTGTTTGGGTGGATGCCTCCATCTCTGGGCATCTCTCCAGCGTCCGTAGAGGCATCCATGTCCAAGGTCGCGGCTTGGACGTCCGGCCAGGCGCTCAAGGCAGCAGGGCCTACAGGTGGGAAGGTCCATGAATGGAAGCCGTGACCTCAGACATCCAAGGTCGCAGCATCTGTTCATGGACCTTCCCGCCTGTATCCGGGCGTCCATGATCGGAGGCCCCGCTGCCTTGAGCACCCGGCCGGACGTCCAAGGTCGCGGCTTGGACGTCCGGCCGGGCACTCAAGACAGCGGGGTCTGTAGAAAAGAACCATCCACTTACTTAGTGGAATGACATTTTGAAATGACAGGTACCAGCGCACCCAGGATACTGTATAGGCGCTGTATACCGCTCTATACAGTAAAATGGATTGCGCATGCCTACCACTTCATTGACACGCTTTGGACACTGCTTGGATTTGCGTCTAATTTGAATACTGAATCGAGCGGCTTGTGAACCAAAATGTGCGCGCGGCAAACGAGCGGGCGCACGGCACTGCCGCACTTTTTCTTACGCGTCCTTACTGTATCGGCCCATTTGTTTTTGTGCCCCTTTCATGCTAATGATTCCTCAGCTGCAAAAATCTTATGTATTTGATTCAGCCAGAAAAGGTACACAGCATAAGTACCAGCACCGCAAAAACACTGCTGAACACCAATTTTTGGCAGCCCCAAAGAACCCCTAATTAGCTAGAAAATAAATGCCTAAATTTACAATTTCTGAACACCTAAAATCAGAAGCCTTAGCTGTAGGCAGGTAACCACAAGGTGGCATTTCAGCACTACCTCTGGCTAGCACAGCACTGATTGATGTTTTAGAAAATCCTTTATAAATAGAAGGTACACGTGCTGGCGGCTGGAATAGGATGATCTACAGACAGTGAGCCAAAGCTCAGATTACTTGCCTCCTTTCAGCTCCTCAAGACCCTGAGAAGAAATTGCTCAGTTCAGCTCTGTCCGTGAGACAGCGATATTGCATCGCCGCCTTTGTCAAAAAGGCAATTATACATCATAAGGCAAAATGATGTATGAGCGTTTCCCTGTTGGCCTCTCCAATCTGCCGAGCGTGATTACTGCAGCGCCCTCCTCCTAGGCATCCCTAAATCTACCACCAAGCCACTACAGATGATATAGAACGCCGCAGCGAGATTACTGACCAACACCAATCGTGGAGACCACATCTCACCCATCCTCAGAAACCTACACTGGTTACCAGTGATTTTCAGAATCCTGCACAAATCAATCACCTTAATACACAAATCCATCCACCCCCAACTTCAACTCGATCTCGAAATCCCCTTCAAACTACATTCCTCCAACAGACCAACGAGAGAAATTCACAAAGGAACCCTGCAATTTCCCCCAACTAAAGCCACACGCCTCACCTCGACTAAAGATCGAGCCTTCTCGATAGCAGGCCAGATATCTGGAATAAGATCCCTGCAGACCTCAGATTGGAACCCTGCCTCTTAACATTTAGGAAAAAACTCAAGACATGGCTCTTCACCCAAGTCTTCTCTGAACCCCCTGATATTCACTAGTTCACCCTTACTCTATGCTTGAATAATGGCCTTATTCTCTGCCTGTACGATAGACCCTGATACTCCTAAGCACATTATGCCTTGTCTATCTTATCAATGGTATTATATTTATAATTGCTGTCTGCTCTAACTATCTTTCCAGCTGATTAAGCCTCCAAGTTCTTACTCCCTGTTGAATGAAACTTTGCCTCTTCCACACCATTTGTTGATTTACGTTAGTTGTCACTACAGTTTTTTTTTTTACCCTGTTCGATGTAAACCGATCCGATATGGTTTTATCTATGAAGGTTAGTATAGAAAAGTGTTAAATAAATAAATAAAATTAAAGCCAAGTGCTAAGGTTCTGGAATGGACACATAGGGCTGCATTTTTTGTTTATAGGTATCCTGCAGACCTAAACTGGAAGCGCTGTAACCCTTCTGAAAACAGCATCCCTTTGCATTGGATTGTAACAAAGGAACATGCTGTCGATACCTTTAGTATATCCTTTATGGGATATTACTCTAATGTGTCAAACTGTGCAGACAGCTCAGTGTTTCTAAGCTCAGATAGATATGGTTAACCCCCTCCCTCTACCATCTCCTCCTCCTGTTCTGGCTGAAACACAAACGTAATTGTAACTGATATTAATATGGTACTGCATTCATTGGTGCAGAACATGGGATAATTTATGAGCAAGAGAAACCGATTTTGTGTAAAGCAATTTAGAAAACTCTGATTTTGTAGAAAGCAAAGCCATAAAATAAACATAAAAACATAAGAAGTTGCCATATTGGGTCAGACCGCGGGTCCATCAAGCCCAGAATCCTGTTTCCAACAGAGGCCAAACCAGGCCACAAGAACCTGGCAAGTACCCAAACATTAAATATATCCCATGCTACTAATGCTGGTAATAAGCAGTGACTATTTCCTAAGTCAGCTTGACTAATAGCAGTTTATGAACTTCTCCTCCAGGAACTTGTCTAAACCTTTTTTAAACCCATCTAAGCTAACCTCCTTAACTACATCGTCTGGCAATGAATTCCAGAGCTTAATTGTGTGTTGAATGAAAAAGAATTTTCTCTGATTTGTTTTAAATGTGCTATTTGCTAACTTCATGGCATGCCCCTTAGTCCTTCTACTGAAAGAGTAAATAACTGATTCACATTTACCCATTCTAGTCCTCTCATGGTTTTGCAGATTTCCATCATATCTCCCCCTCAGCTGGCTCTTCTCCAAGCTGAACAGCCATAACCTCTTTAGCTCCCCTTCGACCCCTAGTTATCCTCTGTTTCCTCCCCCTCCCTGTTATTTGTAATTTCCACCTCTTGTTATCATGTAAACCGACATGATGTGTATTTTAATGTCGGTATAGAAAAACTGTTAAATAAATACATAAATAAATAGCTTTCCTCATAGGGTCATTCCAAAGTAAGAAGTTAAAGTAAAACATTGACTGCAATGAAAATTCAAAGAAGATATGAGCTCAGTAAAATAATCCTAGCAACACAGATCATGATGGCAGATGAAAACAGCAAAGCTCATCTGGTCTGCCTAATTTAATTCATGTTGTATTACCATAGGCTTCCAGCTCGATATTCAAAAGGGTTTTAACTTTAAAGTTAACCAAACAAACTATGAGATTTGAATTTCCCATCCCTCTCACCAGCAAAATTTTACCCGGGTTAAGTTACTATGCTGCTAAAATTTAGTTGGATAAAAAGAGGCAGGGCAGTAGGTGTACTGGGAGCATGGCTAAAATGTATCCGACTAGTGCCAATACTCAGCACTTTGCCAAAAAGCTTAGCTGGTTAAGTCTGGCCAGCAAAACTGCTGTCCTAAAGCCACTCAGGTAACTTCAGCCCGTAGACTACCAGTATTCAGCAGTAGACTTATCCAGCTAAACACCACTGAATCCCTGGTCAAAATTTCCTGGACACCATTCCTGCTCTTCGGCCCATTGAATATTGCGCTTTCTATCTTCCCATTAATCAACAAATGCCCAGAATGCCATTCATAAATCTGATCACACTATTACATATGTGGGGTCCTATGCAAGTTGCCAAAAAATTTGGGAGCTGATTACTAACTTGCTATCACTCTCCAGTTCTCAAAAAGCTCCGTTGGCTTCCAGAAGAATGGAGGATAAAATATAAAATAGTGAGGTTAGCTCACAAATTGCTAGGCAAAATTGAATTTCTATGTATTAGTGTGATGTTGAGAATATATAATCCTCTGGATGCTTTGTACTCGTTGCAGTCTGGTGTGCTTGATATACCATCCGTAAAAGTTGTTCATTTTGCTGGAACTCAAGGAAAAAGCATTTTCTGTAGCTGGTCCAGCACATTGGAACGCTTTACCAGAGCAATTGAGTCTTACAATGTATATTGGAATGGAGTAGTAGCCTATGAACCACGGAGGCTAGGGTTCAAATCGCATTGCTATTCCTTATGGGGCGGATTTTAAGAGCCCTGCTCGCGTAAATCCGCCCGGATTTACGCGAGCAGGGCCCTGCGCGCCGGTGCGCCTATTTTACATAGGCCTACCGGCACGCGCAGAGCCCCGGGACTCGCGTAAGTCCCGGGGTTTTCCGAGGGGGGCGTGTCGGGGGGCGGGCCCGATCCGCGCGGCGTTTTCGGGGCGGGACGTAGCGTTTCGGGGGCGGGTCCGGGGGTGTGGTTACGGCCCGGGGCGGTCCGGGGGCGTGGCCGCGCCCTCCAGACCTGCCCCCAGGTTGCGTCCCAGCGCGCTAGCGGCCCGCTGGCGCGCGGGGATTTACGTCTCCCTCCGGGAGGCGTAAATCCCCTGACAAAGGTAAGGGGGGGGTTTAGACAGGGCTGGGGGGGTGGGTTAGGTAGGGGAAGGTGAGGGGAGGGCAAAAGAAAGTTCCCTCCGAGGCCGCTCCGTTTTCGGAGCGGCCTCGGAGGGAACGGAGGTAGGCTGCGCGGCTCGGCGCGCACCGGCTATACGGAATCGGTAGCCTTGCGCGCGCCGATCCAGGATTTTAGCGGCTACGCGCGTATCTACTAAAATCCAGCTTACTTTTGTTTGCGCCTGATGCGCCAACAAAAGTACGCCAAATTGCGCTTTTTGAAAATCTACCCCTATGACTGTAGACAAGTCGCTTTATTCTCGGATATGTCAGGTACAATCTTACTGGGTCATTTATCATTTCATGTTGTGCTAATATCACATTAATTATACAAGTGGGAGAAGTTAATAGTAATGAGTAGCTCCTAATGTCAAATACAATAGAGTAACACAGGTTTAATGCCAAAAATAACTTTTTTCTGTGCATTATGCCCAGTTTAGCTGCATGTGGGTGAAAAGAGAGAGAGAGAGAGAGAGAGAGAGAGAGAGAACCTCAGTAGAGGGCAATCTGTAAATGTACTATTTATACCATTGTAAGAGGGGGCACTTTTAACTCGGGGTGAGGTTGGGGGGGTGGGGTAGGTTGGGGGTGCGGTTTTACATACGCAGTCAGAGGTACGAACAGCAAAGTTAATATCGCTGAAGACCTTTTGTCATTTGGAGTGATTAAAGTAAAAGAGGAGTTGATTTGTACAATGTACTCTCCACCTAGCTTGCTGCACTGTCTCTACTGACTTCATTGCAAAATGCTTAGCAAGAAATTGATAACTTTTTGGCAAAACACTTAACTACACCTCCATGAGGTGCCCACTTGACCTATGTTGAATTGCTAATGCATTGATCTGCATGATTTCTCAATTCCTTAATGATTTAACATACGTTTTGTGACAGGGTTGGCAAGTAAAAAACATAGCAGGCAAAAACAGAAAGGGGTAGATTTTAAAAGGAGCACGTGCGGCGTACATGTGCGTGTGGCGTACATGTGCGTGTGCTACCCGTCCTTTCCCCCCTCCCTTTTTCTTCTGCTTTTTTTAATTTCACAATTTACTTCAGCCCTGGGGCTGAAATAAGTTGCTGGCGCGCGATCCCCGGCACAGCTACAAATATGTCCGCTGTGCCGGGAGCCTGACCCGCCCCCGCCCTGCCCCATGTCCACCCTGCCCATGCCCCACCCCATGCCCGCCCCTTTTTGTAAGCCCCAGGACTTACACGCATCCCGGGGCTTTACGTGCATCGCCGGGCCTTTTTAAAATAGGCCCGGCCCGCGTAAGCCTTTTAAAATCCGGCCCAAAATATTATAAGGTAAAAATTCACAGACATGATTACACTTGCTATTTGGCGTTTTTGTACACACAATCGCATTTGCAAACTCATTCACAATTTTGTATATCGGCCCATTGATGTGATTGTGGATGTCTTTAATACTTGGAGATCTTCAGAAATGTATTTTATTTATTTTGATTTAAAGCTTTCCAAGAACAACTCAAGGTGGCATACATACAAGAGATCATAAAAAAATCAAAATGTAATAAATATGTCATCAATAAATACAATGCATTATCATCATCATCATTATTAGACTCATAAAAACTCTAGAACCCTAAGAACCTCAAAAATTGACATTGATAAAAGTAAAAAATCCTTATCATAGAAAAATCAAACAGAAAAATCACCAAAAAATCACAAAAATAGTCTCCTAAAAAGTATTATATATCAAATGCAAATCAATTGACTCTCTGACCCCAAAACAACTCTTAACTGAACATGTTTTTATGCAAAGCTGAAGATTATGAAGAAAGTTGAGTACTGCCTTGATACAAAGTGGAGAAAATCCAGTAAAATATCAGATCATATATTCAACTGAGAACCACAACAAAGTGCTTGCACTTTACATCAGTTTTAGTCATGATGAAGAACTACTCATGAGAACTTTTCAAGGTAGTTGACAGCCCGAGCTGTAGTGTTGTGCTTTCTCTGAAACAGAAGCTCCTTTTATCTTCTGTGAACATTTGCCTTCCAGGTGACTATCAAAATTGATCTGATTTGTTTTATCATCACTATTAAAGCAGAATCAGAGCATTAAGTGGTTTGTATTCTTCCTACTAGTCTCAGAGCGTGCAGGATGACAGAAAAAGAAGAAAGGGGGAAAAAAGAGCATTATGAGAGCTAAAGCCACCCATACACATCCAATTAATCCAGCATAGAAGCACATTTTAAGTTAAACACAGCCCGTTGTTTCACACCCCACAATAATACAAGCAAAAGATATCATGGAGCAGAATGAGAAAGTGGCAGTACTAATGACCTTGTCCTGTAGGAGAACTTGCAGATGATTAAGTTTAGTAAAAATTATCTGTCTCCGTGACATTTCATAAGGCACTTATATGGGTACCTAAGGAAAAATTGTGCTCCTGAAGACAGAGCTGCCTGTCACATTGAATACATTATTCTGCATCTAAGTTGAGAGTAGCCTTGGAAATATCTGGAAAAACACCTACATACCCTTGAGAAAAAAAAAAGCTTTTCATTTCATTTCTCACATTTATAAACTCCATTTCTTTGTAAAAGCAAAAAATACCAAAGCATTTTCAACATTCAAAATGTTTATTGATTTTTGTACCACCTTCCCAGTTGATACTGCACAAAGTGGTCTTTCAGTATGCAATAAAATATTAACATAAACATAACCCCTACTCTCACTGGCGTGAAGTCCTTAACAAGTTCGAAGATGTAGGAGACTAACAAAGTTGCAGGGGCAGTTTCACCCTTCAAAGAAGTCTGAAGAATCTGGTTTAAGCTCAAAGAGGCAGATTTTAAAAGCCTACGCGTGTAAATCCAGGTGGCAGGTGTAACTTCGGAAATAAAGGTACCGGGGGGGGGGGGTTTGTTCGGGCTGGGGAGGGGGGGGTGGGACAAGTAGGGGAAGGGAGGGGAAGGTGGGGGGGGGGAGGGAATGGGGAAAGCCAGCTGGTCTCCCCGAGGGCTCGGCGCGCACAAGGTGCATTAATGTGCACCCCCTTGCGTGCGCTGACCCATGATTTTATAACATGCGTGCAGCTGCACGTGCATGTTATAAAATCAGGCGTACATTTGTGCGCACCGGGTAGCGCGCAGAAATGCAGGTCACGTGTGTAGGTTTAAAAATCCGGCCCATACTGTTCATAGTAAGCTGATCAGTTAAAGTGCCTCCTTCAGGCCTATCATTTATTTTCTTCTGTGGTAAATGGAAATCTTCACAGTAGTAGGTAAAGCATCCTGTGGATATTCCGTGAGATAGTTCGCGAACATTTCATTAGGAGATATTGATGGATTTTTGGCGAGGTTCAGAAACTTCAAGTTAAGTCTCAGTTGTTCTCAAGTCCCTCTATCTTGATTTTAAGACCCAATTCTCTTTAATCAGATCCAATATCATAGTCTGCATTTCCCCATTCAGGTGTCCAGAGGTTCTTATATTGCAGCATGGTCCAAAAGTTTCCTTTTCTCTTGACCATTATGAGGATAAGGAATCAGTGCTAGCAAATGGGAAAACAGTTGGATCCATGAAAACTCAGTGCAAAGTGACAGATTAATAAACTTAAACTTACTTTTTTTTTTTTATCCAGCAGGTAAAACATCCTCCTCTACCCCTGAAATGAAGGCTCAGTTTTATGAATCTTATTTGGACCAGTATGACTTGATTATAGATTGTGGAGGTAAATATTTAATAAGGTATAAAAAGTAGGTGCATACTTTTCAGCCCACATAAACCAACTTAATATTCAAACATAAACCAGCCGCATAGCTGGTGCCTGAAGACCGAGTTATGCACCATACAAAGTGTGCACATCCTTTCAGTCATTCCAAATGAAGATGTAAATTACTTGTGCAGTTTTCCACGACACCTCTGGAACAAACCTAACCCCATGTCCCCACCCTGGAGCACCCATTTTTAATGCAGCTAAAAGCAGGGATTCAGTCAATTTACCCACCTCACTCCTGTTTCTTGCCTGCGTACTGAAGATCTCGACTTCTAAGTTCAGTATTTGTGTATGGGTCCGTGCTTTTCTGGATCTCTCTCTTATGGTAAGGCTTTGTGTGCATTGCCAGTCTGAGACGTTTGCTAGAGAGCACTTGAAAGCGCCTGCCTAATTCTGATTGAATTTATTTTGGACCAGTTTATATTTTTCCAGAACGTTGACACCCCTCCCCCCCTCCCTTTTCTTCACTGATAGCTTTAAAGCAAGTGATGCATTTATTTCTCTTTTCATTGTCAGGGTTTATCTGTGCATTTTTCCCTGCTTCCTTCCATATTTAAATATCATTGCGTGACTACTAATTTAGGAAACATCAATAAAAAAAAATTTAATGATAATAAAGAAACAAGAAAGGTTGGTGAAACAGCCCTCTGAAAAAAAGGCACTCAGGATTAAATAGAAGAATTGGAGAAGGACAATTGCCTACACTGTTTGCATACTCTAAACTCAGAATGACTTAACAGAGCATAGAGTTCCTTTCTATAACCTGCACAGAAGGAAGAGCCCTGAGCTGATTTTAAGCCTTGACATGCTGGGATAGGTTCACCTCAAATAGGTGTGACGCAGCAAGACAACTAGAAGATATTATCATGACAGCTAACAACATCCCACAACACATCATCTTCTTGCTGTTTATTTCTGTCATTGCTATGCTGTCCAGGTTTCCTTTGATGGCTTTATGTTTTTCTAAAGCCATCAGCACTCGAGCAGCTCATAAAATGTTGCTGCACCAAGGCATTTTAAGTCAAGGATACCGAAATATTGTCACAAGGTCATTCTGTGCTGCTTCTCCAGTCATTTTTTGAAGACAGAAGGTAGAGTGCCTGCAACCATTCATAAACACCCCAGTGCATGAACAACTGCTGCCCACACCCAGGGCCAGTGCAAGAGTATTTGGCACCCTAAACGAACCTTCGGTCATGTACCCCTCCCCGCCTGCAACTTACCTATTGGCATCAGCACCAGCATAGTGCTTTCTCTTACCAGCACTGGCACAACATCACTCTGGGTCCTGGGCTGTAAGGAGTTTGCTGTCCTCACAACTTTGGCACTCTAGGCAACTGCCTCATTTGCCTAATGGCAGCACCAGCCCTGCACACACCAGAACTTAAGAGGCAGCGTAGGAGAAAGGAAGCGAGGGTCATCTGCCTCGTCTGACCTTCTGCCCATCTGCTGTTTTTTTTTTTTTAAATAGAAATAGTCATTGTGGTGTCTGAGTTACCCTCATTTTCCAAGCAGATAGTGCCGATTTGACGCTCATGTGCTGTAATAAATCACATTGAAGGCACATGTTTACATTATGGGCTTGAAAAGATGGGAGCAGGTACAATATATGCTTGGTAAATTTACTGATCACGCTTTGCTGGCCTGACTTCCGAGCTCTGTATTAACAAATGGGAAAACAGATTTCCTCTCACAAAAGAAAAGCAGGTTGTATGAATATACTGATACTCCACTAATACATAACACACCTAGCTCATACTTTAATTTATAGGCAGGTAACACATTCACATTAAAAAAAAAAATCAGCCTTTTAACTTAAATTCAGAAATTCCCCACACCTTATAAAGAGTTTAATCATTCCCTTGTAGGTCACTACCAGATATTTAGTGAATACACTAATATATTTAAAGGTACTTAACTGTACGCATTCCTACTCCCATAATAACCTAAAACGTAACTAGGAACTGAACAAATTTAAGATGAAGGCAGCAGTCCAGCAGCAAGAGGGGGGCCTCCCAGTCTTTTGCATCAAATGTCATATGTATGATTTTTTTTACCTGCCAGTGAGAAATTGTACATGTGCATGAGATGCAAAGAGCTCCTGTCTCTCAGAGAACAAGTCCAATCTGAAGGCTAGAGTGACATACCTGGAGGAGCTGAGGCAGACAGAGAGGTATATAGATGAGACCTTCAAGGACAGAGTAGCCAAGTGCCAACTCAGTCTGGCAGTCCTGGTGCTGCCTTGGAGGAGGAAGGTCTCATGATCGGAGAGCATCAACCTGGTGCAGCAGGAAATTATCCTGTACCAAGGACCTGCTCTCCAGGTGGTGCATTGGCCTCTCTCACCGAGGATGTGTCTCCCAGGGCTACTGTCCAGGAGGGAAGGGTTAGGTCGGCCATCATACTTGGTGATTCAGTTATTAGGAATGTAGACAGCTGGGTGGCTGCTGGGTGTGAGGATCACCCGGTAACATGCTTACCTGGTGTGAAGGTGGCGGACCTCACGCTTCACCTAGGTAGAATTTTAGACAGTGCTGGGGAGAAGCCGGCTGTCGTGGTACATGTGAGCACCAACGACATAGGAAAATGTGGGTGGGAGGTTCTGGAGTCAAATTTAGGCTCTTCGGTAGAAAGTTCTAGAATCTCCAGAGTAGCATTGTCTGAAATGCTCCCTGTTCCATGTGCAGGTCCGCATTGGCAGGCAGAGCTGTGGGGTCTCAATATGGGGATGAGAGGATGGTGCAAGGAACAGGGATTCAGTTTTGTAAGGAACTGGGGAACGTTTTGGGGAAGGGGGAGTCTTTTCCAAAGGGATGGGCTCCACCTTAACTAGGGTGGAACCAGGCTGCTGGCGCTAACCTTTAAAAAGGAGATAGAGCAGCTTTTAAACTAGAACAAAGGGGAAAGCTGACAGTCGCTCAGCAGCGCATGGTTCAGAGGGAGGTATCTTCAAAGGTTACTAATGAAGTATTAGAGTTAGGGCATCCCAACAGTGAGGTTTCAATAATAAGAAAAGTTGTCCAAGTGCTTATAATTAAAAACTCATCTGAGCTAAAAGATTTTAATTTATCACTGTCAACTGAAAAGCAGAATGTTAATACAAACAAAAAACTCACTTTGAAATGTTTATATGCCAGAAGTCTATGATGTAAGCTGGGAGAATTAGAGTGTATAACAATGAATGATGGCATAGACTTAATTGGCATCTCAGAGACATGGTGGAAAGAGGATAACCAGTGGGACAGTGCTATACCGGGGTACAAATTATATTACAATGACAGAGAGGAGCATCTGGGTGGCAGGGTGGTGCTTTATGTCCGGGATGGCATAGAATCCAACAGGATAAAGATCCTGCAAGAGACTAAATGCACAATCACATCTTTATGGATAGAAATCCCTTGTGTGTTGGGAAAGAGTATAGTGGTAGGGATATACTATTGTCCATCTGGCCAAAATGGTGAGATGGGCAGTGAAATGCTAAGAGAAATTAGGGAAGCTAACCAAATGGGTAGTGCAGTAATAATGGGAGATTTCAGTTACCCCAATATTGAATGAGGAAGTGAAACTTCAGGACATGCTAGAGCGATAAAGTTCCTGGATGAAATAAATGACAGTTTTATGGAATTATTGGTTCAGGAACCGACGAAGGAGGGAACAATTTTAGATCTATTTCTCAGAGGAGCGCAGGATTTGATGAGAGAGGTGGTGGTGCCACTTGGCAACAGTGATCATAATATGATCAAATTTGAATTAATGACTGGAAGGGGGACAGTAAGTAAATCCATGGCTCTAGCACTAAACTTTGATAAAATGAGAAAAACAGTTAAAAAGAAACTGAAAGGTGTAGCTACAAAGGTAAACAGTATGCAAAAGTCATGGACATTGTTAAAAAATACCATCCTAGAAGCACGTCCAGGTGTATTCCATACATTAAGAAAGGTGGAAGGAAGGTCAAATGATTACCAGCAAGGCTAAAAAATGAGGCGAAAGAGGCTATTTTAGCCAAAAGATCATCATTCAAAAATTGGAAGAAGGATCCATCAGAAGAAAATATGATAAAGCATAAGCATTGACAAGTTAAATTTAAGACATTGATAAGACAGAATTTGAAAAGAAGTTGGCTGTAGAGGCAAAAACTCACAATAAAAACTTTAAAAAATATATCCGAAGCAGAAAGCCTGTGAGGGAGTCAGTTACATCGTTAGATGATTGAGGGGTTAAAGGGGCACTTAGGGAAGGTAAGGCCATCACAGGAAGATTAAACAATTTCTTTGCTTTTTGTGTTTACTGAAGAGGACGTTGGGGAGATACCCATTCTGGAGATGGTTTTCAAGGCTGATGTTTCAGATGAACTGAACCAAATCATGGTGAACTTGGAAGATGTGGTAGGCCAGATTGACAAACTAAAGAGTAGTAAATCGCCTGGACCAGATGGTATATACCCCTGGGTTCTGAAAGAACTAAAAAATGAAATTTCAGACCTATATCAATTAATTTGTAACCTATCATTAAAAATCATCTGTTGTACCTGAAGACTGGAAGATTGCCAGTGTAACCCCAATATTTAAAAAGGGCTCCAGGGGTGATCCAGGGCTGCCTTATGAGGAAAGGCTAAGGAAGTTAGGGCTGTTCAGTTTGAAGAAGAGAAAACTGAGAAGGGATATGATAGAGGTCTACAAAATCATGAAAGGACTTGAACAAGTTCATGTAAATTGATTATTTACTCTCTCAGATAATAGAAGGACTAGGGGGCAGTCAATGAAGTTAGCAAGTAGCTCATTTAAAACAAATTGAAGAAAATTATTTTAAACACAGCACATAGATTGGCTCTGGAATTCATTGCCAGAGGATGTGGTTACAGCAGTTAGTATAACTGGGTTTAGAAAAGGTTTGGATAAGTTCCTGGAGGAAAAATCCATAAGCTGCTATTAATTAATATGCAACAGTAGATTGAGATTTATTTGTTAGGGTACTTGCCAGGTACTTGTGAGTTGGATTGTCCATTTTGGAAACAGGATACTGGGCTTGATGGACCCTTGGTCTAACCCAGTATGGCATATCTTATGTTCTTATATTCTAACATTTCCCATCTTTTTTGTGGGAAACATGCCAGATTCATATTGTAGAGAACAAATACATGAAATATTACATTACTTACATTACCTACAGAACCTGAATGTAATCCACTTTGAAGCGCTGAAAAAGTGCAAAAAGCAGAATCTAAATCTAAATAAATAAATAAATAAATAAATAAATAAATACATACATCTAAATTTTCTTGCATTGTGTTTTCTTTCATGGTACCATATCACCCACTGTTATATTGTTTGGATGATTGATTGGTGAATAAATTTATCAGCTCTGTCTGTATCACATTTTTTTTACTTCTCTGTGTTTTTCTCTAGGTACATAGGCAGGTGTGGAATGCAGGGATGAAAATTTAATTCAAGATGAGATTTCTATTAAAATAAACTATGCTAATGATGATAAATTGCGCAAGATTTTTTTTTCACTGAATTACATTAAAAAACTATCAAGGCTGGATGACTCAGGGAATTGGTACAGGGTTTTAGAGTGTTTCACTTTCCAGATAAGTGGTTCATTCGTATCCAGTGCAGGTCAGTAGGGAACCAAAGTAATAGGCATCAGAAAGCTGGCGACCTGTGCGAAATATGTTGATGGCCTCAGCTTGGCTCTCACTGGGCTGATGTCTACAACACCAGAACTGCCATCATTATTTTTGCACTAATTGGCACCACTGTAGACAGTCCCATTAGAGAAGTCACAAACTAATGAATAAGTTGAGCTCCCATCCTTGAGAAATGGTCCATCCAGACTAGGGCTGAGGCACTTTGGCAGGGCAGGGCAGGGTGGGGATGATGGCATTTGCCACTGTCATGTTGCCCTGTTCTGTGGATAAATGGAGGAGTTAAGCTTCTGGCACTGTCCATCCAGCACTAAATCATGAGGAAAATACATAAAATACAATAAATTATTAATTTACATTGTGAAATATATCTAGTATGAACATCATTGGATCATGAATTTCTACTCCTGAAAGAAGGGTGATCTTATTCGACAGGCTTCATAAAGTACTTAAAGGAAAGTACAATTACATATATTATGTATATTGTAATATTGATGACTGTCTACTGAAAGCTAATAAATGTCATAGTGCAATATTAGAAGCAGAGCTATTCATAGACAATAGAAGAAATACAAAAATCTATAGGCAATACATTTTAACACTTATCCACCCATTTATTTATCATTGCAGGTCAAAATATTATATTTATTGCTGGTATTTAGTTCTTAAACATAATTCTAGAGATCTGGGAGCTTTAACTGATCCATTACTGTAGTGACAGTGGCATATTCCATGACTCTGAAACTGAAGTCTATGCAGGCTACAATGTTTTTTATTGGACTAACACAAGAATTATCCAACAGGGTCATTTATCAACTTGCATTATGGCATTTTCGCATGTGAAAAGCACCATAATGCTTGGTGCAATGCAAATTTTTAAAAGGGGAGGGATTGGGGAGGAGTCGGGAGCGGGAATTTTGTAAAAGTGGGCTGGCTTCACAAACTGTAAAGTCATAATGCATGATATTGCAAAGTTTTAACGTCAAAAATAACAACACTTTTTTCAATAGCGTTAAGCTGTTACGATATGCCCTTAACGTAATTTGCAATTTTTCACAAATTCCATTTTAGGCATTTTTAGGCTGGGGTGGAGGAGGAGGGAAGGAAAAAGGAGAGGGAGAGGGAGAGAGAAAGCGAGAAAGAGAGAAAGAGAGAGAATATCTAGGGGTGGAACCCTAATAAGCAGCTATTTATGCTACTACAGGAGGCTCACCTATAACTCGAGGTGAGGTTTAGGCAGTACTATCGGGGTTAGGGGCCAATTTTACATGCAGAGTTAGATGTACAAACAGAACAGTGCACTCTGTGAAGATTTGATGTCCTTTGGAGTGAGGAAACTCACACAACGATGAGATTTGTGCAATGGTCCCTCAACCTAGCTTGATGGATGGGTAACATCAAGCTAGGTTGAGAGAACATTGCACAAATCTCATCGTTGTGTGTGTTTCCTCACTCCGAAAGGCATCAAATCTTCACAAGAGAGCACTGTTCTGTTCGTTCGTCTCACTCTGCATGTAAAATTGGCCCCTAACCCCTACACTACTACCTAAACCTCACCTCGAGTTACTAAGTGGGCCCCCTATAGTAGTATAAATAGCTAACTACTACAAATGCTTTGTAGATAGTTTCTTTCTCTCTCTTTTTGTGGTAATACCTATGCAAAGCATTTAATAGGCTATTACCATAAAACACACCCCTTTTCCTATCACATGCAATATTTTGATAAATCTAGATCCAATTTTGTTGTTGTACATGAATTTTGGAGACCACATAGGTTCCTTCTTTATATTTGAATGAGATCAATTCATTAATAATAAAAATGAAAAAATGAAGCATTTTCCCCTCAGGCACAGATTGAGGATAATCCCCAGAAAAGCCCCATATTCCTTGCATTTTCATCTTTGCTCCCTCTCTACCATTTACATTCAGACGCATCGCCATAGGAAAGCAAACAGTAGAACTAGGGCTCACGATATGAAACTTCAGGAAGACGACTCAGAACCAAGGTCAGGAAATATTTCTCCACGGAGAGGGTGGTGGATGCTGGGAATGCCCTTCCGGAAGAGGAGGTGAAGACAAAAACAGTAAACGAAATCCAAAAGGCATGGGATTTTCTATTGTTCCTCCAATAGTTAATTTCCTGTCCTTTTTTCCGTCTCTCTCCTTTTTTGTATATTCACTTTGCCTCACCCCCTGCTCCCCTCTCCCCGTCCCTGTTTTTTGTATTTCATTCAGTTACATGTAAACCGATATGATGTACCCACGAATACCGGTATAAAAAAAGCTATTAAATAAATAAATGGGATAAACATTGTGGATCCCTAAAGGCTAGAGTTGGAAATTAATGAAGGGGTGCATGGGAAGTAACCAGCTTGGAGCGGCCGCTACTACCCCTAACAGAAGGCGTGGGGATTATTAGCTTTAACCAATTAGCTTACATGATTTTGACGCAACTGCAGCATCGCTCTCCACTTCAAAGGCAGGGGGAGGGGAAAAGGGGAATTGGATTCAGACAACTGTCAACACTGAGCCCTGACGTTTGCAGTCCATGGCACTGATACGCAGACATTAGGGGAAAAGCACAGGACTGCTTCTACGGCCAAGTCCAAAAGCAAAGCACGTTCAAGCAGCAAGCATTGTATGAATTATTAGGAAGGAAAATGTTGCTTGCAATAATTATGTTATGGGTTTGACAGTTCTTTGGTTTTCATTGTTACTATTACTACCCTTAACATAAGGGTTGCGGGTATCTTGCACAGAGCAGCAGTTACTATCATGAGAAGCTAGCTGGGCAGACTGAATGGACCGCTTGGTATTTTTTCTGTCATCATTACTCTGTTACTGTGTTACCTCCCTCACAAACATTCATATATCATTTGCTTTACACAAATATTCAAAACTTTTTACACGTATATACCTCTTATCTTCTCAAACACATAATCCATATTCATATGATTATATTCTCAGGGCACTAGGAATAGCAAAAGGCACATGCAGTACTATACTATAATACTGCTCAACTATATTATCAAGTATAAAGCTCATCAACTAACTACACATAGCACTAAATAGCATTACTTTATGTAGTCATACCTGCAGGGCCAGTGCGTCCATTAGGCGAACTTCGGCGGTCGCCTAGGGCTCCGAGCCGTAGGGGGCGCCGAAGAGCAACCACGTGGTGCCGCAAACTGGGCCTATCCCGCTCGCGGCAAAGAGAAATAGAGACTGTATGTTTCTCAGGGCCGCTGCTCGTGGCCCTGAGAAGCACACAGTCGGCACCGAAACAGGTAGGGGGGGGCGCAACCGGGAGAGGGGGCACAACCGGAGAGGGGGGGGAGGGGGGGGGAGCAGCGCAAGGGTCACCTAACACTGGCCCTGCATACCTGTATCGTACAATCTATTGTGCTGCAGCCTATCATGCAACCAATTTCACTCACACATCATCCCTCATATCTGCTCTGCTGTGCACAGTGCTACACAAAACAGATCATACAAAAACTGGCAACATATACTTGATAGAAAAATAAAAGAAAAACAAAAAAAGAAAACAGAAATGAAACATTAATAAACTCTCAGCTCCTTGCACGCTGAAGGAAAGGTAAAGATTGTCAGGTGTGGCTGGGCTTCTGCCATTATCTCTTGTCCTTTGCACTGTTACGGGGGCTGGAAGAGACATCTGCTGCTCTTCCTCAATTGGCCACTCTTTTACAATAAGAACAGCATATCATTGCATGTCTGCAAAATAGAAATACTTAAACTCTTCCTTAGAGCCTACTGACCACAAAGGCTGTCTTAAACATAATGCTCGCAGAGAAAAAGCAGACAAAGGGAGCAGCCATAGAGGGAAACAGTAACAGAGAAAAGATCACTGGAAGAATAAACCAAATCAGGTGAATTCTGAAAATGAAGGCACTGAAAGCAAAGCTACTAACAGTCTGAAGAACACAGGGGCATGCTGAACACCTAAAAGCACAATTTTTGAGGGTAAATATGCATGGTATTTCCATGCACAAGAGTCAAAAAGAAGTGAAATGCACCAACTAAACATAGAGAGAGAAATGGCATTCAACAAAACATATTAGTGTTCTTTATATTCCCAGACATCAACAATGTGATTTAAAAGACCATCATAACAATAACACCCTTAAGCATGAGGAATAATTAGTAACTCATATGCTTATGAACGGGTCATGTATAATCATTGGTCTATAGTCACAAATGCATTTTTTGTGTTTCTTTTCTCTTTGCATATAAAATTAGTGAAATAAGCAGAAATAAAGAACCACTTTCCTTCACGAAGCTTCCTTCTTCGTCCTTATGTTGGAGGACCGGTGATTCGTTAAAGGTCAGCACTTGTAGGTGGCATTCCGACATTACGTTGCTTCGAACCGTTTCTGTATCAGGGGTAGACTTTTTTTTCCATTTGCATGAACTGAAGCTCGTGATGCCACTGAATGAGTGATATCAGGCACAGAAGGTACCCCCGATGCAGAAACAATTCGAAACATAACATTATGTCGGAATGCCACCTACAAGTGCTGACCTTTAACGAATCACCAGTCCTCCAACATAAAAACACACGTAAATCTGATCACATTACCCCTATCCTAAAAGACCTCCACTGGTTACCTATAGCCTCCCTCACCATTCTCCACAATCTATTGTACAATCAGAATCACACTAGGCTCGAGAATGCACCACTTTTCCGATCATCAACCCCCCCCCCCCCCTCCAGATCCAACCTTGCTGGAACTCTATACACCCCCTCCCTGAAAACTGCTCACCACACCTCAACCAGAGAAAGGGCTTTCTCCATTGCCGGCCCTTCCCTAGGGAACACCCTGCCCACGGCCCTCCGCCTAGAACCTAAGCTTTCTAAATTTAAAAAAGGGCTCAAAACCTGGCTCTTTACATTAGCGTATCCAGATGTTGACCAAACCTAGCTTGCACTCTAACCCCTCAGCCCTCTCACCATCCCCTCCTCCTATCTGCCTCTCCTTTCTCTCCCCTTCTCTTTCCCTCCAAGCAAAGTCTCCACAATACAGTGTTTCTTCCCCCTAGCAAAGACTCCTAAATACTGTGTTATTAGCTCCCCTCCTCCACCCTTAGCTTATCTTTCCCTCCCCCTCCCTCCCTCCCTCCCTCCCTCCCTTCTATCCCTTTCACTGACATCAATGGTCTGGTACCTACCAGCCCACCTGTACATATATTGTCTATTGTTAATTTATATTCTTCCAATGTTCCTATCAAATTTCTCTCTTCCCCTATCCTTCCTACTGCTGTCCTCTCTCCTCCTTCATTGCTGCTCCCCCCTTCCCTTCCCTGTTTATTGTATTTCACTCTCTTGTTAATTTGTTACAATGTAAACCGGCATGATGTTCCGACGAATGTCGGTATATAAAAACCAACAAATAACTAAATAACTAAATAAATAAAGACGAAGAAGGAAGCTTCGTGAAGGAAAGTGATTCTTTATTTCTGCTTATTTCACTAATTTTATGTGCAAAGAGAAAAGAAACACAAAGAAAGCATTTGTGACTATAGACCAATGATTATACATGACCCGTTCATAAGCATATGAGTTACTAATTAGCCCTCATGATTAAGGGTGTTATTGTTGTGATGGTTTTTTAAATCACATTGCTGATGTCTGGGAATATAAAGAGCACTAATATGTTTTGTTGAATGCCATTTCTCTCTGTATGCATAGTGTTTGCCATAGAAAATGTATGCATAATAAAAGCAGCTGCAAAATTCCTTAGACACCTTAGTACCTACGGCAAATTTTAAAGAGAAAGTACAGACACACTTTCTCCTTGAAACTTGGTGCAAAGGTACCCGAGGACTGTTCAGCGAAATGGACAGCTTGGGAATTGTTCCCTAAATGGCAAAATGAAGCACCCATTCATTCCATTAAAACTTTCAGCCAATGACTGCAACCATCCATCGCGTGCAAGAAGCGCAGGTGGAGAATTAGTGGAAGCATTAAGCACCTCAGCCAGACTCACGTGCATTAAACAGACACACAGACAATACTGTCACGAAAGCACGCGCTACAAACAGACGGCACGTGAATTTACACTTATGGACAGACACACCCAGACCCACAGCCACACATAGAATAGAGCAAACATCTGATGCAGCTGGGAAAAAAAATTATTTATTTAATATACGTAAAGGCCGGCCAATCCATGGTTCTAGGCTACACGTAACATGCCTGTGCCAACCTCCTGCTGATTTTCCTGGGCCCTCTCACAGCTTCCAGGGCACATTGATACCTCAGCTGTTCCTTGTAGTAAGGAAATGGTCTAAGCAAAAACAAGAAAAACAAATCAGGTAATTCATTAGAAAGTATAACTTGTAATCCTAGATAGAACCTTGCAAAAATAGGGTATATCACCCTATAGGCACTCAACATCCCAGAGCACCAGCAGGAGAAAGGGATCAATTTTCAAAACATTTATGCAGTTAAATTTAGCTTTTTTCTTTTTTGCAAACTTATTTATTAAAGTTTTAGAAACAGTGGATTATATAATACAAAAAGAAGAAACATAGGTTAAGCATACAATCCTAGCACATAGTACCAGTATTACATATTAAACTGGCTTTTAAATGCATAAATGTTACTGGTTTAAAATCTCCCCTATTCAAGTAAATTTTTGTCTGCACAAAATTGCCATGTGGTTAAAATTTTCCTGGACAAAAGGGGACTGGGTTAGATGCATGCCAGGGGTGGCATTTCAAAATTAAATTCAGCACTATCGAGCTACACTTGTGTGGTCAACTCAGTCTGCACTGATAGCAGTAAATGTGGCTGGCCCTAGGTTCCCCCGCATCCTCAGATACCCCCTTCCACTCCAGCAGCCTGATAAAAATAATCTATTGATGCCCCGCACATCTCCTACTCTGACCACAGCTACACCCTACTCTATCAAGAAACCCCCCACCCCTTCTCAGCAAGCAGAAGACAGCATGCCCTTTACCATCTTCTTGCTTCAACACCAGATTTTTACTGCTGCCAGTGGGAGGCACTAAACTAGAGCGACTAGCTTATTTATTTGCTAAATTTTCAAGGAAGGAACCAGTTCCTTCTCTGGGGAAGTGGGGAAACTGTACTGTAGGGATGGAGTGAATTAACACATAAAAATCGACTAACTATGACACTGCAACAGTGAATTTCATGCCCTTAGCTTGAAAGCACGTGTTTAATATTTCTTCGAAAGTCTTTTAGAGGTTATCCATTAGTAAGGTATTTATTGAATTCTGTGCTGAAATGAAAGGATACCTAGTGCCAAGAATTTGGTGGGTTTCCTTGCTCATTTTTGGCATCAAGAATTTGTTTGAGGTCATGGTGGGTTGCCTCAGAATAGGCCATGTAGACATCCTTGAAAGACGACATGATTTTGAGCAAGTTCTGTGAGCATGAATTCCTTCCAACCTTTCTTCATATTGATTAGCTTGGCTTCTCTGGTTCCTTATAAGTATCTCTGGTTTTACTTGTCATTGTGAAATATTTTCTTGATTTATGTTCAGCAAGGCAGTATTCCAGCCTCAAGTTAACTTCAGCTTCGATTTGGTATTTAATTGTTAATCTTTGTTGCTCTTTGAGCATCATGTTCCTCAACTGAATGCAACCTTACAGGACTGCATGATGACTCATGATTTGTTTCTTTTTTACCCAGCAGAGACTCTGTTTTTGGCATCTGCTTTCCCCGAACTCTGGAAGTTCCATCCCAGCTTTGTATCACATGACCCACGGTTTTCATGCATTCATTTATAACCAGGAAGCCTTATTTTCTCACGAAGCTCCAGGTCACACCATGGAAAAGTGAAAGAGAAAGGAACATGTTTATTTCTGAATTTCTTTCTTTTACTAGAGCAGAAAATTGAAGTGAGCTAGTAACAGGGATGCTGTGCCCATCTGCCTGGCTATTATGGGTTATCTCTGCTATTGATTACAATGTTACTCGTAAGTCATGTCAATAAAGCTTCATGCAGCTGTTGATAAATACCAGAGAAACATATCTGTGTTTGCTTGGGCTTAAATCTAACCCTGCTGAGTCATCCTTGGAAAGAACAAACTGCTTGACTTCTACCTATGGCAGGGTAGTTCCCTCAGAGAAGGGTGGAGGCCGCTCTTGCGTGTTTGGGGAAGTATTAATCTCAGTAAGGCTTGGTTCGATCTTCAAACAACTTTTAAAAGTGAAACACCTAGTGACTGCCTTAGCAGCAGCATTTGCTTGTTTAAAACAAGTTTGGCGTTTTCTGAGGATGCAGAACTTTGGCCTGGATTCTCTAATACGTGGTATAGGAGGGCGGGCCTGCGAAAGCCGGCAGTGATCGCACCTCTGTGGTGCAGTCGCTGCCGGCTTTCGCACGCAATAGCGCCATCATATAAGGTAGCGCTAATGGGCGCGAAATTGGCAGCGAAAAGGGTTCTTACCTTTTTGCTGTCCACTATGTCTTCGCGGCGTCTGCCCCGCTGCAGCCTCGACTCCTCCTGTTCCAGTCTTGATGCCTCCCCGACTCCACCCCCATTTAGTGATCACACGAAAAGTCCCTTTTCGCGTGCGATCGCTTTGGAAAATGACCCCCTTTGATGGCTAGTGTTGAAAATGAAGGTTGAGATGCAAAGTCCTGTCAACACATGAGGTACCACAATGAGGGCTTCAGAAGCATAGTTTCTTTGGAGTGCATATTCCAATTTATAAAATGACAAGAATTCACCGTCTTTAATACTCCTCTAACCCTGTTCTCCATGGCTGATACTGTTACTCATTCAATTCTTTCTTCTGTTATCTCCATGTCTCTAGGGTTTTTTCCCTTTTGAGAATCTCATCCTACATCATCGGTCAGACTTTTCAACGTTCTTGGTTAGATTACACTTCTGCCTCTCTTCTAATTCCTGTTGGTGTTATCCAATATCCTCTTCTAGGTTTGAGCATTTTATGAAAAAAAGGGCTAGATATTTGATTTAGTAAACTAAATAGGTCTCCTGCTTTGCAGGCTTTCTCTGAGTTCAACTGTCTCACCTTTTGCCTTTTATTATCATCTCTCTGTGGACAACAGGCAGATGGGCACAGCATCCAATTAACTTTTCTAATTCATCTTAAAATATTCCAGTACAGAAGTTCCATTTTTATTCTTAACTCAAGATAGATAGCACATGCCAGCTGTTCATTACAAATGATGTAACATCGGTATAAGGAAAGGTTCTAAATTGATGCTAAAGAATTATAAGAACTCATTCAGAAAGAAAAGTCAGTGATGAGAATATCTTCGGTATAATGAATAGATAGGGAGGGTTGGGAGTGGAAATATTATTGGGCAAACTGATGACTGCAGCATTCAAAATCTGCTGGAGAGCCTAAGGATAAAAGAGAAAATGTGTTCAGGAATTGCCTTGAAAAATATGTGCAAATTATCCATCCAACCTGCATGCAGAGACATACAAAGTAAATAAATCTGCAGTACTACTGACTGTAAAGTAAATCAAGATTATCTAGAATTCTACATATAGCCAGTGATTCACAAACATCGATACCTCAATGGATGAAGGTCAGAATTCTCTCTTTTCTAGTTTGATAGCTTTTGGTCAAATGTAAGGAATAGGAAAATCTGATATCTAGATACTGAATCCTTCACACAGAGTATTCTTCTATCTTTAGCAAATCAATATTGCCCAGTACACTTTGTTTGATATTGAGCGCCACTACTCCCATAGAAAACTGTAGCTGTCTATTATGTAGAAAGACAGCAATTGGTATATATTTTTTTTCTCTTGCTTAAATACAACTTTACACGTGGATTGTTTTTTCCTTTTCTGCTTTCTTTTATTTTTCTCACATCACAGATGCCGCTCAATTTCCTGGGTTGCTCTCCAGCTCTTTCTTCTTTGCCAAACGGCCTAGCCATATTTTCCTATTTTCTCTTCTTCCATCGCTGGACCACATTTGCTTAATCTGGACACATACGCTTTCCTCTCAGATTTCAATCTTTCTCATTTCCCCCTTTTTATCCCAGGTACCCACCATTTAATCTTATGGACTAATTAAATATACCGTAAAGGTTATTTGACAGATCTTCTGCCTCTTTACTAAATGCCTGTCCATATGCCAGATCATGATCAAGTTGGTTTTGGGTGGTAGGCATCATAGAGAAACTAGAATGTGACTCTTTTCTCTCATTTCCCCCTCTAACTTCTTCTCTCGAGCCTCCTCTTTTCTTTTTCTATCCAACCAAGGAACAGACTTTTGTTGTCATTAATTGAGTCTTCAGTATCCAATAAAATCTAACTTATAGGCTGTAGTAACAAGTATGGAAACTAAGGTAATAGACTACCTCACCCTTAAGATTTTTGGAAGGGAGCATTTCCTTTGGGGCAGGGGGCTGCACGCATTAGTATATAATCTCTGCTAACACGTATGTAACTGTATTAGAACGTTTTCAAATCCAGATACATACATATGTACAGAACGTGGCTATCTTTAATGTTAAATGCGTTGCAACAGAATTTGAGATTTTGTGCCGAGATTCAAAATGTGAATACAATTTTCTTTTTAAAAGACTGATATTTAGTAGATATATGAAAATCAGAACAATAGTTCTTACACAACTGTACATTCCTTGTTGTTAAAGCAACAGGATTAAACAGGTTGCCAAAATACCATTTTTTTTAAATAAAATGCCTTTATAATTTTGTGTGCACCTCACCTGTTTTTAAAAGACTTCTTGAATTTCAGTTGTTTATAATGATGCATTCACACTAGGGTTGTTGTAACTGTTTCATGCCACTTTGAAAGAACAGGAAAAGAAAATTGTAAAAATGTATGTATTTATTTATTTAAAAGTTTTTCTATACCGTCATTAAGTTATAAACCATCATAACGGTTTACAATAAGGCACATATAGAGGAGATTAGCTCATACTTTACAAAGTACCGGGGGTGCCAATAGTATCCGGTAACAAATAAACATTAAAGGTTATTTGGTTTATGACATGGATTTTCCATTGATGTATGTCTCCTAGGAGATAACATGTGGTTCATTCATGGCATTACGGGTTATTAACTACGATTATTTGTGTGATAAAAAAAAGAATAATTTCCAGGTATGCATTTGGAGATTATGTTTTAGGTGCTATATGCCTGTCTTCCTTACTTATTTGCACTGTTCTCTTTGTAAAAGGCCTGTTTGAAAAGCCAGGTTTTCAGGTTTGTTTTAAATAGTTTATAATTTCTCTGGAGTCTTAGATCGAAGGGCATGGCATTCCATAATATGGGCCCAGCCAGTGATAGTGCGCGTTCCCTGACCTGGGTAAGTCTTGCTGTTTTTACTGATGTTTTTACTGATGGAATGGTTAAGAGAGCTTTGTTTGCTGATCTTAAATTTCTGTGAGGTACGTGTACTCGAAGTGCTGTGTTCAGCCATTCAGCTTTTTCGTCATGGATCAATTTGTGTATTGTGCAAAGTGCTTTGAAATGAACTCTTTGTTCAATGGGTAGCCAGTGTAGTTCGGCTAGTGTATCTCTGATGTGATCTTTTTTGCTTTTGCCAGTGAGAAATTCTGTTGTTTTAAAATACAATTGAAAATCTGTGTGGTTTTCCATTTAAAAAATGTGGGTTAAAGCACTCAATGTGAAAACTGCTCACATAAAGGTGAATTTTAGAAGCCCTATGCGAGCCAAAGCCAGGAGATATGTGCAGAAATCAGGTTGGTGCACACCACGCGGATTTTAAAAAGCACGCAAGTATGCGCGTATCTCCCAGTATGCACACAAAAAATGTTTTTGCAAAAAATCGGTTGTTTACTCTTTCAGATAATAGAAGGACGGGTGCACTCCATGAAGTTAGCATGTAGCACATTTAAAACTAATCGGAGAAAGTCCTTTTTTACTCAACGCACAATTAAACTCTGGAATTTGTTGCCAGAGGATGTGGTTAGTGCAGTTAGTATAGCTGTGTTTAAAAAAAGATTGGATAAGTTCTTGGAGAAGTCCATTACCTGCTATTAATCATAAGAACATAAGAACATAAGAAATTGCCATGCTGGGTCAGACAAAGGGTCCATCAAGCCCAGCATCCTGTTTCCGAGGCCAAACCAGGCCACAAGAACCTGGCAATTACCCAAACACTAAGAAGATCTCATGCTACTGATGCAATTAATAGCAGTGGCTATTCCCTAAGTAAACTTGATTAATAGACATTAATGGACTTCTCCTCCAAGAACTTATCCAAACCTTTTTTGAACCCAGCTACACTAACTGCAATAACCACATTCTCTGGCAACAAATTCCAGAGCTTTATTGTGACTTGAGTGAAAAAGAATTTTCTCCGATTAGTCTTAAATGTGCTACTTGCTAACTTCATGGAGTGCCCCCTAGTCCTTCTATCAAGTTGACTTAGAAAATAGCCACTGCTATTACTAGCAACAGTAACATGGGATAGACTTAGTGTTGGGTATTTTCCAGGTATTTATGGCCTGGATTGGCCACTGTTGGAAACAGGATGCTAGGCTTGATAGACCTTTGGTCTGACCCAGCATGGCATGTTCTTATGTTCTTCTTAAGGGTGGGGCATAGGAATTCCTAGATTTCTCAATGAAATCTGCACGCCACAGGGTCCCTTACTGCATATGGATGGTGTGTAAGTCTTGAAACAAAACAAACTAAAGAGTTTAGCAGGGGTTTAAGGGTTGGGGCTAAGAGGGTAAAAGATAGGCTAGTTAACTTTGGGACTTCTTAGGGGTTAGGAAGACTTATCCTTTACCTGGGCAGACTGGGAAACTGGTAATTGCGTCAGCATGGGTGTCTACAAAAAGCCCCCACTTACGATAAAGGCGGCATTTGCGCATACATGCGTGTGTCTATATAAAACTGTGCGTGCATGTACACACATGCAACCTATTTTATACAATGTGTTCATATGTTATAAAATGTTTCAAAGTTACCGTCCCCATTTCCAACTCTGTGGGGCTGCTTAAATGACTGCTCTGAGAAGGGATGGCAGTGTCCAAGGAAGAGGAGCTTTCAATCACTTTCAACATGAATATCTTATTAGGAACAATTTGAAATGCTCACCAACATGGGAGGATCCTTAGGGCTGGATGGGTTTTTAACTGCCTGCTGAATGATCTAAAAGTTCAGTTTGCTTCGCTACTGCTTTAATTGAACTTTGTGTTGTTCAGATAAGAAGGCAAATATGTTACATGCTGCCACGGAATACAGACACTAATGATGCGAGTTCAGAACACAAGTCGACTGACCCTTATCACCCGCCTCTTTTGAATAACATACTCGCACATTTAATGGTTATAGACTGAATAATTTTCTTACAAAATTTCATGACAGGTTAATTGGCAGGGACACATTGCTGCTTTATAATAGCCTGAAAGGCTTTTCTTCATTACATTTCTTGTTGTCTAAATACAGAAACAAAAACCGCAGTGCTATCTAAAAAGTTAAAAGCCTAATTACGAAGATGTGAAGAATAGAGCAGAAATTATGATAACATTTTTTTGCTGTAAGTTTGAACATAGAAACAGAAGGTGTGGGTTGATAAGGACCACTTGGGTCACTCATTTATACCTTCTTTTCTCAATCTGTGGTCTTTCTCCTCTCGCTCCCCGCCACTATGGTCCCTTTCTGTCTCCCCAGTGCATGCTTGAATTCTGCCACTCCTACCACCTCTGCTTGAAGTCTCTTCCAGGTAAAACCACTGTCTCTCAGTGAAAAATGATTTTCTGCCTCAGATGATGACCCTTTCTCCTTGAGCTTTTCTTTCTTTTGAAAATGCTATATGCACAGGGCTCGTGCTTCCATTGTTGGGCAAACTAGGTAATCGCCTGGAGTATTAAAATGTTGGGGGTGGTAAAATCCTACCAGCAGCCAGAGGGGTGCAAACCAAGAGCGACTACTGCCAATAGGAGGGAGCGTTTTGCTGGGGCTGACGCCGGTAGGTAACTTAGGGGAGGGGGGTGCATGACTGAAGGTTTGCCTAAGGTGCCAAATACGCTTGCACCGGTGCTGGCTATATCTTCTCGTACATTCTTGAAGCCTGTTAGACAGTGAGATGTTGGTATCATAGCTCCCCTTTCCCTTCTTTCCTCTAAAGAGTACATCTTTAGCTCTATAGGCCTTTCTATATATAACTTATAGTGCAGGCAATGCAACATTTCAAGCTTTTAATTGTCTCCACCTAATCAATGTTCCTTTGATGTTTAATTTCCCCAGGGAATCATTTTACATATGTCTGCGTACCTAAGGATATTGTGCATGAAACTGCAGCCTTTAAAATATAGGAGAGTTGCTTTGTGGGTGTGGCCAAACAATTGTGCACCGGAGTCCTGAGTGCTAAAAGTGATGTATATTTAGCTACTGCATTTTCCCCCTAAGGTATTGAAGAGGAGAAAAACCTTTAGTAAATCAAGCCCTTAATATTTTAGAAAAACAAGGGAAACTTTTCTTCCCGAAAGGCCAAAGAAAATAGCCAGAAAAAACCATTCCATTGTAACAGTAATCTTCAGAACTTATACCAGGCAAGTAGACAATCAGTAGAAACTAAAAACTTATCTGGACAATGAGAGCGAAGCATCTGAATCAGGACAAGCTTGTACATTGCTTCATTGGTCCTATACATGTGTTTGTATACACTAAATGGTAGGTACTGCATCCACGCCTTATGTTCTTATGTTCTTATTTTCTAGTAATGTGCATAGCAGAAATGCTCCGGCCTATCTAGTCTGCCCATCCACACCAACTGTTCAGCTTAACAATCCCTATCACTCCTACACAGCTTATCCTATTCTTTTTTGAATTCAGTTGCTTTTCGTGTCTCTACTTCCCTCACAGTTCCATGCATTCACCATCCTTTGGGTAAAGAAATATTTCTTTAGATTACTCCTGAGTCTGCCTCCTTTCACTCTCTGTTGCACCCCCTTCCCTGTTAATCCACACTATCTCTCTCTGTCAGTTTAGCCCTCCACCACTCCAGGGACAACACCAGCATTCTTCCTCTTCCTCCCTCCCTGACCCCAGCACTCTCCTTGCTCCCATTCCCTTACATGCCACAGCTCACAAACTTGTGCACACTTACTCGACCCTCCGCTGAGTCCCAAGTCCTGGAATCACAGCTGTAGTTTCTTCCCACATGCTGCCTGCAGTGTGGGTGTTCCAGGCTCACCTCTCACCTCCCTGCGGGCTTACTGAAGAGGAGGGGCTATTGCAGTAAACAAAAATGCTGGGAGCTTTTTAGTGTTTTCTCGGAGATCCGGCAATTGATGCAAATTTCCCGAGTCTCCGGGGGGAATCCGGAGAGTTCCCAGGTGTGATGCTAAGTCACCGGCTAGTTATTGCACCCTATTAACATTTAACAGGTCCCCACCCCTGAACTAATAATTTGCTGTCCATACTCTGAACTAGAACTGGTAGATTGTCTCACTGCAGACAAAAGAATGAAAGCACAATGTGTGTGCCAGCCTGACTTCCACTGACTTTCACTGTCTTCCACAACTTCCCCTGCCTTTCTCTCTCTCTCTCTGTTGTGCCTGAATTTCTTTAAAAACGGTGATTTCGCTTTTCTTCACCACCTTTTCCTATTTTAACCTTTCCTTGCTTTCATGTTTTTTCTAGCTTTTTTTTCCTCCCTCAACTCCCTCTCAGCAAGTAGAGAACGGAAAGCATCAGTAAGACGGTGGGAAGATCACAGAGATCCTAAGGTCCACTAAATTGCATGCATTCTAAAAGGAATCAGTGTTAGGCATCACAACCTTAAATCCGATCATCAAAGAAAGTTTGGCTGCTCATAAGACCCACATTTACTTATTCTAATTTTTTTCAAGCTAGATTGCCTAAACTTATTTATTTAATGGATTTGTACCTGCTCAACCACCAACTCTTGGCGGTTTACAATAATGCTCCTGGCATTTCACAACAACTAGTGCACCGTCATTTATAACATAAACAATTTAAAATAGAACTACTAATAACAAACCACAATTAACATATAACATTTAATAACGCAAGTGAAAACAATTTAAGTCCCTGCATCCTAGACCCTCTACAACAGAGTCCAGGGGAGGAAAGTGCTACTAAACAAAACAGTACCATCAACATCTTCCACACTTTCTGGTACCTGGGAAAACTAAAACTGATCAAAGGCCAACAAGAACACCTGCATCTTTAATGCCTATTGAAAGGCCAAACAGCCCTACAACAAATGCAAATCAGGGGGCAAATGATTGCAGGGATAGGCCTGGATTCTAATTGGAAGATGTCTCACCTATTTGTACATGTTGTTGCCTATCAGACAAAAATGAAATAAACCAGGCTAGCACTGTGCCTCCAATTCCTATTTGTATTAAGCACTTTAACAGCAGAACATGATTTACTATATTAAATGCTGCCATGAGAGCCAATTGGAGCAGTAACTCAGATCTGCCTTTATCTAATTCACAACGCAGGAAATCCATCAAGGATAAAAGTAAAGTTTCTGTACCATGCTTTTTCTTAAAACAATATTGCAGTGTATCTAGAATCTGATACTCTCATAGATATTCTTCCACTCAGGAGTGGATTGGCCTATTGGGGGATCAAGCATCCCCTTGTGGGCTGGTCTGTCTAGTCACATGATTCATCAGCTTCCTGGGCACTAGCAAAGAAGAAAGGTTTGGCAAGGCCATGACAGAGCTGACCCATCATGGCCCGAAGAATGGCTCAGCAAATCTGTAGTGGGAGCCCATCTCACTGTGGCCAGAAGAGAGGCTTGCAGGGCCGCAACGGAGCCCACCCGTTGTGTCCCGAAGACTGGCTCGGAGAGGCTGCGGTGGAGGCTATCCCACCTTGGCCCAAAGAGAGGTTTGCGGGGTACACACCTTCCTCCCCAGAGCAAAGCTGCTATTATGGTCTCCTCCCACCTCCCCTCTGACAGTGAGCAGCAGCTGACTGTCTGGTAGAAACTTTAGATAAGGCCCAGAAGAAAGGAAGAGATAGAGAATGTGTGTTTGTGTGTATGAGAGATTGGGTATATGTATGTGAGAAAGAGAGTCTGCATGTGCTTGGGAGAGCCTGCATGTGTATGAGAGAGAGTGTCTGCGTGCTTATGAGAGAGCCTGCATGTGCATGTGAATGAGAGAGCCTGCATGTGCATGTGAGAGAGAGAGAGAGTGCCTGCATGTGTTTATGTGAGATCCTGTGTATTTATGTGAGTGAGAGAGCCTGTATGTGCATGACAGCCTGTATGAGAGAGAGAGAGAGACTGTGCATATGGCAGCATATATCTGACTGAGAGCGAAGCCTGTATATGTGACAGCATGTATGTGAGTGTGAGAGAGAGCCTATGTATGTGACAACATGTGCAAATGAGAGAGAGAGAGAGGATAAAGTTTGTGTGCCCCCCCCCCCCCCCGCCTTCTGCCAACCCACAACAATCTCTGGATGACAATAAATCAAAAGGTTCCAGGTATGGAGAGCTGGAGATTCTATTTTTTGACATTTTTAGTGTCATTTCCTTTTGTTGTTTTGAAATATTTGTTGTTTGTGAAATGTTAGAAAAAATGTATGTGAATTTTTCTCATTATTTGAATTTTGTCAGCTGTTTTGACATATTGCTTGTTGTTTTGAGAGGAATGATGATTCTGTTTTTCTATTGTTGCACTGCATAACACAGTTGAACTTGTTGTGGTTTCCAACGTATGTGCATGAGCGAGAGAGCCAGTGAGCATGTGTGTAAGCAAAACAGAACAAGCAAGCCAATGAGCATATGTGTGAGCAAGAGGACTATTTAAGCAGGTGGGCATGTGTGTGAGCATGTGTATATGAGCAAGATAGAGTCATTGAACGTTTGTGTGAGTTAGAGTGTGAGTATTGTGTGAGTGACAGTGTGAGAGAGAGTGTGTGATACAATGAGCATGTGAGTGAGAGAATTATAAGGGTGTTTGTGTGAGAATGAACATGTGCAGATATGAGGGAGAGGAGAAAGTTTATGCATTCCTCCCATTCCTGACTAATCCATGATAATCTTAGGCTGACTGGAATCCATACAGTTCTCATGTATGGAGAACATGGGATTTTCTTTAGCCTTAGTATTGGGTGTTACTTGATGTGTCTACTGTTTTAAAATATTTTATTGATGTTTGGAAAATTAAAAAAATAATGTTATATATTTGTAATCATTGGATTTTCTATTCATCAGCTGCTTTGAAATATTTCTTCTTTATATGAGTATGGTTTTATTATTATGATTGATGTTTTATATGTATTGATTTTATTTGACATGTAACGAGGATTGGTGTTGTTGCTGTTTTTCCATTGTTGCATTGCATATGGAGTCTGGCTTGTTACATTTTTTGCTGCGTGTTTCTATTTATACTTTATTATCTCTTTATTCTGTATTTGGTGAGGGTCTGTCTGTGTTCTGTAAGTGTGATTGAGGTGAGGTATTCTGCTAGTGTGTAGTTTCTATGTAGGGATCTATAATAGATTTGTTCTGTTTTCCTAATAGCAGGTGTATTGGTGTATTAGGATCTGGTGTAATATTTGCAGTGTCACCAGCATGTCTGAGTGAGACACACACAGACACACGCATACACACTCTCTTGCTCTCAGTGTGTGGGTGTGTCTGAGAGAGATTGTGAATGTCTGTGAGAGAAAGTCTGAGAAAGAGAGTGTGTGTCAGTGTGTATATGCCAATAAAGTTTCTGCAGTCAATGTTAGAGAGAGAGGTCTTTCATTTATTCCAACATATCGGTAAGATGCGTTTGCTACAAGAACTTATTTATATAGGTTCATATGTTAATTAAAAATTGCCCTGTTTTTCTTTAATCATCCACAACCAGCAAGTGGTAACTCATTGGTTAGAAAACCAAATTGGGCTCCTCCAGGACCAACAGAACCCCTTATTGCGGCTTTTATGTCATGAATGACTTAAAGACCATGGAAAAAAAATCTAAATGTATAATACACTATCATTTGAGTTTAAGAGAGAAGGAAGCATGTGAGGCTTTATGAAGAGATCTGACCTGCAGATAAGGGGGGAGGAACGGTGGTTTTAGATCGGACAGCATACACTACAGAGGCATTGCGTCAGCTCAGTGAATCCTAATTTTATAGACCTTTGAACTCTGATCCTACGCTACAGCTATCCCAGGAGATAATGGTGATACTTGTCAAAGGGAAAGAACGGGGGCTTATTTCCACAAGGGAGTATGAATGTCTGTTTGAGAAACACTCTATTACGCCACAATTTTACCTGTTGCCGAAAATTCATAAAACCTTAGAAATCCCACCTGGCGGCCTTGTATCGGGCATAGGGTTGTTGTTGGAATCCTTATCTAACATGTGGATTCCCACATTAATTCATTGGTTTCTCATACGTTAGAGATTCCACTCATCTTTAAACCTTGAATGCTTTGGTCCCTCCGTGTGAAAGTGGTTATTGGTTACAGCGGAAAACTCATCACTTTATACCAATATTCCACAAGAAGCGGCAGTGGGGGTTATAAGTGATTCTTCGAAGTTGGCAGGTTATTCAGAATTAAAGCAAGCATTTATTTGTGACTTAGCTCAGGTGGCCCTCCAAAAACATTTTTATAGTTTTGAAAATACAATATACCATCAGGTAAAGGATACGGTGATTGGGGCCACTATGGCCCCTTCAGTGGCCTGTTTATATGTATCAGCTTTTGAACAACATCATGTTTACTCTTCAGATTTTTGGTGTAACATCAAGATGTGGGTTTGTTTCATCAATGATTTTTTTTTCATTTGGTCAACATCTCTCGCTACATTACAGGGATTTATGACATGGTTATATTCAAGAGATACCAATTTACAATTCGTTTTCAATATAGTAGAGAGAAAAGTTTGATTTTGGATGTAGTTATATATAAGCATGAGAGAACATTAAGTACTACTATTCATAAAATAACTGCTAGAAATTCATCTTTTTTGATGATCTGCCATGCTTTTTTCCTTTCTCCGCCACTGCCCATGGTCTCTTTTTTTCTTTTTTGATGATCTGCCATGCTTTTTTCCTTTCTCCGCCACTGCCAGCCTGGCCTCTGGCGGCGGCGGCAGCACACGCACGCGGCCTCTTTCTTGTTAGTTGGCCGCCACCGGCTCCAGCAGCGGCCTTTCTTTTTTTTTTCCTTGGCTGCCTGCGCCCGTGCTCTTCTTTTAATTTCTAGGCCGCCGGCGACCTGCGCTCTGGAGGCGGCCCGCTGCCCCCTTTTTGTTCTCTGCTGCCACCGGTCTGGCAACCGGCAGCGGGCCGCAGTCTCCTTTCCCTTTCTTTGGCCGCCACCGGCCTGGGCTCCGGAGGCGGCTCGCGGTCTCTCTTCTCTTCTCTTCTTTTGGATGCTGGCGGCTAACGGTCTCCACGCCGCAGGCACTGCAGGTTTCCCTGCCTGAATGAAGGGTGAGGCGTCTGTGGCAGGAAGATTTCAGGGGGCAATTTTGCCACCTCAAACTCTTGCCTCCTGAAGCGGCTGCCTCACCCTGCCTCTTTATAGAACTGCTCCTGCAGCCATAACTTCTTTATTGACCTTTGTTTCAAGTTTATTTATGGATAAGGTAGTGTGAATGCATGAAAATAAAAGTTTCCATCCCTTCCCCCCCAAAAGAAATAAGGTGATAACTTTTTATTTAACTAACTGTATTAAGTGAGTCTAATAAAAAGGTAGCAACTTAAATTAAATTTCTGGTTGTTAACCTTTATTTCTACTCAACTATATTCATAAAATTAATCCTGTAAAATCTAAAATAATCATCCACACATCTAGGCAAATCTTGAAAATAATTGAGAATAAGTTTGAAACCTCAGAAAGATTTGGGGGGGGGGGGGGGAAGAGGGCGGGGGATGCTAAATTTCAAAGTGGCCGCATAATCAGCAAAGTCCATAGGCCCTCTTACCTGCCGACTTTCACTTGGACTGTTGCCCGAGGAAAATTACCTGCACACTCTTCACAACCGCTTTTCTGTGCGGGTAAAATTTTCGGAGCAAAAATGTGCGCTTACTTTTGAAAATTCAAAAGGGCGCCTGCGGGTTCCGAATTCCGCTCCCATGCCCAAGAACCCAGCACCCTACTGCGGGCAAAAGATGGCATGCAACGGCGCTATCCGTGCACCTAAACCCGCGCAGCAGCCCGGTTTCCAAAAAGCCCTTTTCTGTGGAGAAAGCACGATTTTAGCCAGGGAAACTGCTTTGAAAATGATCCTACGACCTTGTTGGCGTTTCCCTGGATACACTTTTATCTCTCATTCTTCCTGGATTGTTCTTCCCTTTGTCTTGCTGAGGAATCAGGATAGAAAAGCTCATCCCCTCACCCCCACCCCACCTCCTCTTGCTATTCAATTTCTTCTTTCTATTTGCTCTGCCTTCTCACAGCTGAGGCTTTATATATCTCTGCGGTCTCTGCTCAGATTCAAGGGGACAGACAGCCTGGAAGCTGCCCATATAAACCTTTCAAAGGAAGAAAACCGGCTCCAAAAAACTAAAACAACAAGAACCAAGAGCATTCTGTGAAAATCTGCAAGCTGCAGAGAAGCCTGGACGGTTATAATTTGGCAATTTATTGTGGGCGCGGTTTTTACCAGTATACAGCCAATTCCATTTCTTAACCTCATGTTCGGGAACGCGTTAACCGTACCCTCCTGTTATCTGCTGGCAGGGAGCATGCTTTAAGCCACAGTAGACTTGTTGGATTGGAGCACTTCAGCTTAGCTTGACAGGGCTGTAATGCCTCCACAGGGAATACGGCACAAACAAGCTCAGTACCCTCTGTCCCAGGAAGGGCAACATCTCTTTTACATTACATCGTTTTATGACGCACAAAGAGGCTCGTTTTGTGCAAGTTTCAATTCTACCGCTTTTGAGCATGTCTAATATATGTGGCCATATTTATTTGGTAATATTTTTTTCTGAAATGTTGAGGTTTACTTTTGGGTGCCCTCTTAAACCCCAATAGGGGCTATCAGGAAGCTATTTTTCTCTCTCTTTTAAACTATCCAAGCTCCTTACACCCTCTCTGCACATAAAAGGCTGTTCTGCCTGACCTTCCCAGCTGAACTCTGCTCTGAAAATGGAAGTGTAGCTCAGACTGTGTATGCCTAGAAAGCATGTCTGGCAAATCACTGTGACGATATTTTAATTTCAATGGTGTTTCATCAACAAACTGAACCAGAAATGGTACAACTCATGCATACAATTTGTGGATCAAGTTTCCATTGATCCGCCACTTCTGAAATGCTTCCAGTTTGCAAAAAAGCTTTGGCGTACTCAGTAGATGCTTGGAGGTAGGGCAAGAGCAGCAGGAGAACAGGAAAACTGTTGGACAATTTCAGATAATCCTGCTTTACTAATATTAGGCCAATGTTTTGCTGATTTTTGGAGCCACATAATAGAAAACCAACCTAGTGATTTCCAAGTTCTGTGTGTGTGTCCTCCTGTACACTGCAAATTTTAATTTTACAGTGTGTGTTTTAACGCACTGTTGCTTTAATGGGGATAAAATCAGAGGCTTGCATTCACCATGGGGAGTGAGGGTGCCTCACTTTCAGATAAAGCGGCCTGTGAACGGACAACACCTAGAGGCACAGCCGCTAGCCAGCCAGGACTTTTACTGAGTGTTTGCTTTAAGTGACAGCTGAGTTATATAAAATATATTTTTAGCCGTGTTCCTGCATTAAGTGATGTTAGGTGTGCTGCTGTACTTGATGAAACATGAAGTTTTAGTGAATGCAGCGATAACATTATCACTAGAACACCCTACCTGACCAAAGGTTAGTGTGAGTCACTGCGTGGAGTACGGAGCTACCAAATGAAGGAAAGGGGGGGTAGATCTTAAATGCCACTCTCCCGTTTCTGAGGCACCGGGCTTCATGTGCTCTTCAGGCAAGCACTTCTGCACTGGCCAGTGATAATAGGTGGGCAAGGGTCAATGAAAATCTACATCCTATTTTCCTAAATATTGCACAAAACTTCATGCTGCGTTTATACATAGTATACAATAGAAACCCATAGTTGCAGCTGAAACAAAGAATCCAGTCACAATATAGATATTTATGAAGGTTGCATAACACAATCTTATAAGAGTTTCTTTTCCAGCTGAATATCTATATTGTGACTGCTTTTATACATAGGACATATTTATTTCAAATTCACTTATGTGGAACAGTATATAAAATGTGTTCCATGAGTTTTCTGATACTTTCCTGAGGGTGGAGACTGTTTTGGGAGGCTCACTTGAGAACTGATTCGAGAACCACAAGCCACTGATGATTTTGCATATGGCCCAGCCTCGTGGGGGGGGGGGGGGGGGGGGGGGGAAGCAACTGGAAACATTTGCCCAGTCTGTTAAGACTGCACATGCGTGGTCCAGTGATGTGCTGGAGGGGGCTTTTTTGAGCCCCCTGTTAAACTGAGCACCATCTTACGATACAATCACCAGTACCTGGTGCAAAGGATAATGTCCCTCCAGCTGGTGCTGGGTGAGCCAAACACCCGAGCTGCGTGAAAGAGCTTACAGCACTGGCACCACCCAAGATGCTATTAGTTATGGTGCCAGGCCAGCTTGGGCTCCAGAACAGCAGCTGGAGCTGGGTAACATCTGTTCACCATGCAGTAATCACAATCCGTCTTTGTTTGGAAGGGCTGCGGGGGACCAGAACAAAGGAAAGAAGAGTAAAAGTGCATAAAATAATATATAGGGCAAGGAAGGAAATGGGAAGGGGTACAAAGAAGAGGACAGAATGACAAGAAGGGGGAAGAGAATGGCAGGAAAGGAGTTACAGAGAGGGGGAGAGAATAGCTGGAAAAGGCTTACAAGGAGGGGCAGCTGTACTGCAGATCATGTTTGATCCAAGGCCAAGGGAATTCCCAAATCCTATTTCCTATACCTTGTACAACAATAGCCCTTGGAGGGTAATTTTATGTGTGTAGAGGGGTATATCTACGTGTAACAAATGTTTGCTTTGAAGTGTTTGCATACGCACACAGATTAACTCACATAAGGTTGCTCAGGAGGCTGTAACTTATGGGGATTAATGTACACACATACTATTTAAAGGAAAAAAGTATGCACGTAGGTTTAAACCTCACCCTGACTCTACGCGCTTCCCCTCCCCCCCCCCCCCCCCCTTTGCAGTTTGGGTAAGACTGCATGCATAAGAAGGCTGCATGATTACTTTTACATGTATTGAGCCCCGGACTGCTTTATAATAGCTGTCCTGATGCATTAAACCTGGTTTTATGCACATAAAAAGCTTTGAAAATTCAGCCCTTCATATTTTACTAGGGCAGGACTTCCTAAACATGTCCTAAACATTATTCCCCCCCCCCCCCCCACCGAGGAAGCCAATATTGGTGAAACATCTTAAGGCCTTAATGTGGGGGAGGTGCTCAGCAGTGAACATCCGTGGTCTGCTTACTTGTGAAGATTCCAGTCCTTAATAGACTCCCATTGGAGTAGGATGGGCCTAATTGTGAACACTTCAACCCATGCAGACTCCTGTTGGAGCAGCTAATCCAAGAACTATTCTAGGGAAAAGCAATTTCCTTTTCAGCAACCTGAACCAGGTTTCTACTTTTACAGCATTTTCATCAGGATTTGGAATTATTGATATTTTCCAATATAGACGTTTTTGGCATTTCTTGCTTTTTCATTACACGGCTCTAGTCAGCTTATTTCACAGTATGATTTTTCATATAACTTAAATATTCAATAAGGGGGTAATTTTCAAAGGAGTTACGCGCATAAATGTAACTACTATTGTAGCAATTTTCAAAAGCCATTTACTCACGTAAAGTGCACTTATGCGAATAAATCCTATGGACGATTCAATGGCATATATTGTAGCAATTTTCAAAAGCCCACTTACTCCAGTAAAGTGCATTTACATGCGTAAAACCCAGATTTACGCATGTAAATGCTTTTTAAAATCTGGCCCTAAGTGTGTAAAAAATCTAATAAACATTGTATTTTCATTTTCTTGTTAATTTGCAAGTGTTCCCATTTTTTCTGTATTTACAGTACGTAACATTTACAAGGAACACTATTAATTATATTCACTGCCTTAGATATATTTCTTTACTATATATATATATATTTTTTTAATTTAGTATTCTAAATTAAAAAATATATGTAATCTAATCTAATTAGATTTTCTAATCTTAAATCCCTTACCTAGGGATTTAAGATTAGAAAATCTTCTTGAATCTTAATAATTACATACTTGGAAAAACAATTAACTAAGAGATAACTATCTTGAAGGTCAGAAAAATTAGCAAGACGTGAGTTCAGGTGCAGTAACCAACTACACCAGGTTCTTTAATAATGTGAGCAGATAACTAGATGTGGAATTACAAAAGGAGATAATGTTTGCGGCATATACCCTAATACAGGGCTTCCCAAACCTGTCCTGGGGACCCCTCAGCCAGTCAGGTTTTCAGGATATCCACAATGAATATGCATGAGATAAATTTGTGTGTGTAAAATAATAATTATATATATATATATATATATATATATAAATATATATATATATATGTGTATATATATAGTTATATACAGTATATATACATAGAAAAAGATCTTCTGTAACAGCAGAGTTGGTTTTTGCCTAAACAAAATCACAATAAGAAGGGTGAACTGAAACCACATCTTAATCTTTTCCTTAACTTGTACTTTATTTGATATCCCTCAGAATCCATTAAACATGATTTTTGTGTGGCTGAAAACTCCCATAGTGTCAGTCTGGTGGGTTTCCAGCTGCAGGCTGAGCTGTGCATCTGCTGATTCTGCACTGTGAGGGAAAAGGGTGAAAGAAAAAAAAATAATCCTGGAAAATTTGCTAGGACCCCATTGCCTCCCGATTTTGTCAGTCTTCATCCCAAGCGTTTTTGCAGTCCTCATACTACCATTTTGAAGTTTTTCAAACGTTGAATTGTTTTTCTTGCAAGAATTGCAGAAACTGTCCTTTGTGGGAATTCTGTCTGGAGTTGGCTGAACATTTTTTACAGTGGGCCTTATTCAACAAAGAGGTTTCTCTCCCCCATAGTCCCAGATTGGGTACAATTTCCAAGGCTCAGTCAGGCCGATACAGTAAAGCATGCTGCTTGTGATTTTCAGCTAACAGCAGTCGATCTGAAGAGCAGGATTATTTATGTAGGATATTGGTTATGGTATCAGGGAGAAGAGAAGTGGTTGTGTGGTGGTTTACTGAAGCCCTTTTCATTGCTGTCAGTGTAGGGTTTATACTGCTTTAGCGCCTCGCTTTCCAGGTAGTTGCATAGAGCATTCATTTTAATTTAATTTATAATTCCACCTTCCATGACTGGTCAGCTACTTCAAAGTGGATTACATTAAAGTGCTGTAGCTATTTCCCTGTCTCCAGAGGGCTTTTACCATCTAAGGACCTGATTCTCCCATTCTGGGTCTATGGAAAAAAAATGCTTAGTAAATCAGGCCCTAAGTTTGTCTCTGAGGCAATGGAGGATAACATAACTTGTCCGTGGTTACAAAACCTGTCAGTGGGATTTGAATCCTGGTTGGCAGCCTGCTGCTCTAACATCTAAGCAACTCCCCTATGCTCCAGTACTAATGCAGTCAGTCATATTTCAGAGAGGTAGCGGTGCTAAATTAGTGCACCAAAACAGCATTAGAAAATGAAATCATGAAGTAAAACTGAATTGTCTCACTGCACAAAGAACAGCCTTGCAATAATACTGAAAACACTCCACGCTGACTTGCAGGATACCCAACCTGAATGACGTGCACATCGTCGCTGAATTCATTACCATTGTAAATGCAGTGCATGTTGATGCGCTACTTGTTGATTTGCATCTTACTGGTGTATGAAATAGCACTGCACTTGAGTTACAAACAACTGGTATGTTGTTTGCTACCAAAGTCAGGGATTTATGTGCTAATCTGACCTGCTCTCACCTTAATTGGCTTGTAACAACATATTCTATTTGCATTATAAGTGTAGGATTTTAGCATTGATTGATAATTGTAGCAAAGATTAATGCAAGTTTATCTTTGTTCATTTTATATAAAAAGTGTGAGAATTATGTGATGTATAGTGGTTAGACCATTAGCATACAAACTAGGAGAATTTCTGGAACTCAAGTTTAAATTCCCTCTATGGCTGATCACATTTATCTCTGTATGCTTTCTCTTCTTTCCTCATCATGCTTCCATGCAGTTCAGATGCCTGCAATATTCTGCCAAGTCTTCTACCCCAGAGGTGCTTGTGTGCATGCTTCTGAACTATTGCATTGTAGAGACGTACATTTGTTTGAAACAAATGGGTAAAATGAGGTGATTTAATCCATTTTCATTTCATTAGTGGACCCCCGAAATGAATGGAGGGTTCCCACAAATTTAAGAAAATATGTCATCTCATTCATTTATGTTTTCCATTCAAGTCTATGGCTGTGCTGAGCAAGCAAACAGGTGCAGGTCTAATGGGTAACTATAGCAACCAGTTCTTGCCTGTGAGACATCGCAGTCTCCTGGGAACCGAGGCAGTTCAAGTTGACAAGGAGACCCAACAGAGGATAAATCACAGTGAAGCATCTTTTTAACTAGCTTATAGCTGCCATCTGGATCAAATGACACTGATGTCATCCTACTGAAAGGTCTGAGTGTGTGCAAGAAACTTTGCTCTCTTGCATTTTGCAGAGTTTTTTGTGTGCTCAGAATCTCTCTTAGAGTGGAAGTAAAGCTTTTAAAAAGGCTTTTTCTGATCTCTTTTGCAATGAGTAGTCTCTCATTCAATGTGACAAAAACAGAGAGGCAGTGGCATTGCTTTCCATGTTCACTGGGGCAGAGTGGGAGTGGAGTAGAAATTGAAGCAGTGCCAGTGATTTTTCTGTCTCTATCTGATTGCAGCAGTGCAGTGAGTTTATCTGCAGGCAGATTGAAGACAAGCAGTGCCTTGTCAGCCTTCTTGGGTCTGTTTCTAACAGGTTTTTTTGTATCTGCAAAAGGAATCAGTCAGCGGTGCACACACGAATGCCGTATATGTGTCTGGGTGTGTGTATATGACAAAGACATTTTTGCAAACACTAAAGTGATACTATGAATGGTAGCACAGTATCAATAAATTATTTTGTGATATTAAAACCCCCCTCCAGTAGGCACTTCAAATTCCATCATGCGACTATGAGGAAAGGGTAGAAGAGGAAACAGCAAGGGCAGAGGATTTGCTGCAGAACCAGCCAACAAATGAGAGGTACAAGCAGTACTTGTAGCAGTGAGAAAAATGATTGTCCTGCCCCTAAACTTGAGACTTTTTTTTTTTTACTTAAATTTTATTAAGTTTTCTGCTATACAAAACAGTCAAATGCTGTAAGAAATACAATAGAACTATTCCTCCCTAATACAAAGCAACTTCTGCTACCGCCATCCTCCAACAATATACCTCTCCCAACCCACCATCCCTCAAATGCATACACATTCCAACAAGCTTCCATACTGATCATACCACCTCAGCGTCCACAAGCTGACTTTAATAAACTGTATCTTAGTTCTTCCAAAAACACGGTACAGGACCCCACAGCCTTTTCACTTTTCCTAGCACTCCTTTGACCTTGTCGGTCAATAACATTGATCCAATTCCCTTCAAAACACTCTTTCAGCTTGGCTGGCTCCATAGATCTCCATTTACTTAAAATAAGTCTCCATCCCACCAAAAAAAATAGTTTTTTAATCAGACAGTTCATATTGCCTGTAGTCAGGCCAGCCGGTAATAATGAACAAAAAATATAAATTCTCGGATCATCTGGAATAGTGATCTTCGAAATAGATTCAACAGGCCTCTTAATTTCCCCTGAGAAAGGTGTCAAAATAGGGCACCCATATATAATATGTGTAAAATGCGCAATCTGCCCGCATCCCCTCCAGCACTTCTCTAAATGAACCTTATTTATTGCTTGCATCCACACTGGAATCAAGTTAAATTCTAAGAAGAATGCAATATTATTGTTCAACAATACTTGCTGAGATTGAGCATTTCTATATGTTTTCAATCATTTGATCCTAATCTTCCTTTTCCCATGAGTCCTCTATCTCCCGCTCCCATTCCTTGGCCCCAGGTAAATTCTGCACCTCTTCCTTCTCCAGTTAATAGCCCTGTAAATAAGGTTCACCCAATCTTTAGCCACCCCTGCAGGAAAAAAACAAAACTGCTTTCTCTAAGTGTTATGCTCAGGCTTGTGGACCCTTGGCCGACAAGAGGATGGTATACCTTTCGGAGGGTCCGTAGGCTCTCTTGTCGGGTGGCGAGGCAGAACAGGAGGCGGGACTAGCTGGCCCTTGGCACTGGAGGCTGAGGCGAATACAGAGGCGATGAAGAGACGAGATGAGGCGCTGTGTTCTTCACCACTGGTGGTCTGCGGTCCCCCCGGGAGGAGCCCATAGGGACCCGACCGCTGGGGCTTAGGTGGACCTATGGAGGTCAGAGCAACGGTGCAAAGGCCAACTGGAGCTTCGCCCTGGAAGCCTGCGGTCCCCCCAGGAGGAGCCCGTAGGGACCCGGGCCGCTGGGACTTAGGTGGGCCCTTGGAGACGGAGTCTTGAGGGAGTCCTAGGTCGAGTGCCAGAGGGTCGTCGCTCACCAGTCCGAAGTCGTGCACCAGAGAATCACCGCTTGCCAATCCAAAGTCAGGAACCAGAGAATCACCGTAAGCCAATCCGAAGTCAGGAACCAGAGAATCACCGTAAGCCAATCCGAAGTCAGGAACCAGGAAGACAAAGCAGAAGCCAAGCTCGAAGAACTCACCGAAGCAAGCAGACTGGACAAAGCTCACAGGAGACGTTGCCAAGTCACTGGATGAGCAGAGGAAGCTGCCTTTTATACTTCCTCTGCCCTGGCTGATAGAGAACAGGTGAGGTCATTAAAGGGATGGGTCCCTTTAATTCTGTGGAGGGGGCGTGGCCTAGTCCTGAAGCATGGCGGCGGCCATCTTGGATTTCCTCCGTGGAGGGGAGATGCCGCTGGAAGGAAGCAGAAGGTTTTCCCCTGCAACGGGCAGTGGGGGCCCGAGTCGGAGCCCTCCCCCAGGGCTCCCATGGTGCTGTGAGTCAGGTAGGTGGACGCGGTCGTGGGGCGCCACAGCTGCGGAGCACAACACTACCCCCCTCTTTAGGGCGTCTCCCTGGAGGCCTGGGTTTGGACGGGTGGTCTCTGTGGAACTGGTCCAATAGACTCCGATCCAGGATGTTAGCCATGGGCTCCCAGGAATTCTCTTCGGGGCCGAAGCCCTCCCATGCCAGCAGATACTCCCATTTCCTATGATGTTTTCTCACATCTAACACCTCCCGGACCTGGTAGGTAAGGTCATCTTCAGAGGCGACAGGTTGAGGAGTAGGAGGTGTGCTGGAGGGCCATGACAATACCAGAGGCTTTAGGAGGGAGACGTGGAACGTTTTGTGTATCTTGAGAGACGGAGTTGGTAAGAGACAGAACCCACCTGTCGGATAATGGGAAACGGCCCGATGAATCGCGGGGCCAGTCGCGATGAAGGCAGCTTCAACCGGATGAACTGTGTACTTAGCCAAACCTTTTGGCCTGGTTTAAAAGGTGGATAAGGTCTTCTCCGTTGGTCCGCATACCTCTTTGCCGCCTGACCGGCCTTGATCAGGGCGCGTTGTGTGGATACCCACAGGCGATGTAGCTCTTCCGCAGAGAGCTGGGCCAGCGGGCCAGCGGAGATGGCACGGTGATGGGCACGGGCAGAGGCGGTCGTGGCTGTTTTCCATACACAATTTGGAACGGAGAGGATCCCGTAGCTGCGGAGAGATGGGAGTTAAGAGCGAATTCAGCGCCATGAATTTATCAGCAGAGATTGTCATGTCTGCAAGAAACTCAATGATAGGTGACAGATAAAGGGTAAGGTATCCTGTGGGACAAAAACAGATAAATAAGCCTCAATCATGTGCAGCTAAAATGAAAAGTTCACAATTGCCAACTAAGGGCAACACAAGCCTAATTAAGCCTAGAGATTTATGGTATATAATTAGAACATCGCCACTTTTTTTAAAATCAGTTCTGGGACAATGATTAATACAATAGCAGCACAGGTGAGTTGATAATACTAGATCTGCATCAATCAGCCAAGTTTCCGTAATACAGACCAAATCTAAGAAACTTTTACCCATTATGAAAAGTACACGCACATTCAATTTGTAGCTGAGACATGGTGTGTTCCTGGTGGCAGGGGGCAACTTGGGGGAGTGAGTCTTTACAATGTATATTTTTGCCTATCATTTATGATGGGAACTTACATTAGTAATTTGTATTTTAATAGAATTTTAGAAATCCTCTCTCCCATCCAAGGAAATGTTTAGTAGCTGGTATAATGTATCTTGCAGTTAGAGGAAACCTCTCGGCTCCCTACCTGCGAGGAGAAGGCTCTGAAAGCTACATTTGTACTTAACCAAGTCAGTATGGGAATTCACCTTCCTGGAGCCATGGTCATTCTACAATTTGATATTCAGTGAGCTGGCGGGTGGGAAAGTTATCTGGATATTCAGCAGCGCGTAGCTGGATAGGTCTGCCACTGAACATACCCAGCTAAAGTTACTGGGGCAAGCTTAGGGTAGTGATTTTTCCAACTGGACTTAACCGGCTGTTTATCCAGTTAGCGCTGAACATTGGCATGAGCCAGAAACATTTTAGCCAAGCCCCTGGCATGCTACCCCTCGGCCCTGCCTTTTTTTTTAATCCAACTAAATTTTAGACAGGTAAAAACTTATCAGGGTAAAATTTCACCAGTGAAAGGGGATGGAAATTCAACCCCTTTTGAATATCGATCTCTCTGTGCTCACACCAACACAATTTCACCTCTTATTACGTTCTCCTTGAACATGAAAAGTTAAATGCTTTGGTTCACTCTTTACCATTACAGAACAGCTCAAACATTCTACTTTTCATATTGGCGGAGAAACGATCATAAGCATAATAGGCATGAGCCAATTGGGATTTTTGACAAAATGGTTTACCGTTTCCAAAAAGAGATACATTGTCTATCTGGGCTCAATAAGATGAAAAGTTTTATTCTTCATGACATTTTCCATGCTCTTAGCATTTTCCACCAATCTGTCTCTCTTTTAGGTATCTCCCAATGTCTTGAAATGTACTTGACTTATCAGCTAAGTGCAAACTTTTGTCTACTGCTTCCTTGACACTGTAATCTGTTGTGGTTTTTCACGCAGCATGGTTTGCTGGAGGTTTCCACGTGCATATAATAATCCAGCCGGCAGGAATCATCAGTAGTAAACTCTTCTTCCTCTTCGAGGGGTGCACATCCCGCATTGTTCCCGTCTCATGGTGGACAGCACCGAGTGGCTCAAAATTAAAATAGACGACCTTCTGTCGAATAGGAGAGAGAAGCCATATACATGGAGAAGGATGGAAAGTGAGACAATCTCCAAGAGAGGAAAGGGGAAAGGAAAAAGAGGCATCTTGGTGGGGGTTAGGGACATGTGGAAGATAGGCTATGGTGGGGGAGGATTGGGGAAGAGATAGGAGAGAAAGAAAGCATTTGGTATGGGAAGGAGAGGGACTGCCTTGAGGAGCAGACAATGGTCAGCATGTTTGCATATGGAGAAGTTGATTTGAAAAAAAAAACGTAATGTGTTTGGCGATGCTTCTGTCATTAGTCATCATTTCCTGGTTTAACCTAGAAATAAAGTACAAGTACAAGTGGACTACACTAGTTTTCTCTGAAAGGGAATAAGAGAATGTTTTGAACATTCTTCTTTCATGGACAGCCAAAATGATATTAAGTTAATATTTACAGTGTGAGAGGCTTTGGCTCTGGCGCCCTTGCTTTTGTCTCCAAGCCTGACTTAACTGGTCACACCTGACTAGGAGCTCCTTGAGTCTGAAGTACAGTTATGGCCCGGTGAATGCATTCAGAGAGGAAACAGCAAGCAGTTGGAAAACAGTCCGAGGCAGCATGGAGCCTGCCGAGAGCAGTCAACAACACCCCAGGTACGGTCAACTCAGACTATTGTGAGACTGAAGGCATTTAATACTGGAGGGAGACAGATGGTAAATTGCAATAATACATTGTTTTAATAAGCAAAGAATTAAAGTGTTGATTTAGTTTTAATACATACCAGTTTATAACTATTTGACTCACTACAGAAATATTTTTACTATTTTTTAGGGGAAATGGCTAAATAGCATTAAGGTACTTTTTACCATACAGTTTTACTGCAATAATATAATAAAACTGTTGTACTTTTGCAGGTTTTGCTCAGAATATATATTGTGATTATGGGGCATGGAACGGGTTACACTTACCTTGTCAAAAGTACAGGTGTAAGTTATTCAAACACAGGAAAAAGTTAGGTACTTCTAAAATGATATGAAAGTAATTCTCTGTTCTTTTCAAATGGAAATAATCTGATGTTTCGGTTCCTTCATAAATGCCATTACGTGTCTGAGCACATCATAAGTAGTACATTGTTTTTATAACATTTTGGAGTGCCTGTATAGCACTGGGAGAGAGCAACCATTCCGATTTAATAGTTGTGATAATTACAAAGTTGCAGGTGCAGATGTCTTAAGGTGACCACACCTAACATTTCTGCACCAAAAATGAACAGTGCAAAAAGTAGAATGTTTGTCTGCAAAATTCTTGTGAAAAATGACTCCTTCCTGTCTTAGATTTTGCACTAAACTCCTAAAAGTATTACCATAAGTGACTGTAACATGAACAGACCTTGTACTAAAAGGCATGGCTCATATCTCAGGCTTTTACCTAGTTTTATTTATTGTGGTTTTGGTGTCGTTTATGGTTGCTGTTGGAAAAATCTTACTTTATTTGTTCTTTTTATTATTGGTATGTTTATTTCTTATCATAAATTTGCTCCATTGTCTGTTACTTAACTTCATTTGAGGCTTGTGTTCTACCTTTCCTGGGGGAAATCCTCATTCAAGATGGATAACAAAAATAGTAAACCCCACTCAACCCCTTATCACATTCCACATAATCATTCAATGAAATAATAAATGCTGAGCAATACATAATAGATCAAAAATTATGTTTATGACAGAAAAAAGAAAAGCATCTTTATCATCAAATTAAAAAATACAACACAGTATCATCAGTAAACAATCTCTGTTTCAGACAACATGGGGAAATCTGTGCCATCCAATGGTCATCGTTATTTAAATTTCTACAAATTGTTGAGATCCCCCCATCCTCTCTTCCCCATCAATTAGATACAAAAACAACTGGATTCAGAGAGCTGACCAAAAAGCCAGATCTTACAAAAAGTCAGGTACCTGACTTTTTATTGTAACTAACCTCCTTCCCTACCTCTCTTACCTTCACCTGAGGTTTCATTGCTAATCTCTTTGCTCTTACCATTTCTGCCACCTCTTTAGATAACCGTATTATCAATTTCTCTTTTTCTCTTTCTTAACCCTTATCACATTCCACAAATCATTTCACATTGATTTGTTGCATCACTTGCTCCCTTTTGTTGCTGACAGAACTTTCTTTATACCCTTCATCACTTGCATTCTACTTATGACATCCTTTACCTTTTCACTCAGCCTCTTGAACTCCAGGGCCCTAGTCTTCATATAGCTCAGTTCAAGTCAGAGTTTAATATTGAACTGCACAGTACAATGATCACTGGTCTGTAAATCTTTCTTTATCCTGAGGTCAGCGACACTGACTCCATTTGTCATCACCAAATCTAGCATAGCTTCCCTTTGAGCGGTTCTTCCACTAACTGCCTGAGGAAGGCCCCTTGTAAGGCATCAAGGATTTCTCCGCTCCTAATTGATTTTGCAACTGGTAGGCTCCAGTCTGCATCTGGTAGATTGAAGTTACCTACAAGTAGGACTTCCCATGTGTGTATCATCCTGTTAATACCTCTTACCATGTCTGAATCTACCTGTACCTATGTTGGAGGTCTGTTTATTATTCCCATGTGTTTATTATTCCCATATGGAGTTTTTTTTAGGTTTTTCCAGGGCAACCACAGTGATTCAGCTTCTTCTTGTTTGCCTTTTATTTGAAAGGAAACTATTGTGTTCCTAATATTGGGGCTTATTTACTGAAGGTTTTCTTCCATTTTCTGTCTATGGGAAAAATATTTCGTAAATAGGGCCCATAAAGAACCATACCTCCCCCTTTTCTCTGTCTCTTCTGGAGAGATTGGGTTCTATCTTAGGAGCTGCCACCCAGGAAAGAGATCCAGGCGTCATAGTGGATAATGTATTGAAACCGTCAGCTTAGTGAGCTGTGGTGATCAAAAAAGCAAACAGATTGGGGCCAATAAAATAGAAATGCGCCGAAAGTGGGCGCTGAGTGTTCGCCAATGCAGCCCTAGCGAAACTCGGTTCCGTTTCGGGGGACTAATGTTTCAATAAATATTTTGAAATACTTGGAATTAATGTTTTTCTGCTATTTAATTGATTGTTTGAAACTTATTTTTGGATCTTTTCTACCTTATTGCAACACACCTGCTGGATTGATTAATATTTAGTGTGTTTGCTCGTTGTTCCACACCTTGTTGTAACTGAAAAGTTAGCCATCTAAATGGAAAGTCATCTATAGTTACGCCATATGCTCCTAAATTCTAGGCGCACAAGATATCCGGTTAAATAGCAAGTTATTTGACCACAGAAAGCCAGCTAACTTCAAAAATCTAACCGGTTATATTGAAACATAACTGGTTAGGTTTTAAAGTTATCTGGATACATGTAGCCAGATAACTTTAAGCAAGTATATTCAGTGGAATGTTTATCTCGCTGAATATGCAGGACAAGTTATCCAGATAACTCTAGCCAGATAACTTGTCCACTAAACGGTTCATATTATAGAATATTCAATTTAAGTTCCTTGTACCAGTTCTGTATTCACTTGTTTTATGTACCAGTTGTACCAGCTCTTGCATTCTTCTTGTATTCACTTGTTTTATGTACCGCCTTTGCGCGAAGTTGCAGTTTATTGTAAACCGGGGTGATCTGTTTCCCATACAGGAACCTCAGTATATAAAAGTAAAAAATAAAATAAATAAATAAATAAACGGCCTATTGAATATTGGTCTCCAGTGGACTAACTTATTCAGATAGTCATCTAAGTGCAAATTTTATCTTTATCTTTTATCTTTATCTTTATTTAGAATTTATAAATTGCCTATATTCTAGGCGATGTACAAAAGGTCTATAAAAAGCCAAAGCATGCATAATAAAACATTTATTTATTTATTTATTTATAACTATTATATACCGATGTTCCTGTATAGGATACATATCGCACCAGTTTACATATAAACTGAACAATCGCCGTGAGGCAGATACAAAGAACATGAAGTATAATGAACAAGAGGCAGCAAAGAACATTTGGTACAATAGAAATATACTGAGGTATAATATAAAACATAGGGCTATATAGGAGGAAACCTCAAAATAAACTTAGGGGAACGCCATGATAACGGGAAATACTGGAGTAGCTGATGGGTAACCGGTAGAGCTGAATCAGCTGACGGGCAGTTACAGTGGGAGGATTATCCCTCCAAGAAGGCCTGGCTGAATAGCCATGTTTTCAGCTTTTTTAAAAAAAAAAATGAAATACATGAAAAACATGAAATACAAAGCAATAATAAACACAAAACAAGCAAATATAACAGAACGTACTTAATATGACAACAATAAAACCACATGTACATAAAACAGATTAAAACAATAAAATACTATATGCAAAACAACAAACTGAAAATCAAGGGTAAAACATAGTTTTTTGGTACTTGCCAGGTACTTGTAGCCTGGATTGGCCACTGTTGGAAACAGGATGCTGGGCTTGATGGACCCTTGCTCTGACCCAGTATAGCAATTTCTTATGTTCTTAGTGTCTGGGCCAGAATCATAAAAATGCTAATAAAACGCCTGTCTAAAGAGCCATGTTTTTAAGAGACTTTTAAATTACTTTAAGCTATCTGCCTGTCTTAATTCAATAGGGAGTGAGTTCCAGAGGATAGGTGCAGCTACTGAGAAGGCACAATCTCTAGTGGTGCGGTCTGGCTTGTTGAGGTGATGGAACATCTAACATTCCTCGCTGAGGTGATCTCAGCTGTCTACTAGGGCAGTAGAAGCGAAGCAGGGCATTAGCCCAAGGGGAAGAATTTGAGGAAATTAGCCCGAAAGTGATTAGCGCAATTTTATACTTAATGCGCTCAGGGATCGGAAGCCAGTGCAATTCAGAGTGGGGGAAATGTGCTCTTGCTTCTTTGTCCCAGTAATCAGTTGTGCCAAGACATTAACCAATAAGTGCAGTGGTTTTATTGAGACAGCAGGCAAACCTAACAAAACAGAGTTTCAGAAGTCCACCAATGGGAGGGTTGAAGCCTGCACTGTCCTAAAATCAGGAGGATCCATCAAATGTTTTAGCCCATAAAGAACTCGTAACTTGAGAAAGCCAGATTTATTTTGATTTTTAAAATGCGGTCGGAAGGATAGCGTAGAATCAAAAATACCTACTAAGTTACGGATGCATGAGTCTAGTGAGAATGAGGTATTGTCAGCCACGATCGAAGTGTGAACAGTTTTGGATAAGGGACACTGAACTAACAAACATTGTGTTTTAGCCAGATTAAGGGCTAATTTATTATAAAATAGCCATGTCTTAATGGTAGCATACAGAGATTAACCAGATTAACAGTATCGGACTAAGAAGTTCTCACCCTAACAAAAAATTGGATATCATACACATATATTTTATATCCATCACATAAACTTGCTAAACCTTTGCACAAAGGAGCAAGGTAAATGTTAAAAAGCAGTAAACCAGTGCTCATATCAGACCAATTTGAAAAATTATTGTTAAATTATACTTGTTGCTGATGCTCCGATAAAATGAAGAAAAACAACGTAGAACAGCTCCTGAGATACCACTATCACGTAAACGGTGAAGTAAAACTGAGTGGTCAACTTTATCAAATGCGGCCGTAATATCTAATGAAACCAATGTATAGCTATTTCCAGCGTCCAATCCTCTTCTCAGAGAATCTAGGAGAGACAGAATAAGTAATTATGCACTCATAGATTTCCTGAACCCATATTGGTGAGGGTCAAGAATTTGCTTGTTCTCAATATATTCTGACAGTTGTTGAAGGGCGCAACTTTCAATCAGTTTACTTAGGAACGGAAGAGAAGATATAGGCCTATAGTTAAGAAGGTCAGTTGGATCTAGTGAGGAGTTCTTTAAAAGAGGCTTAACTGAAGCTTTCTTGAGACAGTGAGGTAATGAGCCTTGGGATAAAGACAAGTTCACCAGTGCTAAAAGGGAAGGAGTGATGGCATCCTTAACTCCCTTCAATACAGCAGTGTTACAAGGACACTGAGCAGGATTCTTTTTACTAATAACTTGACCAAGCTCCAGAGAGGAAATATATTCAGTCATTCCAATCGGAGTTAGTATCACCAGGCAGGGAGGGAAGCCAATTAGGTACTGAGGAAAAGGTAGCTGAGATAGTTGCCACTAGATAAAACAGCAGATTTAGATCTCTTAATGTTTATACAGCCTTTTGAAAAAAGTCAGCCCAAAATGCTCCTCCAGATACAATATAAGCATTCACATACCTCCTTCATTTTCATCCATTTATACTGTTGTACGGGCTCTTTAAAATTACAAATTACTTGTGTGAACAATATCAATGCTGAACAGAGCACGTGGGTGGATTTGTGTTATGGCTGGATTACAAGTTTGTTCACAGCTGAAGCTTCCTGCAGGGTTTATTCATTACATTAGCATTAGCAATTCTCAATCATTTCTTTTATAGCTCCTCGGTTTTCTTTTTCTCCTTCCCCTTTTTTTGTGGTCTTGTTAGTGTTACGAACGTTGCTATTGAATATTTTGGAATTCTGCTTCTTATTTATGAATGCTTCTTGACCGGTAACCAGGTTTTCTTTATGTAAGGTTATCTTGTGCGCTTATTTTGTGACATCTCAATAAATGTAAAATAAATAAATCAGCAATTCTTGATTAGCTCCTTGTTTACTGGTTTCTCATGCTCATTTCATCTCCGGAGCTCATTGGCTTCTATTTCTTTTGAAATTCCCAGGTTTTTGTTGTACTAAACCGTAATGTTTTAAAGCACACATAATGGGAAAGGAAAGGGAAAATATACTCTAGGATAAAATTGAAAATGTGCATGTATTCCACGCCTTTATTTTCTTCCTTGGTTTTATCTCTGCCATGGCCTTAACCACTTCCACCTTCCTGTTCCTCTCATCTTTTCTTCTTTTTTTAAATATTTAAAAAAAACATTTTAAGAGTCGACATGATACAACCTTGTGGTCAGGTAAGAGGTCAAAGCATTAAGCTGCTTTCAAACTGACTGATATCATGCATTATTGGACGATTTTTTTATGGTTAAACACTTTTATTAAGTTTTCAAAAAGAAGATAATACAACCACCGGAGGGGAGTGAGTTCTGCACCCCTCCGGACAGCAACAGCAAAGAAAACCAAACATTACTGAGAAACCCGCCCCCCCCACCCCCCTCTCCACATTGACCATATCCACACTAACAAGTTGAGTTACTCCTTGACAAAGACAAAACAGGAGGGAGCACACAATGACCCGTTCTCAATCGTTAAGTACATAGCTTCTCGCACGGTGCGGGAGAGATTGGATATAAAGTTGCCAGTTGATTAGGAATCGTCGCCGGTGTGCCGGGGAAGACCGAGCTGCCAAATGTTCCATGGTCATCATAAAATGCACGCCATTCCTCCAAGCCCAAAAGGACGGGCTATCTGTTGAACGCCACCCAGAGAGAAGCACCTTCTTACCTACAAGACAAGCCTTTTGCAATAACATGCGAGAGCCAGGATCTCGAACACGCACAGGGGATACACAACCAAAAAGCATCCAGTGAGGCGTCACTGGGAAGGCCACGTCCAGGAGGTCAGCAAGATAGTCCCCCACTCGTCGCCAAAATCGCTGTACTAGAGGACAGGACCAAAAGGCATGGGATAAAGTACTCACGGCAGCGCCACATCTCTGACAGCCCCCTGCAAAATCAGCTTGAAAGTGACAGGCCACATTGGGCGCTAGATATGCCCGGCTCAAAAACTTAAACTGCATCTCCCTATAGTAAGAGTTATTCGAGATCCTGGCTGCACGGCGAAATCCAGCACGCAATATGCATTTGGTCACAAGAAAGTCCCCATCCCGATTCCACCGGGATACCAAAACATCCAGATGATCCTCCTCCCGCAGTTTACGAATCTCCTTATAATACATGGAGACAGTTGGGACCTGGGGCTTCCCAAAGTGGAACATCCCTTCTAAAGCATGCACCATAGTGGGTGCCTTATAGGCTTCCGGGATCGCCTGGAGGTAATGCCTAACCTGAAGATAGGGAAATACCTGGGTAGGGCCCAACCCATAAAGAACCCTCAGCTCCGCCAATGACAGAAGTTTGCCCTCAGTGTTAAGCAGGTGTCCCAGTCGAGTAATCCCCTTAGATTCCCAGAGCAAGAAGCTAGCAGACTGGTAGCCCGGAGTAAAATCTACATTGCCACGCACCGGCAGAAGGCTGGCACACTGGGCTGGTAGGTGCAACAACCGAAGCAGTCTCTTCCAACCCAAGCGCAAGGGCCGTAGCAAACTAGCCGTGCGCAACACAGGAGGTAGCCTGCCAGTGGGGGCTTGGAGCACACATGCAGGGTCAAAGGAAACATTAAGGCCCCATCCACAAACAGTGGGGAAATCCCAGAGGAACCCAGCAACCAGCCTCTAATAGTCCGCATTAGGCAGGCCAGATTGTAGTCTCGCAAGTCTGGGACACCTAAGCCACCCCGCCCCCAGCGCGACCGCAACCAGCGCAGAGGAACACGCAATTTCCCCCCTCGCCAAAGAAACCGCCGCAAGCTGCTCTCCAGCCGCCGAGCGTCAATCGAATGTAACAGAATCGGCAGGGTCTGAAATAAATAGAGCCATTGAGGCAAAATGACCATTTTAAATAAATGAACCCGTCCACTCAATGAAAGGGGCAGGTTCATCCACCGAGCCAACCTGTCCTGGGTAGATTTAAGCCTGTCCGGGACGTTCACCCGATACACAAGAGCCGGATCTGCCGGGAGACGAATCCCCAAGTAAGGTAAGGAGTCTTCCACCCAACGTAATGGGAAAGTATCCTGCCAGGTCGCTCGCAAGGCCGGCGGGTAATCAAAGCAGAGGACTTGGCCTCATTCAACTTCAGTCCCGAAAACACCCCAAACTCCCACACCAGACGCATCAATGGGGGCAGCGAAGCCTATGGTCTGTCAACAACACCAGAAGGTCGTCCGCAAAGGCCACCACCTTAAAGATGCTCTCGCCCAGCCGGACACCCCGTATCGCGCGGCAGTTTTCCAGCGCTAACAACAACGGTTCTAACTGCAAAATGAAAAGCAGCGGGATAGGGGGCACCCCTGTCTAGTGCCGCGGGCTATCACAAATGGTTCAGACTGCGCTCCATTAGCCAAGATCACCGCTCGAGGATCAGAATATAATAACCGCACCGCCTGCAAAAGAGACCAGTAAATCCCATATCTTCCAACAGGGAGAACATATAGCGCCACTCCACCCGGTCAAACGCCTTCTCCGCGTCAAAACTGATGACCAGGTGCGGTTGATCAAGCGCCCGGCATATGGTCATCGCCGTCATGACACGACGGACGTTAGCCAGGGCATAGCGTCCCTTCACAAAACCGACCTGATGATCCCCCACTAGCGTAGGTAATAGTGGCGCCAGACGCTCCGCCAGCACCTTCGCCAAAATCTTGTGATCGACATCTAGTAACGAGATTGGACGGTAGGATCCCGGCTCCAATAAATCCCTCCCCCCCTTGGGAATCAAAGTAATCAAAGCGATATTATCCCGCGAGGGGAAAGAACCATGCGCGATCAATGCCGAGAACGCCGCGGTCAAAGAGGCCACTATCTTGTCCGCTAATAACTGATAAAATTCCGAGGTAAACCCATCCGGGCCAGGGGCTTTCAAAGGTTTAAGCTGTCGTATAACCCTGCTCACCTCTGATTCCGACAAGGGCCTATTTAACTGTTCAAGCTGGTCTACCGTTAAGGTGGGGAGATCCACCCTGGAGCAGAAGTCCCCGCCACAGTCGCCCGACCCTGACCGAGGACGTATAGAGGGCCGCATAGTAATCTCGAAAACCCCCGCAAAATCGAGGGGGTATCACGGACTACACTCCGAGAAGGTAACCGCAGCGCCGGGATCACCTTGCATGCGCGGGTGGACCGAAGCAGATTTGCCATCGTCCGCCCCCATCTTATTGCTATATTGGTAAAGATGGAATTTGTAATAAGGAGACTCTTTTTCCCCCTCTGATGTACAAGGAATTAAGTTCCATTTGGGCAGCCCGATACAACGTTCTGGCAGCGTCTGTCGAGCAACTCATCAAACGTCGCCGAGCCCCACTCAGCTGGGCATTCAAAAGCAGAATACGCTTGTCAAGCATCTTGCGACGGTGGGATACATATGAAATAATGTCACCATGCGGAGGACCGCTTTCGCTGCATCCCAATACAACACCGGCTGGGAGGCATGTTCCTGGTTCAAAGACGCGTACGTCTCCCACTTCTCCCTCAGGTAAGCACGAAATTGCACATCATGCGCCAAAAAATATGGATAGCGCCAGTGTCTAGCCGACGGCTGCGGGGGCGCAAACCAAACATCAAGCCACACCGGGGCATGATCAGAGATCACTATGTTCCCAATATCCGCGGCCTGCACCGAGGAAAGCCCACTTTGACTAACCAGAAAATAGTCCAGTCGAGAAAGGGTATCATGAGCGCGTGAGAGATGAGTGAAATCCCTCTCTAGGGGGTGGAGCGTGCACCAGGCGTCAAGAAGGTGTAAAGAGTCCTCAAGCATCTGAGGGCCCCGCCCCTCCCCCCTACCCACCGCCACCCGACCTGGAGGAGTCTAGGGCTACGTCATGTATCGTATTAAAGTCCCCTCCTAATAACAAAAAATCATTTAAGTGGGGAAGCAGAAGAGAGTAGAGGTGCCGGAAAAAACCAGGATTATAAACATTGGGAGCATACACATTACACAGTATGACCTTGCGATGACACAACTCAGCTTCCAGAATAAGGAAGCGACCGTGAGGGTCAGCCACCTCTCGCACAATCTGTATGGGTAAACTCTTATGAAGCAGTATCGCGACTCCCGCGGATTTGGTAGTGCCAGGAGCAACAGCGCACACTCGCCCACCCAATCACGCTTTAATTTAGCGTGTTCTTCCTTAGTAAGGTGTGTCTCCTGTAGGGTAAGCTATATGAGCTACTGACGTTTTCAACATTGCAAGGATCTTGGAGCGTTTATATCCCACGAGATAATTCTTGTGGGATTACTCAGAGCACAGTAAATAGGAAAAACATAGCACCGGGCCAACCCCATTAACATCCAGAGGGTGCTCTCCCAGCCAAAGCCCCCCCCTGTAGCAACATTCCCCCACTTCTAGACAATCGAAAAGGAAAAAAAGGCAAGGAGAAACTCATCACGGACCTCAAAATCACCGTCCCCCACCCCAAACCCAGCCCTTCCCTTCCACCCTCAGCCACCCCCCCTAGCCCCCCTACCCTCCCACCTCCCCCGCCCCCGCCCCCCCACCCAAGTCCAGCAGACTACCCGTCCTTCCCCTGTTCCCACCTGTATCACCTAGTCCTTCCTACTGAAGGATAAGGGTCAGGACATCATGTGTCCCCAACCAACCTCTATGAAAAACAGTGATGATGCGCGCTATAGTAAACAACCAAGCTGTGACTGTCACCTCCACCCCGCCAAAATAAGCCCAGCCACCCTCTTCCAGTCCACCACCCCACACAGCCATACACACCCACAAAAAAAAAACAACACTCGCCCACAGTCAGTGGTGACCCAGCAACAAGGGACATGTCCCCCAGGGCCAAGTCCCGGTCCAAGGCGAAGAAATGCGGGAAACAAGGAGGCCTGCAATGCACCCCGACTGGTCAGGCAGAAGAGTCAAGCAAGAAGGCCTCCAGGGCAATGTACCAACATATCTCAATCCGCAGCCAGGGTGAGGGGAAAGCCAGTAACATGATGGAAAAAGTCACAGCTAACCCCAGTCCACGGCCAAGGGGAGTAGCAGACCAGAGAAGTAGTGGGAAAAATAAACTGCAAGCCTACATGAATCTACAGCGAACAACAACAACAAAAAAAAACAGACGGAAAAGCACCGCCATTTTACAACTGCCAGTCCGTCGTGTCCAGAAGAACACCAGGAGAAATCCGGGGCCGTCCCTTCCGAGTGATGACTGTAATCAGGGCCCCCCTTAGGGAGCGCAACACACAGGCCAAGTTCTTAAGAAAAGATTAGCAAAGTCAAGATGGCAGGGTGTTGATATAGGCCTGCGCAAGGTCCACAGTGTCAAAATAGTGCGCCTGGCCCACATGCCAAATACGAAGCTTCGCAGGGAAGAGCAATGCGAATTTCACCCCCATATTATGAAGTGTGGAGCAGATGGGAGAAAAGGCCTTCCGCGCCTCTGAAACAGAAGCTGAAAAATCTTGGAAGATACGGATAGCATGAGTCTGGTAGCTGAGGTCTCGTTTTGCGCGGGACGCGCGCCAGATCTCACTTTTATGCGCCGAATTCAAGATTTTAGCTATCACAAGCCGTGGGCGAATAAGAGGCGTGCGCTTCACGCCCAGCCGGTGCGCCCGCTCCACCACCAGTTTACCTTGCAAGTGGGGTAGGGATAAAGCATCAGGCAACCAGGTCTCCAACAGGCCACACAGCGTCTGCTCCTCAATGTCTTCCGGGAAGCCAGAAAGCGCAATTATCACGCCGCGCACGATTTTCTAAGTCATCGACCTTGAGGTGCAGGCTTTTTAAATCGCTGGCTTGCGCCGCCATTTTGCGTGCCATCTCACCGCCAGAGTCCTCCAGCACGGAGATCCTGTTTTCGGCCTCCTCAAGCCACGGCGGCAACGCGGCCAACGAATCGCGCACCTCACTCAGCTGCGTGGTTAGTATCGACCACTTTTCTTCTAAGGCCTCCCGCATCGCCTCCTTAATGTCCGCAATAGTCAACAAGGCGGCAGGGGGGTGGGGGAGTCCCGATCCGCCGCCGCCGCCATTTTGCCGTCCCGGTCCTGCAACTTTTCGCGATCTTTTTTTGCCGGTTTTGCAGTCATCGACGTCGCTAAACGGGTCCGAGTTCTGGCCACAGACATAGGCTTCCTTCCCAGCACCGAGAAAGCCAGCGGGGTCACAATTAGCGCGCGTTTTGTGCCGCGATGAGCGAGGTCAGGCAGGAGCCGAGAAGATCCACGTCCTCCCCGCTACCACATCACGTGACCCCCTCTTGGACGATTTTTAATGCAGGGCATTATCTCCTGCAAACTCCTGAGTTAAACATCCACGTGTACCAATGGGCGTTAAACTCTGCGTTGCTTCCACCCCTTGTGATTCATCAGCATTACTGGCATGGTAACATGCAGCACGATAAGGGTTTCCATCTATTCACCTCCTCCCCTAACCCCGTGCAAAAATTGACATTCTCCAACTGTTTTCCCATCAGGTCCTTCTGAAGTTGTGCCGTGTTGGGCGGGGACAGGATGGAGTCATCCAAACTCTTGCCTTTGTGGAGCTGGAATCCAAAATGGCACCAGCTGACCTCATGTAGTCTTTGGCTAATGCGGCGTTAATATTGGTTTAATGCAGGTTAACCTTAATTCACTTTAATACATTGTCCTCTGCTCTTGCTAGCTGTCAGCAACTTGGTAGCGATGATCTCCATTTTCTGCTCCCAGTTGAAAACTCAGCTTTTCCCCCCTCATCTTTGCTAGTTCTTCCAGTAGCCCTCTCTCCTCCTCTCTCTCCAGGCCAACATTTTTTGTGCAGTCTGAATTGAACATCTTTGGCGATATCACTGCCTCTCCTCCATTCTTTTCTTCTATCACCCCTGCAATTTATGCAGCTTTCACATGGTAATGTATTTTATAATATATTATAAATTATAATGTATTTTAGTAAAACATTTGCATGAAAGACCATGACAAAATTGCCCTGCGTCATATTCCGTGTTCTTGCTGTGAGCTTCACATTATGGAGCTGCATATTTTCTCTCTGTAGGAATTTGCAAGTACTTGGCATGCTCAGCTGAAAATGCAGTCTTTTATCAAGAAAACATTCCCTATTCCACAGAGCAGCTTTGATAGTATGTACGGCAAAATGATGAATAAAATACTAGGCATCTGTCTAGCGGGCTGCAATATTTGCCTATGGGAATACAGTACCTGGCAATTATCCAAGCAGAAGAGCCTTTTATTGTTGTTCTCCATCAGTGAAATGCAGTATCCAGTAAATTCCAGTCCAGTGAGAGTCTTGGTGCACCACTATTTTCTTATTCTGGTTATTCCATTTATCATGACGCCTATGTGAAAGTGTCCAGAGTGGTTCACAACAATACAAGAAAACCACAGGGAAGCCAATGAAGCTGGCGGCGAGTTGCCTGGACAATCCAGGGGACAATGTGCGGTATTTTGGGATTGCCAGCAGCTGGCATTGTGGCATACAATTAGAGACCATAATTGTATGCACAGAGCTTAAGTATCAGAAATAGGTAACAGAGAGGAAGGGTATAGATTCCAGTACAGTCTTCACTGAAATCCCTTCAAGTGAGTTTGAAATGCAATCCATGTAAATGTTAAACACCTTCGCTGAAATACGTTTTAAGCCCGTTTGCTGAAAGGTGTTGGAAAAATCACATGAAATGCTTTGTAAACTGGTAGTACTTTTGCTTTTTGCGGGGTATTCATCTATTTTCTGCATATATTGGGCTGGTGGATGTTTTGGTTGGGAATGGGGCCAGGTTGATGTATGATTGGTTGATGTTATTTTTTTTATTGCCATTAACTCATTTAGAATTTTATAAAATAAGCATTAATAAATATTTTAAATAAATATGTTATGCAGGGCGTGTACTGCAATTGGGTGGTCTGAGTTCTCTGGGGCGGTCGAAGGTTAGATCCTTGGGAACAAGAGTCAGTTGTTTATGAGGTAACTCTGCAGTATATCTGCAATAAATAGTAAACATGTATTGCATTTATCTATCAAAAAGAACAAAATTATAAAGAAGTAATTATTTGTAATGACCTCAAACCCACTAAGCTCCCCTTGGGGCCGATTCATTTACAAAATGATGCCCCTAGTTATCTTTCAGAACTTTTTCATTGTTATATTCCCTCAAGAGCTTTGCAATCTGCTGAGTCTCATCTTCTGGAAGTTCCCTGATTTTAGAGCTGTGCATTACAGATAACTCATAGGCGCGCATTGTCTGTGATTGGGGCTTCACTTTGGAACTTGCTCCCTGAGGAACCAAGGCACATGCAGGATTTTGAGTCTTTTAGATAAAAGATAGAAAGTGTTCTATTCTGTGAAGCTTTTCTATCCTAAGTTAATAGCATACTATGCTTCTTTAACAATGATTTTATGAATTTTATCTGTCTTACTTATTGTTTATGATGTTTTAAATCTGTTGTATGTCGCCTAGCATGATTGTGTCACCATAGGCGAAACATAAATAATTTTAAATAAATAAAAAAAATAAAATCAAGGATTATTCCCACAGAATGGGAGAAACAGGTGCTTTTCAGTTTGCTTCATGCATGCTTGAATTATTCCACAGTTTTGGTTCTGATAACCTCTGTTGGAAGTCCGTTCCAGTTATCTACAGCCCTCTCAGTGAAAGTAATCTTTCACTTTCCTTTTATGCTTCCCTCCCTTTAAGGTTCATTCTATGAAAAAATATTTCATTCTAGTGCTTTCTTGACACCTTCATTATATCTCACCTTTTTCGTTCTTTCTTCTAGAGAGTACATCTATAGCTCCTTCAGCCTCTCGGTATATATAATGCAGGCCATACACCATTTTGGTAGCTCTCCTGTGAATTGCCTTTGGCTTATTCAAGTCATAGGAAAACTGAAACAGAGAATGTGACAGCAGACAAGAGGGCTGAGGGATTAACACAAGTTCCTTCTGCAGTGCCTCACAGTTTTTCCTTTAGTGCCTTTTTGTAAACTGTTGTGATGGTGAATTAACTTAACAACGGTATAGAAGAGATTTTAGATAAATAAATAAATACATTTTAAACAATTTTGTGTCATCTGCAGATTTGATCACCTCACTCATCATTCTCTTTTCCAGATCATTTATCAATGTTAAACAGCTCAGATCCCAGTACTGGCCCCTGTAGTACTCCATTAATGACAACCTTTCTTCATTTGGAAAACTGACCATTTAGTCCTACTCTCTGTTTCTGGCCTTTTAACCAGTTACCAATCCACAATAGAACACTGCTTCCTATTCCATGATTTTGAAATTTCCTGAAGAGTCTTTCATGGGGACCTTTTCAAATGCCTTCTGAAAGTCCAAATACAATGTGGAGGTAATTTTAACAGGTGTTACATGTAAATGTAACATACTATCGTTGCAATTTAAAAAAGCCACTTACGCGAGTAAAGTGCACTTACATGGACAATTTGATGGCATATATTGTAGCAATCTTCAAAAGCCCACATATACAAGTAAAGTGCATTTACATGTGTAAACCTCAATTTTAAGCATGTAATCGCTTTTTTAAATCAGGCCCTTAATTAACTGACTCATCTTTATCTACATGGTTTATTTACACATTTAAAAAGTTCTAAAAGATTGGTAAGACAAGACTTCCCATAGAAACATAGAAATGACAGCAGAAAAGGACCAAATGGTCCATCCATTCTGTCCAGCAAGTTTCCCATGGTAGTAGCTGCTGCGCCATACAGGTCACCCCCAAACTTATCAGTTTACCAAACTGTAAACATCAGGACCCTTATTGGGTGCTGTCTGAGTCCAATTTCCTGTTACCTCTTGCCATTGAAGCAGAGAGCAATATTGGAGTTGCATCAAAAGTATCAGGCTTCCTGGTTAAGGGTAGTAGCAACTGCATCAGCAAGTTACCCCAATGCTTATTTGTTTTCCCAGCCCGTAAAAGTCAGGGTCCTTGTTGGTTGCTGTCTGAATCTAATTCCCCTTTTCTTTTCCCCCTCTGCCGTTGAAGCAGAGAACAATGATGAAGTTGCATCTACAGTATGAAGGCTTATTGGTTAAGGGTAGTAACTGCCATACCAGCAAGTTATCCCCATGCACTCTTTCCTTCATTTCCATCCTGTAGCCTTTAGGGATCTACAGTGTTTATCCCATGCCCCTTTGAAATCTTTCACTGCTTTTGTCTTCACCACCTCCTCTGGAAGGGCATTCCAGGCATCCACCATCCTCTCTATGAAAAAATATTTCCTGACGTTGGTTCTGAGTTGTCCTCCCTGGAGTTTCATTTTGTGATCTCTAGTTCTACTGATTTTTTTCCAATGGAAAAGGTTTGTCGATTGTGCATCATTAAACTCTTTCAGGTATCTGAGAGTCTGTATCATATCTCCCCTGCACTTCCTCTCCACCAGGATATATATATTTAGGTCCTTCAACCTCTCCTCTTAAGTCATTTGATGGAGACCACCCACCATTTTGGCCACCCTTCTCTGGACTGCCTCCATCCTGTCTCTGTCCCTGTTGAGATATGGTCTCCAGAACTGAACACAGTACTCCTTGTGAGGCCTCACCAAGCCCTGTACAAGGGGATTATCATCTCCTTTTTCTTACTTGTTATTCCTTTTTCAATCCAACCCAGCATTCTTCTGGCTTTAGCTATCACCTTGTCACATTGCTTCGGCATCTTCAGATCGCTAGACACTATCACCCCCAAGGTCACTCTTTTGCTCCATGCATATCAGCCTTTCATCCCCCATCACATACAGCTCTTTTGGATTACCACACCCCAGATGCCTGACACTGCACTTCTTGGCACTGAATCCCAGCTGCCATATCTTCTATCACTGTTAAAGCTTCCTTAAATCACATCTCATTCACTCTACTCCTTCCGGTGTGTCCACTCTATTGCAGATCTTAATATCATCCTTCTGTCCCTTCTGCAATGTTGCTCATTGTTGTAACCTTGACGTGGGTTGTGGACATTTGGCCTGAGTTGGGATTGACGCCACCTAGAAAGAAGACCAACCACAGGTTCCCAAAGTCAGGAGGCGAGGCCGGCGGACGACAGGGGCCGGCTGGCTGAGGCTTCACCACTACCAACCCCATTCCCCGCAGGTTGAGCCCTTGGGTTCCGGGGGCTGGCTGGACTTAGATGGGTCCCTGTGATGAAGCTCTGACGAGTGATGATCCAAGTCTGGGCAGGCTGCGAGCAGGAGGCGTGAGGTCCGGTCCGAAAGTCCTAGGCAGGCGGCGAGCAAGAAGCATGAGGTCCAATCCGAAGTCCAGGGCAGGTGGCGAGTGAGAAGCGTGAGGTCCAATCCAAAGTCAAGGGCAGGCAGCGAGCAAGAAGCATGAAGTCCAATCTGAAGTCAAGCCAGGGGAATCCGTCCAAGGGAGAAGGAGTAGAAGCTGGAATAAGGCTGGAAGGCAGGAACAGGCACTGGAAAGACAGGAACAGGCACTGGGATGACAGGATCGGGCACTGGGTTGAACAGAATCAGGAACAAGCACGTCACCACAAGGGATATCCCGAACAGACCTGTTGCCAAGTCATCAGGGGAATGTCCGCTGAAGGTTTTTATGAGGAAGAGCCCCTGATATCAGTGAGGAGGGTTGGTGGTGACTTCCTGACGTGGGCCCTTTAACTCTTTGCTGAAGGAGTGCACGCCTAAGGCAGGAAAAGCTGGGGGTGGTACAGGAGGTCCTGCGCCGGCGTCGGCAGCGACAGGAGCTCCCTGGCATCAGGGAACCACACCAGCCCTGGCCATGAGTACACCACTCACAAAGATATTGAACAGAACTGGTTCCAACACCGATCCTTGTGGCACTCCACGTAACACTGTTCTCTCTTCATTGTAGGTTCCATTTACCATTACATGCTGTCTTCTATCCATCAACCAGTTTGTAATCCATGCCACCACCTTGGCACTCACTCCCAAGCTTCTCATTTTATTCACAAGCCTCCTATGCGGGACAGTATCAAAGCTTTACTGAAATCCAAATATTGAGCACTCTTCCTCGATCCAATTCTTTAGTCACGCAATCAAAAAAATCAATCAGATTCCCCTTGTGAATCCATTATGCCTCGGGTCCAGCAATCCTCCTAACTATAGATAATTCACTATCCTTTCTTTCGGCAGAGTCTACATTAATTTTCCCACCACTGAGGTGAGGCTAACCAGCCTGTATTTTCCAGCCTTCTCTCTGCTACTACTCTTGTAAAGCAGGATCACCACCGCTCTTCTCCAGTCACTTAGCACCACTCCTTTTTCCAGAGATCTATTGAAGAGGTCATGTAGCAGACTCCCCAGCACATCTCTGAGCTCCCTCATTAGCCTGGGATGAACCTCATCTGGCCCCATGGCCTTGTCCATTTTCAGTATTCCTAGCTCTTCCCATACATTCTCTTCTGTAAACAGAGTTTCATCTACCCCATCTCCATCAACCAGCAATGGTCCTTCTCCAGGGTCTTCTTTAGTGAACACTGAACTGAAGTATTTATTTAATATTTCCACCATTTCTTCAAATCTCTTCACACAATGCTCCTTGTCATCTTTCAATTTCTCTATACACTTCAGGCCTCCCTTCTTTCTTTGATATATCTGAAAAATATTTTGACTCCTCTCTGTACCTCTTTGGCAATTCTTTCTTCTGATTGACTTCATGCTTTCCTGATTTCTTTCTTTGTCTCCCTCAGTTTTAACAGATACTATTCCTTGTGTTCCTTTTTTTGGGATCATTTATACTTCTTGAATGCTGTTCTTTTTGCCTTAATATTTTCAGCCACCTCCTTAGAGAACCAGATTAGTTTCATTTTCCTCTTATTCTTTTTACTTTCCAAACATATAGATTTGTTGCCTTTGTAATAGCTCCATTTAATTTGGCCCACTGTTGTTCCACCTCACCCATGTTCTCCTAGTCTTCCAGTTCTTTCTCCAGGTATGACCCCATTTTGACAAAGTCCATATTTGTGAAATTCAAAACTCAGGTCTTTGTGTGACTTCTCTGTTTCCTATTTGCAATATTGAAACATACTGTCTGATGCTCACTACTGCTCAGGTGAGCCCCTATCCAAACATCAAAGACATTATCCCCATTAGTGAGCTCTAGATCGAGGATCATAACCTCCTTTATGGGTTCCATTATCATTTGTTTGAGCAGAGCACCTTGAAAGGCATCCACTATCTCTCTACTTTTTATAGATTCCGCAGAAGGGATGCTCCAATCCACATCTAGCAGATTAAAATTTCCAATGAGCAACACATCTCCCTTCTTTCCCAACTTTTGAATGTCCTCGATCAGGTCTCTGTCCAGTTCATCCATTTGGGTTGGAGGCCTGTAGATCACACCAGCAAAAATGGAAGTACCAGCCTCTCTTTTTAGGATGGTCCATAATACTTCTTCTTTACCCCATTTGCAGTTCAGTTGCTTGGATATTGATTTTTACATAAAGAGATACGCCTCCCCCTTTTCTGACCTCTCTGTCCTTATTTAACAAGTTATAGCCCAGGATAGCCACATCCCAATCATGAGTCTCAGTGAATCATGTCTCTGTAACAGCAACAATGTCCAATTCTGCCGCTACCATTAGGGCCTGCAGGTCTGGGATTTTATTACTCAGACTATGAGCATTTGTGGTCATAGTTTTCCAGCTGCACTTCCTAGCCGACTTTTCTGTTTTTGTGAACTGTTACTTTAAGAACATAAGAACATAAGAAATTGCCATGCTGGATCAGACCAAGGGTCTATCAAGCCCATCATCCTGTTTCCAACAGAGGCCAAACCAGGCCATAAGAACCTGGCAAGTACCCAAACACTAAGTCTATCCCATGCTACTGATGCCAGAAATAGCAGAGGCCATTCCCTAAGTCAACTTGATTAATAGCAGTTAATGGACTTCTCCTCCAAGAACTTATCCAAATCGTTTTTAAGCCCAGCTACACTAAATGCACTAACCATATCCTCTGGCAACAAATTCCAGAGCTTAATTGTGCGTTGAGTGAAAAAGAATTTTCTCTGATTTGTCTTAAATGTGCTACTTGCTAACTTCATGGAGTGCCTCCCAATCCTTCTCTGAAAGTATAAATAACCGATTCACATCTGCTCATTCAAAACCTCTCATGATTTTAAAGACCTCTATCATATTCCCCCCTCAGCTGTCTATTCTCCAAGGTGAACAGCCCTATCCTCTTCAGCCTTTCCTCATAGGGGAGCTGTTCCATCCCTTTATCATTTTGGTCACCTTTCTCTGTAGCTTCTCCATTGCAACTATATCTTTTTTGAGATGCGGCGACCATAATTGTACACAATATTCAAGGTGCAGGCTCACCATGGAGCAATACAGAGCCATTATGACATTTTCCGTTTTGTTAACCATTCCCTTCCTAATAATTCCTAACATTCTGTTTGCTTTTTTGACTGCTGCAGCACACTGAGCGGACGATTTCAAAGTATTATCCACTATAATGCCTAGATCTTTTTTCTGGGTGGAAGCTCCTAATATGGAACCTAACATCATGTAACTACAGGAAGGGTTATTTTACCTTATATGCAACACCTTTCACTTGTCCACATTAAATTTCAACTGAAATTTGGATGCCCAATCTTCCAGTCTTGAAAGGTCCTCCTATAATGTATCACAATCCACTTGTGATTTAACTACTCTGAATAATTTTGTATCATCTGCAAATTTGATAACCTCACTCATCATATTCCTTTCCAGATCATTTATAAATATATTGAAAAGCACCGGTCCAAGTACAGATCCCTGAGGCACTCCACTATTTACTCTTTTCCACTGAGAAAATTGACCATGTAATCCTACTCTCTGTTTCCTGTCTTTCAACCAGTTTGTAATCTACGAAAGGACATCGCCTCCTATCCCATGACTTTTTAGTTTTCTTAGAAGCCTCTCATGAGGGACTTTCTCAAGCGCCTTCTAAAAAGCCAAATACACTACATCTACCTGTTCACCTTTATCCACGTGTTTATTAACCCCTTCGAAAAAATGAAGCAGATTTGTAAGGCAAGACTTCCCTTGGGTAAATACATGTTGACTGTGTTCCATTAAACCATTTTCACGTCCTACTCATGATATCTCTGTGCATCCAAGTATACTTTTAGCTTTCCAAACCATTTTTTCACACCGATTGGCTACCTTGAGGCCATCAAAGATGATAACCCCTAGGTCTGTTTTGTGACTGTTAAGTCTTCTCCTCCAAAATGATATATTTTCTTTAGATTTCTGCATCCCAGATTCATTATTTACCCTTTGCATGTGTACTCTTTTGCAGATTTTCATATCATCTGCATCTAGGCATGTTTTGCCTTCTAGGCTCTAGCCCTTCCCCAGTATCATTTATAAAAACATCAAAGAGGATTAGACCTAAAACTGATTCCTCTGGCACCCCACTGGCCACTTCCATTCTCCAGAGTGGACCCCATGGATTACTAGTTCCTGAATCCTGTTGGTCAACTAACTTCTTACCTGGTTTATAATTTTTCATCCAACTTTGAAACTGGTGTGACAGGGGCCCAAAGACAGGTCCAGGTCAGTAGGATGTTGTCCTTGGAGAAATTCCACAAATTGTCACTTGACCTCCACCATTGAGATTTTGGGGTTGGGTCAATTTGGCAGAGTTTTATTAAGGGGGATGGTGTATCTCTTTACGGAATGTTATGATGGAGAACCTCTAGGCAGAGTTTTATTTCAGTCTATATAAGGTGGTAATCAGAGCAGGAAATAGGGTCTTTTGGTTTGGGAGTTGGAGCCAGAAGCTGAGATGTAGTTAGGGTGGGCAGTCTCTCTTCTTCACTGCAACCAACCGGTCGGTGCCAGCAAGGCCATAGCTTTAGCACATCAATATTAAACTCCTGGCTAGAGCCATTGAGCCACCTGGGAGGACTCATGGGTTACTGAGAATGTGGGTACACAATACCCATTCCTGGACCAGGGAGAAAGACATATGAGGAATGTGAGTACTGAATATTGTTGCTTCATGAAGACGTGGGACTAATTCCCCTATTTATATATTCAAGAGGGGAAGAAGAGAAAGAAGAGTATGTTATTCTGAGAAGAGGCTGTGTAGAGGAAGTAAGTTTTGCTGTTGCTGCTAACTCAATGCTGTAAGAACTTGTAAGCCATGAGTTAATCAGAGAATTTTTTCAGAGTTTTCTGTGACTGCAGAAAACCCCAGATTTCCAAAAACTAAAGTTTTTTTTGTTTGGTTGAAGAAACCTTTCGAGCAAGACTTTCCTTTATCCCAAGGTGTGGGTTCATGAGAGGTATCTCTCAGTGACCAGAGAGTGGAATGAACGATTTGGGGTGCAGTCAAAAGGATCACAGAGGGGAAAGAAGTATTTTTGGTTTTAGTTCTCTGTCCAGCTTGACGAATACAATCCTTTCCACTGTGCCAGGTCCCCTACCCCGTCTGTATGACTACAATTTTGTTTTTTTTAACCTACAGAGAGACTGGTGTTATTTTATTATTTATTTATATTCTGCCAGTGCCTTTCATACACTTCAGAGCAGATTGCATTCAGGTACTGTAGGTATTTCCTTGTCCCCAGAGGGCTCAGAATCTAAGGGGCTCATTCACTAAGTCACGGTATTTTTCCCTGAGCAAAAAGTGCCACAGGAGTCAGAAAGCCGTGGCTGTGAATCCCACAATATTTCTCCACATGGAAAAATGCCATGAGGAAAAATCCCCATGGTGATTAATGCCTCCCTTACAACATGTGATGGCAGCCCCAAAACTGTGGGGCCACAACATCATTTAAAGGAACTGATGGCCCTGAGTAAGCACCCCCCCCCCCCCCTTTGAAAGTTGCCAAAAAAAACCCTGGGAGTGTCCATAGATTGCCTGTCCCACCTCAGCCCACCAACCCTGGAGAAGGCCGTATAAAAACATTGTAAAATTTTAAACATTTTTATGACTGGTCCAGGCCCTGTCCCCCCTACCCCCCACTTCTCCCTTGCAATACAAAAATCCAGCCCCCAGAAGCCAGGACCCCCCCACCCTAGCCCACCCTCTGAGCCCCCGTTACTCACAAATTAAGCCCTGGTGATTCAATGGGGGTCCAGTGCACCCCTTAAGCTCTGGACCGGATGGAATAAAGCCACACAAAGATCAAAGTCATGGATTTCAGAAATACAGACTTTGTTAAAGTGGGGAAGTACCTTGAGGAAGAGTTAGAAGGCTGAGACGAGATAGGAGAAGTAGAACAGTGGACTAAATTAAAAGGCGCTATAACAAAAGCAACACATCTTTATGTAAGAAAACTGAATAAAAGCAAGAGGAAAACAAAACTGATATGATGCTCTAAAGAGGTGGCTGAAAAAATAAAGGCAAAAAGATCAGCATTCAAAAGTATAAAGGGGCCAGGGCTGCAAAAAGAGGCCGATAGGGGAAAATATCCGGTGAAGCTGAAAGAGACGAGAAAAGTAATCAAGATTCCAAAAGCTCAAGCTGATGAAAGGATTGTCAAAGAGTTAAAGTGAGATGATAAAACATTTTTCAGATATATCAAAGGAAAGAGGAAGTTCAGAGATGGTATTGTAAGACTGCAAGGAGACAAGGGTCATTATGTGGAGAAAAGAAAATGCAGAAACAGGAAATAAGTATTAACTAAAGAAGACCTTGGGGAAGGACTAGGGCTATTTGGTAAGAGCAGGGATGGGAGTGGGATTGATTCCACTCTGTTTACGGAAAAAAGTGAGTGGAACTAGTGAAACTGGAAGTGGAGAAGGCTTTGGGGCCAGATAAGATTCATCTCAGGATACTGAAGGAGCTCAGAGAGGTGCTGGCAGGTCGCTGAAAAACCTGTTCAATAGATCCTTGGAAAAGGGAGCGGTGCCACAAGATTGGAGAAGGGCGGTTGTGGTCCAGCTTCATCAAAATGGTAGCAAGGAGGAGTCTGGAAACTACAAGCTGGTTAGCCTTACCTCGGTGGTGGGAAAACTAATGGAGATGCTTCTGAAGGAAAGAATAGTGAACTAACTGCAACGCAATAGGGTGCATGATCCGAGACAACACGATTTTGACAGAGGAAGATTGTGTTAGATAAATCTGATTGAGTTTTTTTGATTGGGTGACTAGAGAATTAGATCAGTGGGATTTATATGAATTTTAGCAAAGCTTTTGATACTGTCCCACGTAGGAGAATCATGAATAAAATAAGAAGCCTGGAAGGTGGTGGAATGGATCAGTAATTGGTTGACTGACAGACGACAGTGAGTAGCCATAAATGGAACCTGCTCCTAGGAGGGAAGAGTGATAAATAAAGTGCCAGAGGGAGCGGTTCTGTTCAATATCTTTGTGAGAGATATTGTGAAAGGGGTTAGAAGGGAACGTTTATCTATTTGCAGATGACACTAAGACCTGCAACAGAGTGGATCCACCTGAAGGAGGACAGAAAACGAAAAGTGATCTAAGAAAGCTCGAGGAGTGGTAGAAGGTTTGGCAGTTGGGATTCAATGCCAAGAAGTGCAGTCATGCATTTGAGGTGCAGAAATTGAAAGGAACTGTACCTGATGTGCACGAACTGGGAGAAAGACCTCAGGCTGATTGTGTCTGGTGATCTCAAGGCGGTGAAGCAATGTGACAAGGCGGTAGCTGAGACCAGAGGGGTGCTGAACTGCATAGACAGAGGCTTAACCAGCAGGAAAAAGGATTTAATAATGAATCTGTACAGGTCATTGATAAAACCTCATCTAGACTACTGTGCTCCGCTCTGGAAATCGTATCTCAAAAAGGATAGAGACAGGATTGAAGCAACCAAAATTGTGTTGGGTTTCCTACAAAAAGAGTTATGATATGAGATTGAAGGACCTAAATTTGTACGTAACCTGCCACCCTCCCAACAGTGTACATAACATAATGGAATGGGACTTCCCTGATATGTAGTAGTTACTCTTCAAAATTTATTTTGTGGGTTTTAAAAATGGTCATGCAAATGGTAAAGTGGGCCATTATGATGAACAGAGGATAAATATACTCACTAATCCTTTTTTAACTGACTGGACAGGAAGGAATCCCCTCATTCCATTTCATGATTTCCTTACCCAATATTTAAAAAGGGCTCCAGGGGCGATCCGGGAAACTACAGACCAGTTAGCCTGACTTCAGTGCCAGGAAAAATAATGAAAAGTGTTCTAAACATCAAAATCACAGAACATATAGAAAGACATGGTTTAATGGAGCAAAGTCAGCATGGCTTTACCCAAGGCAAGTCTTGCCTCACAAATCTGCTTTACTTTTTTGAAGGAGTTAATAAACATGTGGGTAAAGGTGAACCGGTAGATGTAGTATACCTGGATTTTCAGAAGGTGTTTGACAAAGTTCCTCATGAGAGGCTTCTTGGAAAAGTAAAAAGTCATGGGATAGGTGGCGATGTCCTTTCGTGGATTGCAAACTGGCTAAAAGGAAACAGAGAGTAGGATTAAATGGACAATTTTTTCAGTAGAAGGGAGTGGTCAGTGGAGTGCCTCAGGGATCTGTATTGGGACCCTTACTTTTTAATATATTTATAAATGATCTGGAAAGAAATACGACGAGTGAGATAATCAAATTTGCAGATGACACAAAATTGTTCAGAGTAGTTAAATCACAAGCAGATTGTGATAAATTGCAGGAAGAACTTGTGAGACTGGAAAATTGGGCATCCAAATGGCAGATGAAATTTAATGTGGATAAGTGCAAGGTGAGGCATATAGGGAAAAATAACCCATGCTATAATTACACAATGTTGGGTTCCATATTAGGTGCTACAACCCAAGAAAGAGATCTAGGCATCATAGTGGATAACACATTGAAATCGTCGGTTCAGTGTGCTGCGGCAGTCAAAAAAGCAAACAGAATGTTGGGAATTATTAGAAAGGGAATGGTGAACAAAACGGAAAATGTCATAATGCCTCTGTATTGCTCCATGGTGAAACCGCAGCTTGAATACTGTGTACAATTCTGGTTGCCGCATCTCAAAAAAGATATAATTGCGATGAGAAGGTACAGAGAAGGGCTACCAAAATGATAAGGGGAATGGAACAGCTCCCCTATGAGGAAAGACTAAAGAGGTTAGGACTTTTCAGCTTGGAGAAGAGATGGCTGAGGGGGGATATGATAGAGGTGTTTAAAATCATGAGAGGTCTAGAACGGGTAGATGTGAATAGGTTATTTACTCTTTCGGATAATAGAAAGACTAGGGGGCACTCCATGAAGTTAGCGTGGGGCACATTTAAAACTAATCGGAGAAAGTTCTTTTTTACTCAACGCACAATTAAACTCTGGAATTTGTTGCCAGAGGATGTGGTTAGTGCAGTTAGTATAGCTGTGTTTAAAAAAGGATTGGATAAGTTCTTGGAAGAGAAATCCATTAGCTGCTATTAAGTTCACCTAGAGAATAGCCACTGCCATTAGCAATGGTAACATGGAATAGACTTAGTTTTTTGGTACTTGCCAGGTTCTTATGGCCTGAATTGGCCACTCCTGGAAACAGGATGCTGGGCTTGATGGACCCTTGGTCTGACCCAGTATGGCATATTCTTATGTTCTTACCCTTCCATAAATTATGCTGGCCAAATAATTGGAGCTGATGCCAAGCTCAACTTCCAATTAACAATAAGCTTTATTCTCTGGATATACCAGACAGCAAAAATATTTACATGGATGAGTGAGGATTTGGTTTTACATTTTAGTTACTGAACAGGTCAGAAATGCATAGGTATACAAGAGTCAGTTCCGTTAATAGTTGACAAATCTTATTGGGACACAGACAGTACATCCCTCTACATCCACCAAGTACATCCTTACAATATCCAGTACTGACTGTATGGGTCAGTATAAACTCCCATATTACGTTAACTTGAGATTTCCCCTTCCATCCGTGGTTAGAGGCAAGGAACAGCTTATAACATCCTATATCAACATTCTCATCCAGTGGGGACCAAATGCATCTCAGACACACATGATTTAGTTAGTTAGTTCAATTTATTTGATAGATCACCTTTCTTGTTTAAAATCAAACGGGCTGATACAGTAAAAAACACGGGAGAGCGGGCGCACAGGACAATCTCCTGTGCGTGCGATACAGTAAAAAAATGTATTTAAATTAGGCCCGGCGGTGAAAAGAGGTGCTAGGGACACTAGTGCGCCCCTAGCGCCTATTTTTGGACAGGAGCAGCGGCTGTCAGCAGGTTTGACAGCCGACGCTCAATTTTGCCGGCGTCGGTTCTCGAGCCCGCTGACAGCCATGGGCTCGGAAACCAGACGCCGGCAAAATTGAGCGTCCAGTTTTTGGCCCGACAGCCGCCGGCCCATTTTAAATTTTTTCTTCTTTTTTTTTTACTTTGTTTTACCCTTCGGGACCTCCGACTAAATATCGCTATGATATTAAGTCAGAGGGTGCCAGCAGAAATAAGCACCTATGTTTGGGTAGGCGCTAATTTCTTAGAGTAAAATGTGTGGCTTGGCTGCGTCTAAGAGCAGGCTAACAGTGCGCTCCGTTGGAGCGCACTGTTAGCCTGCTCTTAGACGCTTGGCCTGACAGTGATGTAAGATAAAAAGAAATATATATATATATATATATATATATATATATATATATATATAATGCATTAAACTATAATAAAACATCAATAATAATAAAATACATATACAACTTCTCTACAAGGACCCCCTGGGGTACTCCTCCTTGATGAGGATTCATTCCATCCCTGGACTTCTTCACCTTGACACCTGGTCAGCTCCCCAAGAGGTGGGGAGGAAACCCACTCCAAGCCATTCCATGGCCACTGGCCTCTCTTTTGCACTTTTCTGATTAACTCCTCTGGATGAGGAGGAGACATTTCCTTCTTCATAGCTTCAGGTCTCTCCCCTTGAGGGGAAGAGCCATTTCCCCTCGGAGGGTCCCTGAGCATCCCACCCCACAGGTTGGATGCTCCAGATGATCACATTTTCTGGAGGTCCCTATGATGTAAAGGGCAAGGGAAGAAAAAGGGCTAAAACCCACCAGAATTGCCCTCTTTTATATTGCCCACTCACTGTGGACTACCAGTCACAGAACCCAAGAATTTAAGGGAACATACACACTTCAACCTTAACACATTAAAAACAATGTTCGCTATACTGGAGAAGAAGAGAGACAAGGATGATATGATACAGACTTTTAAATATCTGAAAGCTATTAATAATGCACAGAAATTAAACTTTTTTTGATGGAAAAAAACTGTAGAACAAGGGGTCTTGATATCAAGCTCCGGGGGAGTCGAGTCAAGACCAACATCAAGATTTCTGAATGGAAGAGATGGTGGATGCATAGAATGCTCTCAGAAGAGCTAGTGAGGACAAGGACGGTAATGGATGGAATTCAATAGGGAATAGGAGAAACGCAAAGGATTCCTAGTGGTTAAATGATGGAGCCGAAGAAAAAGGTAACCTGTGTTGACTGGGGTAATCATCAGCACAAAGCAACAATTATCCTAATTTAAAAAAAAATGGAAAACAAAAGATTGCTGGGCAGACTGGATAGATCACTTGGGCCTTTTTCTGCCAGCATTTGCTATGTTACTAAAGGGTATGCACATCTCTGCATAAACACACACATACACACACTGATGCATAGTTTAGTACTGAGTGTCTTTATGGCAGTCTCTGTGATTCCTTTGTGAATAACCAGGCCTCCAGAATCAGATTTCAGAGACTGCAAGTTCTCATAACAATTTTCTTTGTTATATTTTACAATTCAGCCTCCAGTGATATTGTTTAAAAGTGAGGTATATACACTTTGATGTGACTTGTAGCATCAAAACATTCCTCAGGGCATTGCTATTTTTGTTGGTGTTCATCATGATATATTGTGTATCCTTTGATTAGGGACTTCTGAAGCTAAAATAGTGTTTTACATGCAGATATGGCTTTGTACAAAATTGCCCGCTTGATATGTGGATAAATCTACTTATTTATTTATTTATTTAAAAACTTTTATATACCGTCGTTAAGTTAGTTAACCATCACAACAGTTTACAGTAGGGCACGATAATGAAAGAATGATTACAACTTAATCATGTGCCATCACAGTACGGTAACAATTTAATATATATAAATCATGTGCCATCACAGTGCCATCACAGTACGGTAACAATTTAATATATATAAATATAATAACTATGTGTGTAATTTAAGCTTGTATATTAGGAACATATTAAGCAGCTTGTGTTTAATATTACTAATGCTTTTGTATGTTACTATGCTTTTGTATGTTACAATTAACAACTTCAAGTTTGGTGCGTCCTTATCAATCAACTGTTTTTCTCCTTCTCTTTATCTTTATAAAAAGCTTGTTTAAAAAGCCAGGTTTTCAGATTTGTTTTGAAAATTTTTAAGTTTCTCTGCAGCCTTAATTCGAGTGGCATGGTGTTCCATAGCACGGGGCCAGCCAGTGACAGTGCTCTTTCCCTTACTTGTGTGAGGCGGGCTGTTTTAACAGAGGGGACAGTTAGTAGAGCCTTATTAGCAGATCTCAGGTTTCTTTGTGGGACATGTACTCGTAGTGCAGTATTAAGCCAGTCAGCTTTTTCATCGTGGATTAGTTTATGAATTATACATAAAGCCTTATATTGTATTCTTTGTTCAATTGGGAGCCAGTGTAAGTCGGCTAGTGTTCCTGTAATGTGTTCATTCTTTTTTTTGCCAGTCAAAATTCTAGCAGCTGAGTTTTGTAATATTTGCAGTGGCCGCATTGTGGATTGTGGTAGTCCTAATAGTAGGGAGTTACAGTAATCAGTGCTTGCGAATATCAATGCCTGTAGGACTGTGCGGAAATTGTTTAGTGTTAATAGAGGTTTTAGTCTACTCAAGATCATTAGTTTTGCATATCCTTCTTTTGTTTTCAATGAGATGTGTTGTTTCATGTTTAACTCAGGATCAATTATTACTCCTAGATTCCTTACTTTGGTTGCTAGCATAGCAGCTTGAGTATTTTTGAATGTGGGTGTTGGTTGTATGTGGTGTATGTTTTTACGTTCAAGGTGTCAGAATTCTGTTTTGTCGATGTTTATTACTAGTTCCATCTGATTTAAGAGCTGCTTGATTATTTCAAGATACATATTGGCAAGTTTCATTGTTTCTTCAATGGTGTTTACAATGGGTAGCAGTAGCTGTATATCATCTGCGTATATGTAATGTATTATTCCAAGTCCCGCTAGTAGGTGACATATCGGGAGGAGATAAATGTTAAAGAGAGTTGCCAACAGGGCTGACCCCTGTGGGACACCGGTTATCAGTGAGACTTTGTCTGAGAGTGTTTTTTGATTTGTACTTGAAAAAATCTGAGCATAAGTTTGCTCAGATTGAGCAGAGGCATTCCCAGGGGTGGGCTTGGAAAGGGGGGTTCCACCTTTGTGTGTTATGTGTGTAAACTCTGGGCTAACGTCCCATCTCAGGACCCCAAAGACAACACCTCAAATACGACTTAAGCTGTTAAAGTCTTCCAGTGATGTTAAACCAAACCTGATGTCCAAGATTTCTCGTTGGGGATGGAGATTATCTCCTGGGCCCTGAGCATTGTTCCATAGTTAATTCAACATTAAAGATTCTTTTATAAAGCAACAATAATCAACAAAAAGCTGATCTGATTTCCAACTTAACTTTTACTGATTAATGATGGAAAATTGATGAGAATATTCAATTACAACGTCTTGTGCTTTACAGTCTTTTCAGACCATTGATCTTTAATACATTTGTGAACTTATACTTATAATTAATTTGTTCTGTGGTTAAAGTCAATTAGTTCTTTTTTTCCTGTTCCTTTCCAATCAATGGGGTAGTTTTTAAGCTTCCTCCCAATAGCTGGTGGCTGAGATGACAATCCAATTTAGATGTATTAATTCACAGTCCCAAGTGTCATATCTTTAGTCCAGTTGTCTCAGACTTTATTCCTCTTTTTTACTCCCTTGGTATCTAGATACTGGTTTCGCACCCAATAGCACCACCATAGGAGGTGAAGCTATTGGGAGCGAAAGCGGATGCGAAAAGGGCCTTACCTTTTTGCTGTCCGCAGTGTCAGCGCAGAGTCGGCCCTGGTGACACCCCAACTCCTCCTCTTCCGGGGCCGACTCCGCCCCGACTCCGCCCCCATCCTGGTATTGCAAGCGATAAGGGACTTTTCGCGTGCAAAAGGTCCCTTATCACGTTTGAGCGGCTTGGAAAATGAGGCCCTAAGGGACATACTTCCCCTACAAGGAATAACTATCTCTCAACTTAAACAAAACTGAAATTATGGTCCTGCAGAATCTGACTGATTGCAGATCCCTAATTCATTTTCATTCCAAAATCAAGAGATTCAATTGTACCAGAAATTAAGGGGCAGATTTTAAAAGCCATAAGCACACGGGCCTATTTTCAAAAGGCCCGGCGGCACAAGTAAAGCAACGGGATGCATGTAAGTCCCGGGGCTTGAAAAAATGGATGGTCCGGGGGCAGGCGGGGGCATGGCCAGAGGCCTCTGCAAGGCCGCTGGGCTGGGGGATCGTGCCAGCAGTTGGCAGGCATGTGCAAGTTATGCCTGCCTTTGGCAGGCATAACTTGCACATGCCTGCCAACTGCTGGTAGGGGAAGGGAACTGCTGCCAACTGCTGGTAGGGGAAGGGAACTGCTGCCAACTGCTGGTAGGGGAAGGGAAGGGAAGGTGGGGGGGGAAGGAAAGATCCCTCTGAGGCCGCTCCGATTTCAGAGCGGCCTCAGAGGAAATGGGGAAAGCCAGCTGGTCTCCCCGAGGGCTCGCTGCGCGGAAGGTGCACTAGTGTGCACCCCCTTGCGCGCACGCCGACCCCTGATTTTATAACATGCGCGCGGCTGCACGCGCTTGTTATAAAATCGGGCGTACATTTTAAAATCTGCTCCTAAGAGTTTAGGAGTATTCCTTGATTCAAATCTTAACACGCTTAGCCAAATTAAGTAGGCAGTCAAATCTCTGCTGTCCTCTTGAGCCTTCCATTCAGTTGTACAGTCCTTAGTGTTACCAGTTATAGATTATTGCAATTTTCTTCTGATTAGTCTTCCCAAATATTTATTGCGTGTCCTGCAAGTTCTTTTGAACTCCGTCACTAGAATGATATCTGCCGTAACTAAACAGGAAAACATATCTCCCATTCTGAAAGAACTCCATTGGTTTCCAGTCAAGCGGATAATTCAATACAAGTCTGTACTGCTAATTCAAGAAATGCTTAAGAGGGACTTGATCCCATGAATCAACCAGCTGCTTCATATCTATTATCCTGGCCATGCATTGTGATCATCTCAGAGAGGGCTATTAGATGTGCCCTCAATGCAGCAGATTTGCTTAGTTGAGTTTCGTGAGAGACTCTTTTTTGTTACTGACCCAGTTCTCTGGAACTCATTGCTAATGGCTTTGAGGACCACTGAATGCATAAAATGTTTTAAAAAGTTGCTAAAGATACACCTTTTCCATCAGGCAATTGAGTGTTGCGAATATAAATTCAGGTACAAATTGTTCATGTTGGGTTTTTTATGTTTAGTTAATATTTGGTTATTCTGTTCTCATTTTTATATTTTATGTATGTACATATTGTAAGTTGCCTAGAACTTGGTATAGGTGGCATATACATTTTTGTAATAAATAAATAACTAAAAAGTCCACACCCTAAAATGGTGGCACTGGGTTTTATAGGTTAGGGACACCACCATTTCAGACTCCCACATGGGAGAGCTAAAACTCATGTGGGAATCTGCTTTTATACCCCCCTACTATAATGGAATATTCCTCTTAGTAGGATCTCATAGTGTTGACTACATGTGTATTGCTTTTTCAAAAGAATGTATGTAAAATTTACCTGAGAAAATTTCAGCACACAGTTTAGCAGGTGTAATTGTTCACATGCATATGTGCATGCACTCCCTTTAAAACTGGTGTAACTTATATGTGTATTTGCCATCTAATTTATGAGGGCTGTTACAAAAGTATTCAGGAAGATTGTGAGGACCTGGATTTTTACAAGGGCTTGTCATTGAAACATTTTACATGCAGGCTTTAGCTCCTTATCTAGGTTTTAGTTGTAGTCCCCTTTTTTGCTTACTTAAGCTACTCCCAAAATGACCTAAACTAATTGCTTTCCTTCCCCTTTCTGGTACCAAGCCGTCCTTTTCTCCAAGTGCTGACTAGTCATGTATCCTAATCTATGATTTTAATCTGTTTACCTATAATCTCTAATAGACCTACTATTTCTTATAATCTTGGTTAGGGTTAATTTTGTACTTATTTGTCTACGGACACTAATAGGTACAGTTATACACAATTTTCCAAACTCCTTTTTTGTTTCTATTAAATGTGTCTTCTATAAAGAATCCTATTGCCTTAACTACTGAAGATCAGACTAAAAATGAATTACTTGAAGTATTTATAGGGACTTTCATTTTTTGTTTTTATTTTATTTTGTCTGGGAATTTCTATGTTAGAGTGAAAAAGAGAAGTCAGTGGAAAAAATGACTTTTGCGCTGATTTTTCTCCCGAGTGTTATATCATCTTCATTTTTCCACTAACCTTTTTATTCTATGATTGAAATTCCCAGGCAAAATAAATTAAAAGCTGAAAATGAAGGACTCTAGGTATTACTAATTAAGCTCCCCTGAACTTTACTTAAATGGGAAAGGCTAAGGAAGTTAGGGCTGTTCAGTTTGGAGAAGAGACGACTGAGGAGAGATGTGATAGAGGTCTACAAAATCATGAAAGGACTTGAACAGGTAAATGTAAATCAGTTATTTATGTTCTTAGATAATAGAAGGACTAGGGGGCACTCCATGAAGTTAGCAAGTATCTCATTTAAAACAAATTGAAGAAAATTATTTTTCACAACTCGAATTCAATGCCAGTAGTTAGTATAACTGGATTTTAAAAAAGGTTTGGATAAGTTCCTAGAGGAAAAATCCATAAACTGCTATTAATTAATAAGTAATAGTAGCTTGAGATTTATTTAATGTTTGAGTACTTGCCAGGTTCTTATGGCCTGGATTGGCCTCTGTTGGAAACAGGATACTGGGCTTGATGGACCCTTGGTCTGACCCAGTATAGTATGTTCTTATGATTTCATAAATGACTAAATGTATCTAAATTATTTCCTTGTCTTTCTTTACCAACCAATATCAAGTTATGTCATGTATTCCATCTCCCAATGAGTAAGTTAGTCTATAACAGAATGAAGATAGAGGTGTGGTAGAGATGGAATGGGGGGGAGGGAGTCCTTCCTTCTACTTTCTTTTTTTTTTTTTTTAATATTTATTAAGTTTTATAATTAATACATCAAGCAGTATTTACCTGAATATAGTATACAGAAATGATTTATAATTTCAATTATATATTTACCCTGTTAACATCAAAAAAATCATCCCTGTCAATCAAGCCCTCAAATGAGATCCTTTACACTATTCCAAGTAAAATTATACAATAAATGCATAACCTATGTAATAAAATTGACTATAGGATAATTATTTTAGTTATTGGGAGATCAAAACTCCTATTCTGAGCCCTTCATGATGTGTCTGGTGATGAGCTCTACTTTCTTTTTAAACCTAAGCAGTAATAATACCCAACAAACAAAAACACAATGCAAATACCTCTTTTAAAAAAAAATAAAAAGAACAAAAGCAATTAATAAAAAATATCCCTCAGCAGTTGAATTCAAGCCAGAAAAACTACAAGAATGGAGTTGAGCTACAAACAGCTAATTTTTCTGCATCATTACATGATGAATATGCTGTTTTCCGCTTCGAATAAATGGAAGAGTGAGCTATAAAAAATAAAATACATGTAAATAGAAAATTAAATACATGTAAAATAATTCAACTTGAAATTAGCAGTAATAGGTAAGGGTGATGGAGGGAGTCTTCAGACTGTGTTTGAAAAGGTGCAAGGACCAATATACTAGCCAGCAGATAGCACCATATGAATGGCCTGAAAATGCAAGATATTTTTCTCCTGGCAACTGACCAGTTCCATAGTATATGCATGGGATTCACAGGGAGATTTTTGTGTTAAAGTTTGTGCAAAATCACAGACTTTAAAACAAATAAACCTTAATTACAGCTCCCTAACATGTAGTTACGTTTCATGCAAAAACACGTTTTTTGTGCAAGTTTGTGATATTTACCTCTGCGAACATAGGTAATGAGCTGCTTGAATAATATTATGTAGCTGATTACCTATTTTGCATTGAAAGTGCGGCCCAATTTGCAAATGCTAAATTTGGCATTCTAAAGACACCAATAGAATGCTTTAATGTGATAGAGTATGCTATCGGCAATTTTAACGCGCATTTGGATGCACATTAGTACATCAGCCTTCATGAGTTAGAGAGTCAAAAGGTCACTGGTTGGACATTCTAAACAGAAGTCACAGCAGTAAGAAAGAACTGCCATCACCTGGGGCTAGATTTTCAACTAAGAAACCAATGTGAAGATAAGACATGAATTCGAAGAGTGAAAGGACTTGGGAGGGTGATGAGGTAGTTCATAGAAGAAACACGAAGAGCAGTTTTGTACTTGAATGAGTCAGGGAACCAGGTGAGTTTCTTGAGGATTGGAGTGATAAGGTCTTTTGGTGAAGGAGGATGGACTTTGCAGGAGTTGAGAACTAGTTTTCTGAATTCACAAAAGATGAAAATCTTAGGCTATGTTACAGAGGGCTGGTGTTACTGAGGGTCACACAATGTACTAGCTGACAGCTGTGAAAGTTCAGGATTATTTTGGCAAAATACACTTGACATGAAAATATCTGTTCCTGTATTTTTAAGTCAATGGCGTGATATGTCAGTGAGGTAACATGTAATGCTGCTAACAGCAATAGGTGCATGCTATTGAGGTTTCATCTTCAGCACAATAAAGTCTGTAGATAACCAAAAGAAAAAAAACAGTTATGCTGCCACAAATTTACCCTGAAGGATTATGGTTTGAATATTTTGAAGCATACTGCTTCGAAGTTCCCATTGCCATCTCAGCATAGCAGGCAGTCATTAGATATCATCACAGACAACAGAATCACAGGCATTGTCATGCGGGAGAACCGGTACTTCCTGTCCTAGTGTTTTCTGTTTCCTTTCTTTAAAACAAGGGATCTTCTTTGCAGCACAAAAATAAACTCTTCTGCCGTCTTCACCAGTAATACTGTGAAAGTAAGTCAGGCTTAATGTTATTGAGGGAACAGAGTACAACTGGAAATGCTCCTGCTATTTACAATTAGCACTCATGGAAAACAGGTTGCCAAACGAAATCCCCAGTTTCATCAGCTAAGCAAGTCATAACTTTTGCAAAATTATGCAGCGCACAGTCTGTTTAACTCTACGCCACTAATGTTATTCACTTATATTTTTCAGAAAGGGAATCTTTGGCGGACTACACCTTAAGAAGAAGAAGAAGGCTGACAAGGGGTTAGTTATAGCAAACAAAGGTGCACTGGGTAAGGCCTAGTAAATAAATATCATAATACTTAGAACAGAGCAAGGGCGTGAGATTTTTTTTTTTCTTCCTGCACTGGAAGCGTGAGACCTGACCATTCCCGTTATTACTTTAACAACTGGTACACCTTGACAGTCACAGCTAAACACGAAGGGGAATTACTTTCTGAGTTAGGTGCTGTCAAAGAAGTTAATTAAAGTTCATGTGAACACAGCATACTCATATTGTAGAATATCAGGAGTAAATGGTGATCAAAGGCTTTATTTGGATCAGAGTAACAAAGAGTTTGAGTGCTTATTGGGGCACAAGTTCAAAGGTATGCAGTTGTGCATGGAAGTGTAATATTAAGATTTTGCATAAGGAAAGAAAATGTGGTTCTAATTTGGTATTAAACATCTAAAACCACATCTGAATACCAAACCAGCTCTCTACATGGGCGCCTAGCTAGTCAGGTTGAATACTGGATACAGAATTATGTACATAATATATATGTCACAGAGATAAAAACATGAGCTGATGCCATATTTTTCGAGTTGAATACAGTGGATTCGCAGAGAGGTTAAAAAATTAAAAAATTAACAATTGAAAAATGTTTAAAAAATTTGAAAAATTTGAAAAATTGACAATTTTCAACTACACCGCGATTGACTATATTACTGCACCGTGATGGGCTTAATGCAAGTTTACTCTAACCACAGATGATTAAAAGACCGGACGGCCTCAAAAAACTGTGGGTTGGCACTTCGTCAGGCTTGCTGATGCGGTATATATATGCATAAACTGATAATATCTGCTATAGCCTATATTGTGAGTGTGTTGACAAGAGACAGAGAGGTGTCTTTTTCCTTTTTGGATGTATGTATGCATAAAATATATGTAACATCCCCTTTTTCGTGGATCACCTTCAGTGGCTACAAGGTATGGTGAAAGACCCTACTGCAGCCCTGGAACAGATCAAAATCAGCATTCAGTTTAGTGCGGACCAGTAAAACCTGGGAGGCCCAAAGGGAACCTTACTCTGAACAGGTCCACACCCAGGGGCCAATGCAATATCGTGCGCTCAGGCTAGCGCACAGCTTAACCAGTGATTGGACACACGTTTTGAACGTGCTAGGATAGCACCTGATGTAATACGGGTATTAGCGCATCCAAAACACGTGTCCAAACTCATGCGTAACTAATAGCGCTCATCACATGTAAATGCTATGTAGGTGAGGCTATTAGCTAATAGCCCAATGCAAAAAATTGCCATATGCCCGTCACATTCTTTTTAATACGGAAAATTTAATTCTAGCCCCGGGGCTGGCATTGAGTCTTGCCGGGCGTCAAGGGCTCACAAAAGATCCTGCTTTCTGTGGTTCTTCCTACTTTTAATATCGTTGCGATACTAAGTAGGAGGAACCACGAAAGCGGTAACATGAAAAGAAAAAAGTCTTGACAGCTGCCAGCTTAGGGAAATGGACGCTTAATTTAACAGCGTCCATTTTCCTAACCCATGGCTGTGTGCAGATTTAGAAAATGGATGCTAGTAAATCGAGCGTCCGTTTTCCTAACCCATGGCTGTGCGCATAGCCATGTTTCCTGGGCGCCCGATGCCAAGGGCGTGCAAGGGACGCACAATTGATTCCTAGCGCGTCCTTTTTTAGCACAGCTCCTCATTTCCATGCTGTATCTGGCACCCAGGAGACTTAGCTGTGCGCGCAATAAAAAAAACGGGTGCCCAGTTTCGATGCACGTTTTTATGCGCAGCTTATTGCATTGGGCCCCCCCCAGTGTTGTTCCAAAGCAGAAGAAAGAATTTATTGCAAAAGATTACATAAATCAGAGTCCAAACAAAAAGCTAGCAGGAGATCTATATTCAGTTACTGTCCAGCTAGCAAAGTTAGCAGGATAAACTTATCTGGCTAACTTTGGAGATACTGCCAGACTTCTTCAAATTAGCTGGATAACTGTAACTGGCTAACTTTAGGACAGCTCTATAGCACAACCAGACTTAGGGCCTCATTTTCCAAGCACTTTACCGCGTGCGATAAATTCGCAAATCAGTAATTTGGTATTCAGGGGGCGGAGTTGGGGCGGAGCATATGTAAAGCGGGAACCTGTTTATCATGTGCGGCGAAACAGCCGCAGTGTTAGCGCGGCGGGCCAGAAAAGGATTATCGCCATCCGAGAGCGAGAGAGAGAGAGAGAGCACCTTACTATAGTGCCTATGCCCTAGACAGGTATTTTAATCCCTATGGGAGGGCCACCTCCCATAGGGATTAAAATAGGCCACTTTCGCATTCCACATGAGACCTACGGAAAGAACAGTGGTCTCTAGTGAAGATTTGCTGGCCATCGGAGTGAGGAAACTCACTCCAAGAGGAGATTTGGGCAACGTTCTCTCCACCTAGCTTGTTCTTGCCCAGGTAGAGTGTCCAGCAAGCTAGGTGGAGAGAACGTTGCCCAAATCTCCTCTTGGAGTGAGTTTCCTCACTCCGACGGCCAGCAAATCTTCACTAGAGACCACTGTTCTTTCCGTAGGTCTCATGTGGAATGCGAAAGTGGCCCCCAACCCCCGACGCTGATACCTAATCCCCACCCCGAGTTAGTAGGTGGCCCTCCCATAGGGATTAAAATACCTGTCTAGGGCATAGGCACTATAGTAAGTCTCTCTCTCTCTCTCTCTCTCTCTCTCTCTCTCTCTCTCTCTCTCTCTCTCTCTCTCTCTCTCTCTCTCTCTCTCTCTCTCTCTCTCATATTAATTTAGCTGAATAATGACTGAGTTATCTGAATATGGACCTCTTGATTAACAGTACAGCCCAGAAAATTCAGCAGAACTCTTAAACAGTTCACCCACTACAGATGCTTCTCAAACTACTCACGTCCAGTTCTGTCTTCCTCCTCCAGACCCACTTTATGAAAACAATCTTGTGTTTCTTCATCCTCCCCTCAGTACCCCAGGTGCTAAAGCACTTCAGGTCTCTCGGCTCGAGGGAACCATGGCCCTTCTCCTGAGCTGTTTCCCTCATGGGCAACATTTTTATTACATTCTTCCAGCCCAGCCCCTTTGGGGAAAGGAAACTCCTAACCATCACTCCTGTAGCTCACACCTCTTGAACTTACCCTGAGCCTCCATCTACTGGAAAGTCCCCTATGATAATCAATACACTATCAAACCCTATCATGTTTCCTTCTAGTGGCTATAGTAGTTCACATACACCATATCTAGGGGTCAATATTCAAAGCTGGCCATTTAAGTAACTTAGCCAGATATAATTTAAATCACCACAGATAAAGGCCAAAATGGTCCATCTAGTCTACCTAGTTGAGATTCATCCATATTGGGTAGACATGAATACAAATTTCTACCCACAACCCAACACCAACTCCCTTTCCCTAGGTCTTCTACCCAGCCATAGAACTCCTTTCCTTGCCAGGATGGACAGGCATTTAAAATGCCATGGAAAGCATCTGCAGTTTTGTTGCAAGTAGTTTTTCCTATCTGAAACAACAGAAAAAAACAATTTTTTTTTTCATTTTGGTTTTACAATTTGGCACGCACTAAAACACAGTAGCGAAACAAAAACCAAATGAAAGTTTCTCCTCTGAACATCCCTAATCCCTATCTCCACCCTCCACACCAGTCCCAAGCAGGAACAAAGTACTGCCACACTGAGAGTCTCCATGGCCTCCCCCAGCCCTGCTGGCAGGACCATCTCAGACCAATACTTAAGCCAACATTCAGATCGCTTTCTATGTCTTATTCCCGAGTCTTGAAAGAATCCCCATTAAAAAAAAAAATACAATTCCAGCCTCCCTGTGTTCATTGAAGTTTGGCTTTTATCCATGGCCCTTGCTTAGAAACCAAAGGCCGCTGTGCCGCAGATGTTTGGGGCTCTAATTGCTGCTCCATGCAGGCCGCGCCAGTGCTTTCTTCAGAGCTGCCAAGGGGGAGCAAGTTTTAAGAGGGAGCTGATGCTTAGCACTGTGCAGTGCAGTCCCTGCCTTCTCCCCACCCCCTCTCCCTGCTTCTTCCAGAAAATACCGGTGACAACAGGGTTAAATGAGAAGGACATCTAGAGAACAGCTGTTTCCCCTGCCTTCAGGGTTCCTTGCCTTAGACAGGAGTAGAAAAACAAAGGCATGAAATCCATTTACTTATTATTTACTTTATTTATCTGATTTATATTCTGCTTTTTGGCACTACAAAGAGGATTACATTCAAGTGCCTTAGGTATTTTCCAAACTGCGAGTCTGCAGATTAATTTCTATCATTGCATCTCTGCTTATTCTCTGTCTTCCTTTAATTTCAGCTCTGCCTCCACATTCGTTCTGGTGTCCTTCTTCCTTTCTCTTTTCTGTTTCACTTCTCTCTCTTCCTAGTGAATATTTTGACACTTTTCCTTCCTTTTCTTCCCTCTCCCTTCCTGCATGCTCTCCTTTCCTCGTCCCTCCTACATGCTCTCCTTCAATTCTCCTTCCCTTTCTCCTCCATTATCTTCGTGGAATCTTTCATTCCTCCTTCCCCAATCCAGAATCCTCTCCTTCTTGGTCCTCGCCCTCTCCTTAGTCCTCGCCCTCTGTTCCTCCCCATCATCCCCTGTCCTCTTTCTCTCTGCTTCCTCTCCATCACAGATCCTCTCTCTCTCTATTTCAGGACCGTTCCCCAGTACTCTCTGCCTTCTCTTCCCATTTCTCTCCTCAGCCTCTATCTCTCTTCTCTTCAATGCCGTCTCTTCTTGCATAGTAATGTAGTTAATAACGGCAGACAAAAGACTAAAATGGTCCATCCAGCCTGCTCAGCAAGTTGTCGTTCCATGCAGGTTCCCCCAATGCCTTCTGTTAAGGGTAGTAACTGCTGCTCCGTGCAGGGACTTCCATACAGGTGTATCAGTCACTAGGTATCCTCTGTGTTTCATTACCACATTTTCTGGGAGATCATTCCATGCCTCCAGCTCCCTTTCCATGAAGACATATTTCCTGACATATTTCCTGAGTCTTCCCCTTTGGAACTTCCTATCATGACACCTAGTTGGAGCTTTTCTCACATCTTTCCACTCTCTCCCCTATCCCTCCTCTCCTACACTTCCATTCCTTTTCCTTTGTCTCTCAACGCCTCCACATCCTTCTTATTCTTCCACATAATCCTTTTTTCCTATAATTTCTCCTTTCCCATCCCTCGTTTCTTACCCTTTGCTCATTCCCTCTATTTCTTTCTCTCTCTTTCCCATCTTCCCCCTGCTTCTTCCCATTTGTCCCTTTCCTCTTCCCCAGTATCCTCTTCCTCAGCATCAGCCCCCTGCATCCCCCAACCTACCCCTTCAGTTCATTTTTCTCTCTCCTACCCTTCCATGGCTTTGTATCCTATCTCCCATCCCTCTACCTCTTCATCATCCCTCATCCATATGTCTCATTTCCCATTCTTGCCCCTTCATTTGTCTCTTTCCAGCATCCACCCCTCTGGCTCTTTCCCCTTCCTCCAGCCTCCATTTTTATCACCCTTCCACCAGCATCCATCCCCTTCTCCCTCTTCCTCCAACATCTACCTCCTGCTCTTCTCTTTTCCCCAGCTTTTTCTATCCCCCTGTTGATTACTCCCCTTCCCCAGCTCCTACTCCTCCTATTGCCCACTGCTTGCTTTCTTCACTACTAGCACCCTGAGCAACTTCAAATCACATAGGCCTGCACTTCCTGCTGTTAATCTCGCAGGATCAACAGAAGGAAGGGCCAGCCTATAAGTTTTGAAGTTACTCGCGGTGGTGGTGCAGAAGAAAATGAGCAAAGGGCTGCTGTGCTACAGGCTCACACCACTCCTCATCTGTGGTCTGAATGGTAGAGTGCCTTCACAGGCCGGCTCAGCAATGTGATACGGTGCCCTTGGGAGCTGCTACCCACCTGTCTCCCAAGTCTGTTGTGTTGGGTGGGAGTTTCCCACTCTTGTTCGGGAGATGGCTTCCCGAAGCGGAAGACTCGCTCCCAACGCGATAGATTTGGAAGGTCTATTTGGAGGCCAGAAGCAATCATATTATATCAAATATTGGAAAGAATGGGTGCTATTGTTGCAAAAGGTTGCGTTTCCCACATCTGTCTGAGAAATAGGCCATACATTCAAAAGGAAAAGAAGCATTCACCATGACATCTCAATGAAAATATTTCACACCATGCTACTTTAGAAAAATACCATTAACTTTTTATTTTTCTAAAGCAGCTAGTAATGTACAAGGTAAATTGGTATAAATACATGGGTATCGATAACAATTAATGGGCGGAATTTGAAAAGAAAGCTAAAAAAAAAAAAATCACAGATCACTAGTCAGGTGGTTCACAGGTCACACATTTTGGTTTGGCCCACTTCTACCTGCAGATCTTTGTTTTAAAATGAAATTAAATGAACAACAAGTGATTTTCCTGAAAGGCAGGTATTTTCTTGTATGGCTATTCTCGGCTGCAGCACTTTCTGGGTATCCCAACCCAGAAAGTAAACAGTGTTGAGAGAGCAGAGTCCTACTATCAAACACCTAATCCAAGGGTAAACAGGATAGGAGGAGAAAGACTCAAGGAAACTATTGCATGCAGAGACTGGAAAACAAAACAATATTAAAATGAGAAAAGCAAAATTAATCTTAGAAATTTGTGGGAGGGCCCCAAATTTAGCATTCTCATCACACCAAACATTTCGTCTTGCTTTGCCAGAAAGGAAGCATCCGTGCATGCAGATCTGTTCATCAGTATCCTGCCAATAAATTATACAAATTTTCAAAGTCATTTATGTGCATAAAACCCACCACTATGTGTTTAAATGGCCTTTTAAAAATCACCCAGGAAGTTATGTAAAAGTGCCCACAAAAGCGGTTTTGCAATATCTTTTTATGCACACAACACAGAATTGCTCCGAGGAGAGGCGGGGTGGGGACCTGATTCACGGTACATGTATACTTTTGCTTTTCGTAAGTAGGTGTGTAAATATACAAGTGCAAAGATACATTTGCTCTTAAGCAGGTGTAACTTTCTCCATGTGTGCCGGCTCCACACACATCCTTGAATGTTCAAAGTGGATTTATATGCATAAGACTGCTTCGTAAATTCGGGCTAAAGTGATTTTAGCCTTATGTGGGTCTTTGAAACTTAGCCTCATCAAATTCATCATGCAAACCCCACACACGAGCAATAAAAAAAAAATTCAGTGCCCTGACCCTTGGACGTCTGTGTGTCGCAGAAATTCACTTACTATCAATTTTTTCTTCTCCTCATCGCAGCCAAAGACAGCACATTCTCCATATGTTGTTCCGTGCTCAACCCCCTGAAGGTTATCCAGCATCACTTTGACTTTTCCTTTCGGAATCATTTTTTTGATTTAATCTAAATTGGAGGTGTGTGGCTGGCCTTGGTCGAGTAGCTCCAAGGCAAAGAGCTAGAACCATGCCGAAACAGGGCAGGCAGCCGTGCCCGCGGAGAGAGCCCGCCGCAGTCTTTCAGGGCAGCAGCAATTCATTTTTAGCTTGCATCAGGGTGGACTGGAGATGGTGTGTGCACCATCAAGACGAGAAGAGAGTTAGGAGTCGTCGGGGCAGGTGGTACCAGCAGCTTGCCCCCCAAGGGAATATATCCCAGCCCTAGGGAGACTAGTACCAATTGTCTTCCAGCTAGTATTAGTGTGCAAGTTAAAAGCAAAACCCCCCCCAAAAAACAACACATACAGCAAGGCGTTTGGAAGCAGGTGGAGCCGGGGAAGGTATTCCAAATCAAATAAAACAATCTTACGGTTTTTTTTTTTTTGGGTTTGTTTTTTTTAAATCTCTTAAAATTTCACAAGACAAAGACTCAGAAAACCATCAGGCACAGAGGAAAAGCATGCGCAGATAACGGCAGCGAATTATTCATTTATTTTATTTTTATTTATTTACTTTTATATACCAGTGTTCGATTTTACATATCACATCGGTTTACATTCCAACAAAAAATGCAGGAAATCAAGCATTGAACAATGCATACATTGAACAATAATAAACATGGAAATTGTTAACAAGGGAGATAAAAACTTGGGAAAGGTTAACACTAAGGGTTGCACGAAGGGGTGCACAAAGGGGAGTGAAATAATTTATTACTTATACGGAACATCAGCTGGAATATGCTGGCATGTTTTAGTAAGAACACGTTTTTTTTTTGGGAAAGCCACCGCGGTCAAAGAGAGAGCAAGCGCAAGTAGACGTGGAATCTCCCCCACCACAGCTGTGTAATTTCCTTCTGAGAATGTGCGTACGGAAGGACCAATGCACCAAGCCATAAGGCGGGCTGCTCAGAATTGCCCTGTTGTACAGCACGCCCCTCACCTGGTGTTAATTTTAATTTGTGTACATTTTGTCAGGTGAACATGACGACACCGACAGCATTCAGGAGGTTTCCGTTGCAGAAGAAGGGACGAGCACCAGCACCGAGAGTTTATTTGCTGATGCCTCAGCTTCCGGTGGTACTGGCTCCACAGCTCGCTCAAAGAAAAGGTACGGTCTTCTCGTCAGTCCTCTGCTGTCGTGTGTGCTCTTCCGCCATGCACGCATCGTGGCAGCAAACCAGTTGGTGACTACACTAAATGATATTTACCAGTGTCTGCTTATTGCTATCAAAATGCGTATTGGTACCAAAAAATAATAAGGCAAATAGGAATTCACCTGCATAAGAGCAGTTACTTGGGTAAACTCCCCCGGTTGAGAATGGCCCTCCCCGCAGTGGCTAAAGGTAAGTGCTGACATGATGCGCGGCTCACGGAAAGGCCCAGCAAGCTGCCTCACTTATCCCCGATGCCACTTCCAACCGCCAGACTACTGCCGTGCTGTCAGCACGCCGGTGCGGCACCTAGGCCCCATCAGGCTTTTGTTCCTCCCAGGCCTCGCTCTAGGCGCGCACTGATTCTTAAGGGGCCCATGGGGGGAACAACCACACTTTGCCCTTGGATGACGTCACGGCCTCAGGCCTTTATAAGCTCTCCTGGCACCATAGTTCCTTGTCAACTATTGATAGCAGTGTGTGTTGCTCCTGCGTTCCCGATTGTCTTTGTTCCTGTGCCTTGTCTTGTCCAGCCTTGCCTTATCCTGTCCATCTCGTCCAATGTCTTCTGTGTGTCTTCATCTACCCTTGGCCTGACTTCCAGATTCTGACTTCTTACCTGGACCTGACCAGGATTGCCTGCCGCCTGGACCTGACCTCTTGCTTGCACTTGACCACGTCTGACCGTAGTCTGCCTTGACCTTGGCCTGCCTTCGATTCAAGTCTGTTGCCTGCCCTAACCCTGGCGTGCCCTCTGACTCTTTCTTACCTGACCCACCTAAGCCCTGCTGGTTGTTAGAACCCAAGGGTTCAACCTGTGGGGGAGGCGGCTAGTATAAGTGAAGCTCCAGCCTGTCCTGCTTCAGGGCATGTTCACCGGCTGTAACGTAGGCCTCGTACGTTCGCCTACGAAGCTGCGTCAACTATGCCACAGTAACGTGTTCACACCATGCCACAACAACAAGAGCTCATACCCACGCCTGGCCTAGTGTGCTGTTTCACAGAATGTGTCACGTTACAATGTGGGGAAAAAAACTTTGCAGGGTTAGAGTAAGGAAGACAAAGTGCATGCAGTGGCGGCAATTTAATTTTTAAATCTCTGTTCATATTTTACCATGTATGCTTTGCACCTGCTTTATATGCATAAGTCTCCTGCTGCCCCCCCCCCTCCCCAAATTTTCAAAGGCTTTCTCTTTGAAAATTAGATTGCAAGTCCTGCAAGCTACCCAGGACCTTTAAAAACTGCCCTCAGGTAGGGTATCCTTATAACTGTGCGCGTTCTGGTAAAGCCTGCACGTACCTTGTATGCTCAGACTTTATCTCATATTTTCTAAGCAAAGTTAACATGCACTAGTTGACTTTGAAAACTTGTGGGTAACTGAGCTGGTACATACGCAGATTAACTTGCAGAAAGTTAAACCTGCTCTTCAGAGGGCTTAGCTTGTACTCATTAATTTATGCGCATACCTTTTAAAATAAAAAGCTGCATGCCTAAATTCCAAACTCCGCCCTCCTTTCCCCCCAGAATGCCTTTCTGAAATTTATGCACTGAGTTCCAGGCTATTTGTAAGAACCATTTATGCACATAAAACACAGCTTCATGCACATAAACTGCTTTGAAATGTCATCTCTATAAGTGACTAGACTCCAAGAAAGAGCAAACTAAAGAGGGAAATGAGTTTCATCCTATTAGTGCTGTTTCAAGCACCTGGTTGATGGGAGCTGCAATCTGACCCCGTTTGGAGACTTTCAGCTTTAGTGTTTGGATTTTATTCTGAACTTCAAGGAAGAACATTTGTATTGCCCATCGGTTATGTTATAGGTGCAGGATGTACTTTAGCTTAATCTTATGTAATCCCAGTGTACTCTAGGTTCAGTGACAGGGTCTGCCAGCTTCCCTATTGAAAAGCCAAAGAAGCAAAGTCTGAACCCTTAAGCACAGTAAAGTAAGATGCATTTAATTGTAATAAATCAAAGTGCTTGGCCTTAGATGCAGTGGATATAACATTCCAAACAGAATGATTTAAAGATGAATGCAGACAAAATACAATTTTTCTCTGTGAATATTTATGAATGAAAACCAAAATATTCAGCCACCCCTTTTTTTTCCTACTTATGGTTCTTTTGATTTTTTTTCTTCACAATCCAATTCCTGAAACAGTCTCTCCCCACTGCAAAGTACTACTGGCTCTACACTTCAACTGGCTCCATCTAGGTTTAAAGCAGTCATAGCATGATGCCTGTAACCCTCTGAGGACCCTGCTCAGGCCACAGACCCTGCAGTTTGCCAGGCTCCTGCTCTCAGGTCTGCTGCCGCTCCCTTCACATCTCAGTAGGACTGAAGTAACCCCACCCTCAGTGGACTATTTTGTTTTGTGCAATTTTGTTTGCACTGAGCATGTGCCATGCCCCTCAACATGGCTGCCTCCATGGCCACAAAAGCTCATTGGGTATGTACCGTGCCCCTCTCTGTTAGTTTTCTGTAAAGGGGAATTCACCAGCACTGACAAAGTCAATGGAGGTTATTCTAGTACCATATATACTTTTGTCAAAACTCTTTACTATGGGAGACTGTTTCCACCAGACTGTCCCATATCTGATCAAGCATGTATGTCTGCTGAGTGCCAGAGATATCTCTGTCCTTACTGTATGCTTCCCAAATGTCTACATATATTCCAATGATTGCACACTGCTTAGGGTTTTCTCTTACTAACAAATATACTTCCACTTTGCGTTCTATTGTATTTTATATCAAAAAGTGTACATTCTGTTTGCTGAATAAGAAAGAAGGAAATAGGGCAAAATAAAGTTTTCCTGGCTAATCATTTACTTATCAATTTCATCAGATCTAAACCAATATCCAGAATCCAAGATCCGGAGACAAAGTCTCAGAATTATCAGGCAAGTATAATGTTAATTCTCAACACACACACACACACATTTATAGGGGGTCCTAAGATGGACAGGGGGAGAATAACCTGGCCGAGTCCCTGCCCATTTTTTCAGGCTCCCCACCTGCTCTGCTAAGGCTTTTTCCCACTGGGCCAGTGAGGTTCATGCTGGCAGGAAAAGAGAAAGAGGGAGCATTGATTAGTGGCACAATTTACATAGCCAGTTGCTGGCCTCCAGGAGGCTCCCTCCGTATTGGCAGGCTTTGCGGGTGTCAGTTGCCTGCGGATTCCACTCAGTGTCGGGTGCTTTTGGCCCTCCCACCCTGTTCTAAAGGGATTTGCGGTTACATTTTTTGTTGAGGGTTATTAAGAGGCAAGGCTTAGATTAGCTAGCGCAGTTTAGCTGGTGGGATTTTGGTTCCACGGCCTCTCAGGTGTCAGCTTAAAGGCAAGTTCCTCATTATTGTACAGCAGAGGTCCAGGGGAGTCGGGGCTGTACGAATGATACTGCCATGGAGATTTGGGTAGGGTCTTGGGTACCTTAGAGCCTAGCGTTACCATGGGTTGTGAGTCCTGCTGGAGGGGATCCTCAGAGGAACAGTTATCTAATTATGACTAGCTTGCTACTGACTGTATGGTCAAATTCAGCAGTGTACCCTATATTTGGGCTAGTAGGTCTAAGGTTTTAGTTCAGCCAGTAGCCTTCAATGTATTCAAAGATCTTAAGAGATATTTTGACTGGTATGGGGGCGGAGGGGGTTGGACAGGAGTCTTATGAAATGTTTGTTCTTCTATGTATGTAGTTTGTGCTAACCTTTTGCTTGATGTAATACATTATGTTATTAATAAAGCTGAGGTCCTCTAATTATCAATAGTTTACATTTTTCGTGAACCGAGAAGAAAGGGTGTGAGTGTCTATGTCAAGAATGATAGATGCACAGAATTCCCAGCACCTTCTCAGCTGTTGGCTCATCTATCTTGTGTCCAGCAGCAGACATCGCCATGCTGGCCCGTGCAACCCCTTCAGGAGAACTGGGGAAAGAGTTGATGTCACTAACTACTTCTGTTTACTGGGAGCACAGTGAATGCACTCAGAATCTGAGAAGCAGAACTTTCCTGTCAGCTTACTGATAAAGTAGAATTTATTTGACTGGCATTTAGCCAAAATGATTCTCTAATGTTAGGGGTGCTTATTGATAGAGCATAATAGTTGTCCTGTAAGATCACTACTAGTTGGGCTGGCTCAGTGACTCAGCGGCCTCTGCACCCCCAGGATGGCTGGGGTCAGGGACGCCATAGAGGCAGTGCTCTTAGTAACATGCCCACCCCCCATCCCGTGAGGAGGGAGACTGAGGCCATCGCTCCCTAGTTGCCAGATTCAAGGTCCACATTAGCTGGATTCTGGTGCAAGTCATGGTTTGTGGCCTCTTACAGAAGACTACCACTGTGGTGGCTAGGCAGAGGAAAAATTGTGAATAAAGGCTCATGGCTCTATAGCTCAATAGAGGTCAGTTCCAATACAACTGGAAGCCCAAAGCAGAAGGAGGAATTTAATGGGCTAAGAAAAGAAGAGTAGTGCTAATGTCTGCCATCCTTGATCAGCTGTGATCAATGCACCTGATCAACACACTCACTGTACCTAAAAAATATCCACTAACACTTACAGGAAATGTATGAGGGAAAAGGGCAATACTTATCACCAATTACAATATAATAGAAAGGATGAGTTTCGTGGACAAATTATAATAAACTTAAATTTATTTAACCAGAGAGACACTTGGTGCTTTTTTCCTTCCACTTCAGTTGACCAGAGGTGAAGAAACCCAGGCAAGGATCCAGGTTTTCATTTATTCCTTAGTAATGGGCCTTAAGATATTGAAATTATTACTCTAATATGTTCATGAAGAAACTTCTGGATTTCAACATTTTTTTTTTAAATTGTAGATCGCCATAACAATCATAGAAGCCCGTCAACTGTCCGGTGAAAACATTGACCCCATCGTGATAATAGAGATTGGAGATGAAAAGAAGCAGACGACAGTCAAGGAAGGAACTAATGCTCCATTTTACAATGAGGTACTGTATACATATATATGTATATATGTACATATATATTTTTTTAAAGTGTAAAAAATTGATAATCTGCTTCCTGGTATTTGAAATAGAACCCTTGAACTGTGACAGATCACTGTCCCTGTGCTAACACCATTACAGATGGGAAGCAGCAATTATAAACCCATCTAGTATGAAGCCCATGTCACAAACCATTCTTTAAATGCTCCTTTCAGTGGTACCAAGGAATTACAGGGCAGGATGAGGATGGGTGCTGCCACTTGTAGAAAGCACGGTTGACGATGACATTTTCTATCTTCTTTTTCTGCAGTACTTTGTTTTTGACTTTATTGGTCCCCAAGAGCATCTCTTTGATAAAATCATCAAACTTTCTGTAAGTACAAAGAAAGCTTTCTCTCATTTTATAAAAAGTTTAAGAGATCCTGCTATGGGTTTAAGGCTGGGATCTGCTATGTTTCTCATATTCGCTTGCCACCAAAAGAAATTATATTATTCACACAACTTAAAAATAATTCTATCCTCCTTGGCATCCCCGCAACACACACCAAGCCGTTACAACTATTACAAAATGCCGCCGCTCGTATACTGTCAAATTCTAAACAAAGAGACCATATCACCCCCACACTTATCGATCTACACTGGCTCCCAATACACTCACGAATACTTTATAAAGCACTCTCCCTCATCCATAAAAGTCTGTTAAACTCAAACCTCAATTGGATCAACCCCCCCCCTCCTTCCCCGTACCTCCAATAGACCCACCCGCCCAGCACTCCAAGGAACCCTACGTGCCCAATCCATCAAATCATTCAAACTCTCCACCACTATAAGCAGAGCGTTTTCTCTCGCCGGCCCCACCATATGGAACTCCTTGCCTTCTGAGATACACATGGAGACCTCCACTCCCAAATTAAAAAAAAAACTGAAAACCTGGCTTTTCCGGCAAGCCTACCACATGTTACCGCCCCTACATAAAAATTCCTCTGTGAATCATCCCCCGATTTCTAACTAAGAATGCTATATGACCGCTGATTATTGTACATTGTTATTTATGTTATAGTTGTATCTATTTATTGATTTTGCTTGCCTCTCAGTATTATCCACCCTCCCTGTTAATTGTATTTTTCGGTTACTTGTAAGGGCTCTGCCCAATAGTTTGTGTTTTTTGTGAACCGATACGATGTGCGAACGGCTATCGGTATAGAAGAGACTTTAAATAAAATAAATAAATAAATAAATTCTCAGTTGTATAAAATTCTGCTGTGTCTTTGAAAATTACATAAAAATACTATTGTATTTGGAAGGCATTGCATTTTTTAAAAATTCTTTACGCTGCCTCCAGGAAATGGAGATGCCAAATGAGCTTCTTTTTCAACATTATAATATTGGGGGTGTGGGGGAGGAGACATTTTTAAAGAGCTGAACTAGCTAACTTTGGGAGTTAGCTGGTTAAACTTCTGCTTTTGAAAATTCCTCCCCTGGCTGAGCCTCTAAATTTAGTTGCCGAAATTTTGAACTTGGGAAAATGTAACCAGTCAAAAAATGGTCAACTCCAGGGGATTTCCCAGGACATGCTTATGACTTAGCTAATTTACACTAATTTTCAGCATTAGCCAGCTAAGATTAAGTGGCTACCTCCAGCTGCACTAAATAGGAGGTATAAATACAGTTGGTCAGATTTTGGCAAGCTAGCGTTAGGGGAATTTTCAGTCATGAGCTGTTGCAGCTACAAATGTGCATAAGATCCCCGTCTACGTTTTAGCCAGGAGTCCTAAGTGCACCTGGCCCAGCCGAATGTCGTCCCCATAGTAACATGGAGTAGGTTTTCAAAAGGATTATCTGGATAACTTCAGAACTTAGCCAGATAAATATAATGGGTTAAAAATTCCGCCATCTAACTGGCTAAATTGGTTTGCATAAAATCGCAAGGTACACACCTTCAGCCAGTTAGAAAAAGGGTGGCTCTAGAGATGTTCATGGGAGGTGAGATTTCAATGTAGCCAGTCGGGGTGGATTTTCAGCACTAACCAGTTAAACCTACCTGTACACCCTAGTCACACAAATAGCTGTCCTAAATCTAGCCAAATAATTTTGTCTCAATAAATTTAGACAAATTTTCAACTACAAACTTAGACCTAGATTTTCTAACCTACTGCGGCGTCGTGAATTGCGCGGTACATGGGGGCGGGCCTGCGAAAGCTGGCAGCAATCGCACCTCTGCGGTGCGATCGCTGCCGGCTTTTGCACCCAATAGTGCCATCATAAAAGGTGGTGCTATTGGGCGTAAAATAGGCAGTGAAAAGGCTCCTTACCTTTTCGCCGTCCACGCTGTCGTCGTGGCATCCGCCCCGACTCCTCCTGTTCAGGTCTTGACTCTGCCCCTTTTTAGTGATTGCACGCGAAAAGGGATTTTTTTTTGCATGCGATCGCTTTGAAAAATGACCCCCTTAGCTGGTTAGACTTAGCTAAAAATTCAGCTTAAGATGACTGGGTAATATTATTCGGTTATCTGGCCCATTCGGTAAATTTTTTTATATTGACCTGACAATAGATTATGTCAGAAAAAGACCAACTGATCCATCTAGTCTGCCTAGTTATTCCAGTCTTCAATGCTATGGACATAGCCCAGCTGCCATAAGTAGAGCATGACCACTCGTAAAATATCACTCCTCATCTAAAACAGTTTTTGATGTCTTCCTTCTTTACACTCAACTATCTTGGGTAGATGAGCATACAAGAACCCCTATTTGGTTCACCCCCAGCCCGCCTCCCTTCCCGTGTCTAAACACAAAGCTTCGTATTACTCTAAATAGCTACTTATCCAAGGCTGGTTGTTGCCTGAACGTCTGGCCCCCTAGGTCTCCATGACCTTTTTGGATAGTATCCTGACACCTAATCTGCTGTAAGAACATAAGAACATAAAAATTGACATGTTGGGCTAGACTAATGTCCATCGAGCCCAACATCCTGTCTCCGACTGTGTCCAATTCGGGTCACAAGTACCCAGCAGATCCCATAAAGTAAGTCTAATTCCTTTTACTCACTCCCAGAGATAATAGCAATAGCTTTCTTCAGTCCAAGGCTAATCTAAAATACATATATATATATACATACATACACACAGCCTTTTTCCAGTCCCTGTAAGCAGCACTGATGATCCCCACAATCTATAGCAGAAATAATCAAACCTCTTCTTCCCAATGATTGGAAATTGTGTCTTGTACCAGGGCACTCAGTCCCAAAAGGAATAAAAGCATTAAAAACTCTGACTCAAAAGGGGAAAACAAAGAAGAGACAGAAAGTGCGGAAAAAACTTCCTCATTTCCAAAAATGAGGAGATAGTCACTGAAGAAAAACAGCTTCAAATGGAAACTCCTCTGCATCGAGCCCCTGACTGATCTCTCTGCTGAAGGCGAGATAGAGAGCAGCAGGTCTCCCTTACCCCTTAGTCTAACCTTACACAGGGACTCCCCGAAATCCTCTTACAGAAAAGGTTTCCAAGAAATGGACTAAAGAAAGTAAATAAGCCAACATTTTGCAAGTCAGACAGAAAGGCTGAACCACAAAAGGCAACTAAGGAGAGTCCTCTTAAATAATTTTGAAAGGACAACCTGCCATCTGAATGATTAACCAAAAATTCACAACTAAAATCCACACCCTAAGATGGTGGCAGAGGTTTGTATAGGCTTAAGAACACACCATCTGCTGTTGTTACATGGGGGAGTCAAAACCCCAATATCTAAATACTAATCTCTCTGTACCTCCCTACAAACTTGGTTCATTCCTTTGGTAAGGAAACCAAGGGTTCCTTACATTTGGAAGGGCTAAGAGCCTGATGAGGATTCCAGGCAGCCAGCTGTGCAGCTGCAGAGGAAGGAAGCCCATGCTGCTGGTAGCTCACAGCTCCCTTTGGGCTCCTGGCCTTACATAAGAATAATTCCTGATAATCGTAAACCCTACACATCTACTGAAGCATCAGTGCTTACACCAAGGCCTCTCCCAGCAGCCCCGGCCCTCCACTTCTGCTGTGGGGCAGCTTGAGAACTGCCTTATAGCTTTTTTTCCTTCAAGTCGCCTAGAACTATCATCCCTAGGCGGGGCATGGGTGGGGCATGAGCAGGCCGGGGGCAACATCATTATGCGCTGTCCCGCTGAAATGCGCACCGGCATCCGACTGGCACACGGAACTTACTACTGCTCTGTAGAGCAGGTAAGTTGGAAAAAAAGGGGGTAGTTGGGTGGTTTTAGGAGTCAGAGAGGAGAAAGGAAAAGGCAGGTAGGTTAGCAAGGGGGTTAGAAAGTTCACTCCCAGTCCGTACCTTTATTGGAACACACTGGGAGGGAACTGGGGAAATGGCCTATCGTGTCGCCCTGCTTTTGTAAGAAAATCCCCCCCCCCCTTGTGTGCACAAGTTTGCACTCGCATACTTGTGTGTGCTGATATAAAATCGGGCGTGCATGTGCGCGCAGGTAGCCAATTTTATAACATGCGCGCGTATTATAAAATTGGCGCGTCCATGTGGCACGTGCCGGGAACAGCGCGCAACATGGAGGCCTGTGCGTGTCTTTTAAAATTAAGTTCTTATTTAAGACTTTCTTCTGTGCGCTGTTACAAAATCAATCCCACAAAAAGACAAACAATGCACCCATTTCCGGGATTGGAGGTTAACAAGTAAATAGATAAGTGCGTGCCCAGCACTACCTGCAGCTCCAGTAGAAGATGTGAAGTTGCACAGAGCAATGTGGAGGCTGGATTTCCAGAGCTTCTCAATCGGCAGCATTTTCTTCTTTCACGATGCACGTGTTAGCATGTATCCATATATGAAAAGGCAAAGCAGATTCCCATCCTTTAATATTCATTTATTTCACAGGTTTTACACAACAAATTGATAGGAAGCATTTTAATTGGGTCCTTTAAAGTCGACTTGGGGACAGTTTACAATCAGCCAGGTATGGAAAAAGTATTCTGTTCTTTTCTGTTTTCTTCAAGGAATTTGTATTTATTTCCCTGCAGAAACCGTTGATTGAAAAATATATTATATTTAGTGACTGATAATAACTGAAGGAGTCTATTATTTCATGGAGTACGGTGGCAAACTCACTCCTTCCCAGACTATGGCTCTATAACACTTAGGGCCTGATTCATCAAGGTCTATTCCCGGAGACATAAGCCTTTAGTGAATCGAGCCCTAAAGATTGCTTTAACACTCTGTCACCCTTTCAGGTTATCACTAGGGGTGTGCAGGCTTTGGGGTTTTTTGGGGTTTTTTTTCATTTTATTCATTTTTGTTTTATTGTTAGGGTGTTGTTTTGTTTAGGGTATTTTTAATTTAATTTTGTTTTATTTTTGGTAGGTGCTATTTGCCAACAACACACACTAAAATCTGGCTGCCAGCCTCATCCTTCCACCACCTAAATGTTAAAAAAAATAAAGCAGCCTCCCTCCTTCCCACGCTTGGCAAAACATTCCCCTACCACAGAGTCCTCCAGACCCCCCTCATCCTTTAACATCCCATCCGAAGGGTCTAAATGGGACAGGCCTGACCCCCATTCACTCCTGGCACAGCTGTGCCGTACTTCAATATGGCATCAGATGGGCCCGAGGCCAGCACTGGCAGGACAGGGCTGACTAAATCTTTCTTCTGCCCCATTTGGACCCCTCAGGCTAAGTTAAGGGGTGAAGGGGATGATTTGCCAAGTCCGGGGGGGGGGGGGCGGGACTTTCTTTCCCCCCCCCCTTTTTTTTTTTTTACTATTTCAGTTGTTTGCTTTTCTTTCGTTTGGTTTCAAACAAAAGCACATCCCGAGTTATCACTGTAAAAGATTTCTAGTCACGGTTCCTGGCAACCAGGGCAGTATCAGTGATAGAGCAAATCTTTAATGACAGATTCATCAGAATATCCCCTCCTTAGTGTGCTGTAATAGCAAGTGGTATGTGTATAAAAATGCAAAAAAGAAAATCACTTACTGAGATTAAAGACATTTTTAAAAAATCCATTACACAAATTTTAAAAAAAGCAATTGAACTTGTTGTCAAACATTTCAAATTTGAAACATTTCTTAGTTTCAAATTTTGCAGCAGGTTCTGAAATTACCTGCATTATGTCCGTTTGCATTTGTTGAAAACATTTTTTGGCACGGATTAAAAAATACAATTTTCTTGGTTTGCTAAATGCCAATGTTTTTTCTGATGACCAGTGTCTAGAATCTGTAGATTAATGGTCCTCGATTTCAGTCCTTGTGAGCAGCTAATAGGTTTGATTTTCAGAATAACCAAATAAATAAATGTAGTGCATGTTGTATTTATTGTTGATATCCTGAGAACCAGACCTATTGGTGACTCACAAATAGGGTCATTCATCAAAATGCGTTATGCAATAGTTATGTTACCGCATGGCGCGAATGCAAATTTTTTGAACGGGTGGGATTGGGGAGGGGTTTGGGTGGGATTAATGATGTTTTTAATGCCAGAAATAACTACACCTTTTTTCCTGGCATTAAGCGTGCGATATGCCCGAAATGGCCGTAACACAATTTACGATAAAGATTGCAAATTGCATTTCTGCCTTTTCTGGGCTTAGGGAAGGGAGAGGAGAGGAGTGGAGTAGAGTAGAGAAAGAGAAATGCTTTGGGGAGGCCTTCACAGTATTCAACTATTTATATCACTATAGGAAGGCCAGCTAATAACTCGAGGTGAGGTTTTGGTGGTGGTTTAGGGTTTAGGGGCCAGTTTGACATGCAGAGTGAGACGTACGAATAGCACAGTACACCACAGTGAAGACTGGAGTGAGGAAAGTCTCATAAAGATGAGATATCTACAATGTTTTCTTGCCCTAGCTTGATGGACTCTATATAACAGGGTACTATCATTTTGTACATCTCACTCTGCATGTCAAACTGGCCCCTAACCCTAAACCACCACCAAAACCTCACCTCGAGTTATTAGCTGGCCCTCCTATAGTGATATAAATAGTTGAATACTGTGAAGGGCTACCCAGAGGCTCTCTCTCTCTCTGTCCCTTTCTCTGGTATGCAGCCATTGTATAACACATGTGCATGATATAAAATAGCCTGGTTATGCTAAATCCCACTTCTATTGCATATGGTGGGGGATTTTTGAAAGTTAAACGAGTTAAGCCAGTTAAACCAGTACATCCCCAGTTCAGGGGTAGGTCCTCCAAACCCCCCCTAGTTTAATAGCCTTCACTCCCCCTATTTAGCTCTGACGTTTAAAACCCCGCAGGTCTGCCTAGTTTTCTTTATTTTATAACTTATACCTCCAAAAGAGCAGAAGTAAACTTACATGGCAGGAGATCTGGGCACTGGGCACGTGCCCGGGCATGTAAGAATTTGCACGCTCATCTCTGGTTCATGCCCCGAAATGCCCCGCCCAGACCCCACCCCCTTATTGAAAGCTTTGGAGATGTGCGCGCTGGGGAGGTACGCGCATATCCAGGCGGCTTTTAAAATCCACACAAGCCCGGCTTATCCACACTTTCCCCAATGAATGTGCCCGCCAGGCTTTTAAAATTCACCTTAAAGAGAGATTGGGGGGGGGGGGGGGGCACTGTTGTGGATCCTGAAGTTAACAGTCTAGGAATTTCACACAATGAGAAAGAAGGAAGATTAGTGGGAGTGGGTGCAGTGCCCTTTACTGTTAATGTATTTTGGTATCAACATGACTACAATTTTTGATCCGCCCTCTCCCCCTCAAGCTCTTCTGTTTTTAATTGCAATAATAGGAATTTACCTGTGAGCAAAAAACCACGATGAAAGGGTCACCGAAGCAGTTCCATTTCTTGTTTCATGTTTTGCAGGGCACCAGTTCTGTGATAAGTGGGCCATTCTCACAGATCCTGGTGACATTAGAACCGGAGTCAAGGGATACCTGAAATGTGACATCAGCGTTGCCGGGAAAGGAGACAGCATTCAGTCTAGTCAGAAAACCAGCGATGCCGAGGAACAAATTGAAAAGTAAATACCTCCCAGCTTCATCGCTTTGTGTCTGTCTTGTTTTGGGTGAGCTGGCAGAGATTAAATCCAGGCTCCCAAATCACCCACATTTCTAGCAGAATGATAGCCATCAACCTCAGCAAAGAAAAACATTAAAATCCTGGAAATGGTTCCTTTAGTTTTTGGCAAGGAAGTGCATAGCACTTCCTCTAGGCCAGGCCGAGCTGGCCCTCCCATATAATTCTGAAGCTATATTTCCGGTAAATAGCCGAGGAAGACATTTGGCTGTTAATATGATTCCATGATGCTTACGCCAGATTTGCTGCACATCAGGTAATTGTAGTGGACAAACAATTAATTATATATCATTTACATTTTGAGAGGTAGGATTCAGTGATGAATCCACAAGTGTGAGGGTAAGGATAAGATTGCAATATTCTTTAAAAAAAAAAAAAAAAAAAAAGTATTTCTGTGTTACAAGCACGATCCCAGTGTAGATGATACAATGAATTGACTGTCTTTGATTTGTTAATACTAAGGGGATAAACTCCTATTCTATTTCAACTTGCCTACACTTACAGTGATGATAAAATAATTTCATATATTAGGTGTTCTGTTTCTTTTAGCACCTATTTGTGGTGTATGTGGTTCAGTTACTATTGAAGTCTCCTTTAAGTAAAGTTAAACTGAGTTATATGAAGAATATTTTAGTACTTTCAGAGGCTAATTTTGAAAAGTCTGCATAGCAGCAAAGTTTGCATTTACCAAGTATTTTCAAAGTGAACATACGGGCGTAAATTCATTTTGAAAACACTCGGGAAATTGATCCAAGCATGCGCACGCATTTCCACACACAAACTTACTCCTGCTCCAGACTGGGCTTAACTTGTGTGCAGTAATTTATGCACATACGTATTAGAATCAAAACATAGTGCAAACATTGCAACTCTGCATGTCCCTTCCCCTACTCCCCTTCCCTCAATGCGTTGTATTGGTACTGGCCCTTTAAAAGTGACTTTTACATGGGAAACTTTAATCAGTAGGGGACTGTTGTAAAAAAAAAATATCTTTAGAGGTATTGTCTAATAGAGTAAAATAAGATGGTTTATTCAGACTAGCAAACCTTGAAGAGATGTGCCTCCTTTATGACCGGCTCTTCACTATCGAATTCCCTTCCGGTAAATATATGTAATATTAGAGATTGTTTGTTTAATATGTACTCTGCTTCAAATTTAGGAGGAGCAAACAAAAAAATTATTTTAAATAAATACATAAATATTTTTGCACAAGTCTAATCAAATTCTAAAAGTGTGTAAATTGCTCCCATAAAAAGATATGTTATATGCGTGACTGTGGCAATGGAATTGGCCAGAATTATGATAGCCTTGAGCAGAATTTAATATATTACTACAGTACTTACTCCTTATCATTTCTATAGGACTACTACACACATCTAGTATGAGAACCACCATAGGTGACCAAAAGGCAGATATATGTTTGTGCGAATAATTGTTTGTGAATAACATGAGGGATGTGTGAACACTCTTCCTCCTGTGTACTCCAAATATCTTTCTTCAAATCACGATCAATACCTTATTTTTTGTAAGACATTTCCCAAATATCTCTTTTTACAACTGTTGATATTCAGTTTTGTTTTCTTTTGATTTATAATGTTCACTTTCCAGAGGCAAAAATATTTTTGGTTTGCACGGGCTGCTGACATTTCAGAAGACTTACTATCTACCAGGAAACATTTCAAAGTTGCCTAATATCGTGGGACTCCAGCACTGGAGTGTCACAAACAGGTCGGGTTTTCAGGACATCCACAATGAATATGATTGAGATAGATCTGCACGCACTGCCTCCATTGTATGCAGATCTACCTCATGCCTATTCATTTTAAATATCCTGAAAACCAGACCTATTTGTGGCATTCCAAGAACAGTGTCGCCTACCCCTGTCTTAGAAGGATTTGCGAAGTTTAACTAATTCTCTGATGGAGAGAATTTAAATGGGGCCTTTTACCATTAGCAAAGCTTACAAATCTCTTTAAAAAGGTTTTTAATCAAACATAATTCAAAAGCATTTTAATAGATTTAATTGTCTTTATGCTTGGAAGAATCAGTGACTTTTTTAACCTTATCTACCTGATTAAAATATTTATAACTTTATGTTTGGCATAATACAGCCTGCTCAGATCTGAGCCTAAAAACTCCAAATTACTATTACTTATTTATATATTGGGACTAATCCAAGTCAAACCGAGATTTAGCCTCCCCCTCTCCAGTTCATCTGATCTGGGGACTAATAAGATCTTAACTAGGTCACAGCAAAATCATGTGTTCTCTTTTCATCATGGTTATAGTAAAAGAACATGACTCTGCTTACCTTAATCGTTTGTTTTACTCTGACTGCAGGAACCTCTTGATCCCCAAAGGATTTCCAACTGAAAGGCCATGGGCCAGATTCTATGTGAGAATCTACCGAGCAGAGGGCCTCCCGAAGATGAACTCAAGTATCATGGCCAATGTCACAAAAGCCTTTGTAGGAGACAATAAAGACCTTGTGGATCCATATGTGGTGGTCATGTTTGCAGGTCAAATGGTAATTACAGTAATCTACTAGTCTTATTAGAATGTTTTGATTTATATATATGTGCTTGCTTCATTATGCTCATTGACCAGGTGACTCAGATAAAGACATAAGCCATGTTTGTGGTTGAGGTCGACAAGAATGATGGAATATATGAAAACAATGGAACAACAGGCTCATCATAATAATTAGATACATCATTAGTCATAAGGTTTACAAACATGCCCAGTTATCAGATATCCTCGTAAAGCAGATTTGAAGCTACTAAGACTTATATGAACATTGAGGGCCAGCAAATAAAAAGAACCTTTTTTCAAATTCAGTGTTGTTCTGGGACAACTTTGCTTTACTTCTGGGAAGAATACATTTTTCTGCACATGGGAGCAGGGAGTCCAGAGTAATTGTTATGTGTCAACCTCAGTGACAGAATTTCCTGTCTTCCATCTAGTGGAAGTCCTCCATTTTGCCTATACAACAGTGATAAAGTATATGGATTCTGGAGACATAAAAACACATCTCCAACATTGTGATACACATTTACTGCCAGATATTGGAAGGAATAGTTTCCAGGCTGTTATTTGTCTGCATTTAACCAACTTGTTATTTATTTTATTTATATTTATTTATTTATTTAAATTTCTTATATACCGGCATTCGCGATGGGAGTCGCATCATGCCGGTTTACAAATAACAAGGTGTGACAACAGAATAAATACTTAATAACTTAAAAACATTAACATGTGATAGAAGAATAAGGTAGCAGTTACAATAAAACAGGGATAAAATGCAACTTGGAATGAAGAGAAGGCAAAAGAGAGATTAACACTGAGATAACAAAAGAATGACCAAGGTAAATAAAACCAAGGTAAATAAACCTGCCTCATTAAAAAAGATCTTGATCTATATGATCTATATATATATATATATATATATATATATATATGTTGATCTATATGATTTGGATTTTAGATTTAATTACTTGCCTTTCTTAATCTGAGCTCGAGGTGCGTTACAATACTACTACTACTTCTTAACATAGCGCTACTCGACATATGCAACGCCTTGCAAACAACACACAAGAGACATTCTCTGCTCAATAGAGCTTACAATGTAAACAAGACAAAAAAAGGTCACGAGTCAAACAGATACAGTAGATGCTCCAAGTTGAATGCTAGTGAATTTACCTGTGTAAAACTCAATTTTATGCATGTAAATTCGGCCTTCACAGTCCAGTTACCAAGATTTTTAAAATCTGTAAGTGATTCAAGTTGGGACCCCCTCCTTCATTTTGATGTCTACATTGCATATGTGCCGAAAATTTGAGGCTAAAATATTCCTGGTTTGAGTTTGACAGAATTATTGTATTTTCTACAGGTTTGCTGGGGAAACTGGCTGAAATTTCCCTTGCGTATTTATAGAATCTGAGTAAATTTGATGCATCTTTGCTATGGATTTGCTGATATGTAGGAATCCAAATTGAGTTTGCCTCTTGGGGATGTTTCTAAGCAGATGAAGCTCTTCAAACTCCAATGCAAATTTTCTAGTTCAAGTGGTTCACATAAAAAAAAGTTTGCCAGACTTAATTCAATGGATCCCCCAATTTTTTTATGGTTTCAAACTAGTTTGGGAACTTTTTTTTTTTTTTTTTTTTTAAATCAACTTTGTGCAACTGTAGCCTACATCAATGGCCATCTTAATTTCTAAATTTAGTTGTACATACTTAGGGCCTAATTTACTAAAAAAAAATGTTCCCCACAGAATAGGGGAAAAGCTATAGGAATGAATTTTCAAAGCTTTACACATGTAAAAACGAGCAAATGCACTACTAGAGTATTCCAAGTATTATGAAAGTTGAAAATATGTGCGTGTAAAAATAGGGGAGTCTAGATGCATTTTAAAAGACACAGGTGAACATTTACCAAATTAATCACTTATCTGGCATAAGTGATACTGAATGTGTTTATTGTGTAGTATTGAATGGGTCGGAGATCTGGGTGAACTGGCAGAGGTCAGGCTGAAGAACCAGGTAGGTCTCAATGATCTGGAGAAGGACTGGGTGACCCGGTGGGTTAATTGGTAAACTGATTACTGTTTATTTACCCACACGTATTAAAATTGGCTGACTTACGCTCACAAATCTGGACTTATGTAAGTCCTACTTTACTTTTGCGTGTAAATCATATTCACGTATATTTTTTAAATATTAGAAGTATGTGCATTGAACGCATTGATATACATGGTTTTAATGCATAACATGTATTTGCATGTAAGCGGGATAGAGATACATGTATTTCATGAACAGCACATATATCGTACTGTGTGGGCTAAAAAAAATACTTGCATATATCTTCTCGCGTGCATATATCTGCCGCCACGCACATTTGTTTGAAATTTATCCTCTTACAGGTGAATTTTCAAAAGGAGTTATGCATATAAATGTAACATACTGTTGTAGCGATTTTCAAAGCACATTCACTCACATTAAAAGAGTTGTGTGCATACAAATTAGCATATGTACATGAAAATAGCACATATTCACACAAGTGCTGTTTTATAAACCTCAAACATTCACGTGCAAGTAATGTGTGAATAAATGTTCTCATATAAAAAAATAAGGGTGGACTAGGGGCATTCAAGGGTGGGGCCACCATTTACATGGATAAGGTGCTATTTTATAATCTGTGTAAACGACTCATATACTGCTGTTACCTGTGTATGTTCACATCTGCTAATTATCTGATGTAAGTTAGAATAAAATTATTTATAGCCAAATACTGACTGGGTGAGGGATCTGGGTAAACTGGGGGAGTTCAGGCTGAAGAACTGGGAGGGGGGGGGGGGTCCTTGATGACCTAGAGATAGACTGGGCAAACTGGTGGACTAATTGGTAAAACTGTTAATTTCTTTCACACACCATGTAACAAAATGTAATGATTTACACATGTAAAAGCTAGCACATGCTAAGGAAATATGTGATTTAAATGTACTTGTGTAAATGATTACACACAAATACACGCGCCTAGCAGACTTGCGGCACTTATACGAATAAGTCTTAAAAAGTACCACTTGCTGGATAAATGGTGTGCATTTGCATGCATGATATAAAATACATTAGCATGCGTGCATGTGTGTCCATATAGCTTTGTATATGGGCGCGCTCACGCATATTTTAGTGTTATCCTCTCTGTGCACGTAACATGGGTAAAATCTATTGTCAATTCAATGGCATATACTGTAACAATTTTCAAAAGCCCACTTACATGTGTAAAGGGCATTTACACATGCAAAATTCAGTTTTAAGTATGTAAATCATAAAAACATGACTGTCACTCAAATGCTTCCCTGAACAGCATTGATGTTAACTGCTTTCTGAAATCCTTTTCATCAGTTTAAGATCTAAGTTGATGAGGAAGAAAGTTCCATATAACATGGAAAAATAAGAAAAGGCCCTGACCTTAGTTCTTTGTAAATGATAGGCGTTATTTGCAAGTACCCTCAAAAATGTTTTATTTGCTGATGGTAAATTACGACTGGGTCTATACCATTCCAGTTCCTTTTGTAGGCCGCATCTCTCACCTGAATTCAAAAGCTTATGCACTACAGTAATGATCTTAAATTTGGATCTCAGCCCCACCGCTAACCAATGCAGCTCCCTTAATCAGGTTGAATATGATCACTCCAATGCAGTCCCATAAGGATACGTGCGGCGGCATGTTGAACAACAAATTAGTTGGTAAAGCCTCATAAAGAGGGTTGGAATAAGTTAGATGACCTAGAACCAAGGCCTGAAGTGCAGTCCTAAACATGTCTTTCGGCAGGACATGTTTAACTGGTTTTATCAACTTCAACTTAGAAAAGGAAGATTGAGCCAGTCGATGAATGTGAGAGTTCAAGGTCAGCTGAGAATCCAGTAGGACTTCCAGATTCTTTACCTCAGTTAGGATGGGCAAAATAGTGTTCTCAGTTATGATTGGAGAAACCTTTAGAAGTAATGTTGGTGAACCCACTCACAACAATTTTATTTTTGTTAGAGTCAGAACTAATCCACTCTTTGCTAACCACTGCTTTACCCTCATAATATATGCTTGAAAAAAGGGCACTGGAAACCTACCATCATTATTACATGGAATAGAGATCTGCACATCATCGGCATAGATGAAGTATATCAGACCCAGTTCCCTTAACAGCCTTCCCAATGGGGAAAGGTAGAGACTGAAAAGGGTAGACGACAGTGCAGATCTCCCAGTCGCACATCCAAATCAATATCATACCATCTGGATTTAGTCTCTTCGATTTGGACTTGCGGTTATCTCCCATTTAAGAAAGAACCAAACTTTCCCCCGAAATTCCAAAAGCCTCCAACCAGGACAACACATCAAGTTGTATGAAAATGCCCACCTTGCCCTGAACCAAATGATATAACAAAGTGTCCATCAAGGACACTAGTAACAATTCTGTATTCTGTCCCTTGCAAAAACCAAATTGGTTTTCGACAAGGAGACCATGCTTAGCCATGTAGTCCTCCAAATAAAAAAAAAGCAATACAGCCTTTTCAATAATTTTTGCCAAGGTAGGCAAATTAGAAATTGGGCAAAAGTTAGAAAGATCACCAACAGCTTTATTTTTGTCCTTTTGTATTGGCCTAACTGTTGCCTTGTTTAATAACCCAGGCGTATCAGGGATTGGTTCTCAGTGATTAAAAATCAGACTCAAAGCGTGTCAGGCCCATTAAATATATTTAATTAAATCTGATTAACATTTTCTGTCTATTAAAAACAGATTTGAGTAAAATGTGGCCCTATGAAACAAACTTGCTGGTATTTGTGTCATTATGAGTTATAGTTCTCCCAAAAAGACACACGGGTAAAAACAAGATATTCAGTGTTTCTCTATAGACCAGTGCACAGCTGCTCACACATAAATGCAAATACAGTGACTAAGACGGTAACTTTCAAAGTGGCGCGTGGTGCACATGTGTGCACATCTGTCGGCTCACACCTGGGGACGCAGCTAGTTTATATCATATGTGCACGTTTAAAATAGATTTGCCCCACACACACTTAAAATTGAGCACACATGTGCTCAATTTTAAGTGGGAACGAGCATGTGTGCACAAATCCTGCTTCCACCATGTAAGTGGGGGATTTCAAATTGAAGCGCGCTGACATAATTGCCCATTTTACCAATTTGTTCCCAGTTTGCCCAGTTAAGAGATAGGATGTCCAAACTCCCCTAGTTTAATAGGCCTCCTTCCCCCCTGTTAGACCGCCCACCCTTAAAAACCCACCGATCTGTTTAGCTTTTTTTTTGTTCTATGACTTACACCCCATCCATAGCAAAAGTAAAGTTACACAGCAGGGGACACTGGCGTGCACTGGATCGCGTAAATATTTATGTGCTAATTTCCATATAAAATCCAGGAACACCAATGCCCCGCCCAGAACATGCCCATGGAATGTATGGAATGTACGGAAATATCCTGGCGGCTTTTTTGGCGCGTGCTGGCCCGACATATTAGCGCTTCCCCTAATTTTGGCGCATGCCAGGTTTTTAACGTTCACCTTTATGTGCTCACGTTTATTTCTTGGTCAATGGATCTTCCAGATATTAGTAGGAGCTGAATAAAAATGTTCATTTTGATCCAATTAGAATAAAGGGGGGGATCAACATTCAAACTGCCCCTCTAGTTGTACAGTCCATGGGTGCTTTGTACCTGAAAATCTTGTGCCTAGTTTTCAAAGGGACTTTGGACCTGTTTTTTGTGTTTTCTAATGCAATATTTCAGAGGTCAAAACACCGAGTTGGGCCCATTGCATTTTTTTGTGCGACCACCTCCTCCCAGTATGGACTCTTGTGCCTCATACAGTGCTTTCTGGGGGCAATTCTCAAAGGGATTTGCGTGGATTAATGGGAAATTTTCAAAGTTACCCATGCTGAGAGCTGGCATACTTTTCCCCACAGGGAAAAAAACGGATGGCCTATGGACCAGGGCTGGCACCAGGAGATTCCTCCTGCTTTTCCCTGTATTACTTTGCACCTACAAAGCATGCGGGGAAAGAGCCTGTCTTTGGCACTGGCCAACAGGCAAATATTTAAAGGAAAATGGTGCAGGATGCTTCCCTTTAAACATTTGCTTGCAGCTTCTACTGGGCTTCAAGTTGCTGGCTTAGCCACTGAAAATTGCCGCTTTCTATTACGCTACTAGAAAATATGAGGGTTAATAGAAATTTTGAAGCAGTTCTACATTTTAAAAAGGTTGAAAAGTCATCATAACAGAAACCATAACCTAATATGCTACATCAATCTTTTACTTTCTTTTGTGATTACCTGATCAGTGCTGAGTTGAATGCCAAGTGATAATAAGGACATTTTATGCCAGTTCTTGATAACTTATGAAATAAATCAATTTTGTTTTTCCTCATCCATCAGCGAGATGATTTTGAAGTTATTTTTCTTTGTCTCTTGAGATGCAGTAATGCACTATGAGCCTGTTTTATTTTCTGTATGAGAGGACCATAATATTGGAGGATTTCTCAGGCCATTAGGTATCCTAAGAAGTGTATGACGAGAAACACTACAGTATGTGCTGTATCATCACTTTTGATGGATCATTTCTCCAAGAAGAATGCCAAGTTTCCTGTGCTACTCAGCACTGAAAGTTTAGCTTATAAATTTGCTAAGACAGAAAGCCAGACCAAAGCGATTGCCCAAGCATAAGTCCACATCTGCCCCTGCCTGCCTCCCGCTGGAAGTGGTGATGGGATTGAAGAATGAATTAAACAGGCTCAGAGAAAGTCAAGGTTGCTGCCAGAGATCAGCACGGTCTGCATTTACTGCAGTAGTTAGGGGAAACAGGAAGATCAGATATTTCTTGCTGTCCTTATCTGCCATCATATTGAGATGCTTCTAGGATAAATCATACAGTAAACACACAAAATAATAAGTATATTTTGTTTCTCAACCTGCCTGTGTTTCACTTCAGGGTCGAACAACAACACAAAAGAACTCTGCTGCTCCTGTATGGCATGAACAGATTATCTTCAAGGAAATGTTCCCACCGCTGTGCCGTAGAGTTAAAATCCAGGTGTGGGATGAGGGAAGCATGAATGATGTGGCCTTGGCCACTCATTACATTGACCTGAAGAAAATCTCTGATGACCAGGAGGGGGATAAAGGTACAATAGTAAATGTTTGTTTCTGTCAAACCCACTGAAAACCTGAATTGCGATGTGCACTAACATTTGCATTTGTTGATATTAGAGAAACAGATTTTTTTCAATAGCCATAGCTCATTTTTTCATGAAGACATTTGAAAGAGTGTAAAGCAAGAACGATCACCCTTGGCATGCATGCCACGTGGTAGCATGCAAACTCTTCTTTGATGCTCTCCTCCACCCACTCTGCACACTGCTCACTGAAAAATGCTCACACAAAATAAACCAAAACACCAGTGGTAAGAACTTATAAATACATAGCAAAACCACAGTAATATGAAGTCACAGACAATGCAATCTTCATGAGACCTTCATAACACTGAGCTATATGTGTTTGCTTAGGGCCAGATTTTAAACAGTTGACGCACATAAAGCCCCGGGACGCATGTAAGTCCCGGGGCTTGCAAAAAGAGGCGGGGAGGGATGGGGTGTGGGCAGTCCGGGGCAGTCCAGGGGTGGGGCCAGAGGTCACCACAAGGGTTGGCCGTCGTGCGCAACTTACTTCAGCCCCAGGGCAGAAGTAAGTTTTGAAATAAAAGAACAAAGAAGGAAAAGGTAGTGGGGAAAAGGCGGGTGAGGCAAGGGAAGGGAAGGTGGAGTGGGGGGGTAGGAATCGGGGGAAGACAGCGCAGCTTGGTGCGCGCATGGTGCACAATTGTGCACCCCCTTGCGCGCGCCGACCCCCGATTTTATAACATGCATGCGCCCGGGTGTACATGTGTGCACGTGCACATGTATGCCGTGCATGCTCCTTTTAAAATCTACCCCTTAATGCTGTTCCAATTATGCTTTTGGAATGCAAGGTGTTAAAGACGCTCAACTCATAGGTCTCATAATTTTGTAAAGCTTTTTTTCAATATCAAAAAAGTGCTCTCCTTAAATGTGCACTAATCAGTGAAAGATAAAAAGTGAAAGAGCATGGTACTTATCTTATTTTAATTCTTATCCCAAATAATGCAGCAAATCTCTTTTGATGTAATCTCAAAACTTAAGTCCAAATTCTCTCTCTTATCATCGGATCTGTTTTATATTGAAAGCCCGACACGCAGCGTGTTTCGTTTCTTCTTCAGGGGCATCGGGAATATCACTACAATACTATAGAAAATCAAAGAATTACCTTGTTGTCAAGAATTGAAATGCATCATGAAATAAATTATTTACAATGGTTTCTCCAGGTCAGAAAACAGAGTTTCAAAGTGCTCTGCAATTTGCAATTTACATTATAGAAGCATGCGTTTGCATTATTAGACTTTCTAATATTTAAATACTATAGGACCAATAGGAAAATGTGAGTACAAAAGTAGCCAGTAGAAAGCAAGAACTAAAACAGATTGACTAATCATCTGATACTAAACCATAGTATACCAATTGATGGCTTCTTCAACCCCCTTCGGCAATTTAATATCCAATCAGAATATCCATTGTTGCTCCGTAAATTTAGCTGCACTAATGTATCACCAGTTCAATTGGAAATGGGTATAGATTCTATGACTGACCAAATTAGATAATCAAATTTGTGTTGAAATGTCAAACACTGTTTAACTATAGGTGTGTTCTTCCTGCAGTGTTCACTGATACTTATTTTAATTGCCCAAGATGATCTTCCAATGTAGAGTAAGGGCCATTTACATTGGAAAAAATGAACTACATTTAGTGAATTACAGTCCAAATAACTTTTTCTTCTAAACACCTCATGGGTGTTGGGATGTTGCCACATCTTGCCAGGAAGCATATTAGTGCTTATATCACACTCATTACATGGATGGTGTCCCAACATCAATCCATTGGGTAACAGCCTAGTCTGAGAAGGCAAATCCATTCTAATGATCTGATTTCTGATATTCATGCCCCTACTGTAAGAAATCAGTTATTTGTACTGTAATTCATTAAATGTAGTTTATTTTATCCAATGTAATTGGCCCATACTCTTCATTGGAAGAGCATCTCAGGCTAGCGAAGGTGTTGAATGAAGCCATCGATTGGTATACTATGGTGTTTGTGTTCTTCGAATTCTGGGCTGATTTATTAAAATACATTTTAAAGAGAAATGGTTTTCCTCTAAGCATTCCATAGTTTCTAAGGCCCATCACAACTCTTCTGCTTCCTTTCCAGGCTTTTTGCCTACCTTTGGGCCAGCATGGATCAATCTCTATGGCTCCCCTAGGAGCTCCAGCGTAATGGATGATCATCAGGAGCTCAACGAGGGCTTTGGTGAAGGTGTCTCATTCCGGGGTCGCATCCTAATCGAGATCGCTGTGGAGATCCTGTCAGGTGGGGCGCAGGAGTCAAAATTTTCAAAGATCATTAAAGAAATAAAACTACCTGCAAAAGACGCTAAACCGTCCAAAGGATCAGGAAAAGAAAAAGGAGAGAAAGGTGCAGAGGAAACTAAGCCCTCCCAAGCAACAGATAAGACCAACTCCACTCAGGTGGAGGTTGAACATTTTGATGTACCTCCAGAGGTTAGTGTAAAATACTTTGGCTGCTGCTTATTGCATTTGAAGTATTAAAGTATCTGATTGGATTTAGTTACAGAGAAGGGCGACCAAATTGATAAAAGGGATGGAATTGCTCCCCTATGAGGAAAGACTAAAGAGGTTAGGGCTGTTCAGCTTGGAGAAGTGACAGTTGAGAGGGGATATGATAGAGGTCTTTAAAATCATGAGAGGTCTAGAACGGGTAGATGTGAATTGGTTATTACTCTTTCAGATAACAGAAGGACTAGGGGGCACTCCATGAAGTTAGCATGTAGCACATTTAAAACTAATCAGAGAAAATTCTTTTACACTCAATGCACAATTAAACTCTGGAATTTGTTACCAGGGGATGTGGTTAGTGCAGTTAATGTAGCTGGGTTTAAAAAAGGATTGGATAAGTTCTTGGAGGAGAAGTCCATTACCTGCTATTAATCAAGTTGACTTAGAAAATAGCCACTGCTATTACTAGCATCAGTAGCATGGGATATACTTAGTTTTTGGGTACTTGTAGCCTGGATTGGCCTCTGTTGGAAATAGGATGCTGGGTTTGATGGACCCTTGGTCTGATCCAGTATGGCAATTTCTTATGTTCTTATGTTAAGTTAGTTACTATCTTGTAGGTCAGGAGTGGCTGACTCCAGTCTTCAAAAGGCACAAACCGGTTACCCCCATGCAGAAATGTTATACCTAAAATTACCATATAATGGAAATAGCGCTAGAATTTTTCTGGATCCTTGTAAAAACAGTCATTAGAAGTATTTTTCAAGCATTTCCAAATATTTTATTCAGAACACACATGAAAGTTTTGGTCCACTGACACGGACCATGTTTCACCATCGGGAGGGACTGAAGCCCAAGGAGGGCCACAAGGGGCCCCTTGCGGTTATGGCTCTGACTCACAGTGACGACGACTGGCGTTTTTCAAATCCTTTGATGGAGTCTTTTAAGGGCTTGACATCTACGAGTCTCTTCAAGCTATGCACTGCTAGTTTTGTTCAGTGCAGTACTTATCCGATCTTCTGCCACTCCCCTACCTTTATTTCTTTGAATTGGACGGCTGCTTGCCGTTGTTTCACACTTGCTCCATTCTTTCTCCTTTATTATGATTACCGTAAGGGTCTCCCTCTTCAAATTGTTCTAACAATTTATCTCAGCATTTCCACGACACATTTGAAGATCACTGTTGAACTCCTTGGGCTTCTGTCCCTCCCGATGCAGCCCTTGTGGTGAAACACGGTCCATGTCGGAGGACAGAAACTTCCCTGTATGTTCTGAATAAAAGAATTGGAAATGCTTGAAAAATACTTTCAATGACTGTTTGATGTGACCACTTTTACAAGGATCCAGAAAACCTCTAGCGCTTTTCCCGTTGCTATAGGGTTGTTCACCATTCAGTATAGCACTCATCCTCGCCACCACATCGCTTGCTGTACACCTAAAATTACCACAGGTATCATCCGTGCTTATCCCATGCCTTTCTGAACTTCACCACCTATTCTGAGCGGGTCCTGCATGCGTCCGCCACCCTTTCCTAATGTTGCTCCTGAGCCTGCCCCGTTGGAGTTTCACATCATGGCCTCTAGTTCTAGTTCACTCCTTTTGCTGGCATTTAGGCTCCCTTGGACAGATGCTGGGTTTCCTGACTCCCAAGCACCCTTCTTGCTTGAATCTTGCTCCTTCACACCTCTCTCCCCTGTACTCCTTTCGACTCCTGGATCAGAGCCCAAGTTGGGCAGCTCCCTCATTTTTTTTACTTTCTTTCTACCTCTAGACAGGCACCTGACACCCACTTCCCGCTCCTCCTGTGAAGATCTTTGTTCACACGCAGAGCTCAGATCAGGGTCTTCTTTCTCCCCCAAGGTGAGAGGGTTTTACTCCCTCAGAGCAGGGCTCCCCCTCACTGCTGGATCCCTCAGAAACAAAATACTTATAGTCTGGGTGGCCCTCTGGAGTCACTGGGGACAAAAGGTAGGCTTTTCCCCTCTTCCCCATATTCCAAACTCCTGCAGAGAGATGAGAGACTGGACTTCCCTCTATTGGCCCAGGATATTCTCGGGCTTTACTGACCAACACCCTGGACCGCCCCATTGAGATCACCCCTAAGGCGAGGTTCCATGGCAAATGGTTCTGTCTAGAAAGTGTCATCTGCTGGGAGGAGCACGATCCTTAATGATGGGGGCCAAAGGCCCCTTTACTTATGAAAAGACAGATTGCAGCAAGAAAAATCATTCTTAACTGCTGCCGGGCATCACCAGTAATTCTCTGGCTTCTGCACCTACCATGGAGACTGTACAGTAACTTTTATGCACGCCTGTTATTAACCACATGCCATTTGCTAAATAATACATTTTACAGTAAGTAGCACCTCTAGAGCAGGGATTCCATAGCCTTTCCTGATGATCCCCAACCTCAGGTGTTCATGATCTAGATCTGGGATTCTCCAGGGAAAACCTAGTGTTCTGTGGCCTTAAAGCTACAGGCTCTTATTTGCTTCCAGCAGAGAACTTGTGTTCAGCAATCTGGAATACACTCATTTTAACAACTTGGGTTACACATTTTTTTTTTTTTTTTGTGGATTTACAGAAAACCTGTGGGGTAACCAGGGCTCTCTACCTGCTTTAGAGTGATTAAATTTCAATGCTTAAATATGGCAAAGTAGCTCAATGATCTGATATTCTCTCATGTCTATCTTCTAGCTTTACCTGCTAACCTTAGCTAATGGCTAAGGAAACTAATTAGGACCTCCAGTTTCAAAATTATAAACACACTTTTCCTTTTCAGATCCATCAAGAGGAATGTGAGGATTTCCTCTTATTTGGTTCGTTTTTCGAGGCCACCATGATTGACAGGAAGACTGGGGATAAAGGGATCAGTTTTGAGGTAACTGTAGGTGAGTAGCTAAAGGTTTCTGTTCACAGCAGATTCGTGTGCACAGAAGTAAAGCCGTAGGTCAGAGGTTCCCGACCTTTTTGGGAGCGTGAACCCCTTTTCAACTCCAAAATTTTCACAGACCACCCCACAAGCTTCTCATTTCATTTTCACCTGCAGTTATGCACCCAATATAGAAAAGTTATTAATGTAATAACGAGGAAATAATTATGGGGTAGATTTTCCACTCCTCGGGCGCGCGTCCATGTGTGCTCGCTTCCCGGCGTGCACACATGAACGCTCCTATTTTCTAACATGCACGTGCCGGCGCAGGCATAGTATAGAAAATCTGTGGGCCGCATGCACGTGCGCACCGGATTTTATAATCCATGCGTGTATGTGTGGGCGGCACGCGCAAGAGGTGTGGGGGGGAGGACGACTTCTGCAATTTCCGCACGAGCTGAAGTAAGTTGCACGCGCTGACAGCTGGGTCTTCAGGACAGTGAACAATGGCACTGTCCCACCCAGAACACACTCCCCCCGGCCTGCCCCTTCGAAGAGGCCTGGCACTTATTCGCCTACCGGCGTTTATTCGTGTGGCCGGGCCTCTTCGAAAATTCACCTGGCACGCACAAGGCCCAGCCACGCGTGTAAATGCCAGGATTTACGCGTGCGGGCCTTTTAAAATCTTCCCTTATATATACTCCAGTCTCATTCATGATATATAAAACTTATTAAATAATGCTTGCTAATATAAATGGAATACATATAATTGCAAAGCACAGCAGTAAATGTGCAAGAATATACTCATATTCGGTAATTTATTAGTGTAAGTGTAGCCACACAGCCGGATCTGTCTGGATCGAGACCGAATGAGGGGGAATGGACTGGTGAAGGGGGAGAGAGAGAGAGAGATTGGTGGGGTAGGAGAGAGAGAGATAGACTGGCGGAGATGGACTGGTGGAATGAGGGAGAGACAGATTGGTGGAGATGGACAGATGGAGGGAAAGAGAGAGAATGACTACAATGGACTGGTGGAGGGACAGAAACAGACTGGCAAGAAAGGGACTGGTGGAAGGAGAGTGAGACTGGTGGGGATGGACTGGTGGAGGGAGAGAGAGAGACTGGTAGAGGACTAGTGAAGAGAGGGTCTGGTGAGGGTGGACTGGTGGAGGGAGACAGAAAGAGACAGACTGGTGGGGTGAAATGGTGGAGAAAGACTGTTGGGGACGGACTGGTGGAGAGAAAGAGAGGGGATAGAGAGGCTGGACTGGTGGAATGAGAGAGGGGGATTGGTTGGGATGGACTGTGGAGCAAAGACAGAGAGTGAGAGACTGGTGGGGAAGGGGGAAGGAGGGATGTTTTATACAAGCCTACATTACTAAAAGGGAAATGTGGAGAGAGGTTTGGTGCATATATTCCGATTCCAACCTCCTCCTCCCAAGAAGGTTTTTTTTAATTTTTAATAAAGAAAATCACTTGTGAGAGGGAAAGCTTACGGTTAGTTTGATCTTGGTGGGGGCCAAGTGGCTCTCTCCACAGCTGCCTGTTACCAAACTCCATACATGCAGAGACATCTGATCGAATCACTTAAAATTATTTTGATAGTGGCATTATGTTAAGAGGAAAATTATCAAGGCCATTAGAAGGCTAATCAAGAACCCTGAAGTTTCATTAACAGCAGGGGTGGAAGAACCAAAAGGGTACTAAAGGCCAAGAGTAACAGATAAGTATGAGAGAGTGAGATTAAAAAAAAAAAGTGTGAAAGTTTGCTGGGCAGACTGGATGGGCCATTTGGTCTTCTTCTACCGTCATTTCTATGTTTCAGTAAAAAATCACTTGTAGTCAGAAATGAAGTGCTCTCGCCGAAACATCTCATGACCATGGGTCAGTTGGAAATCTTCTACAGGACGGATCTGCTTTAACTGAAAGATGTCAAGTGAAAATTGTTTTCTCTGAAAGCATGCAGTTCATCGTATTCACAAAAGTGGGGATCACATGACCACACTTAGCAAACAACAGAATCTTCCAGAGCTCTCTGGAAAACCTCCCCATAGTTTCCTTTTGACTGAAACAGATTTGGTTTATACTTTTGTAATTGTCTCTGAGGAAATCAGTCAAAGTGGGAACTTTTCCCAATAATTGATCATCCATAAACAGGGTGCATTGCTCCACTCCAATATTCATTCTCTGGTCCCCGTAGCCTGAAAGTTGAGAGAATAGTTGCTCGGTTTCTTAGACAAGGTTTTTCAAATCCTTCTGGCTTCTGGAATCCATCCAGAGTGCTTCGTTCAACTCAACAGGGCTTGTTAGACATCCCTTCAGTCAAACTCGCTTGTCTTTCTTCCGCTAGAGAGACAGCTTTTTCTGTAACAGCACCAATGGTATGGAACTCCCTACCAGTTGAATTGAGACTGAACCCTTGCAGTAAGATATTTAAGTCTATGCTCAGGAGCTTTCTTCTGCATCAGGCCTGTTAGAAGATGTTGACAATTTTCTTAAAGGCATTTGATATAGATGATTTAATCAATTAACACCTTTTTGCAAAAGGCCTTTTAAAACAATTTGATTTTTTTTTTCAATCATATTTATTGCAGATGTTTGAACTAATTATTAATTTATAGGTTGTTTTTATTGTTTTGTTTATGTAAATAATTATTTTATGTATGTTTTCTTTGTATCTCGCCTCAGCCTTTTAGTGTGAGGTGATTAATAAATTTATAAAAACAAGCAAACAAACAAGGAGGACTTAAGGTTTTAAACAAATGATGTTTACCATCTGGTTTATACAAGTCACGCAGATCCACCCACCTTCCCTTAGGAATTGTTCCATGCCCCAGTCAAAGCTAAATAATAAAACTGGGGAGTGCCGGGGGGTCTGCAGCAGCAGGGGAAATACCATGCGAGAGCAGGGAAAGGCTTTTGCAGAGCTTTGGAGGATTCTGTCCATTTACCAGCAGGTATGGTTATATGACACCACTTGTATGATTGCTGTCTTCAGAGAACTCCTGTTATAGGAAAGCAAATTTGCTTCACTGTTAATACAAATAAAATAGGTTCGAGCTTTGTTTCCGGCCCGCCGCGGGAGATTTCATATTTCCCGCGGTTCGGGCCTATAAAATTCAGGGAGACCCGAATTTCATTTTAGTGTGCACTAAACCCGAAAACGAATTTTTCCTGAAATTTCGGGAAAGATTCCTTCGGGTTTCGGGCGCCCCGAACCAGGATTTCGTTGAAATTGCCTAATTTGTCCTGGACGAGTGCACATCCCTAGTATTTCTATGCATGTATTGCTGTGTGTTATATCTTACATATAACACCCCTACTTTCTTTCTCAGTCAACACTAGTTTGTCAGTTACCCTCGAGAAATCCCTGCTTGGTGCTACACCCTCTGTCCTCTTTGTAAGTGCTCGGAATATATGGGGTATGCAGGGATTTGTGATCGATTGATCACGTCCCCTCATTTCTTTTAGGGTTCCTTTTGTCTACCACTTGTATGAAGGTATATTTTTCTTGATGTATTTTTCATCTCTGCAGGTAACTTTGGGACTACCCTAGATAAGGTGCCATCGGCAGCTGGGGCTAAGAAGAAGACCGCAGATGCTGCCGACGGGGAAAGTGCCGCACTTTTACAGTCTGCTGAAGAAGAATCTTCATCTGAAATCCCACAGTCCTTCCTGTCCACCACACAGTCTGTGAAGCCAGTCATAACAGAGGGGAACAGGTAGATCTTTTAGAGAATAATGATTGGCGCTTACACTGAAATAAGCTTACAGCTGCTGTTGTCTGTACTTGTAACTCTGCTCAAAGGTCACCCTTCCAAAATACTGCATTATCTGAGCCATTGAGCCTGCAAAGGTAACTAATATGTCCCAAAGCTATAAAACCTGGCCACCTTAATTGCATGTTATTAATTATAACTTATTAACTGAACTCATAGATATAAAATATTGCATATTTTATTAATTAAATTTTATTTATTTACACGTTTTTATGTTCTGCCTCTTCTAAAAAATATATTTGTCCAGGGGGATTACAAGCATCACATTCATATACAAATCATATCACATACAAATATACAAACATCAAACATAAAATACTTTTGTTCTTTTGGGGGGGTTGATTTTCTAACAGCCCACCTAAATTTTAAACCAAAAGCACGCATAAGTTATAGCAGTTTTCAAAGGGAAAAGCCATGCACACTTTCCCTTTTGTGAAGTTCCCCACCGAAACTTAAACCTGCGCAATATTATGCCTGCCAAATTGTGCGCAATTTACACACTTACTTTTAAAAAATGCAAACGTAAGAATCTAAGTGCAAACGCCCTCCCCCCAATTCTACCCCCAGGAATGCTTTTCCTCCCTGCAGATAAAAGTGATGTGTATGCAGGCTGTACAGGCTGGAGTTTGCACATCTGATACGCAGGTAATTTATAACAGAAATATAGCAAAGAATAAATCTCCAACAAATCACATGAATTATCATGAGCTTTATTAGTGTTAACAAACAGAGCAAAGGAAAATAGATCAATTTAGAATGAAAACTTTGTAGAATGAAAAAGACCCAATGACTCCAAAGACTGCTTGCGGCTGTGAGTGACAGCCTTTTCGAAGATAATCAGGTTGGGTGAAAAAAACACTTAAGTGACTTCAATTCCTAGTGGAAAGATTTGGTATAAGGAAGGTGGTGTGGGGTATATGGGGGTCTGGCACTGTATCTGAAAAGATACAAACCTATACAGAGGGAATGGCTTACATCCATCCAGGAAAGGTCCTTAGCCAGTGACTGAAACGATACTTAGCCCGACTTTTAAACTAGGCAGGGGGAAAGGCACTGACTATTCCCACTCTGCAAAATACTGAGATAAACAGGGTAATGCTTCCAGAGATAAAAGTCCAAAACCAACTATGCAATAGAAATGGTATCTGGGAAATGGCAGAAAAGAGTGGAGGGCTACTTAATGAAGACCTTACTAGAGTGCAGAAACAAAGGAAAGCAAGAGAGAGAATACCCGAACATCATCTGGGGAGAACTGAGCTGCATAACGCTGCCCACCTTGAGTGATTCTGCCCCCACCATCAGCCCTGGCCCCAGGGACTTGAACAGGATGCTGGGGCTGCCGGAGACGGAGACCAGCTGGCACCAGATGACAGACCTGGTGCCCTGCGTGGAGCGCTCTCCCGCCGTGTTTCCTTGGCCTTTGAACTGAGCCACACAGGTCCAACCAGTTGAACGGCTGCATCCCCCTCCAACATCATCCCTGGCCCTGAAAGGATGCTGTGGCCTCCCCTCTGCTTGCAGCTGTCCAGCAGCCTCTCGCTGTCTCTTAGCCTGCAAATGAGAGTTTTCAAGCCTGCTTGATTACGGATGGGTCTGCACCCCCGGGGAGCCTGTTCCCCAGCAGCCTGCTGTCTTTCCATCCAGGCCCTTCTCCTGTAAAGCAGGAGAGGTGCAGACCCTGGCCCGGATTACAGATATGCAGTTTCCCTCTAAAAGTGGGTATTTTGGGGCTTTACTCTGGTACACCCTAGCTGGAGCACTGGGTGGAGTTCTGCAGGCCACACTTTGTGGGAATGGAAGCAGTTCAGATATGTCACCACTATCTTTGCATCATTACTGAGACGATGCAAAGTCTGCAACACAAAAGACCTACACAGAGGAATGAGGATCTCAGAATGACAAAGGCATAATTGGACAGGATACAACTGCTAATCAACATTTTTGTAGAATCATTAGCCATATGCAGCACCGTACAGGTACACACTAGAGAAAGTCCCTGCTGACAGTTTAGAGAGAAACAGGCTAATGTTTAGCAGGCTTCAATAAAAGTCAGGAAGGTAGCATTTTCCATAAAATAAACTTCAAGGACAAGGGAGTCAATTTGAGCAGACTTTAGACAGATCCAGAGGATGACGGTAAAGGCAAGGGAGAGAGGTGACTGGAAATTGAGTAGGGTCTGCAGTAACTTAACAGATGGGGCACCTGGGAAGATGGGGCACCTGGGAAGACAGCCGTTACAGTAGCAGGTACAATATACCCCTCGAAACTTAGTACATCACCTGTAAACATTCTGCGCTCTCTAATGAAACGCTGGATAGCTGTCTCTCTGCTGACGATATATATATTATTTTTTTTTTGCACTGATGTCAAACGAGAGCCTGTGAAAGGGCTGAGCTATTATTCCATTGGCCTGGAAGTCATCTTTCAAATCAACACACCATAACAGTGCTAAAGTTTTAAACATTTTGATTACTTCTAAACACTTTAAGGAAACTGTGTGTTCCCAACACCCGGAGGTCCTCTCTGCAGAATAAATCTCAGAGTAACAAGAAAATGGAAAACTCTAAGAACAATAAATTTTCAGCCTACTAGCTTTTCACTAATACAAGAAACTTTTGAACAATACCAAACCTTAACTTTAAGGTCAGCGTATAGTCCTTCACCTACCCTACCAGTCTGAAGACTACTGAAATTGACTCAATATCTTTTTTTTATGATTCCTTAATTATTGCTATTATTATTAGGATTTATTACCTGCCCTTTATAGTAGGAAATTCACCCAAAACCAGGTACGACATATTAGAAGGGTAACATACAAACACTGATCAGTAGCAGCTTAGAGTTCTAGTCTGAATAAGGTGCATGTAAAGACTAAACTTGAAATATATCAGAGGTAATGACTAAATTTAAAATAACTTAGCAGTAATAACGAAACTTGAAATAAAATAAATGGAGTCTAGGCAAAATAATAGGCAGTCTGTCACAATCAGTTCAGCTTTCTAGGATGGAGGCAGCTATGAATTGGCAGTAAAGGCCTAGCGGAAGAGCCGAGCTTTTACTTGCTTCCTGGAGTGGGAGTGGTTATGCATTTGCCGGAACTCTTATGGGAAAGAGTTCTACAGGGCCAAGTGCTGCTCCCCAGAAGGATCGTTGCCAGGTATCAGTTCTCTAAATTTCTATTGTTGACGGAGTTGTTGTTATAGAGGTCCAAGTGAGGATCTTAGTGGTCTGAAAAGCATCTATAAGGATAGACTTTCTCTCAAGTAGATAGGTCCCTCTCTTCTTAGAACCTTGAAAATCCATCTGGTAGAAAGGAATTTTGGCCCGCCCACCAATCAGAACATCACCTCAAGGACCCTGATTGACAGCCTTTAGTCTGTCTTAATGCCATGTTCCTCTCTGGAACTACTTTATTAGCTTCTACTCAAATTTGCATTAAGCCTTTCCTATGCTTTTTCCGTGGCTCTTCATGTATCGTCTGTCAAAAATGACCCCATGGGCAGAACAGACAAAACCTGCTTTGTTTATCAAACATGTGGATACTTGGTTTCAGGGCTCCAGTTAACATCCATGTAAAAGCATTTTATGTCTGAAATATGTAAAAACCTCCAAAAATAAGACTTCTGTTAAGTTCTTTTTTAAAAACAAAATGTGGGACTTTTATTATTATTATTTTGACTTCCAAAAACATAAGAATGATTCCAATTTTGGATGCATGTAATCTGTGTACTTCTAAAAATGAAAAAGCACCATTTCCCCTAGGAGGTACGCCATGTGACAACAAGCTTAGAATACTGCAGTGTTTTGCTTTCATTCACATTTTTTTCACTGGATTGTTTCAGAAAAATTACCCAACACTTCTAATTCTCTATGATAGGTTCCCTGTATATTGCCAAGCAGATCTGGATGGAAAATACAAAATATTCCATTAAAAGAATACTATTAGATCAACAATTGAAGACTTAAGCTGACAGTAATAATAATTCAATTTACAATTAAACTAAAACCCTTAGTATTGTTTTTAGGTGTTCTTCCATTAAGTAAAGCAAGAACATTTTATGTAGAAATCCATCTGTCTGTCTGTCTGACCAAACAGAATGATATTTTACAGATATTTTACAGTTTATACTTGGGTAGTTAGTAGTTAGAAGGCTTAAATATTCATGATTGAAAACTTTGTGGGAAAGGTTATTGCCTTCCATTTTGTGGAGTTTGGTTTCTCCTTATTTTGGTTGCATTAGAGTAAACTCGTTAGTAGTTGCCCAAGCTACGCAAGAACGCCACGCCCACACATGTACTCATGGTGGGAGAATACTTTCTGTACTTGATATTTTATACCCGAGTAGAGATTAGCAAAAGTTTTAGAAAGGCTTTTGATTGTTCCTGCAGTCATGAGTTTGGGGTGCAGTTGTACTCATCCAACATAAGAATGTCCCCATGTGCCAACATACTGACACATGGACAGTACGAACATAGCATGAACAACTGAAAATTACACTAAGGAGGGAATCCATAAGAATAATCATAAACCGTACAGAGGGGGGTCATTTATCCAAATGCGCTAAAGCGTTTTCGCATGCGTTAAGGGCTTATCACATGTGATAGGCTCTTAACACATGTGGGCCACTTTGACATTCAATGTGAGATGTACGAACAGAACAGTGGTCTCTTGTGAAGACTTGATGACCTACAGAGAGAGGAAACTCACCCAAAGATGAGATTTGGGCAATGTTCTCTCCACCTAGCTTGATGTTACCCAGGCAGAGTGTCCATCAAACTAGGTTGAGAGAACCTTGCACAAATATAATCTTGGAGTGAGTTTCCTCACTCCGAAGGCCATCAAATCTTCACAAGAGACCACTGTTCTGTTTGTACATCTCACGTTGAATGTCAAAGTGGCCCCTAACCCACTACACTAATACCTAAACCTCACCTCGAGTAACTAGGTGGGCCTCCCATAGGGATACAAATACCTATCGTTATCGCAATTTGCACTAACTTAGCTCTTCACATAGGTAATTAGCGCAAATTGTGATAAACTGCCTATTAGCATAAACCACGTCCTTTTTGCTATTGCATGCGATACTTATCGCATTTTGATAAATCCAGGCCAAAGTTTGTCCTTAAAAAGGTAAACATATAAGACAGAGCTTCATAACCCTGCTCAGGTAACAGCATGCCAGTCAGATTTTTAGGCTATGCACAATGAATCTGCATGAGATGAATTTGCCTGCATTGAATACCAGGTGTTTGCAAATGTTTCTCATGCAGACTCATTGTGGTTAGTCTGAAAACCTGGCTGGCTGTGCACTCACCAGTATAGATTTGGGAAGCACTGAAATGAAGTTTCCAGGTAGATTTTAAAAGCCCTGCAGGTGCCAAAAGTGGGAGAATATGGGTACAAGTTAGGCTGGTGTGTGCCGAGCGGAATTTATAAACCGCTCATGGACTTGCATATCTCCCGTTGTGCACACAAGTGAAAAGTCTCTTAAAAAGGAGGCGGAGCATAGTCGTGGTCTGGGCAGGGCATGGGCACGTCGGGGGGGCCTGGCCAAAAGAATGTGCGTGCAAATCCTTATGCGCACAGGCACGCGCCGGGGTCCCCTGTCACATAAATTTACTTCTGCTATGGAGGACTTGTAAGTAGTAAAAGAAAACAAATTTAGACCAGGCAGTGGGGTTTTAAAGGTCGGGGCTAACAGGGGGGAATAGTAGCTATAAAATTGGGGGGAGTTGCAAGTCCTATCCCTAAACTGGGCAAACTGGGAACAAACTGGGAAAACGGTATGGTGTCGGCGCGAGTCCCTTGTGATACACGCAGGATTTGCACACACATGAGCATGTTCATATAAAATTGTGCGCGCATGTACGCGCATTCAGCCTATTTATAAAATAGGCTGAATGCGCGCGTATGTTATAAAATGGATGCGTATGTTATAAAATGGACGCCTTTCTGGATGCTAGTCAGCATCTGTGGTTACATGTGTGCCTACGCGGCTGTTTCAAAGTCATCCTCCCTGAGTAGAACAAAAATAAAATGAAAACCTTGTAGCAAGATCAATAGAGGCCACAAGAGCACCTAAAATGTGCAACTTGCTATTTTGAGCTCCCTTCACTAGTGCTGCAACTTTAAAAAAAAAAAAAAATCTAAAATAAAATCGCAAAGTTGTCTCCGAGAAGCTTTCTGACCCAGTATCGTGACATGGCAACCTCAACCTGTCAGATACACAGTGTGGGGCTGCAAGCCTCAGCCTCTACTGATACCCTACGGATTGTTACAGTGCTACACAACTTGCAAAGCAAGGAGCTTCAGGGTGGAGAAGGCAAGAGAAGGAAGAGGCTACGTTTATACTGTGAGACCCCTGGGTGTGGGCCAGTTCCATAAATAGACTCTAGGGACTCTGTTGAAACCAGATAAGTGTTTTGGGTTTTTTTTAAGGCACATGCTGGTGCAAAAAAAAAAAAAAAAGATCCTGAAACCGAAAAAAAAAAAGGATATTAGTGACCATACAAAGCACTGCAGATTTTAATAGAAGGTATCGAGAGAACATTCTGATATTTTCCCCTGCAAATGCTATCCTTCGAATTTTATTAGAAATAAAGATTTATATTTTATTTTACAGGAATTATCACTATTTGCCGTACCTTGAAAAGAAGCCTTGTGTCTACATAAAGAGCAAATGGGGAGATCAGACCTTCAGACTGTTCTCATCCAACATTTTAGAGAAAGTAGCCGTTCATCTTGTAAGTTTTGCTTGTCTAGTGAGCTAATCATTGTTTTTAAATCCGTTCAAATTAATTATTTAAATCATATCTTAGATATGTATGTATTTAATAACGTTTCTTAGCCACGTAAACTTGTCCAAAGCGGATTACAAGATCGCATGCACAATTAAATAGGCATACAAAGACATACAATAGGACGCTGAATGTTTGTCCTGTGAAACTGTATCTTAGTCAAATACCCGACAAAGCAACTGAGGCTTTAACTGTTTCCCGAATTTAAGATCATGACCTCCACAAAAGTGGGCCAGGAAATGAAAACAGTCTGTCTCCGGGATTTGTTTTGTAACTTAAAATGTTTAAAAGTTGGAACAGCAAACAAATGTTGTCCTGTAGCAGGCAGGACCCTGGAAGTAACATACGGCTGTAGTAATGACCTTAGGCCATTTTGAACTTCACCGCCTTCTGAATGAATGTTCAAACTTTAATTCTGACCCTCTGTTGAGTAGGAAGCCGGTGGGGTTGCTTCAGATAGGAAGCAATGCATTCCCTGGGTTTTGCTGCTGCATTTCTGGACTGATTCTAAGGCTCCCATCCATTTCCTGGAAATACCGAGATAAAGGGGATTGCAGTAAACAATTCAGCTAAGTACCAAAGCCTGTAAAACGCACCTACTGAGGTAGCTCTTTAAAGGTCTCACTAATTTTAGGTAGAACAATTCTTTTAGCTACCATTCTAAAGTTGTTTTTGCAATGTTAAGGAAGAACCTAAATACTCGCCCAGACCCTGACCTTCTTCACTGATAGAAATTGTAGCATTTGCCAATTGCAGTGGAACATTAGCAGAAGCACTATTATTATTATTATTTCAGAAACGTTCCCTTTTCTTGATTTGTTTTATGATAGGTTAGATAAAAATCACAGTGGTATTTACTTTAACTTTTCATTGAGTATTTGACTATTCGTTAAGTTCACCAAAAACCGGATAATTTTTTGGATCATGAAAACTGAGCTCCGCGGCCCTCCTGAATATTTCCTGGCTTGATGCCATTTATGCATCATGTTTTATGATTTGGATTTTATTTACCTGGGGATAAATATAATCAAAGATTTAAATTCTTACCCAGATTGTTTGCCGGAATTCAAAAGTCATGATCGCAGCACGGAATCCAAGATGGAGAGAACATCAGGATACATCCACAATGCCTGCAAAATTCAGCCCATCTCTAATGTTTATTTTTCTGTTCTACTGTCTTTCTAAATAGAAATTAAAGGCAAATTAGGAATCATGCAAAATTACCACAAAAATTCAGCAAAGAATTCTGCTTGCACAGGTTTGAAATGATGAAGCTTTCAACCTAGTCGAATTTCCTGGGCACCATGTAAAGGAAAATATCCCACGGGAAAAAATGGTGTCGGAAAACTGTGCTAGGAAATGTTGTCCATACAGGCTAAATGAAAGGATTGGGCACAAGTACCACAGTTGCTTTCTGAAAACGTTTCGGGTTGCACAGTTTTTCAGTGAAACTAGAAAGCCGTCTCTGTGTAGTAGATGTGGATAAATGTAATAATCCATGTTGAAACTGGCAGCCAACGCTAACAAGATGCACAACGTGGCAGCGTCAACGTGGCCACATTCAAGAGAGCGAGCAGCTCGGGTTTTCCCTCTGCTAAGCAGCCTAAAGTGAAAGTGCCAATTAGCGCCCCCTAATCCCCTGAAGTAAGTGAAGGCCCTCTGAAGACCTCTGAGCCTGAATTACCCACCATCTCTGGCCCCTCACCTGGATTCCTGAAGGAACCTTGAGTCCAGACCTCTGCCTCGCCTTTCCCCTGAAATGCAGTACCTGCAGGCCAGAATATCTGCTGTGACATTTTGAATTTGGTTGACGCTGCTAGCAAAGGAGACTCCCTCCTGCTGGTGAAGATTTCTAAGGGTCAATAGGAGGAATAAGAGTGGGGTCTGGGGATTAGAAGGGGGGAGTTCAGGCTTGGAGGCCCCATTCAACTTTGGGGAAGGGACAGGAAGAAGGGGGCTAGATCCAGAGATCCTAAGAACTTCGGAGGGCAGAGGGAGCAGGGTCTGAAAGGGACTGTGTTCATGGGGGCTCATTTATTAACACAGTCCACCTAAGGCTGCAAAATTCACTACACCTCCGTAGTGTAGTGTGATTAGCTTTATATCCTCAGGTGGACCACATTAATTTTCACAGGAATTGACAATGTACTATCCATGGTTGATACCTCATGAGGAAATGTAAATACATTGTTTTGCTTTTTAATTTTCATACAGTGATAATATTAAAACACGTGTACTTAACATGCACTAAAAGGTGTAGTAAATGGCTGTTAGCTAACGGGTTAAAAACATGTGTATTAATGCTACACACAGTACCTGAATGTAATCTGCTTCGAAGTGTCACGAAAGGAGGAATATAAGTAACAAATTATTAAAAATTAGGCTGCAGTATGTCTATTGTATTTCTGTTCCCTTAAGAGAAGTCAACCTAAAATGATAGCCAAAATCCAAAGTAACTAAAACAAATTTCAGTCTTTTGGACGAGAGGTAAAATGGAAGTTCAGAGGTCACCTGTGCAAGGTTAGATGTGTTATCCATTATTTTCTGGTCCAACTCTTCCCTATCTGCTTCAAATGTTCTACATCGTACTGGTACCATTTTATTGCCACCTCAATCATCAAAAAGAAGGCTGCACCATTAATGGTTTTGTTGATGCAATGTTTTGAGTTTTCCTTAGGATAAAAACATAAATGTAAATTATTATAAAGAGAATATATAATCTTAGTTGAGGAAGGTGGAAAATCTCAAAGAGATTAACCAAACATTGCATTTAAACTATGAAAAGTCCTGGGATACAACAGTGATCTACCACCAACCTTAAATGTAACCCTATACCAATCACATTATCTTTGACACTGTTGGGGAGCGCTAGGAGAGCGATCCCACTCCTGGGAGATGTGTGTCCTTGGGCCACGGCTCGACCCCAGAGGAACTCTGAAGAGGTGCCGCGGGAGGCGTGGCATGCCCGAGCATGGGCTGGACGGGAGCAAGGCTGGAGTGGTGACTGGAAGACAGGCCCTCCTCCGGACCTGCACGCTTCGGAAGACCCAACAACGCAATGTTGGTCTTGTGAACAGTCCTCCGACCATTTCCAGCCCTTTCGGACCTGCCACAGGGTACGGCACGAAGCGGCAGGCCGGATGGAGGCCAGGGCAGCGAAGACTGGAACATGGATTCAGACGAGACTCAGGAACGACGTAGACTCAGGCATAGACGTGGACTCAGGAACGAGGTGCAGGATGCATAGATGTGGACTTAGGCACAGACGTGGACTCAGGACGAGGTACTAGATGCACAGAGGTGGACTCAGGAGTAGACGTGGACTCAGGACGAGGTACTGGATGCACAGAGGTGGACTCAGGAGCAGACATGGACTCAGGACAAGGTACTGGATGCACAGAGGTGGACTCAGGAACGAGGGCTGAAGGAAGACATGGGCACTGTCCCTCAGGGCGCCCTACTCAGACCACCCGCGGGACTGAGTCGCAGACCACCCTGTCCCATGCGCGCCCTACACAGCCCTGGAAGGATGGTCGCGGACCACGCTGAGAGCGGGAGAGCACAGGGAAGAAGAAGTGGTGGTTTACTGCACTCCTGGCAGTCGAGGCAAGTTGCTGCACTCCTGGCAGCTGGAAGCTGGTGGCGTCCTCAGCCACGTGGAAGGCCCAGGAAAGCAGCGGAGCAGCCCTGGGCTGGAGCTGGGTGAAGGCAGGTCACGGGAGCACCTCCCAGCCGCAAGGGAGTGAAGCAGGAAGAAGCAGAGAGAGGTAAGGCTGGCTGCAGGCACCGGCAGGGAGAACAGAGAGCTGTAGCGTCAGCAGCCCGACTGGCTGCGAGAAGGTAAGAGCCTGCCCGCGCTCCTCGCGGGCCAGATCGCAACAGTACCCCCTCCTCAAAGCCCTCCCTCAAGCCTCTTGTCAACAGCTTGAGAAGAAGGCAGTAGTCCATACCGTCGAGGGCAAGCAAGGATCCAAGGACGAGCTGGTACTTCTTGGTGAGTAACTGTAGCGAGAAGAATACTGAAGCAGAAGACAAGGCAGAAGCGGTCAAGGTCCAGGCAAGACAAACATAGAACACGGAATGCTGAAGGCTTAGGTCAGGCAGGGTGTAGGGTACAAAACCACAAGATGGCATCTTGGTTCTAGGATCAAGACAGAGGCAAGGCTCCATCCAAGACTTGGCTTAAATGGAGGTCCATAAACTTAAGACTGAAGCCGTGGTGCAGGCTGGAGTACTAGGTGAAGGTTAGCCGTTGAGTTGATGGTTCCAGGAACTTAGCAGTTCAGTGACTCACGATAGGTGCAAGGAGTCAAGGTAGCTGTTTGAGCTTCGACGAGTAGAGGTGTAGAAGTCTCAACACGATGGCAGGCGCCCCCAAGTTGGTCAAGGATATATGCGTAGGGACTTTGATGACCGGACGACTTGGCAGACTGCTAGCCGCTTGAATGCATCGAGGAGTAGACTTTGCTAGCATTGGAGACTGGAAGGTGTCCCACTGTAGGTTTAAGTTGGCTTTGAAGTATGGTGGAACACTCGGTGTTGGATACCATTCTGTAGTACGAGGGTCAGGGTTGAAGAGCCCTGGTGACCGGATGACTTGGCAGTCTTTAGAAGATATGCAGTATGAGCGAGCGTGATTTCCCTTGAGATGTAGATGCAAGAAGACAGGTAGACTGCTAGTCACTGCTGGTGGTCACAGATGGAAATATGCTTGGCAAAGCATGTAAGCTGAGGTTCTTCGGTTGGTAATAGGATTCCCCAGAGTTAGCGTATGGCCAATGTCCAGGCTGGTTGAACAGGTAGTTAAAGTGACTGGGGGCAGTGCAGAAGTTCTGTAACTCCCGTAGGAGTGGGCCCAAGGCAGGGTGGAATCTTACGGTGCTTGGTTAGTTGACACTCACACACGAGTGGTCCTAGGCTGATGGTAGAGATGGACATCCTCAGGATTGCTTGAGAGCAAGCTGGTAGCAGGTTACTTGGAAAGGCACACTTGGACCGGTACCTTTGCTTGGATGGTGAAGCTTGCAGCGGATCCACGAAGAGGCTGTTGGACTCGCGCTCGGGGCAGAGAGCGAGTCAAACATGTGGTAACAGAAGTACTATAGAGGCTGAGCAGGAAGAGCGAAGACATCTGCTGGTTCAGCTGGAAGAGATGACAGACACTCCAGGCCCCATTGGACAGATGACCACAGATGGGGTGCAGGCGCCTCCTGCAGGTCGTCTGGAGAGGTGTACCACAAGCTGGCATGTAGTAGGCTTCACTTGTAAGATGGTAAACTCAGTGAGCGAGATACGCAGGAATTTCAGCAGAGTAAGCTCTTCTGAGAAGGTACCTTTTGCTGGTGAACAAGCATTCTCGGAGGGAAAAAATAAAAATTCTGGACAAGATAGTCGTGCAACACAGGAACCAGATGCTGCAGCGTGGAAGATGGTGGTGAAACTGAGTGCAGGCGCCTCCTGCAGGTCGTACAGCAAGTGTACCCAGTCTAAGCAAAAGTCTCAAGAAGGCACTTGGTGAAAACAGGTGCTAGGCCTCTAGCGGTGTGGGAAAACAAAAGTTCAAATAAGCTGGCACCTCCAGCAGGTCAGTAAACACAGCGAAAAAACTGGGACTGAAGTTTTTTTTTCCTTTTAAAAAAAAAAATTCCTTTGGCAAAGAAACTCCGGAACTTGGCACAGGCCCATCACAAGGACATGAACGCCGGACACATGGCCTTCGCAATCTGTTGGGGAGCGCTAGGAGAGCGATCCCACTCCTGGGAGATGTGTGTCCTTGGGCCACGGCTCGACCCCAGAGGAACTCTGAAGAGGTGCCGCGGGAGGCGTGGCATGCCCGAGCATGGGCTGGACGGGAGCAAGGCTGGAGTGGTGACTGGAAGACAGGCCCTCCTCCGGACATGCACGCTTCGGAAGACCCAACAACGCAATGTTGGTCTTGTGAACAGTCCTCCGACCGTTCCCAGCCCTTTCGGACCTGCCGCAGGGTACGGCACGAAGCGGCAGGCCGGATGGAGGCCAGGGCAGCGAAGACTGGAACATGGATTCAGACGAGACTCAGGAACGACGTAGACTCAGGCATAGACGTGGACTCAGGAACGAGGTGCAGGATGCATAGATGTGGACTTAGGCACAGACGTGGACTCAGGACGAGGTACTAGATGCACAGAGGTGGACTCAGGAGCAGACATGGACTCAGGACGAGGTACAGGATGCACAGAGGTGGACTCAGGAACGAGGGCTGAAGGAAGACATGGGCACTGTCCCTCAGGGCGCCCTACTCAGACCACCCGCGGGACTGAGTCGCAGACCACCCTGTCCCATGCGCGCCCTACACAGCCCTGGAAGGATGGTCGCGGACCACGCTGAGAGCGGGAGAGCACAGGGAAGAAGAAGCGGTGGTTTACTGCACTCCTGGCAGTCGAGGCAAGTTGCTGCACTCCTGGCAGTCGAAGACGAGGTTTGCTGCACTCCAGGCAGCCGAAGACAGGTAAAAGCATCAGGGTCAGGAACAAGGACTAAGACAGACCTCAGGGCTGGAACACAGACATCTGGAACAGCAGGGAACATCAGGACTGGAACACGGATACTGGATCAGGAGACAGACCTTGGGACTGGAACAGCAGGTGGACGTCAGGACTGGAACAGAAGGCAGACATCAGGACTGGACGAGGAGCTCCGACAGTGAACAAGAAACACAGGACCTTGCAGAAGTGCTGGAACACGGACAACTTTCTGGAGCGAAGGATCTCAGGAGTGACCAACTCATTGCGAAGGCAAAGACAGACTGAACGCTGAGCCCTTTAGTAGAGCTGAGGTGGACAACGCCCAGGGAGGGGTCAGCAGGGGGCCACACCTGGCTGGCCCTTGAAGAGGAGCAGAGAGGTGCGTGCCCGCGCCCTAGGAAGCTGGAGAGAAGAGCTGGAAGCTGGTGGCGTCCTCAGCCAAGTGGAAGGCCCAGGGAAGCAGCGGAGCAGCCCTGGGCTGGAGCTGGGTGAAGGCAGGTCACTGGAGCAGCTCCCAGCTGCAAGGACTGAAGCAGGAAAAAGCAAAGAGAGGTAAGGCTGGCTGCAGGCACCGGCAGGGAGAACAGAGAGCTGTAGCGTCAGCAGCCCGACTGGCTGCGAGAAGGTAAGAGCCTGCCCACGCTCCTCGCAGGCAAGATCGCAACAGACACTCAGTTTACCCAACTGTAATGAGATATTTTTACTGTTTCGTAAGATGCTCCTTTCCCTATCTCTCCCCGTGAAAGCTTTCAAGCAGTCCAGGCACCAAAAAAATATAAAAATAGGCCTTCCACCACATGTGGATTTCTGAAATATTAAAATGAAAAGTTAATTGGCGCATTGACTATTTGAATAGCATTTCTACTGGCAGATGATCCTGGAAAGCTTTTAACTTTAGTGTTTCCCTTGAATAGAGTTCCCATGTTAGTGCCTCTGATTATGGAGTCACCCAACACTATTAGCTTTTTCTTATGGTTATTGATTTTATATTATGGAATTTCTTCATGCATTGGGTTTCTTCGCATGATGAAACTTAATGCACCGTTTCATCACCACGGCAAAACTATTCCTCTTCCTTTTCACAACTGCTTCTGTACTGTTTAGGAAGAGAATTTGGAGGAAATAAAAGAGCTGACCAAGATTTCGGATTTTGTAGCGGAAGAGAAGGTGAAGAACACGTTAAATGTGTTTATCAGCCAATGCAGGTACTTATCCCTTCCATCCTACTTTAAAAGAGCAAGTAGGGTGTTAAAATGTGCCGATTCTTGAGTTTGAAAGTCACAAATCCATCAGATACTGACTCTGAGATATTGCCTGTGCTTGGCGTAAAATCCCACACAGGAGGTCTAGAGGAAACAGAGCAAAGTGAATTTGCACAAGTGTGGTTTCCAGTCACCAAAGACTGGAATTGGAAATTCCTATCGTGCGCTGAGAATTAGTCCTGGCAGACAACGGGCAAAATAATTACTGCTGAAACGCTGGTTGTGATCCGGCTCGTATCCTGACCCATCCCTGCTGGCAGTCGACTCAGTGAGTCCTAGCAGACTTGGGAGGTCGAATCCTGTTTAGTACTCGGTTCCGGGGTGGGTCTCTTTATAGATATAAATATGCTTAATCGATGCATTGCCGGAGCTGATATTTTACAATAGCAAATGGCACAAATATCAGCGTGGCCTTGAATGGACAACAGGGGACACGTAATCATCCATTCCACAAATGATGTCTACATGACCCCTGTGAGCATGTGTTTATCCATTACCATGGACTCTGTTGCTTCAGCCGCTGTTTCCAAGACTGTCCATAGGGGTAGGCGAATAAGGGTGATGGCCTGGGCAGCCTGGTTTGGGGAGCCCCGCACCACCATGGTAGTCCCACTCCCCAGCACTATAATTGCAGCATTCCAGGGTTGCGTCTGGGTTGATTTCGTCCTGGGCTCCGCACCCTCCTAAGGTCAGTGCTGGATATCTCCTCCCTTCCCACCACTGCAGAGCATTCAGTAATAATCGTATTGCAGTTAGGAGTGCAAGTAACTACTTTACCAACACACATCCTGTGAACGTCACGGGACCTCTGTCTTGTGATGTCTGGCTCATGCTTGATCAGTAAATAATCATGCTAACCCTAGCACCTGTCATGCCATATTATCTTCTTAAATACCCCCAAAGTGGTGGCAGTGTGCCAACCTGTAATCCCTTCCATGGTCAGTTCTAGAGAGGTTGTAAACATTGGTCTTGGATTAAAGTGGGCAACCGTTCTCATTATTTCGCATATCCGAAGAACGTCATGAATTAAAAGGAAATGTAGGGGAAAAAAATGCCCCCTCCCATCCCGCTGCTCTAAAACCACCACATCCGCTGTTGACACTATTGCAGTGCTCACGTGCAGGTCATAATAAAAGCGGTCACTGGGTTTGTACTATGTTTCGGTCACCCTGTTGGGTGAGGTGGGAGAGATGAGTGGCGTTGGCGTATGTGACACAAATCTTCAACACCTTTGCCCCAGGCGAGCAAGGGAAAAAGAAAAACATATCACAGTCAACAAAGACCGAAACTGGCTGAGTATCCATTCTAAATATTTATCTGCCAAAGGTCTGTGAAAAAAAAAACTGCACTGGATACTTTGTGACTGCAGGGCTTGGATTGCTGCACAGCGCATGCTACATCATCTGATTTAGATTAGATAGATTTAGATTCTAGATTTATACCCTGCTTTTGCATTATAAGCTACTGCTCACACGGCTAATAATGAAATAGTTTAAACAATTCCGTGCATAATTAACCCTAGTGCTGGGCTAGAATATAATATCACAGAGCCTGCTTTTATTGTGTCATTATGGATTTGTTTTCTTTCTTTTCCCACAGAATATTAATCTCTGCTGCTGAAAAGAAATCCAAAATCCCAAACCAGACTGCTTTGGACAAAAAAAGAGTCACTTTATGCAAACAAGAGCTGGTAAGGGAAGAGCTTAATTTTTTGTTCTTACTGTGGAAGAAGGTGGTGTGTGCATGAGTAAAAAGGGACAATTTCAGCTTTATTCTTGTCTTGATTTTTAAGCATGCATCAGCAGCTTCCATGAGACTGTTCCCAAAATGGTGCAGAGCCTGCGACATGAGCCTGACGCAGAGCCGTGGAAAAGCATGAAATAAATAAGCAACGGTTTCCATGAGAGTAATAATATGTACTGAGTCTTTTCCCACATAGACAGTACAAAATGGGAGAAAACCATGGGTTGAATCTGGTTTCAGGAGTGGGTTCCGGAAAGAAATGCTCACATAAAGTTAAATTTTAAAAGCGGCGAGCTAGCTCGTGCAAAAGGACACAGCCATTTGGTAGCATGCACGCCTGCTATAAAACAGGCTGAACGCACGTATATGTGCGCGCAGGTTTATAATGAACGCGCGCACGTGCGTGCAAGTGCCGCCTCTGGCATGTAAGTGGGAGGAGGATTTTATAAGGGATGCGTGCTGACGCAATTGGCCGTTTTCCCCGTTCGTTCCCAATTCGCCCGGGTAAGGGATAAGACTTCCCAACCTCCCTAGTTAAATCGCTTCCCTTTTACCCTTAAACCCCGCTCACCTCTTTACTTTATTTTTTGTTTTGTTTTAGGGCTTGCACGCCATCCCTAGCAGAAGTAAAGTTACGTGATATAGGGGGACCCCGGCACGCGCTGGTTCCCTTGAGAAATCCAGGAATCCCCACGCCTCGACCCCTTTTTTTGAGAAAAAACATTTTGCGCGCGGAGCGGGAGATACGTGCGTACTTTGGCGGCTTTTAAAATCTGCTCGGTGCGTGCCGGCCAGAGATACTCACCCATCTCCCGGTTGTTTTGGCGCGCGCAGGGCATTTTACAATTCACCACATTCTTAGCAGCTGGGCCGATAAGTTACAAGAAGGCTGCATTTTCCGTAAAGGAAAAAGAAGCTCGTGGGACGGAGGGAGATACCAGGGACATGTGAAGAAAGATCACTGCCTCACTGAAAGGGTAATTAATAGCTGGAGTCTCCTACCAGCAGAGAGGGCAACAATCAACACAGTGGCGGGATGCAAACATGATTTGGACAGAGGCAGAGGAAGGTTTGGGAGTAAGGGAAAAGGAGGTGAGGTGGCCAGAGACCGAGCACCTGAGCATGGCAGTCCTCCCACAAATGCAGTGTTTTACAATTCCTGTGCAAACACAGGCTGGTTGTTTTAAAGAAGACCCTCAGAACCTCATATATTATATTTGCACAGTTCATTGGCCTTATCAGTAGAGGTGGGTGAGAGAAAGAGAGAGGGAGAGAGAGAGTACTGTACAATGCCAAGAAAACCATTCAGGGACAGAATTTTGGACAGAATTTTGAAAGTTATTAGGAAGAGTTGTAACTTAAGTCAGGCACACCCCAAGATTTGAATTTCCTGCCCCTCTGACCAGATAAAAAAAAAGGCAGGGCAGGGGATTCCAGGGGAGTGGCTAAAATTTGGCTTGCTAGTTCCCATTTTTCAGCAGTAGCTGCACAAACCTAGCTTCGTGGTCAGAAAATCTGCTGCCCTAAATCTGCTTGGGTAAGTTTAGCCAGGTATATATTCAGCGGCAGACTCATCCAGCCAAAATTACCCAGTTAGAGACCTTCAGGAGAGTTGTGCTGTCAGGATGCCCGTTTGGGTGCGGCGTCATCCCTCCGGACCCTGACGTCCTGCGGAAATAATGTCAGACATGAACGCCTGGGTTTCTGTGTCTCTTTCAGGAAGCGATGTGCACGGAGGCGAAAACGATCGCGCAGCGTAAGAAGAAGATGTCCATTAAGGAGATGATACGCGAAGTCCAGAGCTTCATTGAGAAACTTGCCTTCCTGGGTGATGAGGTACAATGGAAAACCTGCAGAGGCTCTGAGCATCCTGCTTTCCTCTTCTGCTACTTGAAAACGGTCTTGGCTTTACAGACACAGCTCACAGTTGGAAACCGGTTCTTTTAATCCGAATAGTTTTAATAATGGATAACAAGCTCTGGAAGTCATAAAAGAAAAAAAAAACTACAAAAGAAACGTTTGAAGGCTAATTAAGGGTAACAGAACCAAACATTCTTCAGTTGCCATCAGATTACAGAATTATATCAAATTACAATCATTAGAAGAGAAAAGGCGTCCCGGTCATCAGCAGACACCCCCCCCCTGGATCCAGCTAAGCCACCTGAGCTATAGCAGAGTCTCTGCTGGCTGTGGGGCTGCTATAGCAGTGATGTTATGTTGATCACAGCTCTCTGTCACGAGATGGAGATTACTGTATGTTCCCCTAAGCACACATGTACAGCATTGTGATGTACTTTCTACAATGGGTTGGGTTTTTGTTTTTTTCTTAAAATCTTTATTTAAACAGTTTGCATACAAAGAGAAAAAGGAAACAAAAGTCAACATTCCAACTGTAAAACAGTAGCGAACCCCCCCGTGGAAGAGAGCACACTCTATATAAGAAAGCACCATATAGCGAGAAACCAAAAAAGGAAGTAGCAATATTAAATAAGCGATGAGAGATAGCACGTCCAACTGTTAGGGCCTGTTTGGACAAGAAAGAATCTGCTATTTCCAGGGTCTCTCTCATGCACTGCTAAATTTAAAAAGCTTCAGCTTCAAAAACAGTAACTTAAGCATTTTAGCAAGAACCTCTGTCAGCTGTGGTGGTAATAGTGCCAAACTGTTTCTTTATCTCCTTCTGAGGCCAGGCTTCAGCTTGGAGAAGCGAGCAGATCACGGAATCGTGATTTTAACAAAATTCCTTCTGTATAAAAGACCAAAGAGAGAGAATGTCGGTGACCTCAAATGTGGAAGGAAGGCCTAGCCTTGGTGCTGTACCGTGGCACGCTTGTATTCTGAGGCTCCTGGTCCAGTGGTGCTGGGGAGTTGATGGGCTCGAGCTCTGGGGTGGGATGGAGGGAAGAGGACTCCTTCTGCTCGCATGATCCCTGCTGGAGGGAGAGCGGCCCTGACGGGTCGGCCTAGCAGCCCTGACGGGTCGGCCTAGCAGCCCTGCCTCAATCCATCTGTCAGGTGAGGGAGGGGGACTGAGGTGATTAAGTGGGGGAAAAATCGGAGTAAAAATGATACTAAAAGAACCCAGCTGCAAAGATCAAAGCGCTGATAATGAAGAGAGGAAAAACTACATTAAAAAATTTTTAAAAAATAGAAAGCGTAGAGATTCATAAAGACCGCCAAGCCTGTGTCTGTTGCCTGTTTAGAAAGCCAGAATACATAGAAGCACCCCCTTCATTTTCTTATTCCTTTACAGAATGATTATTGTATACTAGGGGAGCACATCGTGCAGCCAGCATTAACGTCCTGTCTTACAAAACATGCCTGAGCAAAACCGTAGTGCATTACGGGATGTTTAATAAAGATCTCGAGGCCCATACTCAAAAGCCATTTAAACGGATAACTCAAAAGTTATCCAAAAGAAGGGCAAAATTGGCATGTTCAGCCATTTATTCAGCTAAACTATAGTCAGACAACTACTTATCCAGCTATAATTTTGCCGGATAAAAAGGGAGCATTACTGGGGTGTTCCAGGGAGGAGTTGGGTAACGGGGGCCGAAACGGGGGGGGGGGGGCGGTCCTGCGATAGCCGGCAGCGATCGCACCTCCGCGGTGCGATCGCTGCCGGCGTCGCGCCGAATAACTACACCTTTTATGGTGTAGTTATTTGGCGTGATATCGACAGCGGTAAAGGTGCTTACCTTTCGCTGTTGGCGCAGTCTTCGCGGCATCAGCCCTGGTGCCGCCCCGACTCCTCCTCTTCTGGGGCTGACGCCACCCCGACTCCGTCCCCATCTTGGTATCCCACGCGATAAGGGACTTTTCGAGTGCGAAACGTCCCTTATCGCGTGCGATCCGCTTAGTAAATGATCCCCCTAGCTGCATAACTTAGGCCTGCTCAGAAGCGCAGGGGACTCACTTCTAGCACCGGAAGCTTAAACCTGGTATAGTTTATGCTTCCAGCATAGCTTTAAGAGTAGTATAAAGAACCCCAAATGTGAAAGAATCAGCTCTTGAGCAATATATAAAAGTTCTCACCTTGAAAACAAACGCTATTAAGGACGCAGCCTGTAACTCAAATTGAAATGTCTTGTTAATTGACCATCATATAAGCACAGGGCACACCTACTGAACTCGTGTTTAAATCCCTTAAATGTGCAGGAAGGTTAATCATTGGTCATGTGAACATCCACATTTTTTTCAGCATATTTTTCTTTTGCACATAAAAACTCAGGCTGTATCACTTTGGCATCATTTACACTTTGTACTTATCTTAGATGCATCTATTAAGCCTAAAAGCAGCCAATGTTTAATCACCCAAGCCTGCCTGTCACGGAAGGGACATATTCATCATTAAACAAATTATTTTCTTGCAATGGAAGGAACAGTTCTTGCAGAGTTGTATTTTTTTTCCCACGTGGAAGAGAAAGACAGTGGCAGGGGTGTTGCTCTATGTCGCTCCGGCCTTGGCGGGAAGGAGCTCCTCAGCACATTTACACTGGTGTTTGCTCTCTCCCTAACAGCCACAGCACACCATTCCCGACGTGTTCATCTGGCTGCTCAGCAACAACAAAAAAGTAGCTTACGCTCGAATCCCGGCAAAAGATGTGCTCTACTCCCAGGTGCTGGAGGAGAAAGGCAAACACTGCGGGAAGGTTCAAACGCTCTTTTTTAAAGTAAGTGCAGGCCATTGGTTGGCTCAGCGATAAACTTCCAAACATCACCAATGCCTTGCAGAAAACTGCTTGGAGCGCTGGTTACCTCCCCTCATCCCCATCCGCTGTAAACAGGGCTGGTGCAAGGGTATTAAGTGCCCTAGGGGCAGGGATGACCAACTCCGGTTCTCAAGAGCCACAGGCAGGCCAGGTTTCCAGGACAGCCACAATGAATAGGCAGGAGATAGATCTGCACACAATGGAGGCAGCACATGCAAATCTATCTCATGCCTATTTCATTGTGGATATCCTGAAAACCAGATCTGTTTGTGGCTCTCGGAGACCAGAGTTGGCCAGCCCTGCCCAAGGTGAACCTTTTAAAATTTCCCTCCAGATGATAGCCAGATTTAGCCAGAGAAAAAAAGGATGACTCGGGGAATTCCTAGGGTGGGCTTAGCCAATTTAGGCCTAGATTCATCACAAAGCTATAAATATAGTGATAAAAAAAGGGGGTCGTGGTTGAAACTAGGTGGAGTGCATCAATCTAGGTAGAGAGTACATTGTACAAATGAACTCCTCTTTTACCTTTCATCCCTCCAAATGACAGAAAATCTTCAGTGATGTCAACTTTGCTGTTCGTACTTCTGACTGTCAGGTCGATCCAGTAAGGCCGCGGTAAAAACAGTGAGGTAGTGTCAGGCGCACCCTTCCTCCCCACACGCACAGTTCTCTTCACTAACTCCCTGATACTCTCCTCTAATCGCATGCAAATGCATGCCGCGGCTGTGAAGCGTTAGGGAAGGGTTATGCCCGCGCAACCCATTTTACTGTATAGGCGCTGTAACAGCGCCTATACAGTAACCTGGGTGCGCTGGTACCTGTCATTTCAAATGACATTTGAAATGACAGGCACCAGGAAGTGTAAAAAAGTTTAAAAAGTGTAAAAAACAAAAAACCTGTGTGTTATATAAAAAAATAAAACAATTTTAAATACCTGTCGGAGGGCCGTGGGTCCCGGTGGGCGGCGGGCAGCCATCAGCGGCATCCGGTAGTCCCTTCTCCCTTCCTCCCTCCCTCCCCTGCCTGGATGAGCGCCAAAATCGCACGGGCGGGTCGGCAGCGGGGGGGGGGGGGCGGCAGCGGGGGGGGGCGGCAGCAGGATCCGGGAGCGGCGGGTAGGCGGCAGCGGGGTCCGGGGGGGCAGCGGCAGCGGGGTCCGGGGGTGGCAGCGAGATCCAGGGAGCCAGCAGCGGCAGCATGTTCGATCGGGTAGGCAGCTAGGTGGCAAAGTAAAGATGGCCGCCTGCACGGGAAAATCGTGCAATTGGCCGCTGAAGACATGACGTCACACCCCGTGACGCCAAACGTCGTGACGTCACGTCTTCAGCGGCCAATTGCACGATTTTCCCGTGCAGGCGGCCATCTTTACTTTGCCACCTAGCTGCCTACCCGATCGAACATGCTGCCGCTGCTGGCTCCCCGGATCTCGCTGCCACCCCCGGACCCCGCTGCCGCTGCCCCCCCGGCCCCCGCTGCCGCCTACCCGCCGCCCCCGGATCCTGCTGCCGCCCCCCCCCCCCCCCGCTGCCGCCCCGCCCGTGCGATTTTGGCGCTCATCCAGGCAGGGGAGGGAGGGAGGAAGGGAGAAGGGACTACCGGATGCCGCTGATGGCTGCCCGCCGCCCACCGGGACCCACGGCCCTCCGACAGGTATTTAAAATTGTTTTATTTTTTTATATAACACACAGGTTTTTTGTTTTTTACACTTTTTAAACTTACCATAGCAGGCCCGAGCCTTGCTACTTTTTCGTTTGTTTTTTTTTGCCCTGGTCCCGTCCGGTCTCCTGCAGCCCGACGGGGCTGCAGGAGACCGGACGGGACCAGGGCGGGTAAGCAATGTTTTTACCCTACACTACACTACACTAACTCCTACTAGGGGGAGGCGGTAAACTAGCAGGTTAAGGCCGCGGCAGAACAGCGGGTTACGGAGGAGATAATATCAGCGCCCGTTACAGTATCGCAGGGGAATAGCTAATTCCTTCATTATACAGCTTTTTCGTTCATTTACATGCCGGGTGCGGAAAGGGTTATGCGTCTGTTTTCAGAAGCGATACGGACGCGTGAAACTGGAGACTGTATCGCCGAATTGCCTTGCGCGCCCGAATTGTGTGCTACGAGCACGTTACAGACGGGCAATCCTCGAGCGGACGATACTGGATCGACCTGTGTGTATGTAAAACTGCCCTCCCCCAAACTCCACCCCGAGTTAAAAGTGACCCTCTTACAGAGGTATAAATAGCAAAGTAACATATTGGCTTCTACAGATGTGCTCTCTCTCCCTCTCCCTCCCCCCCTCCTTGTTTTTTTCATTGGATAAACACCACATTGAGTTAAAAAGCAAAGCACACAGTTACTGAGGTACCTATGGTGCTGACAGCTGCTTCATTTTTAAAGGGAAACCTTCCTTTTGAAAATAAGTTTGCAGTCTCGCAGGTACAATGGAGCAAGTCCCAAATGGGATTTAAAAAAATGTCACATAAGTGTTTATATAAATAGCGCATCAGGTACAGCATATCACAGTGTGTGTAAAACATGGGAATACTCATCAAGTATACAAAATAAAGTCGGAAACCACATACAGCAACAAAATTATCAAAACATACAAACCAAGAGGCTTGACGCACAGTTTTGGCCAGAAGACCCTGAAAGGGGTTAATTTTGAAAATGTGAGGGCTCTAGGAAACAATATGGTGATTCCGCAACAAACAGGAATTTGAATGTTAAATGAGTAGACCTGGAATGGCTGAACTGTTGTATGCAGCTCACGTGTGATCCAGTTTGCTGATTCCCTGGTGTCAGTCACATTTTCTTTATTTTCAGTTTTTCATGGATAGTGTTTGATCGGTTTATGCTCTTGGCTTATCTTCAGGTGAAAAAAAAGATTTTCATTTTCTATTGCAGATTCTTCTTTCTCCTATTATTCAGGCAAATGCAATAAGGCGCATTCAGCCGAACGCATAGCTTCACCCATAGTCGTGCGCGCATTCTGTGCACGGAAACATTACTTCCGATGCAGCAAGGAGCTTTACGCGAATATAATATGCATGCAAAACTGCGTGTTTAAGTTAGCACTCTCGCAAGGAAATCCCCTGCCAATGGGGGAGGCCTATTGCCTCCCAATGCACTAGGTGCCACGGTAAAACTCACATTTTCCTAGCGCTGGAAATTTGAGTCCTGGTCAGAGGTGGAGTAAAGTTTCCAGCGCTGAGGGAATGCACGCCCTACCGGGAGGGGGAACCTGCCAGCGGTCCCCCCTGCCTGCTTCTTCTAAACCTGCCGAGGCGGCTCCGAGTCTCAGAAAGGCGCACAACCAGGAGAAGACACAACAGTATGGCGGCTCCTACTGGGGGCAGGGGTAGGCGCAGGAGAAATGGGGTACCTGCAGAGGCAAAAGGCAAAGGAGAGCAACCGCCAATTCGGACTGCCCAGCAGCGTCACCGCCTCTGTTTGCCTCTCATGTGCTCTCCCCAGGCAGTCCCCTTCCCGCTTTTCCACCTGCTGCTCCTCCTCGTCCTGCTGGTTTCGCAGAACCCTCCCCCCTCCTCACGACTCTGCAGTTGCGGGTTTGGAACACGGGACGTTTCTGTGAACCTGGGGCCGAGGGGGGAGTTAGATTCCCCCCCCAACCCCAAGAGCTGACAGGAAGTGCAGGGCATTAGGGAAGTGCACTCAGCTGTAGAGGCCGCGCCTCAAAGACTGACGGCAGAGGAGTGATCCATCCCTTTCCCCCCTACTGAGTTCAATTGTGCATTCAGCCTGTGCCAAATGCACATTTTAACTCCCGACGCATTAGCATGGCATTAGCTTACTGCATCGGGGACATTTTTTTTTCTTTTTTTTTTTAAGTAGCGTGTGTGTTAGGGAAGTGTCCACTGAATTTCAGCACACAGTTTCATCGCTCAGCTTTCTGCAGCGGCCTGATTACCTGTAACATTCTTCACGGCGTTTCGTTGTCTGTGCCGACCAAGGAAATAACTTTTGGTTATCCATTCTTCACTCTGCCCCATTTACTTTCCCGTACAACTAGCGGGAGATGTCACATTTATTTTCTCTTTTCTGCACCTATTCTGACTTCTCTGACAGGCAGTCTGTCTTCTCATCATCACCAGAGGAAACTCATGTTTTATTCAGTCGTCTTTTCTCATTACTTTTTGGGCACCGCTATTAATCAATGTATTTTCTTTGCTTCATTAATTATTTTATTGGCTGTGCAATTTACTTTCCATTCTTTAACAATGTATTTAATATCTGTTCTATTTCAGTTTTCTTTGCATTCCATTTCTAATTCATTTCTTCCTATTTTGGGAATTATTTTGGGGGTTTTTTAAGCTTATTATCTCTCACATGCCAGATTCAGCCATTCAAGATTAACTTCATTAACATTGAAACTCAAGTTTTCTTACAGAATCTCTAGTCATCCCTGGCATATTGCATCCTAGAGCCTTGGAGATGTTAGAAAGTAACCCCGATGCAGGTCTTCTGGTCAAAACGTGTCTGGTTTCTTGCTTTATATTTTGTATTAGTTGTGTTGCTCTTTGTGATTTCCTGTATTTGATTTCCTATATTTGAGGAGTTAGACATGTATTTTACACATGTTCTACTTAAGCATGACGCGAGACATGCTCTGAGTTATGCTTTACACATATGGGATCCAATTTTTAAAGTTATCTGGGTATATAACTTATTTGGTTAAGTTACAAGGCATATTAAATGAATATTCCCATACAAGCAGCTACTTAGCCAGATAAATCATATCCGGCTAGGTTTAACCTGCTCTTTGGCAGGTATAACTTATCCAATTAACTTAACTGGGTGAGTAAAAACAGCTCCTAATCCGGTTAAGTTAAACGGATAAGTTGTACTGCCCCTGATCTGCCCACTGCCTGCCTGCAGTAACTGTGACTTATCCGGCTATCTAGCAGCCACTGAATATAACCAGTCCTACTTATCCGGCTATCTAGAATTAAACCCGCTTTCAATATCAGGCCCATGGTGATTTGTGTTAATGACATTCTGATTTAAATGCTATGGAAAATGTGTTTTGTATACATCCTATTGTACACTGACATATGACAATCATCGAATTAGTTGGTAAGAAGTTCTGTAACCAGAATTCTTTTCTGGCTGCTTCTAGTATATTGACTCTTGGCTTTGCATGGGTTCTCTTTTCTTATCACAGTTTAAAGAGCATTTATATTTTGGGAAGTGAAATCAGATTTAGGGCCTGATTCATTAAGGCTTTTCTCCCATTCTGTTACCTATGGGAAAAAAAAATCTTGATGAATCAGGTCTTCGGTGAAGAGGAAAACAGTATTTCCAAAACAGAGAAGGAGAGTAGAAAATGATCATGAAAATGTGCCCATTAAACATGTCATCCTGGGAATAAATTAGTGAGCTATTCTCGATTGGTTTTAATTGGAAAATTGACATGCCACATGTGATCAAGAATAATTAAAGAACACCTGGACTTTTCTTCGCTTATCTGGAATCCAAATTAGTCTGATAATTTGTTCTGAGTGACTCAGACATGTTTTAATTTTCTGCCCCCATGGTTTCTGCTTCTACAGCTGCCAGGAAAGCGAACAGCAGGTTGGAACGTGCAGGCAAAGGTAGACACTTATCTATGGCTCGGCTCCACCAACCACTCCCATAATATTTTGGACAACTTGCCCATAGGCTATGAAACTGATATACCTGCAGCTAGTGGAGGGCACCAGGGCCCTGCCACCCCCAGCATCCTGGTCTATAAAAGTAAGTTCCTTATTCTGCAGCCTGCTGGCACAGGCATGTTGAGCTGGCAAAAACTGAAGCATCAGAATGGGGAGGAATTACGCATATTTATAAGAGATTCAGACAGTAAGGGCATTCTGATTTGACTATTATTTGTAAGCCTTGTAGGCTGCAAGAGGTAGAAGCCACCTAAACTACAGTAATGAGTTGATTCATAATGAGGCTGACAGACTGCTAAAATTACACTAAATACAAGCTACAGGGTTCAAAGAGGGCATTAAATAACATAAGCACCTCTCCAAAGTTAAAAGAAATATAGTTTATTTTTCCACTCCTTCTAAATGCATTTCCTAATGTTGAAGAGGTGGAGGAAATGAACGCACTCTGCTCTGAAGTCTGTAAAATCCCTAAACCATGCAGATGTCTCCCTAACCTGAAGATATTTATCCCATTACATTTTCTCTCACGCTACAAAATAGATGTTGACAAGGGAAGTGCTATCATTTCAAAATGACAAGGAAGGAGCGACATATGTTTTATTCTGGCCATTTCCTATCCAAAAATGATACAAGAAACAATGAACTGTTGTTTCATTTCTATCATTTTAGCATGCACTAAAACGACAGAAACAAAATGAAAAGAATGAAATAATAGGAGACAAAATTAAAGAAACAAAAACAAAACGAGAGAGTTTTCCATGCACCCCCCTAGCATTCACTTTGGATTGGGGGATATCCAGCTCTGCCCCACTCCTGCGCGTAATTATTTGCAAACTTCTGAACGAGGCTAAATAGACCTCACTCATAAGAAACGAAACCTTTGTTGACTTCCAATTTTTAGTTCTAACATTTTTGCCTCGTCTGTTGATAGCATGATGTAAGAATGCCGAAGTTATTTTGGGTTTGAGAGATCGTAAATATCGTTAGGCAGCACATGGATAGCTGTTAACATTCGGAGGTTTAATCACAAAGGAGCTTCCTTGTACATAATGAATGGAAGAAGCTTTAGGTTGTTGGGTTCACTGGGTTTGCTTGAAACATGCAGCAAATTTAAGACGCGTGACATGACGTGGCTCAGGAAGAAACCTTTGATGGGGAAATTCCCAGGACTTCGGCTGCATGGGCAGCAAAAGCTGAGCACCTTGCAGAAGGGATGGGCTCGAAACATCCTGACATGGTATCTGGAATACATTTTGACCCCCCTTGCCAGTTTAAGAAGAAGTTGTGCCTTGCCAGCTGAACGGTTTGATGTTAACAAGCTTTAGGGTTTACTGGAAGGGAAAAACTAGGGCAGCCCCGAATTATTTATTTATGTATTTATTTATTTAAAATATTTCTATCCCACCAATCCATAAATCTTGGTTGTTTACAAGTGGACATACATAATCAAAATACACCAAACGTATGACAAACAAATATGCAATAATAAAAATAATAACAAAGTAAACAATAACAAAAATAAAATCAATTACATTAATCGGCCATCTCATGTACAGGAAATCAATATAATACTCAACTGATGGCTCTCAAGGACTTCATTATGGCCTGCTGGGAGTTCATAACTGGAAGGTCATAGTAAAAAATAGGCCTTGAAGATTTTTCTAAACTCAAGTAATCCTTCTCTATCCTAATTTCTTCTGGGAGGTCATTCCACAAAGTTGGATGTATGATCTTAAACATATGAGTTATGGATTCTGTTAGGCGTACCTCTTTTATTGAGGGGACTTCCAAAAGGCACTAGGAAGCTGAGCAAAGTGAACACCTTGGCTTGTAATTGTGAAATACAGACATCCTACCTTGTGGGAGCAAATCGTTCCGGGCTTTGAAAATCAAAATAAGAGCTTTAAATTTGATCTTCCAAGGAACTGGGAGCCAGTGTAAGGTGGCCAGTACCAGAGAAAGATGTGGTGTACCCTGAACTAACTGGGCAGTGGAATTCTGGATTAGTTTGAAGAGACTTCAGATATGATTTTAACAAAAGGATTGTATGTTTCATATCAAAAAGGACACTTTGTGTATAGGGATGTTTGCTCAGGAGATCTGTTTTACTGAATGGTCGCTCATTTTGTAGACATTTAAAAAATATTTTTTTTTGTAAAAATAAAGCAGAAGTGTTTATAGTGGAAGAGCGCCTCAGAACAGAGCTTGATAAAGCCCACTCCTATTATTCTATCAGAATTTAGTGAGGGAAAAGTATTTTCTGTTGTCGAATAATCACCTATGAATAAAAGCAAAAATGAAAATCTGATGAAAAGTGTTTAAACTTCTCTGTTTATTCTTTTAATAACACAGCACAGCACCTTTTCCAGCTACGAGCCCACATGTACCAGGCCCGGGGGCTGATTGCAGCTGACAGCACGGGGCTCTCCGACCCCTTTGCCAAAGTGACATTTGTCTCCCACTGCCAGACCACAAAGGTAAAGGAAAGACAGAAGTTTGTGGGGGGGAAATGAGACTCTTGAAGGATTGGACCTCATGGTAGAATGGCAGAATGAAGCCCTCCCCAGGGGGATCGTATGGAACAGCCTCTGACACTGGCAGCAGTGGGGGCCAATGCAACATCCAGAATTCAAGACAGTAGGCAGACAAGCCCAGAGGATGGGGACAGTGAGAGTAAAGGCTGAAATCAAGTAAGAGCCTGTGGTATTTGCAGCAGGAAGGGAGAACAGACAAAAGGCAAGGCCCTTGGGCATCTATCCGCCACCACATGCCATACATCTCCAAGCAAAGCGTGTAGACCCAAATACTGCGCCAGGTAATGCGCGTGGAGAACAAACTCAATTTCAGTAGGAAGAAGTCAGTCATCTCCAAAATCATTAATATCATCATCGCTGTTTATTTATGACACGCTTTTCCAACCGGGGAGTTCAAAGCGACTTACAGGGTTGGATTAACAAATCTGGTACAACAAAAGCTACCTAAATCAGAGGATGATTATAATAATAATACAAGATAAAGTAAAATTATATAAAATATTGTATTAAAACTATTTCTAATTTAATTTCTCTGTTTTCTCCCAGAGACGTTTTGTAGTAGCGTCCAGCTAGGTTGATTGGCTGTAGTTTGCAGGCTCATTATAATTAGGGAGCAGGTGGGTGATACCTGCAGATAGACAGAAGGAATGGGTGAACTCAGAGATACCTAAAGCATCTGCTCAAAAATAAGCGAGTCAGCTGAAGTGCCTTTTATCGCTAACTTTCAGGAGATGGTTCTTCTGGGCTAATAATGCACATTCATCTCCTCTTTTTTGTTTTGTTTTGCTGGTTTAAAACACTAGTTTTAAGTTCTTTATGGTGTCAAAACACATGTTACTATGGAGATCAAACCTTGTTCACCTTAATAGGCATCGTCAAAACCACTGTTGCCCTCCAAACATGACCAATCAGGAGACGCTGTTTCCATCAGCTCGTTCCATTAAGTTTCCAGGCTACTGCAACTTTAATCCCAAGGGACGTTTTAGAGGCAAATAGCCATCACTACGTTAAAACAAGGGACTAGGAGAGTTTATGTAAGAGAGGTCAACACAATAGTAAGGGATGAGCACCCCAGGTCCAGGGTATCCCTAAACCATGACCCCTGGAAAGTGGCAGGGGATGAAAGGAGATAACCCGCTCTCACGGCATGACCGTTCATTATTCTCCTGTATGCCTACCTCCTGTCGCTGCTAGAGCCAGGATGGTGGGCTGCAGGGACCCTTGGTTCTAATCCAGCTTGACTGGTCTTCTGATTTATGTTCTCCTGCAGCTGATGCTATTGGCAAAATTTTAGTTGATTTCCTGGTGAGGAAAGCGAGAGCCTCTTTTCATCACAGAACTATTTTATGGTATTAAAGGTGAATTTGTAAAGCCCGGCCAGGTCTGTTTGATGTGAGTATCTTTGCTTTTCCCGACACATCTTTGTTTCGTTCACTGTCAAAATGTGGCATTAAATTAAAAACGTATAACTTCACTACATGGAGGATGCCATACGCAGCTCCTTTGTAATTATCTTTGAGATACTTAGACTTAACCAGACAAATGACGGGATTTAAAAAAATCCCACTGTGGTGACCGGCCCTGAGGCAGCCAAATAACTGTTTATCTGACTGTACTGGGTGAATTCCAGGATGGAATTGGCTATCAAGCTATTGTACTCCTATAAACGCTGATTTTCAGCATTATCCAGCTAACATAATCCGATAACAAGCTGTTGAAGAACTGTCCTGAAATTATCCAGATAAGTTTATCCTGCTCATTTTAACACAGCTGATTATATTTGGTAGTGCACCTGCCTCACTGAATATCCTTGTAAAATTAGCCAGACAAAATCGGCCAGCAACTGAATATGGACCTCTCACAGTTTCCCATAAGAGCCTAAGCATTTTTCTCACAGACACAAATCTGGGGCCTGATCTACGAAAGGTTTTTCCTCCATTTTGTGTCTATAGTATATAAAACCCTTAGTGCTCTAGTTTAGCCCAGTAATGAGTTATCTAGTTAAAAAAAAAAAAGATCTGATAAAAATCAATGAGTTGCTTTAAAACCAAATAGATTTTTTCATTAGTATTTTCTTTTTGACATTTCTAGCTTGTAGTTACTTTTCACTGGGGTAAAATGTAGCCCTCACCTTTCCAAGTGCAATTCTGATCAATGTGTATTTCAGGGAGAGGGAATGGCTTGTGGTTAAAATAAAAGGAATCAGGGGATTTGAGTTGAAGTCTTGTTACTGGCACCCACCGTGACCTGGAGCAAGTCTCTGTGGGAATTGTACATTAGTTAGTGTTAACACCGGCAATTAACTCATGTTAATGTGGGCGTTAGCTGTCAGCCGTAGTCTTAGCTTGTTAACCATTGGTTCCCAGATTTTACAACTCATGTGCATGCAAATGGCCTAATACTACAAAGTTAACGACATGTAACACGCCTCTCAATGTATGTTTACTTAGTGCCAAGGGAGAGGGCTGCACAAGAAGAATAACCCCCACATGCACCCCCGGGGTATGAGGGGATAGAATGGGGGGGGGTTGTGGGTTATGTTAGGGACTCTGGGATAGATAATCCTAGAGTCCCGATACTCTTTTCTCTGACTCCCTGTGATTTGTACCCCAGACCTGGGAATGGGGTACAGCAAAAAAATAAAAATAAAAATACCACTCCACTGAAAACATTTAATGCTTTTACTATAAATTTGGAATAACACCATAGATGCAGTGTTGATAAGGCAGGAATAGAGGAAAACATTCTAATGGAGGAGCAAAAACAATAAAATGAAGTTAGGTATACACAATACAGATCATTAAGAGCAATAAAGAAAATTCCGGATTGTGACGGATACCAATTTCTACCCCAAAACCCTTAGAGGAACTTTACACACTTGCCCACAACAGGACTATACTGTTCTCGGTCACCTTTTGCAGTCCAGTAAGTGTGCACACCAAAAAAGAAAAAAATAACAGAAAAAAGGAACATCTCTCTATCTGTCTATCTATATATGAAAGTTGGGGGCCGAGTAGTTTGGCGCAAGATGCTGCTAAACCACCACCTCAAGAGTGCTGCTATATTTTGGTATGTGTTGAGTTCCCTCGTGAAATAAACTTCAGTTCCTTAAATACTCAACTTGCCCAGATAGGCTGGGGCCTCGTCCACCTGAATTGTTTTCTACTCAGTCTGGGACAGCCAGCAGCGTGTCTCTGGAAACTTAGCTGAAGAGCCTAACTGTCAGTTATTGTGGCTGTGTAGATGTTACAATGGAGGCGCACAGTCAGAAAGAGAGACCCACTGTGTGAGTTGGTCCTTTGGAGGAGGGCTCAGACATCCAGCTCCTGCATCCAGAGACCTTGGCAGCCTTATCATGAAACCCTGGGGCTCCTGGGGGCTGTGAAAAGGAGGAGGATGGGGGAGATATCCTCCCAGCAGCCTGAAACTGCTGTCTGACAGGGCTGTGCAAACATTCAGGCCGATACAGTTCAGTGCGCTCCACTGTTAACCCTCTATTGGACGCACGTTTTCGACGCGCTAGCTTTACCCGTTATTCAGTAAGGGGCCGAAAACGCGCGTCCAACCCCCCCGAACCTAATAGCGCCCGCAACATGCAAATGCATGTTGATGGCCTTATTAGGTATTCCCGCGCGATTCAGAAAACAAAATGTGCAGCCAAGACGCACATTTTGCTTTCAGAAATTAGCGCCTACCCAAAGGTAGGCGCTAATTTCTTCAGGCACCAGGAAAGTGCACAGAAAAGCAGTAAAAACTGCTTTTCTGTGCACCCTCCGACTTAATATCATGGCGATATTAAGTCGGAGGTCCCGAAATTTACCAAAAGTTAAAAAAAAATAAAATTTGAAGTCGGCCCACGGCTGTTGGGTCGAAAACCGGACGCTCAATTTTCCCGGCGTCCGGTTTCCGAACCCGTGGGTGTCAGCGGACTCGAGAACCGACGCCGGCAAAATTGAGCGCCGGCTGTCAAACCCGCTGACAGCCGCCGCTCCTTTTGCCTGTTTTTACCGCCGGGCCTAATTTGAATAGTGAATCGCACGCACAGGAGATTGGCCTGTGCGTGCACCGGGAGAGCGGGCGTTCGCGTGCTCTCCCACGGACTTTACTGTATCGGCCCGTATGTTCCTTCTCTGATTCTTCCTCTCCAGCTCTCTGTTTGCAGGTTTTCTCTTTTCCTTAGCTTTCCAGTTCTCTGTAGACCAGCAAGCTTCTCTGTCCTCAGACTGCAATCTGTCTCTCTCTCTCTCTCTCTCTGGACTATATTCCTGGGAAACTATCTTTCCTTGCTTCTCTGTGAAGCTCCTGTCTCTGGTTATTATTGGCACACACAAAAATCATGGGGGAAAAAAACAAATACAGCCGCCTTTTTTCCTCATCTGGCTTTCCATTGGCTGGGCTCCCCTTGATTTTGCCTCCTGGATCTCTGTTGAGCTCCCATTTGCTGACGCAAAGCATGGGTCCTCCTTGGTTACATTATTCTCAGGAAGGGAGGGGAGAGGTTTTTTTGTTCCTTAAGTCTTACCGAGAAGCATATGGTTCTGAAAAAGCACAACTGCTGAGGTGAAACAAGTCTGGTAGCACCTACAGACGGTTTCTTCTGGTTTCTTTTATTATTTTTCCTTTCTAGTAGCAGTGATGAACAGCTACAGATTGTGAGTGCCTCTCTTTTAATATGCAACAGGGAGTCAGTGTAGCAATTCAGTAGCACTCATTGTCCATACCTAAGCCTCGCACAAATGCATGCTCATGGGGGCAGGGACCTGTACTGTAGTACCTTGCCACATATATCTTTCTCCTGAGAATAAGTGTCAGTGGCGTCATTTTCAATTTGATGCTAATGCTAATAGGAGGGAAATCTGCTCCTTCTTGCTAGCAAAGATTTGGAGGTCTTTTTAGAGGCAAGAATGGATTCTGAAGGGGGTTGGTGATAAGAACTGTGACCCAAAGCTCTGTTTTGAGGTTCAAGCGAGGATTGGAGGCCTTGTTTGTTTATCAGGAGGGTGTGGGTTGGTGGAGTTCAGGCCTTTGGTTTGGGGTGGCAGTGACATGAGACGGGAGGGGGGGGGGTGGGTGGGATGGAAACCTACTTGATGTTTTGGGGAAAGGGCGCGGGTTAGGATTCAGAGGCCCTAGTGTTTATCTTCAGAGGAAGGGACAGCAAGCCCTTCCCCCCTTCACCGGGTCCCTTACAGCCTACATTAGCTGGCTGCATTTCTTGGGGCTGATTAATGTGAGCTGCAAGATGCGAGGTCATCAAGGCAAGCAGGTTCAATTTAAAACAGCCATTCTAATATTGTCACCTGCTGCATCTCATTGGTTTGGTACATCAGGTATTAAAGTCTGAACTAATGAGATACAGAACCCATTAGAGCCCGATGTAACACTTGCATTAGAACTGCAGATAACTCGTGTTACCATGCTGTATTTAATGCGACTTAATACATAGACACTTTTATCTACGATTCCCTTAGGAACCTGCTTACATTTTACACTCATCATTGGATCTGCAGCTATTTTTATTCAGGCCGATACAGTACAGTGTGCTGCAGCAGTCAAAAAAGCAAATAGAATGTTAGGACTTATTAGGAAGGGAATGGTTAATAGAACGGAAAATGTCATAATGCCTCTACATCGCTCCATGGTGAGACCACACCTTGAATACTGTGTACAATTCTGGTCGCCGCATCTCAAAAAAGATATAGTTGCGATGGAGAAGGTACAGAGAAGGGCAACCAAAATGATAAAGGGGATGGAACAGCTCCCCTATGAGGATAGGCTGAAGAGGTTAGGGCTGTTCAGCTTGGAGAAGAGACGGCTGAGAGGGGATATGATAGAGGTCTTTAAGATTATGAGAGGTCTTGAACGAGTAGATGTGACTCGGTTATTTACACTTTTGAATAATAGAAGGACTAGGGGGCATTCCATGAAGTTAGCAAGTAGCACATTTAAGACTAATAGGAGAAAATTCTTTTTCACTCAACGCACAATAAAGCTCTGGAATTTGTTGCCAGAGAAGGTAGTTAGTGCAGTTAGTGTAGCTGGGTTCAAAAAAGGTTTGGATAAGTTCTTGGAGGAGAAGTCCATTAATGGCTATTAATCAATTATACTTAGGGAATAGCCACTGCTATTAATTGCATCAGTAGCATGGGATCTTCTTAGTGTTTGGGTAATTGCCAGGTTCTTGTGGCCTGGTTTTTGGCCTCTGTTGGAAACAGGATGATGGGCTTTATGGACCCTTGGTCTGTCCCAGCATGGCAATTTCTTATGTTCTTATGTCCACCGGAACGCATGTCCAACCCCCCCCCCCCCCCCCCCCCCGAACCTAATAGCGCCTGCAACATGCAAATGCATGTTGATGGCCCTATTAGGTATTCCCGCGCGATTCAGTAAGTAAAATGTGCAGCCAAGCCGCACATTTTACTTTAAGAAATTAGCGCCTACCCAAAGGTAGGCGCTAATTTCTGCCGGCGCCGGGGATGTGCACAGAAAAGCAGTAAAAACTGCTTTTCAGTGCACCCTCCGACCTAATATCATGGCGATATTAAGTCGGAGGTCCCGAAGGTTAAAAAAAGTAAAGAAAAAAAATTTGAAGTAGGCTCGCGAATTGAAAACCGGACTCTCAATTTTGCCGGCGTCCGGTTTCCGAACCCGTGGCTGTCAGCGGGCTCGAGAACCAACGCCGGCAAAATTGAGCATCGGCTGTCAAACCCACTGACAGCCGCCACTCCTGTCCCTAAAGAGGCGCTAGGAACACGCTTGTGTCCCTAGCACCTCCTTTTACCTATTTCTACCGCCAGATCTAATTTGCATACTGAACCGCGCGCACAGGAGAGTGGCCTGTGCACGCGCTGGGCAGACTTTAATGTATCGGCCCGATTCTTTGGTGACTTGGTATAGGGCACCAAATAAATGCCAAAATGAATCTATGCATAATTCTTCTTTTTCACCAGTGCATTTTGGGGCTTTGTTTTGTACACCTGTGGATTCTAACTGGTATGCATAAATGTTTGTTAGCAAGGTTTGTGATATCCCGCTAATTTCACATAAAACTATCTTCTATTATCTTTGTAACATGTAGCATCTTCAGTAAGGCTAGCCTCACACAATCTATCACTCAAATTAAAATTCCTCTATGGACTTAACTCTGCTGCTATCAAACTTTTTTTTTTGTTAACCTGGCAGTTTTTTCCTTCTCCAGCTCAGTCAGAACCAGCGCTTGAGATCTGGCATTTCAATTCTAACTACCCATGGATATTTTTTCCTATTTATATCTTCTCCCAACTTACTTTAATCCAGACATTACAGCAGGAGACCATGCCCCAAGGATCCTTCTGGAACCCTGCACTCGTGCATCCTATATTCAGCCACTAGGTGGTGCTGTTGTATGATGTCCATGACGTCTTCTTCCCAAGGGTTGTAAACACGGTTTCTGCAGCTTGGGGTTGCCTCCTGGTGAGCTCAAATGACTGTCAAATATTTAGCATACAATTATATTTCTTTCTTTTTAAAGGATCATTGCCACATACACTATACTACCCTGCTATGCAGACGTTCCCCCATTCAGTCTCTGAATTGAATCTTCTTCCTGGGTTGGCCAGGGCTGGGGATGACATGGAGGCAACATTCACTGCTCCAGGGGTGGGGGAGGGAGTGATAATCATCTAGTGGGTGGATTCAGAAGGAGCACTAGAACGTGGCTCTCGGCCTCAGAAAGATAACTAGACTAGTGGAGCCGATGTAATAAAACCTGTGCTAACATCAGAGCTAATTTTTAGTTTGGGTTTTAGTTTACTCACATGCAAGAGACCTACAGTAAGCGGATGCCATGCAAATAGACCAGAAGTAAAAAGAAAAAAACCCACACCAAATGGAAAAAATGAACTAAAATTACGAGTTAACGTGAAAAAAAATGCTTTAAAAACTGGTATAAAGGGAGGCATGTGCTGGAAGTTGGAAGGAATGTGCCTTGCATGTAAAATTGGTGCAATGCATCCCAACTTGGGCGCAAAGTTGCATGCAAGGCATGCCAAGTGAAATCAAAGAGTAAGCTCTTGGGGAAGGGCACTTACAGCAGAACACTGCACCCGTGCACTGTGCATCCTGACTTGAGCACAAAAGAGTGCAGACTGATGATGCTTGCCATAGAGACCTTACCCTTTGATTTGACTTGGCATGCCTTGAAAAAATGTTCTTGTTTGGGAGATTTGTGCCCAGGTCAGGGTGCACAGTACCAATCTTGCATGCAAGGCCATTGAGCCATGGTGCCAATGTGTACTTGCCAACTGGGGGTGCCCACCCCAGAGACCTCACGCCTCGATTTGACTTACCATGCCTTGCCACGATGGCCTTGGATGCACAGCGCTAGTCTTGCAGTAAGGCCATTGAACCCAAGGCATAGCAAGTGAAACTGAAGTGTGAGCTGTCTGGGACTGGCACCTGGGGAAGGACTGGCAAGGAAAGGGGCAGAGTAGGGAGGATTTGAGTGAGAGGGGTGGGAAGGAAAGGGGGAGAGGGAGGAATGGAGAGAAGAGGGGAGGGAAAGGAAGGGGGAGTGAAAGTGAGGGGAGAAGAGAGAAAGATAGGGGAAGGGAAGGGGGAGATGGGTTAGAGAAAAGGGAGGGAAGTAGAAAGGGAGCAAGACTGTACTGTGGAGGGAGTCAGAGGAGAGGGCATCACACATAGATCCTCACCATTCACCCATCTCCCACTTGCCAAGGGGCAGGTGCAGGGGAAGGGTAGGAGGCAGGTGGTAGGGTTTGAGGGAGTGTGGTAGAGTTGCCGTCTTCCTAGAAATATCATCACTGGCATCTATCTGTCTCTCCTCTGGAAACCATGACCCCTGCCTTCCCCCTGCGCCACCATTTCAAAGGATCAGACTCCAGCAAAACTCCGAAGGCCCTTGTGGTGCTTGGGATGGCGCTGGGGGTAGTGGTCTGGGCATTTTGTGTGATGGGTGTGGGGATATGATGAGCATCTTGGGGAATGAATGAATTGGGGCTCTGTCCCCATCACACTCTCTTACCCTCTCCTCCCTCTACTACTACTGCTTAACATTTCTATGGCGCTGCACGACATACGCAGCGCTGTACAAACATACAAAAAGACAGTCCCTGCTCAATAGAGCTTACAGTCTAATAAGACACGCAAACAGGACAAGAGACTTGGGCTATTTCATAAAGCAAGACAATGGTTAAAAAGAAAAGAAAGTTAGTTAACGAGACTAAAAACAGACACCCTCTGGTTTTACTTGCCATGCCTTGCCAAAATATCCTTGGTTTTGAGATGTGCTCAAAAGTTGGGATTTCCAGCACAATCTCTCATACAATGCCATTTTGACAAGGCACGGCCAGTAAACTGCAAGCATACGTATAAGCTTTCTATACTGTTCAGCTGTTTGGGAAAAGCAAGAAAACCTATGACTAGTGCCCTGTACACTGTGGATATCCTGAACACCAGACCTGGGCCCAGCACTAGAATAACATGGCTGCCAGAAACGTGAGTTAACCTTTACTCCACTTCAGATCCAGGAGTTACATTTCCAGTGCTAAGAAAATGTTCCTTCAGCTCAAAGCACTCCTCTGTATAGCTGGGGAATGGCTAATATTTTCTTTGACCTGGGGATATGCATGCACCTGCATTGATCCTAGTGCTGGTTTTAACTCCTGTTTTAGGACATTGGTTTTTTTTCCATGCAAAAATCCCTGCTAAATACCAGGGTTAATTTAGCTGCACATAAAAGGCACCCTAAAGCAGGAGTAAAAACCAGTCTGGTTCAGACTGAGCTAGAAGATCGAAGAAGCAGGAGGAAGCAACCAAGTTTAAAAAAAAAACAACCCCGAATACTTCCATTCCCATCATTCTGCCCTATAGAATTCCACTGGCCAAAGAGCAGGAATCAGGAGAGAGTTCTGGGGTTATTTCCAATGCAGCAAGCCAAAACGGAGAAAGAAGCACAAAAGTCACTGCCCTTAGTGGGACTTATATGGGAAAAAAACCAAAACCCCACCCTGTAAAATAAAAATTAAACCAATTCAGAAGAAAGGGTTTGAGGAAAGGGCACATTTGAATTGCTTTTTTTTTAGACTTGTCTCCACTTAAATGCCGCAGGCAGCTGCAGGTGAGTCTCTGGGTTGGCTGTCGTCAGAACCTGGGAGTCAGAGATGTGCAAATCCCTTTACAGATAGATTTCATCACCCGATTCAACAAACCCACGGAAAAGCTGCAGGCTTGTCAAATCAGTTTGACAAGCGGGTAGCAAAGGAAAAGATGCCCCAGTGGATCTCAGGAAAACGACTGCAGATTTATCCGCATCGTCAGATCCACTCTGAAATTGGGTGGATCCACGATGTATTTTCCCAATGGATGCCAGGAAAACCTGAATTCCCCGTCAGACTCAAATCAGGCTGAAAGTCCGCCTCCTCGAGTTCAACTTTGAACGGTTCGCACAAACCGTAACGGGAGCCCGTTAGGAACCCCACTGGAATTGATAAGGCCCCCTCCGCCGGGGCCCCTGCCGCTTTTCCATAGATGCCAGTTCATGCAGTATTTCAGGCCTGCTCTGGCTGGGGTGCCGCGGCGCATCTCTTCCCAAGGCTGTGCAAAGGAGAGGTAACCCGCTGCTGCACGTTATCAGTGACATGCTTTCTCTGTCTCCCTCAGATCATCTCGCAGACCTTATCCCCCACCTGGAATCAGATGCTGCTGTTTCAGAAGGTGCCACTGCACGGCGATGCGCAGGAATTCCAGGAGAACCCTCCATTGGTGGTTATAGAACTCTACGACGATGACGCCTTGGTACTGTGCACAAAATGAATTCATGTCCTCTGCTGTCTTCCCTTTTTAATTACCGCCCCCTGGGGTTTCTAGCCACCTCCCCTTCTAACATTTCCAGACTGGGAAAGTTGCACGTGCCGAATGTCTCGTGAGCTTTCAGACTCAGTCTCCTTTTTAATGCACATTTGTAAATAAAAATGTTTTTTTCTGTAAGCGCCAAAAAAAATTATCGTGGGGATGAGAAATTACTATTTTTTTTATTTCATGGCTTTATAGACTAAAAGGAATCGGTTTTATTAATCCTCACAAAATATAAAATGAATTTCATGAAAGGGCCCATCATTATTCTAGTGCTTATTAAATACAGTGTGTAAATATAGTTCAGATGTTAACTGAACTGATAATTTGATGTGCACTTTACAAACTGCTTACAGATTAAATAGCAGAAGCACTTGCACAAATGTGCAAAAGGATTGGTGTTTTGGCAAGCATTAACATGCTTGGGTATTTTATCACTGACTCAGGTCGCATGACAGTTCAGGAAAATGGGGCAAAAGCATACGCTTTCCATTTATCTAGAATAAAAATATTTAACAGCATACAGTTTAAAAATGATGTCACACAGAGCACTTCAAAATGTATGATTTATGTATTTAATTGGATTTCTAAGTTTCCTAACTACATAAGCTGGTGGCAAACAGCCAAAACATCCACAATAAAACCATATATATGTCACAATAACTAAATATAAAGGGCATCCATAACCCAAAATATTCTACAGTCACAGTACAACAGACATAAATATTAAAACTCATAAATAAGCATCAATATCAATAAACAAATTACACTAAACCATCCATGGCCATAGTTTACTTCAAGCATTAAGGAAGGAATTGGCAGAATTATGAAAGATTATTCATATCAACTCTGGTATATTTGTGAATAATTTCTCCTTTCTGATAGCCATTCTGAAAGTTTTATGCTGTCCAAGAATAAAACCGAGCTAGGCTTGTTTGCTGACTTGGCTCAAATCTTGATTGAGCCTGGCTGTAACCCAGCTTGTGTAGAGAAAATGATGTGCACAATGGGTTCTGATCCTCCAGTTCAGCTCTGTTAGATATTGCCTGTATGAGAAGAGCCACTCAGGAAGGTCTGGTACATTTATTGCTGTTAGACAACACAGCATCATGTTCCTGGCCTTGAATGCCATTTCCTGACCAGTCACATGCTTGTGAACATGCTGAGGTTTCATGTCACCCTTTTCAAGTCTTAGTATTTATATGTTTGTGGTTGGTTTATATTTTTATGACGCCTATCTGGTACAGTTCTGTGTGATAACAGTAATCATTCCAAGCTTGTTGGGATTTTTTTGCCAGTGGTCCTGCATCATTCTCACTCAGTACCAGTGTTGAGCCATATACTCAATGTATATCCTGTTCTAAAGGGCATTCAGGCCGATGCAATATCAGCATGCGTTAAACGGGCACTCCTGATTGAGAGCCCGATCCCTTAACGCACGCTGGTCCGCCTCTCCCAGGCGCCCGATTTTATATTTAAATGGGCTGCCGCGGTAAAGAGGAGGTGCTAGGGAAACCTTTGTATCCCTAGCACCTCCTCAGCATTGGGCACCCAGGAGACGTGGCTATCAGCGAGTTAGGGAAACGGGTGCCCAATTGTACGAGCGTCCATTTTCCTAACCTGTGCACAGCCGTCTGACTGCTGGCAACACTTTATTTTTTATTGTTTTTCTTATGGTTCTCTTCTTTTTGGTTCTTCCGACTCAATATTGCCACGATATTAAGTTGGAGAAACTACAGAAAAACAGTATTTTCTGCTTTTCTGTACTTTTGGGGCTTTTCAAGAATTAATGCCTGCTCCAAGCCAGGAGTTAATTTTTGAGAGTAAAAATGTGCGTATCGGGTGCACATTTTTTTTTCAATCGGTGGGGGGTAATAGCTAATAGACTTATCAACATGAATTAACATGTGATGAGTGTTATTAGCTACGTACTGGTTTGGACTCGCGTTTTGGAAGTGCTAATCCCCTTATTGCATGAGGTGTTTTAGACATGTGTCCAAAAGGCGCATCCAATCACGTGTAAATCCGTGCGCTTAGCTGAGCGCACCATATGGCATCAGCCTGATAGTCAATATATTGCTGCTATATCTGCTGCTGCTGCATTTACCTTCTGGTTTGTAGTGGTCCATATCTATATCTAACCTGAGCCATCCTGGTCATTCCTGGTAGAACCTGTTAATCCGTGCTGTTTGAGTGCATGCTACACTGACTTGTTCCTTGCACAAATAACATTGCACCGCTGTGGCACTGAACCAGTACTCACTAATACTGCAAACAAGGGAAGTGCTGATGTAAGATACATAGTTAGAGGTGACCTCCAGTATACTACAGATACCACGTCCTATAGCAGCCAGTTTTCCTAGGAGAACTTATGTCTAAGTTCAGACTAGACCATCTCTGTTTAGCATGTGAGATGTCTCAGTATTACTTCCCAATGTAGTAATGCTGCCAATAGACTTAGATATCTACATTTCATCCCTTTATTTTCTTGTGTATGTTTCTCTTTTAATCATTTGATCAACAAGGTTAAGTGTCTTTTTTTTAAATGAGATCACATAAATCATATTTTTTGTGTCCATTGCTAGGGTAAAGCCGAATACATTGGCTCAACAGTGGCCTCCCCTACTGTGACATTAGCTAACCAGACATACGAGCCCCCCAAACTATCCTATTATCCCATCTTCTGTGGAAATATGTCTGGAGGGGACCTTCTGGCTGCATTTGAGTTGCTACAGGTGAGATGCAAAACAGCATAAAATGTGATATTTGCTTGCATTTGGGTGGCTTGGGAAAATACCATAAAGATCAATCGAACTATTACTGTTTATTATTATTAATCAGTCCAGCTGTTCAGCAGAAGTGGATCGTTTATACACTGAGGAGATGCTGAGGCTCAATCTAAGAGGCCAAAGCATTAAACTGTATTAACAAAATGTGCCTTTTATTCGCTTGCAAGGAGTGAAAACTGGTTGCTGCTATCCCCAAACAGGAAAGAGCAGAAAGCATTACAGCACTTACAAAAGAAGCAGTGCCATAATGGCAGAATCCAGCTGCAATGCGCCCGAAAAATAAATATTGCAACTCTTTTCACCTCAGCGTTAAGTAAAGATAATACTACTGCTGCAGCACGTGGTACAAGAACTAAAGCCCAGGAATCTGAGGCAAGAAATGATTAAAGAATGGAAGGGACATTTCCTTCCTGTGCTACAGGCTCTCTAGCGACCGTGGAACTGACTGGATCTAGGCACAGAAGTGAGGCCCTGTCCCGGAGACAGCCCTACCAGCTACCATTGGAAGGCCCAGTGACTAAAGTGCACTAATGCTTTCACAAGTGTCAACACACACATTCAAAGAGCGGCTAGCAAGCACAATCCAGTTTACGCATGCTAACTGCTTTTATTAGGGGTTACTTGGCTCTGAGGATTTTAACACAAAATGCTATGCTAATGAAGTCATGAAATGCCAAAACTAGGCAAAGCAGCCATTACCTCTTAGCACATAGAAAAATAGCATGCATTAAAATGCATGAACATGGAGCCCTTAAAGCAAAAAACTTAGCTACATCTCGATAGGCCCGTGCAGTCATTTGAAATGACATTTCCTAAATGAAAAGACTGAAAAAATGAACAGAATGTTGTGCTCTTTGCAAATGTTGCACACTAAATACAAAATGAAAATAAATAAATATAATAACAAGAAACAAACGAAATAAAAAGGAAATAAAACCAAAACCAAAACATTTTTTTTTTGCACGCATATGCCTGTCCCTATGGGAGATGTAGTTACATTTTTGTTCAAACTTTGAGGGTTATTTTATAACAATCCATGTGTGTAAGTCCACTTTGCAAAGTAGTGGGACTGTGTGTACCTTAATGCAGCATAGGTGCGCACATGACAGCAGGTATAAATGTCTATGTGAACATTTGTGCACTCCAGAAAAGTCTCTTTAGTACACATAAAAGTGCCTGCAGAATTGCTTCTGCACCTTCAACCCCCACGGTAATTTCCAAAAAGCCCATTTATGCATGTAAATGCTTGTGAAAATTACCAGTAACGCTAGTAAATTGATACAAAACTCATTTGCATGCCATTAAAATGGGCCATTAATGCAGCTAATAAATGCACATTTTGTTAATGCACTTTAGTACATTGGCCTCATAAAATGAGCCTCAGCACCTCCTCAGTGTATAAACTATCTACTTCTTCAGAGACAAGAAGACCTAACTATCTGGGGACACAGGAAAACAGGTAATTGACTTTGAAGACTTCTTGGGTACTAATTGAGTTTGAGGATTCGTGTCTCTATATAAATTATCCAGATACTAATGTCACTCGGTTAAGAATGGTCACGTGAACTGGAACATGAATTTATGGTAACTTACTAATTGGAATTTCCAAGGTTCTCATATATGGTTTTAAATTTCTTCTTGGCAATGTAATACTATATACTATAATACTATATAATACTATATTGCCAAGGCCACTGAAAGAGCTGAATTTGATTTAATCCAGAACAACTGCTCTCTCAGGGTATTTGTCTCAGTAATAGGGAATTATATATCCCTAGGTTCCCTTTATCTTCCTATTCTATCAAGTTTTATACTCTTGTTTTATTTCTTCCAGGTAAGAAAAATGACCTAGCTAGTATTTCTGTTTTAAAAGAAAATTCAAAACTGTACACTCATTAATGTTACAAACATCCCTTCATCAAGTGATTATACCCCTCCCTGTATCAATTAAAAAGGGTAATTTTCAATAGCATGCCTAAGAAATTAAGAATTGCCATACTTGGTCAGACTGAGGGTGCATCAAGCCCACTATCCTGTTTCCAACAGTGGCTAATCCAGGTCACAAGTACTTGGCAAGATCCCAATGTCAGCACATACACGCATAAATCAGTACATCTAACCTTAAGGCTGTATTTTATAAACTGTGTGGTAGGCTCGGCGCGCGCGTAACCCTTTTAAAATCCGCCTCTAAATTTCATCTCACATTTGGATGCCCAATCTTCCAGGCTTGCAAGGTCCTCCTGCAATTTATCACAATCTGCTTCGGATTTAACTACTCTGAAAAATTTTGTATAATCTACAAATTTGATTACCTCACTCATCGTATTCCTTTCCAGATCATTTATAAATATATTGAAAAGCATCAGCCAAAGTACATATCCACTGTTCACCCTTTTCCACTGAGAAAACTGACCATTTAATCCTACTCTCTGTTCCCTGTCTTTTACTCAGTTTGCAGTCCACGAAAGGACATCACTTCATATCCCATGACTTTTTAGTTTTCTTAGAAGCCCCTCATGAGGGTCTTTCTCAAATACCGTCTGAAAATTCAAATATACTGTATCTACCGGCTCGCCGTTATCCACTTGATTATTAAGCCCTTCAAAAAAATGAAGCAGATTTGTGAGTCAAGACTTCCCTTGGGTAAATCCATGCTGATTGTGTTCTATTAAACCATGTGTTTCTATATGCTCTGTGATTTTGATCTTGAAAATAGTTTCCACTATTTTTCCTAGCACTGAAGTCAGGCTCACTGTTATGAATCGGCTCCTGAGGAAGGGAGGAGTTAGCAATCTGTTATGCTTTGGCTCCTGTGGAGGGAGGAGTTAGCAAACTGTTATGATCTACTTCTCAAGAAGGGAGGAGTTAGCAATCTGTAATGAATTTGCTCCTGTGGAAGGAGGAATTAGCAATCTGATATGCTCAGCTCCTGTAGAGGGAGTAGTAAACAATCTGTTAGGGTTTAGACTGTGAAGTAGCAATCTGTTATGAATCTGTTGCTGAAGGCTCCTGATGGAAAAGGAGTACCAATCTGTTACCAGCGGAGTGCTTGGAGAGGGCACTCAGCTGTAGAGGAAAGTAGATAGGTGGATACTTGGGCTGATGGCAGATGACTGCGCCCCCTAGGAGGATATCCTGAGAGGGACCACCGGCTAGGCTTGGGTACGGAGACAGACACAGATAATTCTTTTATTAGACAGGTTAGTAGAGCCACCAGAGGTGGCAGTAGTGAGCTGATATGCCCAGCAGGGCTGAAGTCCCTCAGGTACTGTAACAGCGATCCCAAGGTTGCTGAGCTGTAGATAAACTATAGATAGTGAGTAGATAAGGTATACCGTGTTCATAGCCAGAACTAGATGATAAAACTCACATAAGGTCTTTAGGAAGCTCAGTAGCTGGAAAGGGTTAGGCCCTCGAGGATAGAATACCTGGTTCCAGGGAAAGCTCTGAGAGAGCGATGGTAACTCCCAAATGTCTGTATCTGCGATAGCTTCCAGGCAGTAGAGAATCTTCAGAGTGTTCAGGAACATGGGCCCTCGAGGAGCGAGTACCGGTTCCTATCTGCAATCTGTAATAAAGAAAAGAGAGCGAGGCCCCCGAGGAGCGGGTACCCCTGGTAAGTCAGAGGAGGCAGAGTAGCATGGGAATAAAGCCGAAGCAATCCCCCGCCTTGCTAACTCAATTCGTTAGCGAATACTGAGACCTTTTATATTGGAAGCGGATGACATCATCTCAGGAGACGCCCCCGAGGTTAGTGCCCTTGCTGGTACATCAATGGGTGCGCACACGCGCGCCCTACGTCTTCAGGAACATGGCGGATCCACAGCGTCATGCCGGTCCGGGGACGCTGGAGAGACGGCAAGAAGATGCCACAGCAGCTAACCATCCATCAGACCCGCAGGGAGTCGCCACAGAGGTAAAGAGGGCGGAGTGAGGGCGTTGAGCAGCGACGGACGCAACACTCACCAGTCTATAATTTTCCAGATCACTCCTGGAGCCCTTTTTAAATATTGGATGATAGGTTTCAAATTTTAACTAATAGATCAGAAATTTCATTTTTGAGTACCTTTACTACCCTAGGATACATACCATCCAGTCCATGTGATTTGCTACTCTCTAGTTTGCCAGTCTGGCCTACTACATATTCCAGGTTCACAGTGATTTGGTTCAGTTCATCTGACTCATCACCCTTGAAAACCATCTCCGGAACCGTTATCTCTCCAACATCCTCATTAGTAAACACGGAAGCAAAGAATTAATTTAGTCTTTCTGCAATGGCCTCATCTTCCCTAACAGCCCCTTTAACTCCTCAGTCATCTAACAGTACAACTGACTCCCTCACAGCTTTCCTGCTTTGAATATATTTTTAAAAGTTTTTAATTATGAGTTGTTGCCTCTATAGCCAACCATTTCAAATTTTCTCTTATCAATGTTTTACAATTAACTTGACAATGCTTATGATTTTTCTTATTTTCTTCAGAAGGATTTTTCTTTCAATTTTTGAAGGATGTTTTTTGGCTAAAATAGTCTCTTTCACCTCAACTTTGAACCATGCTGGTAATAGTTTTGCCTTCCTTCCACCTTTCTTAATGCGTGGAATATATCTGGACTGTGCTTCTAAGATGGTATTTTTAAACAATGTCCACAGCCTGATCAAAATCACAGAATATATAGAAAAAATTGGTTTAATGGAATGCAATCAGCATGGATTTACCCAAGGGAAGTCTTGCCTCACAAATCTGTTGCATTTTTTTGAAGGGATTAATAAACATGTGGATAAAGGTGAACTGGTAGATGTAGTCTATTTGGATTTTCAAAAGACGTTTGCAAAGTCCCTCATATGAGGCTTCAAAGAAAACTAAAAAGTCATGGGATAGATGGTGATGTCCTTTCATGGATTGCAAAATGGTTAAAAGACAGGAAACAGAGAGTAGGATTAAATGGTCAATTTTCTCAGTGGAAAAGGGTAAACAGTGGAGTGCCTCAGGGATTTATACTTGGACCGGTGCTTTTCAATATATTTACAAATGATCTGGAAAGGAATATGATGAGTGAGGTGTTCAAATTTGCAGATGAAAAAAAATTCACAGTAGTTAAATCCCAAATGGATTGTGATAAATTGCAGGAAGGCCTTGCGAGACTGGAAGACTGGGCATCCAAATGGCAGATGAAACTTAATGTGGACAAGTGCAAGGTGGTGCATAAGGGAAAAATAACTCATGCTGTAAATACATGGTGTCAGGTTTCATATTAGGAGTTGCCCCCTAGGAAAAAGATCTAGGTATCATAGTGGATAATACATTGAAATCATCTGCTCAGAGTGCTGCAGTGGTCAAAAAGCAAACAGAATGTTAGGAATTATTAGGAAGGGAATGGTGAAAATGGAAAACGTCATATTATCTATGTATTGCTCCATGGTGAAGCCGCACCTTTAATACTGGGGTAGATTTTTAAAGTAACGCGTGGGCGTAGATTTGTTCGTGCAACCCAGCGTGAACAAATCTACGCCCGATTTTATAACATGTGCACGCTACCGCGCGCATGTTATAAAATCCAGGGTCGGTGCACGCAGGGGGGGTGCACAATTGTGCAACCTGCGTGCGCCGAGCCGAGCAGCCTGCCTCCATTCCCTCCGAGGCTGCTCCGAAATCGGAGGGAAATCGGAGCCGCCTTGGAGGGAACTTTTTTTCTGGGCCCCCCACCTTCCCCTCCCCTACCTAAACCACCCCCCAGCCCTCACTAAATTCAGCCCCCCTATCTTTGTTCATAAAGTTAAGCCTGCCCGAGGCAGGTGTAACTTGCTCGCGCGGCAGGCTGCCGGTGCGCCATTCCCCAGCCCAGGGGCTGGTTCGGAGGCCTTGGCCATGCCCCGAGAACGCCCCTGGGCCAGCACTATGCCCACGGCCCCGCCCCTGGAATGCCCCCGATTGCCGCGCCGCCCCCGACACGCCCCCCAAGCAAAGCCTCGGGACTTATGCACGTCCTGTGGCTTTGCGCGCGCCGGCAGCCTTGATTAATGGTAGTTAATGGATGCCGGTGGTAGTTAATGCATGCCAGTGCGATTAATGGTAGTTAATGCATGCTGGTGCGCAGGGCTTTTAAAATCTGCCCCACTGTGTGCAATTCTGGACGACGCATCTCAACAAAGATAAAGTTGCACTGGAGAAGGTACAGAGAAGGGAGACCAAAATGATAAAAGGGATGGAACAGCTCCTGTATGAGGAAAGGCTAAAGAGTTTAGGGCTATTCATCTTGGAGAAGAGACAGCTGAGGTGGGATATGATAGAGGTCTATAAAATCATGAAAGGACTAGATTGGGTAAATGTGAATCGATTATTTTCTCTTTTGGATAATAGAAAGAATAGTGGGCATTCCATAAAGTTAGCATGTAGCACATTTAAAATGAATCGGAGAAAATTATTTTTCTCTCAGCACACAATTAAACTCTGGAATTTATTGCCAGAGGATATGGGTAGGGCAGTTAGTGCAGCTAGGAAAGGTTTGGATAAGTTCCTTGAGGAGAAGTCCATTAACGTCCATTAATCAAGTTGACTTAGGGAATAGCCTCCGCTATTAATGGCATTAGTAGCATGGGATCTGCTTAATGTTTGGGTACTTGCCTGTTACTTATAACCTGGATTGGCCACTGTTGAAAGCAGGATGGAAACAGTGCAACTTTGTCTGACCCAGTATGGTCATTTCTTCTGTTTTTACTGATGCATACAAGAATACTTTTGGAGCAGAGATACACGGCATTAAATAAATAGTGCGACTGCCACCATACAGTTTATAAAATACAGCCTTAACATTAGATGTACTAACTTATGCGCTCATATGCTGATTTTGTGATCTTGCCAAGTACTTATGACCTGGATTGGCCACTGTTGGAAACAGGATAGTGGGCTTGATCCACCCTCAGTTGGACTCAGTATGGCAATTCTTATGTTCTTAGGCATGTTATTGAAAATTTCAGCTAGTATGAATTAACATTCTCTGGATCCTATAACATTCCCCTACCGGAAACATTTGTAAACTTGGCATTTCTATAAACACAAGTGTTTGGCTATCTTTTTTTGCTTCCTCGTATTTTGTATGACCTGCAGGAGGGCTTTGAATTTATTTATGTTTTTGATTAATGACATAATTGCTTTTTTATTATTATTTTGCTATATATTATTCTTAATGTCATAATTATTGGTTTATGTATTACAATTGTAGATTTTATATGGTGCATTGTCTTGGATATTGTAAAATAGTAAGGTGGGATAGAAATAAATTAGTACAAGTAATATTTCACTGAATAGAACAGAGTTACAGTAATTTATATATCATATATTGGTCAGGTGAACATATGGTATAGTTTCCATTCATCATGAGTTTCAGAGATGCTGTTCTCAGATTGATTTTCTTGGCCAGATACTTCAGTTGTTGGTTTTTGCTTTCTACAACCCACAGCACCTGATCTTTTCAGATGGTCTCTCATCCTACTACTAGCCAGGTCTGGCACTGTTTTGCTTCTATGGTCTAATAGGCTCAGCCTCACACTCACTTGAGGCGGTAGTGCTATAAGCAAGAAAGCTTGAAAGTAAAATGTTATTTACTTAGTCTTATAAAACTGGATTTCTCATGCAAATAGGTTGAGTGTGAGATTTTACAACTGGGCCAGTTCAGCAGCTGCTCTGCTACATTTCACAGGGACATAATCACTCAGTTGTGCACAATATCCAACTAGTATAACTCCATCTTTACTAAGATTATGGCAATGTGCTGCATCCTGTGCTTTTAGTTAAAGTTGCAATGGCAACCCACAATCAGCTCCATTGAAAACAATGGCTTCACAGAACATTTCTGCAACAATTGGCAAATTTGGATGACTGCTCTATATATTGCTGGAAGATAAGTACCATCCAGCAATGCCAAGGGGACTTAGGTGGCTGGATACTCAGGCAGCAACCTTACTAGTTGTAGTAGATTATTACAAAGATTAGAAGTAAGACATGAAGGAGGGGATTGGATTAAATAAGGAGCTTATTTGCTTATCCAGGATAGTATATATTTGTCCTTCGTCCTGGGAGAATGAGAGCCCATTGGGCCATCTGGATCTCCGGGGTGTGAGGTTGACTTTCACCATTTTGAACAGCAGAGCTGGCAGAGTAGATGATAGGAGTAGCCTCCTGCCCCCTTCATCTAGACGGAGGGAAACGGAGATTCCTGCCCTAGGAGATCACAGATGGGGAGGTCAGGTGGCAGAACGGGACCTCATTCTACCAGGGGGGAGGGCACTGCATTACCAAGCAATGCCAATGAGTTACCCGCAGAAGACTTGCATCGGTCGAATCTGCCACAAAACAATGGGTTTTCTACATCGGTCATGTAATGCATTGTTTTGCAGTAGATAACACTTGCATTGCAACTGGCCATAAATATGTAGTAATGGGGCGGTCTTTAATGAGGCTTTCTACATTGTCCTCAAAGTATATTGTAGGTAGATTTCAGAAAAAGACAATGTGGAGTCCATTTTCAGTTGCTGTCCTAACATTTGGTATATTCAGCAGCAGGCCCACAGCACTGAATATACCCGGCTATCTTAAAGATAGCCGGATAAACTTATTCAATAACTTTATGACTGCTATTCATCAGTCCCAACACCAGGACCACCTACTAGTGGAGATCTCCATGGAGTCTCTACATTGTTATAGAACTTCCTTTTAGCTAAAAAAAAAAAGTATGCTTCCTGCATTATTTATGCCCTTGAAGTACTGGGATTGTCTTTGTCATATCCCCAGCATCCTCCACTTCTCCAGCATGTACATATTTCGATCCTTATGTCTCACCTCATACAGCTCAAATAGAAAGAACCAAACACAATCTTCTCAAACCAAAGCAGACAAGACAAAAAAGACCCTATATATTATTTTCAAGCTGTATCCACCGAATAGCAAGTGAAAAATGAATAATCATAATAGATTATTAAGATTGTAAATAATCAATTGTAAATAATCTTAATAGATTATTAAGATTATTCATTTTTCACTTGCTATTTGGTGGATACAGCTTGAAAATAATATATAGGGTCTTTTTCACCTCATACAGCTTACATGTTCACATGATTTTCTGTATATCTTGACTATAGCAAATTTTGTACAGAATGCGATTTGTTTGACAAATAGCTACAGGTGCCTTTACTCCCTTGCCCTGCTTACAAAAAGGTGCAAATAAAACTAAAACTAAAGACAGCATCTTGGGGGAAAGTTCTTCAAACCTATTAGCACACAAGTGATTTTTACAACATAACTCATTATGGACAAACACGTCTTTCAAATTTGTCTCGATGTTTCATGTTTGGGTTGGCCCAGCATAATGTGATTTCTTGCGAGCAGAAGTCATTGCTCTGAATGGGGAACCAATTATGACTTCTAGCAAAGTTAATTGAATGTAACATGCCGCTGAATGCTGTAGCGCACATTAACTTGCCAGCGTATGGGTCTGTAGAAAATAGGTAGCCCTGAGGCAGAGCCATCGCCTTTCAGCATACTGACGATGGATTTCTTTTGTAGATTCCTGAGTCGGGTCCACAGACTCTTCCTCCAATTGAGACTCCTGATGCAAGTCAGATCTACCCTGTTCCAGCCAACATTCGACCTATTTTAAGTAAACACAGAGTTGAGGTATGTAGAACAAAATAATAGCCAAGCGGGAAAGTATCATTTTTCTGTTATTCCCGAGTCTGACACACATTGAAAACAAGGAGAAAAACTGTAATATCAAGTCCTCAAGATCTTTACATAAAATAAGGAGATGTTTTCACCATGTTATGCTTGATTTTGAAATCTGCAAAGGTTTTTCATTTTTTTACTGTTGGAGTGTCAAGGCAGTCACATGCCGTGACGTCGGGCGTCGTGACGTCACGCCTTGAGCGCCGAATCGCAGGGGTCGCACAGGCGCGCATTCATCCAGGCGGAGGAGCCGGCTGCTTTCGTCGCCGGCTCCTCCGCCTGGATGAATGCGCGTCTGTGCGACCCGGCCTAGATTTAACACGCGACCACCCGCCCCCCGGCTCCCGCCGCCGGCCGCCGGCCGTCTGAAACTAACGCGCGTCCACCCGCCCCCGCCGCCGCCACCGCCTGGAACAGGCGCCCACCCGCCCGCGGCCTAGATTTAACACGCGACCACCTGCCCCCCGGCTCCCGCCGCCGGCCGCCTGGACCCACGCAGCCCTCCAACAGGTATTTAAAAATTTTTATTTTTTTTTTCTGACAGGTTTTATGTGTCCCACAGCATTACATTTTCTCTATCATCTCTGTATCGCTTTTTTTTTTATTGTGTTTTATTGTGTTTCAGTATTTTAAGTGGTGTCGATGAGTTTGCTACAAGACTCACAGTCCTAACACCTACTAGGGGGAGGCGGTAAACTAACACGTTAAGGCCGCGGCAAAACAGCGGGTTACTAAGGAGATAATATCAGTGCCCGTTACAGTATCGGAGGGGAATAGCTAATTCCTTCATTATACAGCTAATTCGTTCATTTACACATCATATACATGCTGCGTGCGGAAAGGGTTATGTGTCTATTTTAGGAAGCGCTAAGGACGCGTGAAACTGGAGACTGTATCGCTGGATCGCCTTACTCGTCTGTATTGTGCGCTCCCAGCACGTTACAGACGGGAAATCTTCAACCGCACGTTACTGTATCGACCTGACAGTAAAGTCCACGGGAGAGCGGGTGAACACCCGCTCTCCTGTGCACGCGATTCTGTATTTAAATGAGGTCCGGCGGTAAAAACAGGCAAAAGGAGGCGCTAGGAACACTAGCGCGTCCCTAGCGCCTCCTTTTGGACCGGAGCGGCGGCTGTCAGCGGGTTTGACCTCCAACGCTCAATTTTGCCGGCGTCAGTTCTCGAGCCCGCTGACAGCCACGGGTTCAGAAACCGGACGCCGGCAAAATTGAGCGTCCGGTTTTCGACCCGACAGCTGCGGGCCGACTTCAAATTTATTTTTTTCTTTTTTTTTTCTTTTTTTTACCCTTCGGGACCTTCGACTTAATATCACCATGATATTAAGTCTGAGGAGGCACAGAAAAGCAGTTTTGTTTTCTGAATCGCGCGGGAATACCTAATAGGGCCATCAACGTGCATTTGCATGTTGCGGGCGCTATTAGGTTCGGGGGATTGGACGCGCGTTTTCGGCACTTTACTGAATAAGGGGTAACGCTAGCGCGTCGAAAACGCGCATCCAATGGCGGGTTAACACTGCACTCCGTCGGAGCGCACTGTACTGTATCAGCCCGAATGGTGGCAGCTTTAAAATGTTGCCGCACAACAAAGTGGTACCGGTTGCCCAAGAGAGGCAATGCCACTTTGTTGTTCGGCATAATTTTAAGGCCCGTGCCACTCTGAGAAACGGCACCTGTGGGAAAGGAATAACTGCCCTATGAAGAGAGACTGCGGGTGGGGTAAGAGACGAGGTGGGGGACTCGAGAGGGAACGCAGGATCAAGTCGGGGCGAGGGGGGCTGTTTTGCTAGGACTTGCTGAAAATCAGTTGTGAAAATGAAACAAACTAGAATTAGCACAATTTAATTTTCCTTTGTTTCATTTTCAAAACAAAATGGGAAATTTCATTAAAGTGTCCTGCTTTTCAACTCAGACAAAAGTAAATCCCTGTTCCAGGTCACCTACATCTGCAGAGGAGTGGAAACCTTTAGCTTTCCTCCCTTCTCTCCTCCATGAGCTGTCCGCCTCAGTATTTCAGTGAGATACGGCCAAGGATTGTTTAGTTTTATAAAACCTGGAATCCACTTCGTGGTCAGAGTATGGGGGGCTAGGAGAGAAGTCTGAAATTCTAATCCTGACTCTTTCATGTGGTACCTGGGTGGCCTTCTGTCAGCTTTTACATCTCCGGGATTATGCAGTCCTGGGAGGGGGATAATTTTCAAAACTGTCCCCCAGTGAGACAGTAATGTTTGGGTATTCGCCAGGTACTTGTGACCTGGAGACAGGATGCTGGGCTTGATGGACCTTGGTCTGACCCAGCATGGTAAGCCTTATGTTCTTATGCACCTAAGGAAAAAGTACTGTTCGAGATCTGCACCTGCTTTTTCTGTGGATACTTTTTTCCTGTAGTTTTTAAAATATAAAGCTATGTGTGCTGTGGCCTCCCCTGATCTAACTCCACCTCTGATCCCGCCTACTTTTCCTGCGGCAGAAAGTCCATGTTTTGCTGATTCCTGCACATTCTTTTACCAGCATAGAAGTTGGGCAGTTCTCAGACAGGCTTTTACCCAGGTGAACAGCTATGCACAGGGTAGTCAGATTTTCTTTTTCAAATTCACTATTTTAATTTCTATGACAAATTACAGTGCAATACTCTGCTGGGCACTATATAGCCACTTTCATTGTAGGCTGGGCTCGGTCATTCACAGGAGGCTATGTTTTCATGTACTGTGATTTATAGCTTTAGCAGCTGGTATTGTCAGTGATGGATGGCAGGAGATGGAGAGAAAAGGAACAGATAGTGCAAAGATCAGCCAAGGAACATCCTGAGAGAGTACTGTAGGCATAGACAGAGAGAAAGCCAGACATTGCAAAACCTGTAGGTGACCTAAAGATCTAAGAAGAGAAAATACAGGCGGGTGGAGCACTGTGGTTTATGAGATCAGGGTTCAGATTCCACATCCACTGAGACCTTGGGCATGCTACGGAGGGAGAGAGGATGTCTGCCTCTGAAGTGGCAGCTCCTACTGATCTACCAATGACGCTGAGGGATGCACTTGGAATGGAGTGAGGGCAGCAAAGATTGCTAAGCGTACAAGTGGGAAGACCAAATGAAAAAAGGAAGATAAAAGCCAATAGGACAGAAAAAAAAAAGGATATGTCCAGGTTATGGGCAGAAATATTTGCTGCAAATCCCTGAGGGGAAAGGATTGAATTTTATTGCTGTGGCTGCTTTTCATATAGTGGTGCATTAGTAATTTGGGATTTATTTTGTGCATTTCTGAGGAAATGCTGGCAAACATAGCCCAAACCCAGCAGCTGTGCAGCAGCAAGGGCAATCTCAGTTGGAATTAGCTGTTCATGCTGTGTCGCTTCTCATAGATTGCCTTGTAGATTCTCATTTTGTGCTAAGCCGCTCTTGTTTGATGATTTCCCAGTCAAGTCAGTTTTTATTACCTAAAGGGAAAAAAAGCCATGTTCAGCACAAAACTTTGTGTGTGAGAATTCAGAAGACATTTTCCATCATGAATACATTGCTAAAGTCTCACATCCAACATTCAAAAAGAGACAGGAAGAAAAATACTAGAAAGACATTTATGAGCAACAAAAGTAATGTTGCTATTGCTGTTTTATTGCCTACTATGAGGAAAACAATAGGTCCTTTGTCTTTCAGTGGTCTAGATTCTTTTCAAGTCACTCCTAATTGTTTTCTTGGAGATTTATGTAGCAAGCTACTATAAACCAGATTCCTGCCCCCATGAGCTTATCATGTGGTAGAGCCTTACAATGTGGACCGAGCTGTATCTAGATGTGAGATGTGTTTCAGACCTGTCAAAAAAGGTTTTTCAACCCTGCAGAGACTGCAAGCCGCCAAGCCAAGGTCAAAAATTCCTGTGTGCATTCCTGTAAATGACAAATGTTCTGCAAGAACTAGCAATCAGCGCTCACAGTGTTAACAAATTGGGAAAAGGGCTTTACTGTTTAGCCTGCCTAGAAAACAGCACTACATAGCCAACAGAGGAGGAAGCTAAAGGAATGCTGGGAGACCATTTAAGGAAGAAAAGGCACAATTTGGCTGGCTCTGTCTGTGTGTGAGGGACTGGAGATGTCCAGGAGTTGGAGCCAGGAAAAGAGGAGTGTAGCTGGCAGCGCTACAGTCAGTTCTTCTCCTGAAGAACTACCGTACTTTGCAGTCCATAAGATGCACTTTTTTCCCCAAAAGTGGGGGGAAAATGTCTGTGCGTCTTATGTAGCGAATGTAGTGTCTCCCTCTCGCGCACCTTCCCCCTCCTCCTCCTCCTCCCAACTCAGCCCAATCAGTATGTCGCAGGTCAAACATCAGCTGTTTGAACCGCGTGCGCTACAGATGCCCCTCCAGTTCAAACAATTCCCTGCCGGTCTGCTATTCCCGGGGTGCCGCCGACCTTCGCAGTAAGATGCACCCCTCGGCACCCCGGGAACAGCAGACCGGCAGGGAGCTGAAGCTCTGCCAGCAGAGGATGATTCATGGCATCAAAGTTAGTACAGGCCATTTCCTTCTCATTTGTTTAGATATATTAGATGTTTCATGCATTTGACCTGCACCACCATACTGATTGGGCTGAGTTGGGAGGAGGAGGAGAAGGGGACGGCGCGCAAGAGGGAGAAACACTACATTTGCTCCAGGGGGAGCTCCATACAGAGCCCGTCATGAGGACAGAATTTTTTTTTCTTATTTTCCTCCTCTAAATCCTAGGTGTGTCCTATGGTCAGGGGCATCTTATGGACCACAAAATACGGTAATTATCGAGAGGGAGAGACAGAAGTCAACGTTCTGAGGAAACAGAGAGACAGACAGCTGTTCTTGCTTCATAGTTGATTTACATGTAAAATCCCAACAAGGGACAGAGGAGCCTGGAGCTGAGAATACTTCCTGTGCATAGATATCCAGGCCCAGGAGCAGATGGCTGGATCACCCTCTTAAGAGATAGGGACAGAGACAGGATGGAGGAAGTCCAGAGAAGGGCGACCAAAATGGTGGGTGGTCTCCATCAAATGCCTTATGAGGAGAGGTTGAAGAACCTGAATATGTACACCCTGGAGAAGAGGAGGTTTTAATGATCCATGGTCCATGGTCAACAACAGACCTTTTCCTTGGAAACAATTTAGTAGAACTAGGGGTCATAATTTGAAACTCCAGGGAGGAAGTCTTAGAACCAATGTCAGAAAATATTTCTTCATGGAGAGGGTGGTGGATGCCTGGAATGACCTTCCAGAGGTAGTAGTGAAGACTAAAACCATGAAGGATTTCAAAGGGGCATGGGATAAACACTGTGGATCACTAAAGGCTAGAGGATGGGAATGAATGAAAAACAAGCATGGGGGTAGTGGGCCTGGGGGTAACCTGCAGGGAGCAGCAGTTGCTACCCTTAACAGAATCATGGGGGTTACCTGCACGGAGCTGCAGTTACTACCCTTAATAGAAACATGGAGTAACCTGCACGGCGCGGCATTTACTACCTAGGGAATCTTGCTGGGCAGACTGGATGGACCATTTGGTCTTTTTCTGCCATCATTACTATGTTATGTTATTATGTAAACTTTGTGTTATGCCCCTCACCTCTGATCCAAAGTGACTCTGGCATAGCCTCCAGCAGCATACTGTTCTAAGGACCCAGGAAAGAACTTCCTCCAATTCTGCACTACCTTATAGGTCCCCTAGCTGGGCCTTCCTATGGCGCTGGCTGATGATGTCACATCCTCTAGGAGTGTATAAGGAAGTCTCTTGCAACCAGCCAGTGCCTCAGCAATAGATCTTCTGGTGCCCTTGTGGTCCAGTGTGTGGTGCTATCCTGTTCCTATTGCTGCCTTGTACTTTGTGCTGTGTTCCTTGTTCTGGTTCCTTGCCTTGTCCCTTGCTCCTCTGCGCTCTGTTTTTCTCCAGTTCCTTGCCTGTCTGCACTTGTCCCAGTTCCTGCTTGTTCCTCCCTGATGGCCCTGTCTGTTACTTGTCTGTTCTGTTTGTCTTGGCTTCCTGGATCCTGACCCTGGCCTGGCCTCTGTCCTTCTGCTGCCTGCCCTGACCTCTGGCTTGTTACCAGTTCGGCTGTCTGCTACCTGCCTTGACCCACAGTTGCCTGGACTCTTCTCTTGGATTGCCCTGGGGACCCACCTAAGTCCTTCTGGTCCCTGGAACCCAAAGGCTCAAACTGCAGGGAATGGGATTGGTATAGGTGAAGCTCCAGTCGGTCCTGCCACAGGGTTTCTCTGCCAGCTGACTGGGTAGTTCTAGTGGGCTTGCTCACTAGGCAGCGTAAACCACCCTTCGGCACTAGGGCATCCACTTCTCCAACAGGATTATACTTTGCACAGAGGGTATCTTAGAAGAGGAGGAAGAAGATTTATTTCCTTGCCTTTTTTCAGAAATGTAATATCTCATCTTAACTGCTTCAGCCTTTCAGCCGAAGTCAAGCATAAACCCTTGCCACAGCCACACAAGAAAGGGCAGGGATGGACCATGGTCTTTCTGTAAGAAACTGAAATCAGGCCTGCTTTCTGTTTAGTACTAAATAAACCATTTGGGGAAGCTCCCCAGGAGAAAGAGACCTGTAGTGAGCACTGTAATGCTCATCTATTGGTTTGTCATCTAGCTAGCTCAACCATCCAGAGAGACTTCTTAATTTTCTTGATTTTTTTTTCTTCCACACAATTTTGTGTTTAGGTAGGATGCACCATTTATGAACTGGTGACATTGGGGTGGATCTGTCCCCGCCGCCCCCCCCCCCCCCCCCACACACACACTTTTTGAGTACTCAGGGGTAAAGACAATTTTTTAAACCTATATACTTCACTGCCTCCCCCCACCCTTTCTCTATTAGCGTTCCTTTTTTTTTTTTTCACTATCCATATGAGTATGTTGGTTGCCCTGGCTAACAGGCCATACTCAGTGTTATTTTTGCATTGCATGATATAAAATAAGAAAGCTGCAAGTTTATATTATACTTTCACTACTGTACTTTTCCCATTTAATGTTCTGGTTGGATTTACTGTCTACTTACACAGTACTAGTAAAAGGGTTAATTACTGTTTTATTCTGTTGTGATGCTTTCACCTGGTGGCGCTACAAGTGAAAGGGTGTTTAGGAAGGGCATGGAATTGTGGTAGCAGGGTAACCAGGACCCCCATCTCATCCCCCATTCAGGCTACAAATATGAAGAAAAATCATATCAGTAAATACAGTTTCTCATATGGTACTTCCCCACCCCAAGCATAGTTCAGACCAAAGGGAGGGGGGCACATTTCTGTTGGTTTATAGGGTTTTGTGTGTGTGTGTGTGTGTGTGTTCACTCATATTTCTGTACATTTACTCATGTTTATTCTTTGCCCTATTGTTTCATTACAGTTTCCTTCTGTTTTTATTGTGATTTTTATTTTATTTAATTCACCTTGAAAGGCAGTCATTGAGTCTAATAAATTGAATCGAATTGCAAAACACATTTTACTGGTCTAGTGTAAGAATTACCGAAAGATGATGCTGGGCATGAGCAATCAAGACCACACAGGTTCAACTGTCAGATGTGACTGCAAGGCTGAGCGAAGGAAACAGATATACCTTGAGAAGAAATTCCCTCTCTAGGGATCTTCAAAACAGCATAAATTAGCAGAAGCTTAGAGACCAATGTTTTAAAAAAGCTGAACACTTGACAGAGACACTTTGAGGTCGATATTTAGATATAGCCGGCTAACTAAGGCCTGGATTCACCATTCTACCGCAGAATGGTGAATCCAGCGAAAACGGGGGGCGGGGGGGGGGGGCGATGGGGGGGTGGGCCTGCGAAAGCCGACAGCCATCCCACCACCGCGGTGTTATCGCTGCCGGCTTTCGCACCCAATAGCGCCACCGTGAAAGGTGGCGCTATTGGGCGAGCTACTGGCGACGATAACGTTTCTTACCTTATCGCTGCCAGCGAAGACATTGTGGAGTCTGCCCTGACGCCGCCCCAACTCCTCCCGTCGCCGCTCCGACTCCGCCCCTAGCAAGCTATTGTTCGCGATAAGCCTTAGAAAATAACCCCCTAAGTTAGCTGGATAATCTACTGAATAGCAGGTCTAAGGTTAGCTAGATAACGTAGCTGGATTAGTAACTCTTCCCAGCTGCGCCTCTAGAATGCCTATTTTTTATCCGGCGGGGGAAAAAAAAAATTTCCTGGCCCATGGGCTGGAGGCAGGTGAACTTGTAGGGCCAAACTGAGGCAAGACGCTCACCAATTCACTGTGCACTACAGAGGGCGTGCGTGAACAAAAATAATTTATGTAAGTAACTGTTCAATCTGTCCAAAAATGTGTAATAATCACACTTCCAGTAAAAATTCAGAAATGTCAGTCTCAGTTCTTTTCCAATATTTAAGAACAAAGTAAAATCACAGTTCTATGTACAATCTCTCTTCAGCCTTGAATGAGGCCCAGATCTCCTTATCATCCACACCTCATCATAGTCCAATATATTATTTATAATCTTTTGGATAACTACAAGGCGACTCACTCCCACTCCTGTAGAAGGAATGCAGCTTCCCCACTCTGTTCAGAGGCTCCACTCAGGCACAGGCCTTCCTTCTGGTCCTGAAGGCCCTGTATTCACTCTGTAACTCCAATATTAAATTCTTCGGTTGTCTCTTTCACATTCCTCAGGCTTCCTGAGACACCTGTAGGGTATTCTCTGCCCAGCTCCTTCTCCTTTCCCCTGTAAACCCCTGGAGAGTATCACAGCTCCCTCCTTCTCCTGGCCTGGTAAACTCTGAGGGAGCTCCAGCCCACTCTTTTTCTAGTGCACTGGGGTTACACTTGTTTCCCCTGACCTGGCCCCTCCCATTTTTTAAAAAGTGTACATTTAGATGCCTGGTGAAAAAAGGGCTCATACATTTTTTTTGAGGGCATAAATAAACATGTGGATAAAGGTGAGCCAGTTGATACAGTGTATCTGGAGTTCCAGAAAGCATTTGACAAAGTCCCTCGTGAGAGACTTCTTAGGGAATTCAAATGTCATGGGATAGGGGGCAGTGTCCTATTGTGGATTGCCAATTAGTTAAAAGATAGAAAACAAAGAGTAGGATTAAATGTTAAATTTTCCCAATGGAGGAAGGTGAGTAGTGGAGTGCCCCGGCATCTGTTCTGGCACCATTGCTTTTTATAATATATTTATAAATGACCAGAAATGGGAACAACAAGTGAGATGATCAAATCTGCTGATGACACAAAATTATTCAAAATTGTTAAATCACAAGAGGATTGTGAGACCTTGCAAAAGGACCTTGCAAAACTAGGGGCACGCAAATGGCAAATTTGAGGAAAGGCTAAAGAGGTTAGGGCTCTTCAGTTTGGAGAAGAGACGGCTGAGGGGAGATTTGATTGAGGTCTATAAAATAATGGGTGGAATGGAACGTGTAAACGTTAATCGGTTGTTTACTCTTTCAAAGAGTACAAAGATCAGGGGACACAAAATTATTAGATGATACATTTAAAGCTAAAAAGAGAAAATATTTTTTGTACTCAAAGCATAATTAAGCTCTGGAATTTGTTGCCAGAGGATGTGGTGAAAGCTGTTGGTATAGCTGCATTTAAAAAAGGTTTGGACAAGTTTCTGGAGGGAAAGTCCATTAACCATTGTTAAGGTAGAGTTGTAGAAGTCCACTGCTTATACTTGGGATAAGCAGCATGGAATCTGTCTACCCCTTGGGATCCTGCCAGGTACTTGTGACCTGGTTTGGCCAATGGCCACTGTTGGGAACAGGAAACTGGAATGATGGACCTTTGATCTGATCCAGTATGGCAAGTCTTATATTCTGATGCAAATTTGGGAGTTCAGTGGGGAGACATTTTCATTTAGACAGATCTATATGCCTGATTCCTTAAGATAGGTGAATAGATCTTTTGCCTATCGATCTCGGTTGGTGGTGAACAGGAGAAAATGTTAAAGTAACATCGCATCTGAACTATGACCAGATGTTGAACACTGCTATAATGAGTCCTTAAATGGACTGTGCACTTTGGTTCAAGGATGTTTTGAAGTGTCCCTCTCAGGCAAAGGGGGATCCAGAGAGCAATCATTTTACATTTTATTTTTGCTTTTTTTTTTGGCTTTTCAAACTTAAGAAGTATTAAGTTGCCCAATATTACACACTTGTTTTTCATTTTTAAGGTTCATGCTGGGTCTGAGTAAGGACTGTAGAGTTTAATCCGATAAGATTGAACAGGAAGTCTGCAACTTAAGAATTGCTCTCTGCTTGTTCAACATTAGTATTGCTCCCTGCAGGTTTCATATTATTCCAGTTATCTTCTGAAAATCAGGATCAGTCAGACGATGGCTGAAATAATTTCTGGTAGATGATTTTTTTTTTTTCATATTCCTCCCATTTAATACCCCTCTGCCTTTATAGCTCAATCGTTGCACTGACCGTCCTTCAGCCATGGACGACAGAACATGGTACGTGCGCCTCCCGAGCTAGAACAGTAGGGTTTCACTCTCGGGCAATGCCTGGGACTTCCCTTCCTTTCCGAGGCCTCAATCATTCCTTCCACAGCACTCCCAGACCCTCCCTGCTCGCAGAGAAGGGAAATGAATCTGGGAATCAAACCTGGGTGTCCTAACCCAGCAGTGCTGCCACTGGGCTTATCGGGACCAGCTCTCGTAGCAGCTTTTCAGCGCAACTTACACTTTAACTGCTGATCTGTCTCGTCCTCTCCAAGGTTTTGTTCTGGGGAGTCCGTGAGATGAAGAAAGTCCAGCTGCTCTCGGTGGATCGCCCGCAGGTTCTGATCGAGTGTGCAGGGAAAGGGGTGAAGTCCTGCGTCATCCAGAGCTACAAGAAAAATCCGAACTTCAACGTGCTGGCAGATTGGTTCGAAGTGGTGCGTATGTCTTTGCTTCCACCTTCCTCACTCGTTTCCTGTCACTCGATATTTTATTTATTTATTTATTTATTTAGCTTTTTTTTTTTTTTATATACCGTCGCTCAGGTTCCATCGAAACGGTTCACAACAGGTTAAAATAACATCTTCCTAGTACCTAAAATACATTGTAAACTTCTAAAAAATACATAACAAAATAGCAGAATTCCTAACTAAAACTATAAAACTATGAAATACCTAAAATCTTTCTTCGACCTCTTTTGTTTGATGAAGGATATTAGCACACATGAAAATTAGCCCGCGCTTCGTCGGTCCTGCTTGCTGCACGGTTCTCTCGGTATAGGGCTTCGGCGGTCTCTTTCTTTGACAGTCACGCCGGGCTCTCATAAGCTTTCCCTCGATAGCAGGGGAACTCCTCCTCTGAGAGTGAACCTCAGTGCCAGCCGATGCCCAGGGGAGCACCTGTTTCACCCCCGAGGCCTTGACGCGTTGCCTCGACACAGCCCTTAAGCCCTGTCAAACACGAGAGCTGCAGCGTCACGGTGCCCAGAGATAAACCAGTCCTCATTGGCCAGGCAGGTCCCTTGTATTTTGAGATCTGACTCGTCATGCTTTTTTTCTCTCTCTCTTTCTCTCCTAATTCAGGAATTGCCAGAAAATGAAATCCTGCATCCGCCACTCAGTATCTGCGTGGTTGACTGGAGGGCGTTCGGCCGCAGCACCCTTGTTGGGACACACACAATAAACTGCCTGAAGCAATTTGTATACAAGCCCAAGGTGCTTCCAGCAGTTACTGAAAAGCCACCGGCGGACGACTTGAAAAAAGATGATGCAGGTAAACGTATTCCTCCGCTTTGTCAAACAAGTTTGCAAGCAAATCTTAGGGGATCCTGTGAGCAGGGGGCGATTTTCTGGAAAAGGAAAGGTACTGGGGACAGGGGGTGGGGGAACAGTAATAGCAAAAGGGTCTACCAAACTTCTTTTCAGCTCACCCCCTCCAGTGGCATAGGCCTGGTCCAAACGCCCCCACCACCACATCCCTGGTAGTCTTTCGCTTACTGTATCCAGGTACTCAAGAGTATATTTATTTTATTTATTTATTTATTTATTTGGAGCTTTTTTTATACTGTCATTCATGATACAATCACATCACGCTGGTTTACAGGTAACAGGGGGAGTGTTAACTTTGAACAATAAATCGGTGATGAGAAGCAAAGAAGTAAAAAGTTACAATAAAACAGGGGAAGTTGGAACTAGGGAAAGAAGAAGAGAAGCAGGAATAATTTAACCAACAACAATGAGAGGAATAAATTATTTACATAGTGCTGACGGGTTTCTTATAGGTGGTTGAAGTCTGTCTAATGAGAAAGTTGGGAGAGTCAGTTGGGATCAGGAAAGGCTTGTCTAAACAACCCTGTCTTAAGCCTTTTTCTGAATGTTAGTAAGCATGGTTCCTGTCTGAGGTCAGGGGGGATGGCATCCCAAACAGATGGTCCCGCTGTATAGCAGCTCTTCTCCTTCTTCAGGGCCTGGCAAGTGAGAAAGACGGACACCTTCTTCTCTTCAGCCCGCCCGCCCAGGTTGTTGATGGCACCCTGTTCCCTTCGGCCTGTGTGGGCCACTGATGCTGCTCCCTCATCCCTTAGACTGCAGGGGCCGCTGATCCCTTGGTCCACGCGGGCCACTGGCACTGCCTCTTTCCCTCTGACCTGCATGGGCCGCTGATCCTAAAAGGTTTCAGGTTGGTGACCTGGCACAAAATTACCACTCTGTGAATTTGTGCTACTACCTTACGGGCCGATTCAGTAAAACCGCGGGAGAGCGGACGAACGCCCGCTCTCCCGACGTGCGCACCTGCCACTTGCCAGTGCGCGCGATTCAGTATGTAAATTAGGTGGTGCGGTAGAAACGGGCAAAAGGGCAACTTACACTTACACTCCTTTTGACCCGGAGCGGCGGCTGTCAGCGGGTTTGAGAGCTGACGCTCTATTTTGCCGGCGTCGGTTCTCAAACCCGCTGACAGCCACGGGTTCGGAAACCGGACGCCGGCAAAATTGAGCGTCCGGTTTTCGGCCCGCCAGCCGCCAGCCCAATTTAAATTTTTTTTCTTTTCTTTTTACACCCTTCCAGACTGTACTGTATCGGCCTGTTAGTAAGCTCTTTGGGTAGATACTCAACTGCTCTCGCCTTTCCAAAGATGAGATATGAAATGCATAAGTTCTCGTTACTTAAAAGTTCCTTATTTATAGCCCAGGTTATCTGCGTATCTCAGACATGCGTATCAGGGATTAAATAACACCTGGCAGAACTCCATCCAGTGGGAAAGCAACCAAGTGACAGAGAACTAAAAACCCCTCCCAGCCACCTGCCCAGGCTTCTTACATGGAGATTCCCTACCAGTTTATCATCTCCCTGCCTATCCATTCCTGCTCTCTGTCTTCCTAACAGCAGCCCCATCCCTGTTTTTCTCTAACTATTGCTCTGCCAGCTGTCAGCTTTTCTTCCACCTGGTCCCAGTCTGGGTTTCCGTGAAATTTCGACTTCCAGCAAGGTATGCTGACACCTTGAACTTTGAATTTCCAGTCACCCTGAGATTTTTGTTAAATAGCAGGGGAGGGTCAGGCAATATGCACACAGATTTTCTCCTCTTGAATACACGCACTAACACCCTTGCATGCACATACCCAATCACACACATGGCCACTCACGCACACACTCCCTCCCCTCTGCACACATGGCTATTCACACACACACATGGCCACTCACACACACTCTCTCCCCCATTCATGCCTACTCATACACATGATCTTTCCCCCACATACATGCTCACTCAAATACATTCTTTCCCCCCATGCCCACTCATATACGCTCTCTCCCCCTCCATACACTCATTCTCTCTCTCCTCCTTGAAGCTCCCTCAGCTGAAGGGCATGGATCCTTCTTCCAGCCCTATCCTGCTCTTGCTCATCCACAGGTCAATAGTACCTGCCTGCACAGACCAATCCGACACTTCCTCCTTTCTTTGTGCCCGTCCAGGCCAATCCAACGCTTTCTCACAGGACAAGCAGGATGGTTGTCCTCACAAATGGGTGACATCGAGGATGGAGCCCACCACGGAAAAACTTCTGTCAAAGTTTAACAGAACTTTGACTGGCCCCTACTGGGCATGCCCAGCAAGGCACTGACCCTGCAGCCAGCAGGGGTCTCCCTTCAGTCTTCTTTTTTCCGCGCAGCAGTTGCCACGCGGTGAAAGGAGCTCCCTTACCACGTTCCTGACAGGAATTCGGTACTTTTCTTTCCGAAGAAAATTTGCCCCTCAGGGGTCTCCCTTCGACAAATTTTTGTCACCTTCGCGGAAACCGGTAAGTTTTTTGCCTTTTTTCCTCGACTACCGTCGAATTTGGCCCTCGAGGCCTGTTGGCACTTACCGAGCCCGCGACTAAATTTGGCCTTAAGCCATGGCGACGGGGTTCCGTCGATGTCCGGATTGTACCCGGACTATGTCAATCACAGACCCCCATAGGGTTTGTGCTTTGTGTTTGGGTAGTGAGCATGATGTCCTGACTTGCACCAAATGTGCCCTAATGACACCTAAGGGTCGCAAGGCCAGGATGGAGAAGATGGGGCTCCTCTTCCATGCACCCACCCCAACGCCATCGATAGCATCGACGTCATCGGAACCGGCACCGTCGAAATTGCACCACCATCGTCAACCCTCCGGTGACCGGCCACCATCGATGACTTCTCGGCCGTCGACTCCTGTCCCCTCCCCGGATGGGCGAGGAGACCGGAAGGACAAGCATCGCCATCGACGGCACAAGTCTCGGCCTGTCGAGGATCCACAGTCATCGACCTCTGAACAGGCCGAACCACCGACTAAGAGGCCTCGATCAGACTTGGCACCGTCCACCTCTCGTTCGCAGGCATCGAGGAAACCCTCACCCTCTCGGGGTGTGGGAGCCGTGATCCCACCGGTTACGGTGGTCCCTCCGGCTCTGCCTCAGCCTCCCTCTCCCGTCAAGCCGGGTATTGTTACCCCTGGTCTCCGGGCTGAACTGGACCGGCTGGTCCAGGAGGCCATCGAGAAAGCGATGCAAAGATTCCAACCTCCATTGGCACCGTCTCCGACACCGATTCCGGCACCGCCACCGGCATCGACCCCGGCACCGACTCCGCCACCGAGGAAGGAACCGACCACCGAACCTTTGGTGGAAGCGCTGGCACCGCTACTACAACGTATGGAAGCACTTGTACATGCCCTTCCATCGATGATTCCAGTAGCACCGACAGCGCCATCGTCTCCGACTGGATTTTCATCGGCGGGAGAAATACCGTTCCTGATTCCCCCTTCCGGGGTGGTCCCATCGGTGCCTTCTCGTATATCTCCACCGATTTATCCTTCGGCTCCATCGATTCCAAGACCGGCACCGACTCCATCGGCAGCACCGAAACCCTCGATGCCGTTCCCAGTGCCGATTGTACCTCCGGTTCCTCCAAGGTTTCCTTCGATGCCTTCGGATCCTCAACCAGGTCCATCAGGGCTTCAATCCCCAAGTGATCCCTATGATACCTGGGGTGATGATACATCTTCTGACACAGATTTACCATCACCGCCTTCTCCTACAGAGAGTAGAAAAAGATCTCCTCCAGAGGATCTCTCCTTTATTAATTTTGTAAAGGAGATGTCCGAAATTGTACCTTTTCAGCTGCAATCTGAGACCGATGATAGACACCAGATGATGGAACTGCTTCAATTTTTGGACGCTCCAAAAATCATCGCTTCCATCCCCATTCACCAGGTGTTTCTCGATCTCTTAAAGAAAAACTGGGAATCTCCTTCATCTGTATCACCAGTTAACAAGAAGGCTGACTCCACATACCTCGTCCAGTCAGCACCAGGCTTTCAAAAGCCTCAACTGGATCATCGCTCTGTTGTGGTTGAGTCCGCACAAAGAAAGGCCAAGCGTCTAAAGCCACACTCCTCCACTCCGCCTGTCAAGGACAATAAATTCCTGGACAGTGTGGGACGGAAAGTGTACCATGGAGCTATGCTGATTTCTCGCATAGCCTCATATCAACTCTACATGACGCAATATAACAGAGCCATCCTTAAACAGATGCAAGATTTTGCTGACACATTACCTGACCAATACCAGCCACAGCTTCAGGCCCTTCTTAACAAAGGGTTTGAAGCGGGGAAGCACGAGATCAGAACGGCTTATGACATCTTCGATGCCTCCACAAAGGTTTCGGCTACTGCCATCTCGGCCAGACGTTGGGCTTGGTTAAAGTCATCCAACCTTCGCCCAGAGGTCCAGGATCGTTTAGCGGATTTACCCTGCTTAGGGGACAATTTGTTTGGAGAACAAATTCAGCAAATTGTAGCTGAATTAAAAGATCACCACGAGACGTTAAAACAACTTTCTTCTGTTCCGTCTGAGGTTTCCTCCAAACAACCACTTAAGAAGGACTCTAAGAAGTCGTTCTTTCGGCCACGCCGTTACTACCCTCCATCGGCCAGGCCTCGTCCAGCTCGATCCTCTACTAGGCCTCAGCCGCGTCAGCCTAGGAAACAAAGGCCTACTGTAGCCCCTCCTCCTGGACCTGCGGCTGGCCTTTGACTCCCCTGTAGGGAACACATGCCAAACCCCTCTTCCAGACATTCCTGTAGGAGGTCGACTGTACCATTTTCTACAACCTTGGTTGCAGATCACCTCAGATCAGTGGGTGCTAACAATTATCGCACAGGGTTACCACCTCAACTTCATAACTCTTCCGGCAGACTCCCCGCCTCTTCAAGCGTGGAGTCTATCCACCCATTTGGCTCATTTACAACAGGAAGTATCTCTTCTTCTGCAATCAAATGCTATAGAACCCGTTCCTCCCTCTCAGCGAGGCAAGGGATTCTATTCCAGATACTTCCTAATACCAAAGAAATCAGGGGGACTACGTCCCATTTTGGACCTTCGAGCCCTCAACAAATACCTTCAAAAAGAGAAGTTCAAAATGGTAACCCTAGGCGCGCTGCTCCCTCTGCTACAAAGAGGGGATTGGCTGTGCTCTCTCGACCTCAAGGACGCTTATACCCACATTGCGATCACACAATCCCATCGCAAATATCTGCGGTTTCTAGTAGGCCACGACCATTATCAATACTGTGTCCTACCTTTCGGTCTGGCTTCTGCCCCACGAGTCTTTACCAAATGTCTCGTAGTGGTAGCAGCATTCCTAAGGAAGGAAGGTGTCCACGTCTACCCCTACCTGGACGATTGGCTAATCAGGGCCTCCACCCAACAGATAGCTCAATCCTCCCTAAAATTGACAATTCAAACACTCCTTTCCTTAGGGTTTCTTGTCAATTACAAGAAATCTTGCTTAGTCCCGTCTCAAACCTTATCCTTCATTGGGGCAGACTTGGACACCTTACAGGCAAAGGCTTACCTTCCTCTTCAGAGGGTCCACACCCTAATATCCCTGGCTCGCCAGCTCCAGTCTCAGAACACTGCCACGGCTCGCCAGTTCCTCATTCTCCTAGGACACATGGCATCCTCGGTTCAAGTCACTCCCATGACCCGACTAGCCATGAGAGTAACACAATGGACTCTACGACACCAATGGATTCAAGCTTTTCAGCCTCTGTCCTCCATAGTCACAGTCACACAAGCGCTGCGCCTATCCTTAACCTGGTGGACGACTCAGGTCAACCTCCTTCAGGGCTTACCTTTTCTTCCACCGGATCCGCAAGTAATCCTAACCACCGACGCTTCTCACATCGGTTGGGGAGCCCATGTGGACGACTTCCAAACCCAAGGGTTATGGTCCAAAGAGGAAGCCGAACACCAGATCAATTTCCTGGAACTTCGAGCAATCCGCTATGCGCTCCGAACTTTCAAAGATCATCTATTTCATCAGATAATCTTAATCCAGACGGACAACCAAGTGGCCATGTGGTACATAAACAAGCAGGGAGGCACAGGCTCCTTCCTTCTGTGTCAGGAAGCTGCGCAGATCTGGGCGGAAGCCCTCTCCCACTCTATGTACCTCAGGGCCACTTACCTGCCGGGAGTAGACAATGTATTGGCAGACCAGCTGAGCCGTGTCTTCCAACCACACGAGTGGTCACTCAACCCTCTCGTAGCGACCTCTCTGTTTCGAAAGTGGGGTTTTCCCCGCATAGACCTCTTTGCGTCCCCTCAGAACCACAAAGTGGACGATTACTGCTCTCTCATTCAGAGCCAGCACTCTCGGCCGAGGGATGCATTCTCCCTCAAGTGGACAACCGGTCTGCTCTAAGCATTCCCTCCCTCTTGTGTCAAAGACTCTCGTGAAGCTACACCAGGACGGAGAAACCATGATCCTGATAGCACCTTACTGGCCACGCCAAGTATGGTTTCCAATACTCCAGGATCTCTCCATCCGCAGGCACATTCCTCTGGGAAAGGACCCGCATCTGCTCACTCAAAACGACGGATGCCTCCTCCATCCCAACCTCCAAGCCTTGTCCCTGACGGCATGGATGTTGAAAGGTTAGTCCTTCAACCATTTAACCTTTCAGATTCCGTTTCTCGGGTCCTGATAGCTTCACGAAAGCCTTCCACAAGAAAGTCTTATTCATACAAATGGAAAAGGTACACATCATGGTGCACTTCTCAGTCCCTTGATCCCCTTTCCTGTCCAATCTCCAAATTCTTGGACTATTTATGGCATCTCTCTGAATCCGGTCTTAAAACCTCTTCTATCAGAATGCATGTCAGTGCGGTAGCCGCCTTCCATAAGGGTATTGGGGGTAATCCTATTTCAGTACAACCCCTGGTAACACGCTTTCTTAAAGGCTTGCTCCATTAGAAGCCACCTTAACGCCCTCCGGCCCCATCCTGGGACCTTAACCTGGTTCTTGGTCGTCTAATGAAACCTCCTTTCGAACCTCTCCACTCCTGTGACTTTAAATATCTCACTTGGAAAGTGTTATTCCTTTTGGCTGTTACTTCGGCTCGCAGGATTAGTGAATTACAGGCCCTAGTTACCTATCCGCCTTACACTAAGCTCCTGCAGGACCGGGCGGTACTCCGCACTCACCCTAAATTTTTGCCTAAGGTAGTTTCGGAGTTTCATATCAATCAATCTATCGTACTACCTATCTTTTTTCCCAGGCCCCACTCCAACTCTGGAGAGCAGACCCTGCATACCCTAGACTGTAAACGGGCCCTAGCTTTTTACCTAGACCGTACAGTTTCTCACAGGAAGAGCACTCAATTATTCATCTCTTTCCATCCTAACAAGTTAGGACAACCTGTGGGTAAGCAGGCTCTTTCTTCCTGGTTGGCGGACTGCATTTCTTTTTGCTATGAGCAAGCTGGCATTCCTTTTCAAGACCGTGTTAAAGCACACTCTGTGAGGGCCATGGCGATGTCAGTGGCACACCTTCGATCAGTGCCGCTTCCTGACATCTGCAAAGCTGCAACCTGGAGTTCTCTCCATACCTTTGCAGCCCATTATTGTTTGGACAAGGCTGGAAGACAGGACTCCATCTTCGGCCAATCTGTCTTGCGTAACCTTTTTCCAACCTGATGTACCAACACCCTTCCACCTGCCCGGTGGGGTGCGGATGCCCTTTCCCAAATTCCACCCCAGTTGTTGTGCCTCTTGCACACCGTTGGGTGCATTTGGTGCAAGTCAGGACATCCTCAGCTCGGTACTCACCCATTTGTGAGGACAACCATCCTGCTTGTCCTGTGAGAAAGCAAATGTTGCTTACCTGATGTAACAGGTGTTCTCACAGGACAGCAGGATGTTAGTCCTCACGAAACCCGCCCGCCACCCCGCGGTGTTGGGTTCGTTTCTTTTTACTTTTTAGGCACTGCCTGTAGCTTTGAAAATCAGACTGAAGGGAGACCCCTGCTGGCTGCAGGGTCAGTGCCTTGCTGGGCATGCCCAGTAGGGGCCAGTCAAAGTTCTGTTAAACTTTGACAGAAGTTTTTCCGTGGTGGGCTCCATCCTCGATGTCACCCATTTGTGAGGACTAACATCCTGCTGTCCTATGAGAACACCTGTTACATCAGGTAAGCAACATTTGCTTTCTCCCCTTTTTCCTCCCTGCACGGACCAGTTTGATGCCCTCCTCCTTTCTCCCCTCATGGGCCAATCTAACCCCTCCTCCTCTTTCCCTGCCCATGTGGGCCAATGGGATTCCTCCTCCCCTTTTTCTACCTTCACAGATCAATTTATTTATTTTAAAACTTTTATTTCGCCCCCTCAGATGCCTCATTCCTTTCCCGTTTGGCCTGCACAGACTGCTTCAACACAGGGCACCCAGAGTTTACTGGTGATGGCCCAGAGACCTTTAGGATTCCTTTAGAATTCTGGAGTTTCCGAGTCAGATCCGGAGAGTTCTTGGGTATTGCTATGCCTAAGAGTGACATCATTGCCTCTCTTGCTTCCAAAGTGTTCTTTAGAGTTTCTTGTAATGGACAGTTGCCCAAAATTCAGAAAAGACAAGTATGTTCTCTTACAGACTCAATGTAAATGCTTTTTATTTGCAAATTACATAGGCCTCCATTTTGCATAATTCCATACCCAGACATTTTTTTAACTCATGCTGTGATAACGATATTTGGGATAGCTTGGGGAGAGTGATATTCTGATCTGTCCTGAAAGGATTTACTGTTGCCCAAAATGTTTTGTTCGCTTTCAGATTTTGCAGAACAGAGGCCACTGTGCACAGATTACGCTTTTAAAGTGACAGAATTCTGTTTCTCAGGCTATCAACTGATCTTCTTTGCTCATCATCATATCAGTATTCTTCTTTCCTTTCCATCCAAAATATATTTTCTATTTTTCCATTCCTAAGGATAAAAACGCAGGTTCCTTTTATAAGGACCATGTCCCCTTTTTACAAAATGGCTCCAGCTGAAGTCAGTTTTCAGTTGTTTATGCTGTCTTCATGCTTTGGCTGCATCAATGTACTACGAGCACAGACTTCTGATGACAAGTAACAATGCCGCCGCTTTAGTCAGCTGTTACGGCTATGGCTGCTGTGCAACCGCCTCACCACCAGGGGTCCCTCTAGAGCTGGCTCTCCTGACAGGCCCAGTCCATCTCCCTTGGTCACTCTATGTTCTGGTCTTCCCTTTATAACCCTGCCTGACAGTTCCCTCGGTGCTTCGGCATCGAGCTCACCTGGGCTCCCTGCTCTAGCCTTCCTTGCTTGCCTTGCGCTGTGTGTGCCTTCGGGCCTTCTACCCTGCTTTACCTTGCCTTGCGCTGTGTGTGCCTTCGGGCCTTCTACCCTGCTTTGCCTTGCCTTGCGCTGTGTGTGCCTTCGGGCCTTCTACCCTGCCGTGTGTGTGTGTGTGGCCTTCGGGCTCTCTGCCCTGTGTCCGTGTGTGGCCTACGGGCCCTCTTCCCTGCCGTGTGTGCGTGTGTGGCCTTCGGGCTCTTTGCCTTACTACTAGGTACCCTGACCCAGCCTGGACTCTGACACTGTTACCTGCCGCCTGCCCTGACCCAGCCTGGACTCTGACACTGTTATCTGCCGCCTGCCCTGACCCAGCCTGGACTCTGACACTGTTTCCAGCCATCCCTGTCTCTCTCCACCTGGAGCCACCCTTCTGGGTGGTGTTCACAACACCAGAACACAGCCCGAGCGTAACAATTCAGCTCCATAATAGCAAACCAGTAGGAACTTTCAAATATCTCTTTCACTTCAGAAATAAAGAAAGGGGTGTATTAATGGTTGTATTATTCTATCTGCCAACCGAATGGGAGGAAACCGTACAGATTCTAACCTGAGCTCCAGTTTTATATTCTGGTCATGTCTTTGCGATGAGGGGAACGACAGAAGCAACTTGCTAGTATGCGGATTGGAGCATAAAGCTACATTTCTAATGACTAAAATATTCATTGGTACATTTCCCATAGCTTGTATTGATCTGCACAGTTCTGCGATGCAACGAGATCAGTTTCGGTTTTCTCATTCAAGGCAGGCTGCCAGTTACAGTGCATGAAAGAGATGTGTGCTAAATCCCACTGAGTACAAAGGACGTCAGAGGGAGATATAGTGAGGTAGATTTCCATGAGGTAGATTTCCATGTCCTCCCCCCCCCCCCCCTCAGGACAGCTGCTTCTAGCTCTCCCTACCACCAGGCAAGTATTACGTACCCCCTCAAAGTTCCCCCTCAAAATACCCCCTGCTATTCTCCAAATTTACAGGTAACCCCTGTGAATATAGCCATTCCTTTCCTCTCCATATAAGTTCCCTTCCTCTGTATATAAGTTTCTTAATCAATATTTTATGGACTATAATTGATTATGATTACTGTTTCTGAGTATTATATTTGTAGTTACTGTTGTTGGATTGAACCTTATACTCCCCCTTCTCCTCCCTACAATTTCTCATGTTATTGTTCTGTGTAAAGCCTGTTGCGATATTGTGTTCAAATGTAAACCGACGGGATGTTCCCAATGACCGTCAGTATATAAAAATATTAAAGAAATAAAATAAATAAATAAATAAAAATGGTCCAGGAACTCATATTCCTAGTGTAAGTCAGTGGAATACTTTTCAGATGGAAATCTAGGAAATAGCTTACAGATGTCTTTTTAGTGTGAGTAATTTATTTTTTTTCTAAAACCTACCAGTATTCTTGATGATGGAAAATTGTTCATCATGTATTTGTATGAATGTTAACTATGAAATCCATTGTAATCCGCATTTTTTGTTCTTGTCAGATTGACTACAAGCTGAACAGAGTTGATAACTGGTTACTTTTAGCCGAACTTAACCAGCTAGATTTTTTGCTGAAAATCTAGCTGGTCAAAATTTGATCCAGTTTAGATTTAGGACAGCTGCCCGGCCCTTGGAGCCACTCTGGGGTAGGGGGTTTTCCTGCTAAATTTGGCTGCCTTGTAAATTTAGGGGGTTAAATTTATCTCTTCAATAGCTGGGGGGACAATCTTTAAAAGCAGAGGTTGAACTGGCTAGGGCCTAAGAGTTAGCTGCTCAAACCTTTCGAAAATTGACCCCCCAAATGACTATTTGATGAAATAGGCTTCTAGCCCATTTCCCATCCTATCTCTATGTGCAGTATTAGCAATACAATGCATCAGTATCACATTAGGCATGATAAGTTATTTTGATAGCTCATCATGCCTAATGAGCTGCTTCTTTTTTTTTTTTTTTTTAAGAAATTGGAACTATAATTCCATAGATGTAAACTATGCAAGCCAAATCTATCGCAGCCTGTCCCTGAGGATATGAAGTCACCTGTTAAGCTAATCATGGATAAAACGGTGTTATACCTGCGGATATGGGGGTATTTGAAAATTGCCTATCCTCTCTGCGTGTAAATGTACGTGTGTAGGGCCAGTGCAGGCAGAGAGGGGAGGGGCCCCGGGGCAGAGGAGGAGAGAGGTTTTCGCTTGCGCATGTGTGCATGCAGTTATGTGCATATGCATACAAGTATGCATGCAGTTTGCTTGGAGAAACGGCAGGTGCTGCTCTGTGTGCATACTTTCTCTGACTCAGTTTTCAAAGGAAAAGTTTTTTCTGCAGGTAAAAAGTACCCGCAGACTTTACACTTCTGTGCAGTGTTTGAAAGTTGTCCTCTCTGTTTTCTAACCCAGTAGAAGCAGGGCCAGGTGAACCTTCAGTCTAGTGTCCCTCCCCTTACATACCTGCCTATCGGTGAAAGCTCTGGCACAGCATCCCCCTTCTCTCTCACCACTCAGCACCCACCTCTCACCCTCTGCCAACTTCTGCATCCCCCCTCTCTTTGCCCCCTGAACACAGTGCTCGGCATCCGTTCTCTCTATCCCTCTGTCCAGTTCCTCTCCTCTCCTCTCCCTCCACCCACCCTCACCTGCCCAGCACCCTTGCTCTCTCCACCCACCCAGCACCTTCTCTCCATAACTGCCCCTCCCAGCTTCCGTTCTGTTTCCATTCCCCATTCCCCATCCCCACATCCACCCAGCATCCATTCCCTTATGGAACTGTATTTCAAAGGTTGATAGGTGCTGCCTGGCAGATTTGCCATCCCCCCCAACATTATGACACTCTAGGAGGCAACTGCCCAGTTTGTCTAGTGGAAAAACTGGCCCTGAATTAAATGTACTTCTTTTAATCATTATAGACTGCTTATGGTTTCCCAGTATTCATTTTCCTGTACAGTTTCCAGTACCAAATAATCCCTCTCACTCTACTCCTTCCTTCTGCCCTTAGCTCTACAGCACTCACAGCTTCCATATTTCTCTCGCCCCGACTCCTGTCATGTACGGCTCCATGGTTGTTCTACTGTTGTAACTCTCTGCCTTCTAGCATTCCTGATCCTTCGTGCTGTTTCCTTCAACTTCTTTGAAATTCTGCTCCTCACCTCCCATATAGTCTTCTATTTCCTTCTCACACCACATCTTTGATGCCATCTCCATGCTGGCTCCTTCTCACAGTCTGCATCAGGCACAGGCTCCTAACCCTTACCTGCAAATGCATGCATACATAGCCTTTCTCTTCCAGCCACTTCTATAAACTTGTCCTTTTATCCTCTATTCCCAGGCTTGCATCTTACTCTGCATCAGCCCCACCAAGCAGGTCTCTTCCACTTCTGTGCATTCTCACTACCTGGCCCTGCCTCTCTGGAATGAACTCTTCTCTGCCTCCCCCTTCCCCCACCAAAATCCAAGATGCTGTTTCACTCTTTCTTTTTTTGTTCTGAATGAAGTTTCTGTCCCTTGTCATTTTATTTTAGTGTTATCATCATCGTTACCATGTGTTTTTCTCTTTCTCCTTTTCCTTTAACCGTTTATGTATTTACTTTGGCAGTGCATGCACACATTGTTATGCCAATAAAGCTTTGTGAATCTGCATCTGAAAGGCTCGCTTCTTCCACTTCAGCTGTCCTAATTTGTCAAGAGCCCTCATTCTGGACAACTTTCAGGTCCTCTGGACTGGCCTTTGTTTGCTGTATCATTAGCTGTGAGGCCTCCCTGGTCAGGGAAGCAGATTAAAAGAGGAATGTGGATGTGTGGGTATCTACTCTATATCATTCTAACTTGTAAACTAATTATTCAGAACAATAAAATATATGCCACCTTCCACTTTCTTGCCTTGCTACCTTCATTAATCTTGAATTAAGTTGTTCCAATTATTTTTCTTGGCAAATCATGAATAATTAAGATAATAAACAGCTCCGCATGACACACAACCTTCTCCATACACGGCCATCGCTCCATTGCTTAACCACTTTTCATCTGCCAACATTTTTTTTTTCTCGTTTTGGTAACAAACATGTAACAAACCTAAAACCCAAAATTATATCCACAGACCAGCAGCCCGATCCAGTAAAGTCCGTGGGAGAGCGGACTAACGCCCGCTCTCCCGGCGCGTGCACCGGCCCCTCGCCGGTGCGAGCGATCCAGTATTTAAATTAGGCGACGCGGTGCAAACGAGGAAAAGGAGGCGCTAGGGACACTAGCGCGTCCCTAGCACCTCCTTTTGGCCTGGAGCGGCGGCTGTCAGCGGGTTTGACAGCTGACGCTCAATTTTGCCGGCGTCGGTTCTCGAGCCCGCTGACAGCCACGGGCTCGGAAACCAGACGCCGGCAAAATTGAGCGTCCGGTTTTCGGCCCGACAGCCGCGGGCCGAATTCAAAAATTTTTTTTTTTTTTTTACATTTTTTTACTTTTGGGGACCTCCGACTTAATATCGCTATGATATTAAGTCGGAGGGTGCACAGAAAAGCAGTTTTTACTGCTTTTCTGTGCACTTCCCTGGCGCCGGAAGAAATTAGCGCCGACCTTTGGGCGGCGCTAATTTCTTAGAGTAAAATGTGCGGCTTGGCTGCACATTTTACTTACTGGATCCCGCGCGCATACCTAATAGGGCCATCAACATGCATTTGCATGCTGAGGGCGCTATTAGGTGCCGCGGGTGGGCCGCGTGTTTTCCTCCCCTTACTGAATAAGGGGTAAGGGAAAACACGCGTCCAGAGCAGGCTGACAGTGCGCTCCGACGGAGCACACTTTACTGGATCGACCTGCAGGTTAGGTATGGGACCATTATTTCCCCCCCGCCCCCATGATACACTTTCTGCCAGTCAGTCTTTTAATGCAACTCCCCTGCCTTCTACACAAACCTCTTTGTTTAAGACCTTGCTTATCTTTTACTGATTGCAGCAAAACCCCAGGGGCTTGTGACCTATGACACACCCGAGGAAGTGCAGCCTCCAGCAGAGCACATCTATGTTGATGTGGAATCGACCCTGGCTCAGGCTTCCAGTCCAGTTCCCACGCCACCACCAGCTCCAGCTCCAGGTGCTCTCCCAGCTTCGGGTTTAGATCCGGATCCCGCTAAGACGACTGCACCCGATTCGACTACCCCCCCTTTAAAAACAGAGAAAGGGGACAAGAGAAAGGTAAAGTCCCGCACTGTTTACCCTCTTGAAACTGTTTTTTTTAACTGTAAACTTCTAAGCTAATAAAAGACTATTTTTCTCTTTTCGTGTTTTAACTTAATATGTACTAACTTTTAATATGATTGTTACAAGCGTATTCCACAGGTCTACACAATAATACAAACTAGACAAAAAAAATATATAGTCAAGAGATCCACAAATATGAGGGATTGGAGGAAAACGACAGAAAATAGAAATAAAAATTGCAAACCCCTCCCCCCCCTCCATTATATTCATAGCAGATCAAAATGAACATCCCATATGCCATCCGCAAAATAAAATTATACCCAAACCAATAAATCATAAAATCCTGTCCCACTCTCCTCAGCCCTCTGAAGTAACAGAACTAACATCATGTGAGGAATAAAAGTCAGAAAAGGAAATCAGAAAATTGGGTGAGATACTTAATTATGACAAAATTAGCACCTAGATTAGAAGCATCAGACCGCATCGCCAAGGAATTTTGTCTCTTGGCCTGTACATTGTACAGGAAAGATTGGGAAAAATTCTACCATAACTGCCCATAAAAAGCCATTGTAATATTATTTTTAAAAGATGCATAACTATGTGGTTCCAGTACAAAGTCAACTAATAGAGGGGTCTTTTTAATAACAGTGCTATCTCAGGATAGGCTCGGCACGCGCAGGAGCAGGTTTTCGGGGTTACGCGCGTAATATACACGTGAAACCCTTTTAAAACCCCGCCCCCATGTGTCTCCCCCCTATGGTGATGCTCCTTTTTTGCATCTGAATGTTGATGCATTTTCTTTAACATCTTTCTTGTTTGTTTTCCAGCTTATGGTGTGTTGTTTTTAAACATAGGGGATACTTTTGAAATGTATTTACAAGCATAAAACCTGGTTATACAATAGCCCAAGGCTTAATTTGTATATCAATAAATTCATAAATCAGTTACACTTGTGAACTACAGAGAGCCATTCCCGGGGGTGGAACTGGGATGGAGTTGGAACTTAGGCTGCTACTAGTTTGATTTTAAAAAGTATCCACGTAAATTAGACGGCATAAGTTACGCCCTCCGAAGAGGACGTGCAGCTGTTTACGCAAGTTATTCTGTGCTCGAATGGGGCCCAATTACCCAACTGTTTTCACAACGAACTTATACATATAAGTTTGTTTTTGAAAATGTAGTACAAGTTACAGGCAGACTTCAGCCATATCTGAACAGTTACAAAATTACCCTCCCTGAGGGGATTTGCATGGGTAGAAAGCATTTTGCCTGCATAAATTTCTTATCGGAACATTTCCCAACCCTTTATGCAAGTAAAATTGCACTGAAGAACAGTTTGTTCCTGCCAAGGCTGCATTGTGGTACGTTTTCAAAAGTATGCGCATAGTTTTGGTAGAAAAAAGTACCTGCAGAAGAAGCAGTTGCCAGCCTCTGTGGATGCCTTTCCCTTGGGCAATTTTTAAAGCAAAAGCCTGCGCTGCATTTTACTTTGAAAATTGGCACAAATAAAATGTACCCTTGGACTTTGCAGCTGTGTGGGTGTCCTGAAAATTGCCCCCGCATGGTGCTATTATTTCAATTATTTAGCATAGTAATGCACATTCTTGACTTGAATGTAGATAAACATTAAAGGAGTGAATTTTCAAATGCACATGGTTATTCAATTGGGCTCCGATATTCATGGGGCGAAAGTATTGATATTGGACCTCTGCAGATCACACCCAGCATGCAAGACTTACTTCTCCAGCATCTTGACACTTTTTCCCATTTCCAGTTCATCTTTCTGATTTCATTGGGTCCCTCTTGGACTCCCATAGTGCTGGAGTGGAGACTGAGGAGGTGTTTCCTAAACTTCCCCCCCCCCCCCCCATCTTCCGTAGATACAGGATGAGAAAAAGCCTTAATAAATGAGGCCCTAACACAGTGCTTTGCTTTTCCCCTTGTAACAGCCTCTGTCAAGGACTAGGTCCACTCGACTTTCCACCAAGAGGAAAAAGAGGACAATTGCTGATGAATGCGCAGAGAATGTTATTGACTGGTGGTCAAAGTACTATGCTTCCCTGGAGAAAATGCAGAAGGTACTAACAATGATCACAATAGCATCTGATTGCTGTTTTTCATTTACTATTTGTAATTACCTGAAAAAGTGGAATACAAATAAATAAGTAAATATTTGTCATCATGTTCTCTCACAGAATAACGTTTCCCACTTAGATTTGTTTTGCATAAACAGGCGTGAAGCCCATTCTTCTACCAGAGTATGATAGGTACAATCTCAACTTGTTAGATTTGCTGCTTGTGTTCTTCTTAATAGTTGCACTGAACCAAAGATAGCGTCTTTCTGGAGCTCGTAAAATGTTGCAGACATGGGCAAAAAAATGAGCTATGTTGGGGAATGCTTATTGATCGATCTGATAGCGTCCACGATGATTGATATTATTTCTGGGTATATTTTTGCCACATTTGCTTATCTCTGAATCGTTTCCTCCTTGATCTTCTGTCTCTTTATAGGCCTTTTTGAAGAATGACATATTTCCCATATTGTGCCTATGGAAAAAACAATCTTTATTCAATAAAGATGTTCATGGCCAGCTTTAGGCTGTGCAACCTGAGTGGTCACACAAGGCGCTATCAACTAGAGTGTGCCAGGTCCCCTTTGCAATAAAGCTACCAAAGAACTGCCTGTATTCCATGATCCTGCCCTCAGGACACAGGAGTGGTTACAGGCCTTCAGGACGCATGAGTAGTATTGCCAGCTTCCTCCTGGCTCATGGGACTGAGGAACAGTTTGTTCCTGCCATGGCTGCTCTCCCCCATCCATGATGGTCTGCAATGTGAGCTGAAGATCAACTGTTGTCCCCATGGAGTGGGAGAAGGAGGGATGAAATCTCCTATGATTTTATAGTGAGACAGAGAAATGGAGAAAAATGAGATGACAGGGATAGAGGGATGTAGGGAAGGAAGTGAGGAGGAGAGAGAAGAAATGGAAAATGAGGCCCTAAAAAAAAAGAGTTAGAAGACTGACATCAGGAAAGCAGGAAACAAGAAATGAGGACCAACATGATTAGAAAAATGTCCAGACAACAAAGGAAAAGTATTTTATTTTCAGTTTAAAGAATGAAATATGTCAATTTTAGCAAAGTGCATTCATGATAGCTGTGTATTTTTCACAATACAGGAGGAAATGCATTTCGGTTTCTCTTTCTGCAGGATTGCACTATATGCAGAGTCTGCCTTCTTGGGAGTTTCCACTATAGTTCTTGCTTTCATATTTCCATTTATTTATTTACAAAAATGTATGCCATGCTCTACATAATGGCCCAAGATGGTTCACAATGTAAAACAAACATAATCAAAAAGCATTAAAACATACATAGTCAAAAGCAAATGAAAGAATAAATGTTTGAAAAAAAATTAAGATAAATACACTCTGCACTGGAAATTCAAAATTACAGATTAAATGCCTGCTTAAAGGAATATCTTCCAAACCCTTATAAAGTCCTCGAAGATATATCTAAATTATCATATAAAGGATCAAAAAAAGAAAATTGAATTTACTCTGCACTGGGAAATCAATATTACCCATTAAATGTCTGAAGAGAAATATTTTCAAGATCCTTTTAAAGTTCTTTGTCAGAGGTCTCCCACAATGGTTCAGGGATAGCGTTTCAAAGTCTTAGGGTGGCAACTGAAATTGCACGGTTTCTAGTGATGTCTAATGTAGCCATTTGTGGGGCGTGGATTTCTAATTTGTGGTCATTTATTCTGTACTAGCTGTACCCGGCCACGCGTTGCAGTGGCAGAGCCAGGTTAAGTGGAAAAGAAAGAAAAGAGAATGGGGATAACCGCCCCCTGCCCCCCCCCCCGAACATGGACGCAATAACATCCCCACGCCCCCCCCCCCCTGCAGGCCCGCTGATACCTGTCAAAAATGGTAGTCGGTGGAGCGGGCGTTCATTACGGCATGGAAGTATTGGCGCCGGGCCCTCGGCAGTCAGCACTGAAACTGTCTCCGACGGCTGTTAGAACTTACTCTGTCAGTAGGGTGGAGCAATGGGAGCGGTCGTCTCGCTCAGATAGTAAGGGCGAAGGTGCGCCAGTTGCCAGTCCAGAAAATGGCATCGAAGGGCCCTCGCCCTTACTATGTCACATGGGCTACTGCCGCCATTGGCGTTCCCGAGTGTCCTAGTAAGGGACAGAGCCGTCGGCGCCATTTTGATTGCTGGCAGCTGACGGCCATAGTGTATGCGATGTGTCATGGAGTGGTGTTGCCCCCCCCCCCCAGGAGCAGCCCGAACTATTCTGCCGTTTTGCGTGCGTTCTGAGGGTGTGGGCAGTAAGTAGAAAAGTCATGGGTGTGGGGGGGGGGTGAGGAGGGTGATTTTGTGTGAGTTCGTAGGGTGTGGGAATAGCAAACATGTGGCATGTGAGTGGCCTCCCGGTGTAGGACAGGACTGAACAAGAACCAGACAAGGATAGAACTGCACAAGGACTAGACAGGAAACAGGAAACAATAAAGCCCAAGCAGGGTGCATGACTGGCTAGGCAAACCTAGAAGGCCCGAAGACCACAAGGTAAGACAGAAAAGACCAAGAGGGCACTAAGCATGGCAGGAAGGCCTAAGAAGCCACAGAGCAAGGCCAAAAGGCTTGGAAGGGCCCATAGCAAGGCAAGAGGCCAATAGAGTCCACAGAGCAAGTTAAGAGGCCAAGAGAGGCCACAAGGCAAGACAGGAGGCCTGGGTAGACTCAAGGCAAGGTAGAAGGCCTGGATAGGCCTCAAGGCAATACAGGAGAGCTGGGTAGGCTGCAAGGCAAATTAGAATAGAGAGAAGGAGGTAGCCATGTCAAGGAGCTGAAGTGACTCAATGAAGAGGCACCGAGGGACTAGACAGGCAGGGTTTAGTAGGCCTAGGGCTGAGGCATCAGGTGATCAGTGAGGAGATAACTTGCGCTGCTGGAAGAGGGGCTCACTGAACACCTCTGCAAGTGGAAAGGCTGCATCATAGGCAGAACCATGGCACGGGAAGCTGCATAGCAGGCGAAACCATTACACAGGCATATGTTGGGGGATTTTCTAAAATGCATTGGCAATGAACTAGCCAGTTTTATCAATTAGTCTAACAGTTCACCCAGTCCATCTGCAGCTCGTGAAGACCCTCCTGGCTCTTCAGCCTGAAGTACCCACATGTCACCCAGATCCTTCCACTCAGTCATTGTTTCATTTTTAAGATGTTTACAATCACTTACTCCAGATATTGAGCAGGAGTAAATCTACACAAATAAGTTGATAAGATGAGTATTGGAGGAGACAAAGAGAAGGCAAGATGGAGGCAGAGGAGGAGAGGAGAAGGAGAAAGGAAAAGTAGAGAGCAGAATAGAGAATGGGGTGAAGATAGGAGGACAAGACTGAAGAGGAGCGAGGAGACAGGAAGAAAAGAGAGAAGATAAGGGAGGGCATCCATATCTCAGAAAGAAATGCAGTCTACTTTCCTGAACCATTGAATGTGGTCAGGATGACACAGAGTGCAGGAATGGTCTAGCGGTTACAGCAACAGGCTGCAAATCTGAGAAACCAGAGTACAAATCCTGCTGATGCTCCTTGTGTTCTTGGGTAAATCATGTCACGTTCCATTACCTCAGGTACAAACTTAGAGCCTCATTTACTAAGACTTTTTCCCATTTCTGTGTCTATGGGAAAAAGCTTAGTAAATAAGGCCTTTAGGTCTGGATTTATCAAAATACTAGGTAGAGTGTGCATTGTACAAATCGACTCCTCTTGTACCTTTCATCGAGTCAAACGACAGAAAAACTTCAATGATGTCAACTTTGCTGTTCGTACCTCTGACTGTGAACATAAAACTAATATGTGAAATGTATTTTAATTTATTTTCTGGACTTAATGTCTTATGTCCTAGATCAGTGGTTCTCAACCTTTCTAATGCCGTGACCCCGCAATACAGTTCCTCATGTTGTGGTGACCCCTCGCCCCGCCCTCGCCCCGTGAGGGTGGGGTGAGGGCGGGGCTTTGGTCATATGGGGGCGGGGTTATGGATGGGGTTGGATTTTAGTGCACACTTATCATTTAATTATGACATTTATAATGTGAATGTAACTCAACTCACCATGGGTTCTCACATGCATGGCACACTGACCCATGATCGTCACGGGGCTAGATGTAAAAGTACAGTTTGTATCCACAGGAACCCCCCTGACCCACAATAATGGATGTAAAGCAGAATTATGACATTCCCCATACAACTCACCCTACAAAAAAGATATTCTGGTTCTAGTGACATCTCAGTAACAGCAACTCAAACTCCTTCTATTTCCAGGCTCAATAGCCCTACTTATGAAAAGACAGCAGTTTACCACCAATGCATGTCCTCTGAGAAAACACAACAAATAAGACCGATACAAACGCTTACATGCTAGCAAAATATCTCATCTCGGTAACAGACACAGAACCGACCTAACATACTCCCAGGATCTGTAGTAATGCACATAAACTAATCCGCACACAGTTACACCTGTATTATGGAATACACTCAAACAGGAGCAACCCTATCTATGAAAAGGCAACACTACAAATATTAAATCAGGTCCTAAAAACCAATACACCTCTTATTAGGAAAACAGAACTAGCAAGCAGCTATAGATCCCCACACAGAAATAATTGTAAAACTATACTATACTAATAAGCAGAATAAATGTTTCAAAACAGCTATGAACATCCAACAATTAAAAACGCATAAAAACTATTAAACATTCTCCAAACACCAATAAAATATTTCAAAAAAGCAGACATCACACAATTAAAATGGTAGTCAAGAAAAATAAACTTAAAAAGCCACCTTTACTTACCCCCTCCAGCAGCTCTCCTACTCCCCTTCCCTGCAGGCCGTGGCGCTCACCAGAAGCAGCAGTAGAAGCTAAGCTCTATACTTATGGTCCTCTTCCTTAGTGCCCATGTCTCTCACACACACACACCATACCAGTCATGCCCCCATGACCAGTTTCTGTCTCTCACACACCAATCATCTCCCAAACAGTCTTTGGCACACACACACCAGTCCCCTTCCTGAACAGTTTCTCTCATGCCATACACACACACACACACACAGACAGGCTTCCCACTCCCGTGTTCTACTTACATATACGGGCTTCTCACTCTCATAATCACTTTCTCACACAAACACACCAGTCACCTTCCTGAACAGTTTCTCTCATGCCATACACACACACACACACAGGCTTCCCACTCCCGTGTTCTACTTATATATATGGGCTTCTCACTCTCATAATCACTTTCTCTGTCTCTCTCTCTCTCTCTCACACACACACACTCACTCACTCACCAGTCTCTCACTCCCATGCTTGTTCTCTCCACATGCACAGGCTTCTCATTCCCATAATCACTTTCTCTCTGTTACACACACACTAGTCTCTCTCATTTCCATGCTCACTCTCCACGTGCACAGGCTTCTCATTCCCTGAATCACATTCTCTCACATTCACACACACACACCAGTCTTTTTCTCTCACACACACCATCACCTTACCAAGCAGTCTCTCTCTCTCATGCATGCACACTCACCCTGGTTTCTCACTCCCATGCTTTCTTTCACCCCCACAACACCAGGCTTCTTACGCCCATGCTTTCTCACATACCCAGACTTCTCCCTTCCATGCTTTTTCTCTCTCTCACACACACACATCAGTCACCTCCCTGACTAATGTCTCACACTCTCACACACACATCAGTCACCTCCCTGACTAATGTCTCACACTCTCACATACACATCAGTCATCTCCCTGAGCAATCACTTTCATTGTCTCTCACATACACACACACACATCAGCTCTCTGACCAGTCAATCACACACAGGCTGGCTGGCTGCTTCTCTCTCTTTCTCTCACTCACTTCCTCTTCTCCCCCGAGCACAAATGGGAGCTGCAGCAGCCTCGCTGGCCAAGAAAGAAGAATCCCATTGGCCGCGGGAGGCTCGTGCTGCTCTCTCCTTTCTCCATTACCGGCTGCTTCAACTGCTCGGGGGCCGATGCTGCAGCCGCCGCTGCTACTTTTTCGCGCGGCGCGGCTCTCTCCCCTTCCCGCGCACCACGATTCACTTCCTGTTCCGGGTCACAGGAGAGGGGGGGGCAGGCGCAGGAAGAAGAAAAGGCCCAGCCGCGGGTGCAGAGCTTCTTCTAGCGCCGCTGCCGTTCCCGCTGGGCTTGAACGTGCTGACAGCCCGGCGGCAACGGCAGCGGGAGAGACCGGGAGCGCGCGACCCCTGCGTTTTGGGCGTTCGACCCCCGCCGGGGTCGCAACCCATAGGTTGAGAACCGCTGTCCTAGATCATTAGTTAATATGTACTAAAACATTTCATTTGATGGATGATAATGCCTGTTTATGAATACTACCTCTGTAACGCGTCACTATCTGCTGATTTATAGGAGAAAATTAGTTCTTACTCTCAAATTTTCATTCAGATCAGTCCAGTCTCCTGGGTTGTGCCTCCTTGCCAGCAGATGAAGAAGAGAAAGTTTCACTGGCACTGTGCCACCTGCAGTCCCTCAGTATTGACCTGTATCCAAACCAAGATGACAACAACAACCATAATTTTCTAAGCAAGCTTCTAAGCAAACTCACTCCCCTCCAACTAGCCGGAAGAAGGTGAAGTTGCCCCAAAAGACAATGGAAAACTCATTTCCCAAATTTAACATAAGTGATCAGCATTGAAAACCGCCAACAACTCCGCACTATATACAAAGGAACAGTATGAGCAGCGGACTCTCCCCCTTCAGTAAATGAGAGGGTCTCTGGACTGATCTGTGGTACTACAGGAATGATAATTAGCAGGGAAGAACCAATTTTAATTTCTCTGTATGTCCCCGGATCAGTCCAGACTCCCGGGGTGTACCTAAGCTCCCCTTAACTGAGGTGAGGCATGGAGAGTTCCGCTCACAGAACACTCTCAATAAAGCACATGGAAGCCGGAGCCCTGACATCCAAGCAATAATGGGGCGGATTTTAAGAGAAATACTGAGGGACTGCAGGTGGCACACTGGGTTATGTACAATGTTAGCGAAACTTTCTCTGTCTCCATCTGCTGGCAGGGAGGCAAAACCCAGGAGTCTGGACTGATCTGTGTACATACAGGGAACTATGAATTTTATTCTTGTAAACCATTGTGAATTTTCATGGATCGACAGTATACAAAATAATTAAACACCCCCCCAACCTAACCCCGCACCGAGTTAAAAGTACCCCCTCTTAAGTGGTATAAATAGAGAGTGACATATTGATTTCTATTCAGAGTCACTCTCTCTCTCTCTCTCCACCTGCAGAATGGGGAAGAGCCTTAGCTTTTTTTCTCTCATGCTGAGGCTCCATTTAGTGAAAGAATTCTTACTGTTAGGAATGCTCTTTTATACAGGCTGCGATCTGCCACTACCATCTGTATGCCAAATTCTTTTCAGATTTAAATAACCCATTGTAAATAATACATTTACTACAATTTAGTATACAGTGTATGAATGTTTAAAAAGTTTATTAACGTTCATTGGTAAGCCTATTACTATATTAATTAGGCTGATGGCAGAAAAATAGTCAGTGATCCAGTCTGCCCAGCAAGGGACTAACAGGGTAAAGGGATGCAAATTAACAGAAGGAGTTAGGAAGTCCTATTCTTTACCAGGGTGAATTGGGAACAAACTGGCAAAACTGGTAATTGCATGGGCGCGCTTGTCTACTAAAAGTCCTCCACTTATGTGGTAGAGGCGGCATTTGCGCGCACATGTGCACGTCCTTATAAAATTGTGTGCACATGTGCCAGCGTACGCATCCTTTGGCGCAAACCAGCATACGCGCATACATGTGTGCCCACGTGCCAGTATCAAAGTTACTGACCCATGGTTTTTCCCATAGACACAAAATGGGAGAAAAGCCTTAGGGGTAGATTTTCAGAAGTACGCGCAGGCATAGATTTGTTCGTGTAACCCGGCGCGAACAAATCTATGCCCAATTTTATAACATGCGCGCGCCTGCCTCTGGGCAGGCGAAACTTGCGCATGCTGGCCAGCTGTGACGCAACACCCCTCGGTAGGACCACAATGGAGGAGGCCTCAGCCCCGCCCCTGGAACACCCCTGGACCGGCACCCCGCCCCCCCCCCAGAACGCCCCTTTTTCAAAGCCCTGGGACATACGCGCGTCCCGAGCCTTGCGCGCGCCGCCGAGCCTATGCAAGATAGGCTTGGCGCGCGCAGGAGCAGGCAGGGGCAGGTTTTCGGGGGTTATGCGCATAGTTACATGCATAACCCTTTGAAATCTGCCCCTTAATGAATTTGGCCCTAAGTTTGTACCTGTTCTTACATCCAAACAGTTGAGGATCTTCTAAGGGAGCCAATAGCCCTTAGTTGTATATGATTTTGTGAACTGAAATATTTTTCATCTCCCAACCCCCAAAATTGTTCCAATCTGTGAAAAAGTACTCTCTGTAAAATTTCAGCTCAATCAGATAATATTATATTGGCTCCCAAAGGCCCTGAAGTTTCAGACTTTATAAAATTGATATTTTTTATATTATCTTCTTTATCATACTTTTTTTGAAAGAATTATAGAATATGATTAAAAGAGAATTTAATTTGCAATAAAAAATGCTTCTAAAAGAATTCAGGGAACAGAGAGAAGCAGAAATTAAAGGACAATTTAATCTAGCAGATTGCGACGCTTTGGTGTTACACAGGGATAGCAAACTGCTTCCAGCTTTATCTGATGTGGAAAAGGTTGATAGATTAGCCATAATTTTTATTTTTCACACAAAGAACAATTATTAGGTATACCTGAAAGTCCAACATCTACAGGAGAAGATCAGGCTGTAGCCATTTACCAAGCATTGGAAAAACTGGGCATAGAAGAAAAAATACAGGCTTTGTGTTTTGATACCACTGCAAGCAACACTGGTCGAATAAGTGGTGACTGTACAAATCTTGAGAAAAGTTTGATCGTGATTTACTCTACCTTCTGTGTCAACATCACTTCTTCGAATTAGTCTTGAGAAGTAGTTTTGATGCAGTAATGGGTGCAACTTCTGGACCAGATATCAATTTGTTTAAAAGGGAAACCTGGTTAGCCATAGACAACAAAAATTACCGTAGTGGGATAGAAGATGTCACCGATGATGTTCATGTCAGTATGCTGGAATTTCTACAAGAACGGTTACGTCATAAACAGCATAGAGATGATTACCGCGAAGTATTAGAATTGGCCATGACCTTCCTTGGTGGTACTCCCCCAAAACGAGTCTCATTTCGCGTTCCTGGAGTTGTGAGCTCTACACGGTGGATTGCAAAGGCTATTTATGCCTTTAAAATATATTTATTCCAAGATCAATTTAATGTGACCAAAAAAGAGCACAATTCAATCAGAAGGACATGCATTTTTCTTATCAGACCCTATTTATGAGCCTGGTTCCTAGAACGGCTGGCTCTGAAAGCTCTGTATCTAGATTGCAATTTTTTACTGACATTAGTCAAGTATAAGGACGTAGATCCAGAAATTAGTAGTGCTGCCATAAAAAAGTTTGCAAACCATTTATGGTATCTGTCATCAGAAACTGCAGCATTCACACTTTTTGATGGTGAAGTTCCACTAGAGATTAAGAAATGGCTACTATAATGATTGATGACTACAGAAGACAGCAATGCAGAAAATCAAATAAAATAATACGTTGTTAGTAGTGAAGACCTTAACCATTTAAAAGAAAAACACTTCTATGATTGTTATGCCTGTCGGTCGCAGACAGCTGCGACCATGAGTACTCACTGCTTGCACCGTTCTCCTGCTCTCCCCAGGGCTGCTTGCTGCGCGGGCCAGCTTGCACCGCCGCATTCCTCGGGACTCCACATGGCGGCATGGACGCCGCTACCTCTCTCTACGATGTCGGGGCTTCCTAGGCAGGCGCGCACGTGTGTCACCAGCCCCGCCTTTGAAACCTCTTCGGTGGGAACCTCGGGGGCATCCCTGATTGATGATGTCATCAGAGCTCCGTACTTAAGCTCCACCTTCGCCCCCAGCAAACCGACTTGGCAACAAGTTCCGTACATGTCTACAACTCCTGCCTTCGTGTTCCTGAGATTACGATTCCAGCCTTGTTCCTAACCCTGTCTGGCTCCCGCTCCTCGGGGGTCAGTGTGTGCTCCACGGGGACCTGCTCTCCTGGCCTACCCCGCTCCTCGGGCTGGCCCTGTGCTTCCTGGGTCCTACTCTGCAAGGGATGCTACTGCTTGGGTCTTCCCCGGAACACTGCGGCATCCTGTGAGTTCCTCTACCAGGCTTTCCTGCTCCTCGGGGTCAAGCCTGCGTCCTACTTGCGACTGCCTATGCCCTCCCACTTCTCGGGTTGTGCCTACTACTCCAAAGACTTTCCAGAGCTCCCCCGCTCCTCAGGCTGAGCTCTGTGCTTTCTTGACTGTCATCTACCCGCTCCTCGGGGTTGTATCTCCACAAGACTGCCAACATCCTCGGCTCTCCAGGCTCCTGCTTACGTCACTACATCTACGCCCACTTTGCTGTTCAGCTCCGCCCCTTGGGGCTGCCTTCCCGGAGAACCTCCTGTACTGATAGTCGTGCGGTCTCCGCTCCGCGGTCCGACTGGCACCTCTCCCTTCGGGGTCCCTGACCAGGTACTGCCTTCTCTCTGCCATCCTATGAGGGTTACTTCCTAGTTCTGGGGACCTTTCCATTACTGTGCCCAGAGCTCCCTGCTGTGCCAGTACCTCGCCTCCCACTGGTGCGGACTTGTGGGGCTCCTCCCCACAGGCAGTAACAACTCGTATCTCGGGCCAAGGGTCCACACACCCACAAATCTTAACAATGATTTTATTTCTGCAGAATTGAAGATGTACTTCTCAAGATTTTCAATAAACACACATTTTCTAGAAAAAAAAACTACCCATCTACTTGGAAAGATGATGTCAATTTCCAACATGGGTTGGAAACATTGAAAAGCATTGTAGTAGTTAACAATGTGGCTGAGAGAAGAGTGAAGCTAATCCAAGAATATCAGAACATTCTGACCAAGAATAAAAAAGAAAAGCAATACATTGTGCAGATTGTTGGTAAACACAGAAGAAAGTACTCAGATCCTACCAAAACTGGCCTAATGAAGTAGAAAATCTGGCATCTTATTATTATTTCCATTTTAGACCTTATTTTGCGAAGTATGTATTTTTCTTTTGGTTTCAATTTTTGCTCAATATCTTGGCTAATTTTTATTTCATGTAAATAACTGTATGAAGAAAATAGTTATAACTAAAATTGCCTTTCGATTATGCTTGACTGTTATTTTCCCAAACAACGTTTGAAATACAAACGTTTTAAATAAGAAATACTAATTTTCGGTGAAGTTTGAAACTTTAAGGCCTTTGGGGGTCACCTTAAAATAGTTCAATTGAGCTGAAACTTGGCAAGGAGCACGTTTTCATTTATTGGAGCGAGATTAGGGGTGGGCACAAAGAATTTCAAAAGTTGAAAAGTAAGGGTGCTTGAAGCTTACTTTCTGCTGTTAAAACATTTTTCTGTACTATAATATCCGCCTCATCATCATCCTTGTTTATTTATATCACATTTTGTCAACCAAAAAGTTCAAAGCATGTTACCACAAGATAGTTGTCCAATGTTTATAGTGTGGTTTGGTTACAGTAGTTCATAAAGCAGTGAATACTTGATAGAGCATCATAAAATGACACCATATTGCACCAAAAGCAAATGCTGCTGGCTGTCTCTATGTATAATCATCGATCCATGAGAGTGTAAATACATTATTTCTTTTTGGTTTTTTTCTATTACACTACCATCTCCCCTTGTCAAGTAATAACTTAGCTCTTGCGGGAAATACTTGAATAATCCATGATGGAAATCAAAATCCGACCCTTGCAAACTGCTTTCAAGGTTTTTTTCTGCTTTGGGGGTACTGTGGATGCTGTTCACTGTGGTGTTACTGTGAACAGCATCCTCAGTACCCCCGGAGCAGAAAACATCCTTGAAAACATCCACGGCAGGGTGCATTTAGTCAGAATGGGTGATGTAATTACAACTGCTTTCGCAGGGCTTTCATTAAAGGCCTGCGAAACGGGCAGAATAGGAATTGATTCTATTCATTGGAGTTCTCTGTATGTGGCTACTTTGCGCCTGATATGTGGTAGAGCCATGTTCAAAAGAACAGGCGGCCAAGGCAGTGTTGTTTTAAGCAAGCCAGACACTATTCACATAACACAGTTTAGCTGGTTGTCAAAAAATGTTCATGTGTTGACCGCCTTCCCAATCTAGTCAACTGTAACTTCTTGTCAAATATACAAGGCCTAAGGTAGAACTTCAGAAGATATCAGCTATTGCTCCCCAGATTGTACTGGAAGATATTCACACAAGGCCTCTATTTCTGTCTTTATTCTAACAGGAAAAACCAAGTGATTCACAGGTGGAAAATAGCAATAACGGTAAGTAGATTCTTCTTATAATGTTCAATGATATCATATTCCCCTGCAATAAGATACATTGTGTCTTATTCACATAGGGCTTGATTAACCCAAAATAGAATTGGATCCTTGAGGAGTGAATATTTGAAAATGCTGAATAGCAATTAATGGAGAAGAGGATATACTCAAGCAGGGCCGGTGCATCCCAATAGGCAAACTAGGCAGTTGCCTAGGGCGCCAGCCATTAGGGGGGGCGGCAAAGAGCAGTCATGTGGGGCTGCAAGCGGAGCCCATCTCACTCACGGCCGAGTGGCGCCTCTGTGTGTGTATGTGAGTGAGAGGGATTGTGCGTGTACGACAGAGCAATGGTGTTAGTGAGAGAGAGGAAGGAAACCTGTGTAAAGGGTACGTGTGTGAATGAGACAAGGAACCTAAGTGTGTGTAAGAGAGAGTGCCTGTCTGAGTGAATGAGGTTGGGGCTGGAGCCGGGTCCTGGACTGGCGGGCGGCGGGAGCAAAGCAGAAGGTTCGCCTAGGTGCCTAATACCCTTGTACTGGCCCTGTTCACAAGATGTTCAGCACCAGAAAATCCCCCCACAATATTTGTATCAAGGTTCAAAAATCACATAGGGCATACAAGAGGAGCTAATATAGACGTTCCTCTCTTACCACAGACCTGTTTACAAAGTCCTGTTTATCCAAATACAATACATACATATGTGTTATCATCTCATGCGGCCGTCAGACTCAGATATATTCACTCCTTGTTAAAGCTTTCATATTTGCTAATATTATTCAGAGATGTTGTTTTGCAATCATGAAGGTAGAGAAATGGTTAATTTTATTCAGTCAATCTGCTTTCCTATGTTTATATACAGACTATATTTATTGCTTGTCAGGTAACCTTTTGGAGCCTGCGGGTTCTGAGCTATACCATGGGTTTAAAGCTATTACAAGCGAAAATAAAATAAAATGAAATCCATACTCAAAGACCCCCAAGGATGTTATTTATAGATTTCATGAAGAAGTGTACACATAACCTAATAACTTAATTGGATAACCGGGGTATATTTATAGCCTGATTCCATTTATTGACAAGTGTAGCTGAGCAGCAGCTTTGCTGTCATCTTAAACTGTTGCAGACTGACTGCTGAGGGACAAACATAAGATGAAACCTGCAAAACACCCCCTCCCCCTCCTCCCTTCAGAAAATGTCCTTTCAAATGCGCCTTATGCAGTCTTTGTGCTGAATACATCTGGAAATGCTTCCAAAAACACAGCAGGAGTGAAAAAGATCTCCATGTCCCTTTGAACACAAAAGGTATTTCAAACCCACTTAATGAGGTCGTGTGTAAATATTTACCATTTTAAAAGCTCCTGCACAGTCTGGGTTCCCCCCTCTCATCGCACTAGTATTCTAAGCCAGGCATGAAACCCCTAAATTTGCCATAGAAACTCTCATACCCAGGAAGGACTTCTATTCAGTTCTATTCTCGGAAGCCATTTTCTGTCATAAAGCTTGTCTAATCAGCATGGGCTCAAAATCCAATTATCCACCATTTTCATTTCATGGTAATACCTCAGCCAATAAGAACCAATTCTAATTGAATTCCCAGCGGCGCAATGGTGAATTAACATGTAATAGTGACTAATTTTCATGACTGCGCTATAACTTATTTTGGAGATACTTGCCTGCTCCTTTGCCGTTAGACATGCACGTTTATTGCTGTTGCCACTCTTCTTGCGTTTAGCCGGGAAGGCAGGGGTCATGCTAAGTCCTTGCACCATCTCAACAGCCCTAGGGCATGGATTCTCTGAAGGAAAGGTAGGATACACCTCCAAGTCCCAAGCACAGTGGGGCAACCTTGTCTCTGGGCATACTTATAGACTCTTGGAAGTTCCCCTTATCAGATGGAAATAACCAAGCAAGACATTTTTGGTTCCAGAAGTAAAGTTTACTGTAGAATATCTTTAATGGTCATCAACCAGCATCAAACAAATGTCCTCTTATTTATATAGTACAGAGCCAAGGCTAGAGTTCCAGAAAAATCTGAAAGGAAACTCAAAAATCTCTGACAAACACCTACCAGCCAGGTTTTGGACTAGAAAGCAGTCTCGCTTCCTATTCTGTATAGCCAGGATTGTAGGGCACAGCCACACTGGAGCAGGGAAATAACAAACGAGCCTTCTCCTGCAAAAGCTGAACTAAAATGCCACACAATGCTTCTTCTAAGTCCAACAAAAAAAAAAAAAAAAAAAGTCACACTGACCTCTAATCCCATCCGCTCTTGAAAAGTCAGGAGCACATCACTGCAGCAGCCACACAGAGGATACTGCGGCAAAATAGTGTGCTCCAGCTCCTACACGCCTTACAGGTATTAGCCTAGGGCACCTTCTAGTGGAGATCCCAAAGGGGCTGCCACATTGCCTGTTCAGAAAGGGGTTTGAAATGGGTCAGTATCTGCTAACTTGTACTTCCGTTCTTCTCTGTCCCCTCTGATCTGGCATTTGGTTCTGGTATTTTCAGCCAAGATGTCATAGAACTTATAATAAATGGTACAAGGAGACTACAATACAGAGCAAAGGTCAAGCAAACATGAAAAAATATTGAAACTTGCATAGCCATTCAGACCTATCCGTTGAAACAAACAAGCTTTTAGTAAAGGTCCTGTAGCAATCTCTTCCGGCGGAAAGGATTTAGCAGTGACAGGATCACGCATGAAATAATGAAATAATGAAAATGGTACAGTGTCAGTTGTGCATACCTGAATCATTGCTGCAGGTAAAACAATGTTACCTTTATAAGCATACGGCCTGTACCCACTGTATATTTATATTTAATCAGGGGCAGCTCAAGACAATCTGCCTGCAGGAAGGGCTGAGATGACAGCCCCCTTCCCCAAGGCACGGGGGGGCCCAGGGGCAGGGTCTCTCTCTTTCCAATCCTTCCTTCCACTCTCACACCTGCTTCCCTTTTCATTCCAACCTCTCTCACTCACACCCTCGTCCTTCCCTCACTGTTCCCTTCCCCTTTTTTCTTCCTTTCCTCTCCTCTCATTCACACCCCTTTATCATCCCCTTTTCTTTCATCCTCTTCCCTCGCTCACAGCCCTGACGTTTACCTTTCCCCTCCAGTCCCTTTCACTCCCACCCTCCTCCTGCCTTTCAGTCTCACTCACCGCTCCACCGCATGGGTCTTTCTCCCCCCCCAGTTTGGACCCCTGCCAGCACGTTAGTCACCGTGCAGCCGTGCGGGTCTTGTTCTTTTCTGCCACCCCAAAAATTTGCCGCCTGAGGCAACCACCTCACCTCGCGTAATGATGGAACCACCCAGTGCCAGATTTAAATAATGGACAACCAATGCGGATTCTTCAGTAAGGATCATTTGTAAGGATATGCAGGACCTGACCAAAAATGATATAAGGGGAAAAGCTCAGTTCTCATATTTTCCCCAAACTAGTTAAAAAAAAAAAAAACCAAAAAAAACACAGCCACCCCTGATGAGCTCCAGGTAAATCCAATACAGTAATTTGCAATCAGTTCCAACCTTGAGCTAACTCAGATTGTTAGACTCATCGGTAACATTTCATCAATATCAGCTACATAGGGGAAATAACAAAAAACTGAGAGGCATGAAATAAAAGGCATGCAAGGCAATATAAAACAGATCAAGTAAAAACATTATTTTACAGAATTAATTTGCCAGTTAAAACAAAATAATGGATGTTTCCCCTTTTTCATACTGATCTTTTACTTCATTCCTGAGATGTCAGTACTTAAAATTGTTAAAAGTTCTTCCTACGAAAGCCATTGCCATGTTCTAAATAAACTGGGGCATTAACTTGGCAGAACTGTGTGCTGGAATTCTAGAGATACAGATAAAGTAAGGATAGAGAAAAGACAAACTCACAGAGCTGTGCTGAGTGTGTGGACGGTGGGGAGGGGGAATTGTCCACTCACTACCATGCTGCCCATTTCACAGTGGTGGTGTTCCTTGCCATGTTTGGGCCAACATGGAGGGGGACAATGTCGGAGGCAGGGACATTGCTGCCTCTGACATTGCTAGCCATGCTGCCTCATGATATCACTGTCCCCCCACCCATTGTCTACGATACTGGGCAGCCAGAACTACTCCTCCTCTTCTTCCTCCCTTACTCTGTGAGCCTGCAAGGAGGGGACAGGAGCTGCCCAGACTCCTGCCTATAGGGCTTTCAGGGGGACTTCTGGCCAATTTGAATTCATAGGGCAGAAGGGAGGATAAGTCAAGCAGTATGAGGGCTTATAAGGAGGGGCAACCTGGGTGCTGGCTTGCTTTCTTCTTGGCTTCACAGCTAAAATCTTCTCCAAATGTTCTGCGTAAATGGGATACAATGTAACATCATAGACAGATAGAGTTGTCCAGTTAGTCCATCTTACGCCGGAGAAGGAGAACTGGAGAGGGAGCAAGGCCTACCTGGACACCTCGGAGCCATCCACCAGCACTGGGACAGCGCCTAGGATGCACTGAGAATGCTCCCCCTCCCGGAACGAGGAGGGAGTCACCGGCGCCATCTCGGCTCCTCTGCCTACAGCCTGCCCACCACCTGCCCACCTTCCCCATCTTGATCAAAGCAGCAGTGAGCAGCAGCGAAGCCGGAGATGAAGCACTGGAGAGGGAGCATGGCCTACTAGGCTGCATCAAAGCCATCCACCAACATTAGGACAGCGCCTAGGATGCACTGAGAGTGCTCCTCCATCAGAATGAGGAGGGAGAGGAAGGAGTTACTGGCATCATCTTGGCTCCCCATCTTCAGCCGACCTACCGCCCTCCCACCTCCCCCATTTAGATCAACGTGGCGGCGACGCTGCAGGTGCTTGTGCTGTAGGGAGCACGCACTTGGCACGTGCACGAAGGAGCACAACAAAGGAGCTGGCCCCTTTGGGCATGCCCAAAGGGCATTAGTTCATTAATTCCTTGATCCCTGGATTGAATATTACAATCATGGACCAGATGTGCTTTATTGAGCCTGTACTAGGACAAGGCCTGTATGGAGATCTAAGGAGTTCCCCAAGTAAGAAGCAAAGAAGGATAACAAACTTGGTCTTCCCAACAATAAGTACCAACGCTTCCACTATCTCTTCCAGTTCACTCTGCTCCTATTAAATATTCAGTCTATGTCAAAAAAATTCCTTTGATTAATGACCTGCTAGAAGATGTACAGCCCTCTATTTTTGGCATCTCTGAAACAAAGATAATGTACTCCTAAACCAAATTTTTCACCCTAACTATGAGGTATTTCACTTTCCTAGACCTAAATGAAAAGGTTGGAATTTATTTATAATTTTTAAAAAAGAATTTAAGCTAATACCTTGAAAAGTAGAGATTAACCCACCCTATGAAATGGCAATTCTAAAATCTAATCAACTAAACATAGGACTGGTCTGCTGCCCTCTAGGTTTACTTCAAAAAGACTGTTCATCGCTGATTGAATTATTCACTAAAGTGATTCTACATTAATTGTAGGAGACTTAAACCTCCAGGTAGACAAAACACTGAGAACTGCACCTGTCATAAATTATTTGTAAACTGATATGATATGTAAATCGAACACCGGTATATTAAAACAAACAACTAAATAAATAAATAAAAGAATCCCTGGGATGGTCACAATTTATTATCTCGAAAGCCACTCATAAAGCAGGCCACACTCTAAACCTAATATTTGCTAATTCAAGTAATTGCCTAATCAATACCTTGCCCTAGTCTGATCACCAATTAATAAAAGAAGAAATAGACTTCACCAACTAAATCCATAACAGTAAAGATAATAAGCTTACTTTTACCTTCAGGAAAAAGATAGAGATGAAAGTAGTTGCTGAAGCAAAAGAAAATAAGATCCATGAACTAAATCAAACCAATTCCACATCAGCACTTGATTTCTGGGATAAGAGAGTCAATGTCATAGCTGAAAACCTTAATCCTGTCCAGATGAAAACTATTAGCAAAGAAAGAGATAACTCCAAACATAAGAAGCCCTGGTACAATGATGAATTAGGAAGCACTAAACAGAACCCTAGAAAATTACAGAAACAATGATAGAAATGCCCATTTGCTGAATCCCTAGGTAAATATAAATCTTTCCTTACAAAAACCGTACACTAACCAATAAAGCAAAAAAAGATTACTATGCTAAACAGATTCACGGGGTTATATTTCACTCTAAACTGCTCTATGAGCTTGTTAAACATTTATTAAAGACTTGATATCTTACATCTTAAAAAACTACAACTTCACAAAGGCCTCTTGCAATGAATATGCCACCGCACTCATAGACAAAATCAATAAGTTGAAAAAAAATTCACTATGGGGCAGATTTTAAAAGCCCTATGCGTGCCGGGCCTATTTTCAAAAGGCCCAGTGGCGCACGTAAAGCACCAGGATGCGTGTAAGTCCTGGGACTATTCTGAATGGGCGGGCAGGGGGCGGGGTGGGGGCATGACAGGGTGGTCCAGGGGTGGGACGGGAGGCATGGCTGAGGACTCCTAAACCAGGGGATCGCGTGCTGGCAATCGGCCTCTGGCAGGCGTAACTTGTGTGATAAAGGTATGGGGGTTTTATTTTTAAACTGGGAGCGGGACAGGTAGGGGAAGGGAGGGGAAGGAGGGTGGGGGAAAGGAAAGTTCCCTCCAAGGCCGCTCCGATTTCGGAGCGGCCGTCGGAGCGGCCTCGGAGGGAATGGGGAAAGCCAGCTGGTCTCCCCAAGGGCTCGGCGCACACAAGGTGCACTAGTGTGCACCCCCTTGCGTGCGCCAACTCCGGATTTTATAACATGCGCGCGTACGTTTTAAAATCTGACCCTATCTGTTCTCCAACAAAAGCACCTGAAGTCTCAAATGACATGGTTAAGTGGTCCACATTCAACGGAGTATTGAAAATGGAAATTACCGTATTTTTCGCTCCATAAGCCGCAATTTTTTCCCCCAAAAGTGGGAGGAAAATGTCTGTGCGTCTTATGGAGCCAGAGCCATCTTATGGATGCCAGGGCCGTCCATTACTTCTACCATGTGACAGGGGCTGACCAATGGCACCGGTAGCCCCTGTGACATAGTAAGGGCAAAGGCTATCGGTGCCATTTTGAATACTGGCAGCTGACGGCCCGAGTGCAGGAGATCACTCTCGCACCCCCGCTGGACCACCAGGGACTTTTGGCAAGTCTTGGGGGGTCAGGAGGGTGGGAGGTTGTAGTTAATTAACTTTAAAGGGTTGGGATGGGTTTTTTTGTTTTGTTTTGTTTTCCCAACAAAGAGAACGATAAATGTTTTCTGATCCGGGGAGTGGACAGAAATGGCCCTCCTCAGACCCGAAAATGAAATGGGGACCAAAAAAAATGTTATGCCCTTCCCTAATTTGCTCCATAAGATGCACAGACTCCCAGGAACATAGCCGGTTAAGCACACCATTATTTTTTTAATTTTACTGCTCTGAATCCTAGGTGCATCTTATGGTCAGGTGTGTCTTATGGAGCGAAAATACGGTAGTCAAATCATTGCTAAAATTAAACCTGCTACTCACCCATGTGACCCAATACCAGCCAGTTCCTTGAAACAAGTACACCAAGTTATCACTCAGAAAATCACAACCTTAATTAATCATTCACTGTCAGAAGGAATTATACCACATGGATTAAAACAAGCGGTGATAAAGTTGATCCTAAAAAATAAGACTGGTAGAACTGATGATTGGGACAACTATCATCCAATATCCAACTTGCCGTTTCTAGCAAAAGTTCTTGAGAAAGTAGTGTTATCCCAACTTGTAAATCACCTGGAAGATCAAAGTATTCTCTTCCCAAATCAGTTTGGAATTAGGAAACATCACTCAACTGAGATATTTCTCCTCTCATTAATGGACTCGGTTTTACGAGGGCTTGATGCAGATGAATCTTATTGTCTTCTGCTAATTGACTTAACAGGCACCTTTGACACTGTGGACCATAACCTTTATGCCATCAGATGAGAAACATTGGGATCAATGGCAGGGTTCTCAGATGGTTCTCTTCATTTCTATCTAACAGAACATTCCAAGTTAAACTGGGAAACCATATATCTGACACTTTCCAGTGTGATACAGGGGTCCCTCAAGGCGCAAGCCTCTCAGCAACACAATATTTACAATCTCCCACCTTGTAAATTACTGATGAATCTAGGAATAACTTTCTTCTTGTATGCTGACATATAGTTTTACATCCCACGCTCCAGATCATTTGAAAATACAGGTTTGATACTCTCTACCTATATGAAAGCAATACAACAAGAACTATCACCACTTAAACTGACACTAAACCCTAAAAAGACTGAAATCATTTGGCTGAGTAGAAACTCATCAATTGTTAAACCACCTGCCCTAGACCTGGATAATCCCTCAAATCAAGTATGGGATTTAAGTGTACAGCTAGATGAGAACCTCACAATGAAAATGCATATCAGTAAATTAATCAAGACAGGTTATGGCAAGTTGCATATACCACATCTGTTGAAACCATTATTAACTTTGAGGACTTCTGTACTGTTCTGCAAACTCTAATCTTCTCAGAACTTGACTACTGTAACTTCTTACTACTAGGTTTTCCAGCAAGCCACTTAAAACCACTACAACTATTACAAAATGCTGCAGCAAGACTATTATTAGGATCTAGGAAATATGATCACATAACACCCTCTCTGATGTCACTGCATAGGTTACCAGTACAATCCAGAATCTACTATAAAGTATTAACAATAATATTCAACATCATTCATTCCAACAACACTGGCTTGTTAGGAGTGACAGTATAATCTTACAATCTTCAGCAAACACTAAGATCTCAAAATAAAGGACTATTGACTATTCCCATAATACAGAGTACACATCTGACACAAGTAAGAGATCGACTGTTTTCCATAGCAGTCCAAAGCTCTGGAATTCTCTGCCTGAGACGTTACGTGTTTTACCAGATATAAAGAGATTTAAAATGTGAGTTAAAAACATGGCTATTCAAAAATGCATATAATTTAACTTTAAAAAAATCTGTATATAGAGACCCACAAAGACAAGAAGAACAAAAGATAATAATCGAATCATGAAGAATAAATCAAACAAGAGAATGCAAGATTTTCAAAACAACCCACTGACTAAGATGTGAAAACTATCATTTTGCTTTAATTATCCAAATTTGCTTTATGTACTAGATCATTTTTAATATGTAAATTTCACTTGATAGATATTAATGCCTGCCTATGAATACTACCTCTGTAACCACTCTTTCTTTCTTTGTTGAATTATAACTATGGAATGACGGTATATAAAATGTCTACATAAATAAATAAATATCCATTTAAAGTTCATTGTAATGCTGCTTATTCTCATTCATCGCTTTTAAATTGTTGCAATATCAGGGGCAGGAATGCCCAAGTCTCAGGTGGGGGATTAGCTAGAGAGAGAGCCAGCGATACCTGCTCTAAGATTTCACAAGCACAGATGGGGTCCGTCTGTCTGCTGAGGTTGGCCTGGCCCCAGTATGATGGCAGACCAATGACCTGCTAATGCCTGGTCAATACTGCTTCCTGGAAAGGTCGGAACCTTACTTGCTGACAATTGGTCCACTAGGTGATTCCCTGCTAAGTCCCAAAAGGCTCCTCCTCTTCATCCCCCTCTATCCCCAACCTACAAGGTCAGGCAAAAGGGAGTCATAGTTGTGATATCATTATGAAATTGAGGTGTGCTCAGGTACGAAGGCTAGGTAATTAGTTAGGTATGAGTAATATTAATAAAGCTGTGGCCATACTTTATTCTGTCATCAGTGTATGTACATTATTTAGTTGGGGACACCACACCTGTCACCAGGATATGTCACAACGGTCTGGGATACTTAAGCATGAACTCCGGGAAGGGATATTTAATTTAAAAAAAAACAGGCGTGTCTATTGTTAAATGTGCATACCCCCTTTATAGCAAAAACTTGGTTATACTGTAAGAAATAAAATATATTATGACAAAAGAAAGGAGAACCAGGAAGAAATAGAGCTATGACCCAAGCACGTTGATATATTGAGTGATACAGCTCGAGCTGAGACTTTACTATTGTCTGTACTAGCGGTATGAGAGTGTAAGACAGATTGAAGCTGGTAGACTATTTGAAGATAGCCACCAAAATTAGTTGGGTAGAGCTGATAAAATGATGAGGTAATGAAGGATTTAAGATGTAGACTTTTGGAACAATGATGATTCCTTATTAAGAAAATGTTGTTGCATGAAGAAAGAACCTTTATAGGAATGGAAGCTTGTATCTTTAAACATTCATCAGTCTTATAACGTTGTCATCTGTAAGAGTAATGCATAAACCTCAAAAGAAAGGCATTTTGAAAGGGTTCATGAGATGATGGGAAGTAGAACACCTGGCCAAAGGGAAAGCGAGATTTGCTGGTCATGTACTCAGAGGTTCTGGAAAATTAGCTAGTTTAGAGCCTATCTCACTAAACTTTTGTTGCCCATAGACACAGAATGGGAGAAAAGCTTTAGTAAACCATTCCCTTAACACTGGAGGGAATGATAGCAGGCAAAAGAGATAAGAGGAAAGCAGAAAGCATTCTGGGGAAATGACATTAAAAACTGATTAAGATCTGGAAACTTGGGTGAAATAAAGAAGAAAGTTGAGTGTAGTGAGAACTGGTGCTCTATATTTGCTGAACTTTGTAGCAAAGGCAATACTTAATTACCAGCTTATGCTAGAGGCTAGGACTCGAGACCTTCTTGTTCAGAAGCGTATACGTTTTGCTGCAACTGAATCAATGTATCCCAAAAAAGTAGTGAATCTTTTGAGTATCTGGGAGTTTATTGTGAATAAGGCGATGCCTTCCTTGACTGTGACAAGGTGAAGAGGAGGACCCAGGAATTAACAGTAATATTTTTCAGTTAGATGGCAGAAAAGTTAAAGATATGGGACACTGCATATCATTAATATTTTCAATGAATGAATTCATCTTCAAATAATAACAGACAAGATAAAGAATCAGATTTGTGCATGCATTGCATAGGGGAACATAAGATCCTATTTCCAAAATAAAAATGCACAGGCAAGAAGAGGAGAAAGTCTTTTGAAAGTAAATCTTGTTAATCTTACATGCACACCTTATGAATGGTGTCTGTCAATGCAAAAAGGTCTTCATTGCATTGCCTGACTCTATAATAATTCCCAAACCAGATTTATAAACTATGAAAGATGCGGTAAGATGCAGTAGAAAGTATTAATGCAACAAGGGCATGAAAAGCCCACTAAAAACCTAATTGTTAGCATTGAATCTCCGCAGTTCTTAAGTCTCCAGATCAGGTTTCCCTAACCATTGAGAGTGATCTGGATAAAAAGAAGAAAGATAAAGTCATCAAAAAGAAGGGAAAAGAAGAAGGCCCGAAGCTTGCAGTTTTGAAGGTGCGTTGTTTTAGTTCGTGCCTGGATATTGAATGGTTACGTCTACTTTTTCTCTCATTTTCTTCCAGATTCAGTTCAACTTCTACACCTTACCATATTAACTTATATACTCGCATGTATCTATGTTCAGATTACTTTCCTTAACGTATTTAATCATAGAAATATTACATCCTGAAATTATCTTTTTGCAATAATGCTAGTCAAAACAAAAATTACCCAAACTGAAAGCAATGCCTTTGTTTGAATTTTCGCCTCATTTTACTTGGCCGATAACCTTCCCCTTGATTGAGCTGTACAGATATGCAGTGTACCAAAAGAATTCTGTTCTTATGTCCCTTCTCTTCTTTACTCTTCGGTATTGCTGGAGCAGGCCATTAATCTGCATGAGAGATTAACGGAAGAAAAACAGTTTCTGCTCAAGTTCTTTAAATAAAAAAATTCAGCATCTATATCACTTTTATTAGATATGTTCTACTTACCAGATATTGTCTACAAGGTTAAAGGGACAATTTCAAGGTGGCATAATGGGAAAAAAACATTTTTGGAAAAAAAAACCATTTTGATAGTCTAATGTGACAGGAGTCATTGTTTTTGCTAGAGTATTGGTAAATCATATTGCAATATCTGATCCTGTCCTCAAGATTGTTTGGAATGGTCTGGAGCAGGGTTCTGGTAGCAAATAAAATAGCCGTCGCCCTTTCCAGTAGAAACTATGCCTAAGAGCCTAAGAGCAGTAGAAGCCTATGTATAGGGTGACCATAGAGTTCCCTGTCAAATGAGACAGGCTGAGCTAGCCTGGTTTTGCCCCATTGCATGTATGAAGATACAGTTGTGATTTCCCAGTGGCAGGCCTTTCACATATGTGTGGGGTAAAACCTTGACTGACTCACCTTGTCTTTCTTGACATGGATTTATATGGTCATCCTATCCCATGCAGGATCATGGAGGTAGGACCTCTTAGGGACTCTTCCAGTGCTTGAGGGCAGGGGAGTAAGATAAGGAGGGGGACGGATAATACTGAATGACTGAAGAAGAGAAGAGAGACAACAAGATATGGAGATGTGTGAAGACAGATAGAGAAAGTAGCTTGAGACACAAGCATGGGTGGGCTGAAAGGGGAGTAGGATGGGAGGAGACAATGAGATCATTGATAACCTGAAAGAAGGGAGAGTGCCCTCACTTTTATTTCCCCTGCTTCAACCGCTCTGGAACCCCCAACAACACCGGGAGAGCCCAAACCTGTGATGTCTCAGATGCTAAAGAGGATCAGGACTGGCTGATACCTAAATGGAGAAGTGGTAGGGAAGATCAGATCCTGGAGGCTGCATAAGGCAATGGCACACCTCTGAAGTGTTCCGCCATGAAATCAGAGGCACTGTGGTGAGGCTGCAATTGCCCAAACCTTAACACCCAGAAATGGGGATAAAGAGGAAAGGACAAACCAACAAACCCCTGGCCTTCTCCCATCACTTCTTGTGGCTCAACAGCGGCCTGATCTCGTTGTAGTATTGCCCCCTCGCTCTCGAACAGTAGCCAGGGGAGAAGTAGAGGGATTGTGAAGTGGAAAATAAATAAGTGGCTTTGGGAACTGAAGAGGGGGGCGTGCAGAAACCAAGAGATTGGGAAGGGGCAGTATTACACAAAATGTTAAAATTGTGCACTTTGAGAGAAAGTAAAACTGCATGTCAAGATCAGAGTAATGGTAAATTGTGGAAACCACTCCTGTTGCTGCTATTGTTTTATTTCAAGCACTGGTCTGGCCTTTATTCACTGCTTAGAGAATCAGGAGAAATCAGAAGAATAAGTCAGTCCTGTTGTTTCAGTCTTCATGGATTTTCCTGTTGGCCCCAAAAAGGAAAATGAAAATAGGAGTATGAGAGGAGGAAAAGAGACAAGAAATAAAAAAAAAAGCTGAATCATTATTATGAGGCCCATAGAAACTTTACTGCTGCTTTGCAGGCTTCCGTGGTGGCAGTAAGTTTCGCTGTCTCCAAGTCAAATAGCTTAAACTGATTTGATGAATGCACATATTTCTGGTTCCTATGACAACTAGGCCTACTCAGTGGTGCAGCACATCAGCCTGTCAATCAATACCATCGTGCTTATCTAGTCCCAGAATGATATTTTAAAATACAACTGAAAAAGAAAAAAGAGGAAATGAAAGCAAATTGAATCCTGAAGACAGTCACAGTGGGTCCAAATCGTGTCTGAGCCAAGATCCCCACATGTACATCACTGCTGTGCTCATCCTTTGTCATGCAAGAGTCCTTGCTGTCTTGTGTTTCAGATCTATGAAGGAGAGCTAGAGAATGAGTTTCTCAGTTTTCAGGACTGGGTAAAGACCTTTGACCTCCTGAGAGGCAAGTCTACCGAGGAGGACAACAGCGTCCACGATGACAGAATCATTGGGAAATTTAAGGTAAGTTTAAATACTGGAGGCTATAGGTGTGGCTTAATCTGACTTGCTGGGCATTCTCATCTGAAACATCGCTTTAAGGCTGTGCATCTTCCAATAGGGACCCATAACGTGGTTCCTCTGTTAGTTTGCATTAGTCCTCCAAACAATATTTCATCATAGGGATGAAACTGGTACATGTTGTTGTAGTACATACACTTGTTGAAGTATTTGTGGGTGTTGGACTCATTACTTTCCTTGCAAGCTCTATTAGATTCTTGTCCAACGACAACTAGCAGTTTAGTATCATAAAGTTGAATGGTCAGTTAGGCTTAAAGAAGTCCAGAGTAGTCCATCAAGTCCAGTCCTCTTCTATGCCTAAAAGCAATGTGGAAATCCAGTGGAAAGTGAAAAAAAGAGTCACTCTGCATTTGCAGCCAACTCTTCAACAAAATAAATTCCTTCTCGATCCCAAAATAATACTGAACTGAAATCTCTGGATAATGACTTTTCTTTGCAGTGTAATTAAACCATCGTACTCACCAATCTTTTTCTGTCCTTCCAAAATAAAGCAACTTTGGACAGCTTTCTTTCAATGTTATTTGGTGCTGTGGGTGCGATGGTTTCATAGTTTCAGGAACTCTTTGAGAAAAGAATGCCTTCCCTTGAGAAAAGACGCCTTGATTTTTGTTTCATAGTGAAGTTCATTTTATTCCCAAACTGATTTCCAAACTGAGCCAAATTCCGGACAGTAGTCTTGCCTGCCTCTATCCATCTGGGAATGTTTGCTCCTAATGAGGTCACATGTTCTGGTGCCAAGGAGGAATCAACTATTTCACACAAAAATAGACATTTAATTTTAAGAGAAAAACATGCATTTGTCTACCAATATCAAGATAACATAAAATACCAATAGCAAAAGTATTTATTGAATGGCATTCAAACCTAGGCCTGTCTTGACTTGTAACCATTCAGATTTTGTTAATTTCCAGTCAACCATGTACCTTTGCATGGTTTCATAATTTGCACTAGCATTACTGTAAGGCAGACTATTCAGGATACCATATAAAAACCAGCACAATAATAATAATAGAATAATAATAGTATAAGCTACATGGATGGTTAACCTACTGTACAGTCATTTTGATTAACAAATCAATAAATCAACTAAAGCCAGTCAATCTTGACTTACCAATCTGCTGACAGCGTGATTTAAGAATGCAAAAATAAAAGTATGCAAATCAGTACAAGGAAAGGTTACACATGCAGATCAAACATATATGATTAGAAGGGAGATTCCTTCCTCAGAGGGATGTGCTGTCATTTCAAAATGACTTGGAAGCAACAACAAAGTTTGTTGTTTAGTTTTGTATAATTTCTAATCCATGCTAAAGAAAAAAAAAGCAAAACACATTTTTAAAAAGAAAGAAATACAAATTGAAATAAAAGTGCACAACTCTACTGCCTCATAGAGTTAGAATCTAAGAGACCATAGGAAACAAGGAATAGGAAATATCAGTGCCCTTTAGTTATTCTTCCCATCTTTATAGAAGTGATATTTGATGATCAAGAATTCTACTGACAAGATGGCAGCCAAAATCCTTTGGTTTTCAGCATCAGTCAAAATGTGCTGATGTGCAAGTTGGGATACTGCAGAGGATAAAAGTGGTCCATGCAGTCTTTGTCTGTGCCCATAATGATGTGTAAAGGGACCCTCTGGGGCCAATGTACTAAAGTGCATTAAGGCCAATGCAGCACTAATGCATGTAAAGTACATGTTTACGTGTGTTAACGGGCGTTAATGCTGCATTAGTCAATGTTTTTTTGTGCTAGCCCATGTTAACTTTAACACAGTTTGACTGACATAATAAAATATTAATGAGTTGCAGCATGTTCAAATGTATGCAAAGCAACTTATTAATATTAAAAGAGGGTTAATGCAAATTGCATTAAGAAATGTGATTTGCATTAATCCCCCAGTAATGCACATCTTAACGCCACCTCCCAGAGGCGGAGTTAAGTTTTAAACATTAGCCTAACTCAGGGCTTCTCAGACCTGCCCTGGGGACCGCACTGCCAATCAAGTTTTCAGGACATCCACAATAAATGTGCATGAACTAAATTTGTATATCGTGGAGATTCGGAATACACAAATCTATCTCATGCATATTCATTGTGGATGTCCTGAAAACCCAACAGGCTGTAGGGTCCCCAGGACCATGTTTGGGAAGCCCTGGCCTAAGACATTGATCTAAATCATGGCCCAATGTAGGCTGTGATCTCCTCCAGTCCCAAGTGAGTAGAAAAAGGTCCTGCAGGACAATTTCTCTCCCCTCCTCCCAACTAAAGCTGCAACCTTTGCAGGACCATCTCCCCTCCCCCTCCCAGGCCAAAGACCACCCTCGCTCCCTCTAATGCTTGTTCAATAAGTGAAGGTAGCAAAAGGGAAAAGCCTCCCTGCCTCCTGCCCCCCCCCCCCGTGAACCCCCATGCAAAAACGGCACCAGCTGACCTCTTGCCTTCATAAAAACGCTTTGCTGTTATTTCTGTTCTCTTATTGATGCCATTGCCATTATCTCGCTGGTTATTGCAGCTGTGTTTTTTTGCTTCCATTCAGAGGCACTGTTTTGTAAATAAGATATTTTTGTTATTTAACAGGGCTATTTTAACATTTACAAGAGTTCGGATAATTCCAGCTTTGCAGACGGTGGGCAGCTTAAGATTCTGCAAGGCATCCCACCCAACCACTCGGTTAAAGTCCTAATCAGAGTATATATAGTAGCAGTAAGTACTGGGCGCTGTATCCCTTATATCAGAAGTACCTTGGCATTTACTTCTTGAATAGGATAAGGTGCATGTCTTCATTTCCAACAAGGAGACAATAAAAAACAAAATTCCAGGTAATGTCATTGTGTCTAGATTGGCGAAATTGATTGTATTCAGTATACAGAACCTGGTTTGAGACACACAGAACCCTGCAGTTTGAAAACAATAAAAAAGACGAGAACGTTATGATCCTTTAGCAGTGCGCCACAGATCAGAAAAGAGTGAACAATTACTGGGCTTGGATATTCAGACCCAAGCTTTTTTAAAGCCAGTGACACAGTGGGTAATAAGAAACCCCTTTGAAAACATGGCCATTGGGCTTTGGAAAGCTAAGATCACAGTGTTTGCTCCACCACTTAAGTATACAGGGGATGTTTTCCTGAGGCTTGGCCTTGATTGGATCAGAACTACTAAAGAAGTCGTGAATGGCCTGTGGGTCCATTGTGGCTGACCACATCTGTTAGAAGACTTAGCCTATAGCAGCTTTGTTACTTTCAGTCCGGATGCATTACTGCATTAAGTACTTACATTAAGGGACATCCTGCTTATATGTACTGGGTGTATGCACTGCATAAATATTAAAGAATTCATATGGGCCATGAAACTGTGATAAGAACATAAGAACATAAGAAATTTCCATGCTGGGTCAGACCAAGGGTCCATCAAGCCCAGCATCCTGTTTCCAACAGAGGCCAAAACCAGGCCACAAGAACCTGGCAATTATCCAAACACTAAGAAGATCCAATGCTACTGATGCAATTAAGAGCAGTGGCTATTCCCTAAGTATAATAATGGACTTCTCCTCCAAGAACTTATCCAAACCTTTTTTGAACCCAGCTACACTAACTGCACTAACCACATCCTCTGGCAACAAATTCCAGAGCTTTATTGTGCGTTGAGTGAAAAAGAATTTTCTCCCATTAGTCTTAAATGTGTTACTTGCTAACTTCATGGAGTGCTCCCTAGTCCTTCTATTATTCGAAAGTGTAAATAACCGAGTCACATCTACTCGTTCAAGACCTCTTAAAGACCTCTATCATATCCCCCCTCAGCCGTCTCTTCTCCAAGCTGAACAGCCCTAACCTCTTCAGCCTATCCTCATAGGGGAGCTGTTCCATCCCCTTTATCATTTTGGTTGCCCTTCTCTGTACCTTTTCCATCCTTGGTCTCAGCAAAAAGCAACTCTCTCAGAAATGCAGCCATTTCTCCAGTGGTACTGGGGGTACTGTTTGAACACACAATGGATGTAGATACTTGCAATAATGCAAGTAATGCATTCTTGCAGTAATGCATAAGTAATGCAGTACTTAATGCAGTACTTGCATGACTGCAATTATGATTTACTTGCATTATTGCAAGTACTGCATTATTTAATGCAAGTACTTAATGCAATTATGCAAGTACGTACACCCAGTACATATAAGCAGGATGTCCCTCTCCTGAGTTTCTTTTTCCCTGATGAGAAGCACCTCCTCAAGTTAGTAAGCATGGGAAGAAATATGGATTTATTCCATCTCTCTGAATAACAGTTGGTTAAATCAAGCTTTCTTCTAGTCTGTGAATGGTAACAATTAAGAGCAAGGAAACATCAGGAACATAGAGAGATGGAAACTGGGAATTTGGCAGTGGTGGGATTTATTTATCTTAATATATCTCTGTAAAAAAAAAAAAAAAAAAAGGTGTTTAGTTTTAGTCTCCTAAGCATACAGCTGAGCAGTTTCATGGCACAGTATGGCATCCAGGATTTTTGGTATGCGGGTTTCCTCTTATGCTAGACATAGACACAAAAGTGGGGAAAACCCTAATCAGTATGCCATGTCCACGTTACACTAATCTGTTTCCACTTCCACGCCAGGGGTTTAATCTCAGCCCAGCTGATCCCGATGGCAAATCAGACCCATATATCGTACTGAGAATTGGAAAGACTGAAATTAAAGATCGTAATAACTACATCCCCAAACAGCTGAATCCAACTTTTGGCAGGTGAGTCACTTCATTATGGCCATAGCGGCAGACTGGTTTCTCACCTTTCTTTTTTTTTAATTTCCAATTATTTAGGGCTGCAAGAACCCATTAGAAGGCTGGCAGGTTTACGCAAGGGTGGACCTTTGAAAGCTGAGGAGTGTTTCTTAAGCATATTGATTTAAGTCCATGGATTTTTATTGGAACTTGGAGATCAAAAAAGATTCTGCTCCGTATGTAGCTAAGCCTTGCGTTTCCTGAAACATAATGTTCAGGCTCAGTCTCATTGATCTGGAAGAAGGAACGCAGAAAATTACCCTGTCTCTTTAGATCAGTTATGCCTTTGACTGAGGAATAAAACACATACACTAATCATAAATCCAGATTTAGCACATATATATTATTCTGAGATATTTGGAAGAAAAACAATGTTACTTTCAAGCAGTAAAATTCATATTTTTTTACTTCATTGATTGTGCCTTTTTTTAATATCACGGTTGTAACTGTTTTTTGAAGCTGCAGCATTACACGTGGTATTTGCCTTTTTCCACACCTGGTTTATTACGCACCTGAGGTCATTTTATTGTATTCCTGAAACAATAACTTCAGGCCATTGTATTTTGGATTGCCTAAGAGGTGAGATTTATGGCCTGCCTTCCCACTGTATTCCTTATTTCTGGACGCAGAACGTGTCCTCCCTTTTACCGAAGACGCCAGCAAATTAAAAGCAGAGGGAGTGAAATTGAAGGGGTTAAGGTTGTCGACCCTGGAATAGAGAAGTGTGTACCCACAGCAATACATAGTAATACCAAAGCCCGTTGTTGAGAGGCTGTGAGTCGCCTTAAGACAATGATCATTCACAGCATCCACGTGGTTTATTAAAACGCATGACGGTCCTCTCTTTCTAGAACCAACCAAAACTGGTGCCAAAAAAGTAACCTTAAAGGGAGGCTACCATGGATTTTTCTAAAGAATATTTTTGTAAATGACAGCAGGAATCATCCATGCCTTGGTGAGGCTGTGATTTTGGAAATAGCATCCTTTTCATATGTGGTAGTGGCATCTTGGCTCCTGAAGTTACTGCAGGCGTAACAATTCATGGAATTATATCACTGGAGCATCTTATATGGCGCTTCGGTCCCGCATGACATCAGCAGCTGGGAATCACTTCCAAGCACATTGTTGCTGAAAATGTGCTTTCTGCACATCTTTATTTCTCATAACAGTCAAATTATTCTACAATAAATTGCTTAAACAAAAGAATTGTTGGATTCCAACCCATTTCTTATGAGAAAGACTAGTGGTAGGGACTTATCAGCATTTACTTCCTAAAACAGTCTGGAGAAGATATGTCCTATTCTACAAAACATTCATACTGTAGGTGCACATAACAAACATATGCAAATTGTATCTAAGAGCACAGGAACAAGCCAGGATTTCTCAGTAGGCCTGTGCCTAGGGCAGCAAATATCTGAGGCCGGGCAGCAGGCCCACCTAAGATTTGCTGTCTCCCAGCTGTGTTGAATCTCACTCATCAGTGAACAGCCTTCTGCTTCCTGCTGCAACACCCCCCCCCCCCCCCAACCTCACCCCCGACCTCCGTCTTCACCTCTCCTCTTGTTATTTAGGGAGGTAAGGGGAGGAAGTAAGCCTGAAGCAGATAGAGTAGAGCAAACAAATGGTGCCTTTGCTCTATTGTCCCTTAAGGGGGGGGGGGGGGCGGGGGGAGGGAGTGCACAGGCGGCAAGGGGCATCAGTACCAACAGTGCCTAGGGGCATCAAAATCCTAAATCCGTCACTGCACAGGAACTAGCCCTGTTACTACTGATCAACAGACTCTCCTCTCCTTTCCTCTCCCCTTTCCCCACCACTCACTGGGACTCTATAGGTGGCCATCAGTTTATAAAGTTCTCACATGTCTTTCATCCTGTGCCTTTGTAGTTCCCAAATCTGGTCCACAGGAATCTCCAGTAGGCCTTATCTTCAGGTTATCCAAATTAAATATTCACAAGATGTGCTTGCATTCATTTGCTCTGAGAGCCAGATTAATCTCCATATTTCAGATGACGGCTGGGGTGGTCTTTAGAAATTATAAAGCTTATGGGCAAACTTTAGTCACTGATCTTTGCATACACTTCTTTGGTCATCAAAGAATCAACTTTGGGTCTAACTACCTGTTTTAAGATAAAAAGAGAGAAAAAAAATGATTCATTGCTCTTATAATTGTGCTGCCTAACAGTCTTGAGTAAAAATGTGGCAGTGGAACCTTTATTTATTTATTTAAAACGTTTCTATACTGACATTCATATACATATCACATCGGTTTACAATTAACAAGGGGAGTAATACCTTTAAATGAGAAAGGGAAAAATAAAGTTACATTTAACAGGGATATCAAGGATCAAGGGGAGAGTGAGAAAATAGAGGGTCAGGGTGACCAAGTACAGGAGTTAAGGATAGAGAAAAAGAAAACTAAATTACAAAAACTTATAGGTCTATCGGGGGGGGGAGTAGGAATAGGTGAGCTATGAGTTCCTGGGGAGAGTCGGATATAGGAAGTATGTTTTGTTGGTTTGGTAGAGTTGCTAATCTGTCCTACCTGGTTTCTCTCCTTTCCTGCCTTTCCTGATTGTTTTTCTTATAGAAACTTTTATAAGGCAGAAACCATTTGATCTGTTAAAGAGAACCAGTTAAATCCTGCCCAAAACTAGTTCTGTCTTATCATGGCCTTGTTTTTTTTTTTAGCAGCTTCTATAATAACGAAGATTCTATAACCTCACTTGTCTTGGTTGCGTCTTGAACAAGAGGTTACGTTTCACGGAGCAGGGACTGGCTTTTCTATATAAATGGTTTAAGAATAGCAGTTTACTGTAGAAGGCCAAACCTATTGGGGGATTTTTGAGATCAGACTTTAAGAACACTGCCTTACAGTATACTTATTTGTAGCTGTTATTATCTGCGAAAAAGGTATAATAGAGTCATACGACAGCACATAATTCCCAGTTGTATCTCCATTCAAAGTACTTGTGGCAGAAATGGAGTTTCGATTTTATTTTGATATGATCCAAATATGAACCAATTTAAGACACGGCGCTGCAGAGTGTTCTGTGTTAATTGGAAGCTTTTCATGATGAGGCAGTGACATTTGTGCAGGTGCGAGCCTGAGCTGTACTGCAGCAAGCCTGCCACAAAATGTCAAGGATTTTTAAATGTCCCATGCCACTGTTACATCGCCAAATTCAGTCGGGAGATTCAGCAAAATTCATGCCGGAATAGCTGTAGATAAATTATTCAGTCCGCATGACTTGGGAGATATTTGGCTGTGGCCTACAGAGAGAGATACTCTTGGAAAGATTTAAATATACATTTAATGTATAGGGCGTATGATCTAATAGCAAACACAAACATGCAGCCGGATTGCGTAAAACTATAGAAGGGGCACACCGGGCACTTGAAGGAGCAGGTTTCTTGCTAAGTCATTGACGGATGTTCAGTTGGACATTACATATACTGAGCTCCCTATTCAAAAGATTTGTCTACCTAACATTGGTAGCTGGCTGGACAAATCTGAAGGGTTAAAAATATCACCTCCCTCTCCCCTCCCCCACAACCCCAATGAGTGGGTAAATTTTGTCAGGACAAACCATTGCCCACCCAGAATTTACCTCCATAGGAAGAGGCAGAGTTAGCTGTGTAGTTACACTTTAGCCGGAGAGCGCTACACACATTGGCACAGTCCAGCTAAGTCTGGTCACATTAGGTGCCTGTTCTAATGCTCACTGCCCCACCAAATGTCTGAATAGCTTTACTTACAAAGAATCTTATCGCTCGGTTTATTGACATTTGACTTGTGGCTTCATGTGCAAATAAATAATACTGAGCAACTGTGCATTTCATTCTGGTTTTCCTAGGTCGTTTGAACTCCAGGCCACCTTTCCACAGGAGTCCCTGTTAACAATCCTTATCTATGACTACGACCTGGTGGGAACGGATGACCTCATTGGGGAGACAAAAATCGATCTGGAGAATCGTTTCTACAGCAGGCACAGAGCCACCTGCGGTTTGCAAAGTCAATACGAAATGTAAGGTCCTCTGCAAACATCATTCTTCTCATGCAAGAGTGACAGCTACCACGAATCTCCCGATGAAGGCAGATGGAGAAAGCAATGTGGTTTTTTAAAGTCAAGTTTCAGAAATTTTAAAACAAAATATGCTAAAAATCCACTTGGTAGGAGTTTGGGTAATTCAGAGCTAGAGGATCTGCCAACCTAGGCAGGATTAACCTATTTGCATCTGACAGCCTTTAGCACAGTTATGAACACAAACCGTCCCAGCAAACTGATTTTGCCTTGGTAAACCAAGAATTCAAGACTCAACTTGATTTCTACAAGAATCCTGACCCAGCCTCCAAAACATCAAGCAATTATGAAAACAATCTTTTAAAAAGTCCTTATAGGAAGTTAAGCCTGTCACAAAATCAACCCATCAATACATGAAAAAATTGCAGTGGGGCAAGATTTATTTTTCCTACATGCATTGCAAATTCATAAGCACCTTACAATTACTTACTGCAGGTGTTAACTATTGTTAGCACAAGCATTAATGTGCTGTTTTCTAATCTCCTAATGCAATGCAAAACCTCTATTTAGCATGTGCTAATATGGCAAGTTGAATTATAATGTGTCCACATATGCAAAATGTTAAAATAGACTGATAATTACCTCATTAATCATTAGATATTTATTAAGGCTCCGTTATCAGGAGCTAAATGTAATGTATGCTTCTTGCATGTGAAATTTGGTTCCTGCCTAGAGCTGTGGTAAATTGATCCCATGGCGATTTGGCACGGTGGCAGTTTTGACAAATGCAGGGGAGGCTGTGTCTTGGATCTTCCTCCCAACAGCATGGACCCTCTGCGCTTCCCCCAGTTCTGATCTCCCCTCCACCCCAAATCCAAGTATGATCAAATACACATCCCCAGTACCGCTGCAGTTCTCTTCATTTCTGATCCTTCTCATGACCCGGAGCCTAAGTTCAGTCCCCCCCAGTTTGAAATATTTGATCTCCTTCCTCCGAGCCTCCCCCACATTATCTCTAGGACCCCACTGGCCTGAGTCCCCCAGCAACGTGGCAGTGCACGAGCATAGTATACCTACTGCTGTCTATTGGCATCATTTAATGACTAGTGCAAGATCCTCCTGCCAGCAGGGAGGGGTGCCTGGGCAGTTTATAGGGGAGAGCCCCCAGGGATCAGATATTTTTGGTTTGGGGGATGGGACTTTGGATTCAGCTAAGGCGGGGGGGGGGGGGGAGGAGAGGGATTCAAATTAGAGGAGGAAGGTGTTGAGGGGGGGGTAATTGAACTTGGGATTGGGGGTCAGAGTGTTCAGAATTGGAGGGGGAGCAGTCTTGGGATGCGGGTCAAAGTGGGAGATCAGAATCAGACTGAGGATGCAGAGAGCTACATGTTGTTGAGGTGAAAGCCCCATCTGAAAACTGCTACCATGACAAATCTGTGTGCCAATAGTTCACTTCACCCCCAAGGGAAGATGTACTAACGTAATGACACGCAAGACATTCACACACACAGCATATCATTACCTTATATGAAGTTATTTCAGAGGTTAATGCCTGCACTGAGGAATGCGTGAACATTCACTACATAAGCCCCTCTGTTAGGTTTTCAGACTATCCACAATGAACCTGGATAAGATAAATGTGCACATATTGAAGACCCATGCTTAGGTATCTTATGCATATTCATTGCAGATGGCCTGAAAACCTGACTGGCTGTGTGGTCACTAGGACAGGTTTGCATAAATTGCAAGCCTTACTGTAAGATAATTTAAGTAACAAGCTGAAAAAAAAAAAAAGCATTTTTAGTTGTCAGGTAAAACAAGCCTTAAGAGCCTTTTTGTGCATTCCAATTTTCGAAAAACTTCCCAGGAGAGATTAGTGTTTGAGGTTTTTTGATCAATGCTCCTCCATAGCCAACACAGCTGCTCCTGCGAATCCACAGAAATCAGAGTGTTAAGTGCAGAGCCTTGTCCGCACTCCACGGAGGCATCAGCCTGATTCATGTAAAACACGCATTAACAAGTCAACCCAATGGCCAGGGACCAGTACTGCATGGGAAATCTGGGTTCAGCTCCCAGATACGGGGTGCGCAGCGCAGGAAGTGTGTTCTCAGCCCCCGAGAAGGAGGGAGTCCCAACCAAAGGCGATATCCATTCACAGGCTCAAGGGTGCACTTCGCAGGGTTCCCGAAGAAGGAACTGCAGTCCAGAGCCTCAGCCGGAAGACTGCTGCTGCTGCGAGGATTAGGCTAGATGGGAGGGAATCAAAGGAAGGAAAATCACAGTAGAGCTGCGATTAGAAAGGTAGAGATGTGCAATCTTGGCTTGTCTTTTCTTTTTTCTTTTTTTTTTTTTTAAATCTTCAGCAGTCAATAAATAAGGCGAGAGAAATAAGAGAGAACATTATTTTTTTTTTATTTATGAGCATTTGTTCCTAAAGTTGGTCTCAAGACAGATGAGTGTTTATGCTATTGTTCACTGCTGTCTCTTATTGCCCTGGGGTGCTGTTGCCTGTGCTGCTGCTGTCCTGCCCTTCTCTTGGTGCTTTGGGGCATTAATGCCTCTGCTGCTGCAGCTGCTTTGGCCCGTAGTAGTACTCTATGCCAGCCTCAGCCAAGCTGCCTCTGCTTGTTTGCTCTGCTTTCCCCCCACAGTGCCTTGGGTTGTTGATGCCAGTGCTGCTGTTGCCCTGCTTCTCCCTTGATGCCTCGGGGCACTGCTTCCTCTGTTGCTTCTGCCGTGTCCTGTTCTCGGTGCATTGAGCTGTTGCTGCCTCTTCTGCTGTTCCTGCTGCTGGTTTGCCCCATAGGCAGTCTATGCCATCCTCATCCAAGCTGCCTCTTCCATTTGTGCCCTAACACTGCCACTTTTTAGAATCTCAAATTTAGCTTCCTAGTGAAACCAGGAGCTGAAATTTAGGGACTCAGCCCTAGTAAATTTTCAAAAAGGCCAGTTTAGAAGTCTAACTACAAAGGTTAGGTGCCCAAACCATTTGAAAATTGGCTTCATATTAAACTCTGCTTTCTTTTTTATGCAAGCGTAAAAGCACTGTAGGAGTTTTGCCCGAGGCTAAAATCCAGGCCTGCATGAAGTGATGGAGAAAACCTGCTTCACTCCTTTCTGAGGTTAGGCCATCTTGCACTTTTCCTCTTGTGCAGAAGTCAGAAAGGAGGTGATTGATTTTCCGAGACTGGCTTGTGGAGGTAACCAATGACATGAGCCTGGTGCTGGTTTATGGCCTTCACCACAATAGGGAAAACTGAGATTTTCCTGCATGCAGGGAGGTTGTCAAGGTAGGCCGCAATAGCTGAAAAATCATGTCTAGACCTCACCTTTTGACTGATTGAATGTTATAAAACCCCATGAGAACACTTTCACCAAGGACCTATCTGCTGCAGTTAGATAATCACAATTTAAATTCTTCCTCTACATTCATAAACCTCACTCAGTAGATTGTTTTCATCTCCTGCATTCTTTAAAGGGGCAGATTTGAAATTGAAAGTGCTGGCAGTACTGCTGAGATGTGTAGGGAGAGGGTCTGCATGCCTCCAATGATTTTAAAAAGATGTAGGTTGTAAAATGATCTGCATAGTGCAGATTGCAAATGACGAGTCTAGTTTTGATTGTTACTTCTTTTCCAGCCTCTGCCAGTCTTGTTTATTCTGAGGCTAATAATACTTCTCATTTCTATAGTGCTACAAGAAGTATTCAGGTATGATAAATCCCTGCTCCAAACAACTTAGCATCTAAATAGGTACCAGAGGCAATGGGAGATAAAGTGACTTATTCAAATTAAAAGGGGATTTTAGAAGGAAAAATTGGGATTTGGACCCTAGTTCTCAGCCCATTGCTCTAACCATTAGGCCTCAATGTTAATTCTTAATCATTTGTGTGGGAAGGGTATGGTGAGCAGTAGTTTGAGAAGATTGGCTGCAAGGATACAGTATTCTCTGAGAGCACTATTCACTCTTCTGCTGTAAACAAAATGTACTTTTGTGTGAAATCTTGTTTTAATCTGTTGGGAGATTTTTGTTTGGCATTTTTTTGCAGATATTACTGTGTAATGCATGTGCTATAATGCCCGGATTTTAAAAGTCCTGTGCACGTAAAAGCCAGGCTTTTCGCACGTGGCCGAGAGAATTTTCGAAGGGGCCCGGCCATGCGCATAAAGCCTGGTGCGTGCACATGTGCCGGGCTTCCTCAAAGGGGCAGGCCAGGGGACAGGGCGGGGCAGGGGGCGGGGCCAGGACAGCACCATTGAATGCTGTCCCGAAGACTCGTGCACCAGCAGCCGGCCGGCGCGTGCAACTTACTTCAGGCGGGCCCTGAAATAAGTTGTAAAACAAAAAAACCCCAAAAAGGTAGGATTTAGGGGGTGGGGGAGGAGAGGGGAAGTGGGAGGGTGTATAGATAGGAGGGGTAGGGAAGTTCCCTCCCAGTCCGCTCCTTAATTTTGAAATATTATAAAATCCGTCGTGCATGTGCGCGCGGTCCATGGACTGCTCCGAAATAACATAGCGCAAAAATTCAGAGCTTAGTGACAGACTGTCACCCGTAAATTTACTTTGTAATCTGCAAAAAATGATCCCATTCCTGTGCTTAGGCAGATCTCACATTAGTGTCGGAAAGCAAGCTGCTTTTTTATCTCCACGAACAAGATGCTTGGTAAAAGGGTGGGTTATAGATTTTGTAAAATAAATCTCTGAATTAGCACCGGCAAACAGGCAGTAAGTAAATAGCACCAAACAAAAACAATCTTTTCTACCCTGTGTTCTCTGGCTTTCAGAGAAGGATACAATGCCTGGCGCGATGCCACGAAGCCCACAGAGATCCTAACCAAGCTGTGCAAGGACAATAAGCTGGACGGACCGATCTTCCAACCTGGACAGATTCAAATCGGAGGCAAGGTTTTCACGGGGAAAACGGAGTTTGATCAAGATGGTAAGTGTAAAATATTTTATCATCTCTGCACATAACTCTAGCTACAGACTATCCCTCCCAAGCTGAACATTGCAGGTGAATGACTTATCTTGGGAAAGGGAAACATCTTCGGTAATTTCATGCATGTCATTTCGCAGTGAAAACCCCTCCTGGGAGAGAAGAGAGGAAGAGCATGCTGTCATTAAAATGAACTGCAGCAGGAAGAGGCAATGAAATGCAAGCCATCAGCCCAGAAAAGCCAGAGCCAGAGTCAGATCCCTGTTGTGAAGGTGATTAAAACCTCTACCGAAGAAATAAGTCAGAGTTGCAGGTTACGGGGTTTGCATGTGATAACCCCCCTGACTATTGCTGCTGAAATATCACTGCACAAACAAATAACGGCAAAGTCCTAAATTGTAGAATTTTGACAAAAATCTTCGCATTGGAAATGTACTGAAAGACAGCCTTATCAGAAAAATGACAAGGGGAGTCAGAACTGAGTTTTCAGAGCTGAAAAAAAACAAAAAAAGGTCAGGCAGGATGAAAGCGCCTGCACTTGTTCTCAGGAAAAGGATCTAGGTGTCATAGTTGAAAATATATTGAAATCTTCTAATCAGAGTACAGCAGCAGCCAAGAAAGCAAATAGATTGCCTGGGATTATTAGGAAAGGAATAGAGAATAAAACAGATTATCATGATGCCTCTGTATCGCTCCATAGTGCAATCTCATCTTGAGTATTGTGTTTAGTTATGGTCATCACATTTCATAAAAGATATAGCAGAATTAAGGGTCAATTTTAAAAGGGGCGCGTGGCCGTCCATGTGCGCGTGGCGCGTATGTTATAAAATCATGTGTGAGCCTGATTTTATATTGTGAGCAAGGGGATTATTTTTTTTAACAAACGTGCACTGACACGAGTAGGCCTTTCCCTGGTTCCCTCAAGATGAGGTCGCACCATGGAGCGATACAGAGGCATCATGAATATCTGTTTTATTCTCCATTCCTTTCTTAATAATCCCTAGCATTCTATTTGCTTTCTTGGCTATTGCTGCACACTGACCAGAAGATTTCAATGTATTTTCAACGATGACACCTACATCCTTTTCCTGAGAACAAGTGCAAGCTCTTCCATCCTGCCTGACCATTTTCTTTCCAATAAAGGAGCAGACTGGGAAGGAACTTCCCTAACTCACCAAGCTAACCTTCCTCCCTTTTCCCCTCTCTGCCCTGACCCGTAAAACTCCCCTCATTAACCTATTTTATTTTAGAACTTACCTGCTCTCTCGAGCGGCAGTAAGTTCTGCGCATTGGCCGGCTGCCGGCGAGTGCTTCACCCCAATACTACCCCAACCAGACTCTGCCCCTGGCCTTCTCCTTTTGCGAAACCTGGATCTTCCGCGTGTACCGGGAGATACATGCGTGGCTGGGCTACTTTGAAAATGCATTTGGCGTGCGCACAGCCCAGCCACAAGCATATCTCCCGGTATTTGCGCATACCGGGGTTTTAAAATTGACCCTTTAGAAAAGGTACAGGGAAAACAACCAAAATGATAAAGAGGATGGAACGATTGCCATATGAGGAAAGCGTAAAGAGGTTAGGAATCTTCAGCTTGGTGAAGAAACGAATGAGGGGAGAAATGAAAAAGGCTTATAAAGTAATAAGTGGAATCGAACAAGTAAATGTTAATCAGTTGTTTACTCTTTCAAAAAAAAGTACAAAAACTAGGGGACACTCAATGAAAGTTACTAAATAATATATTTAAAATTAATAAGAGAAAATATTTTTTTTACTCAATGCATAATTAAGCTCTGGAATTCATTGCCAGAGGATGTGGTGAAATCTATTAATGTAGCTATGTTTAAAAAAGGGTTGGACAACTTCCTGGATAAAAACCATTATTAAGGTAGACTTGCAGAAATCCACTGCTTATTCGTAGGATAAGCAGCTTGGAATCTATCTACCCCTTAGGATCCTGCCAGGTACTGATGACCTGGCTTGGCCACAGTTAGAAACAGTTAGTTGATGGATCTTTGGTCTGATCCAATATGGAAAGTCTTATGTTCTTATGTTCTATTTTCATAATCCTGCCACAATCAAACCATGTGTCTAATTGAGCTATAAACTCAATCAAAGGAAACCTCTCCAACTAAGGAAGAAAACCTCAGGATATCATTTGTGCAGAGGTAAAGTTGGTGGGTACAGGAACAGCCCCCCCCCCCCCCCCTACAAGATAGTCATGCACGAGGCTGTTACATACATTTTCGGAATCACTGCTTAAATCCACACCCTTCTGGGAGATCCAGCTCCACATTCTGCTCTGCCCCTGGGGTCCACATCCTCCTGGGGGCCCTGATGTCATCTCCCAGTCAGCAACTAGGGTCTACATCCTTCAGGGGGACTTGACATTATCTTCCAGTCAGCCACTGGGGTCCAGATCCTCCTGGGAGATTTGATATTATCTTCCAGTCAGCGACTGGGGTCCACATCCTCCTGGGGCACTCAAGTTTACCTCTGCAGAGCTAATGTCCTGAGGATTTCTTCCTTGTTTGGATTTGTAGCTCTGCTAGGCTCATGGCTTGCTCATTGTTCAGTAGAGATGTGAATCGTGTGCCAGATCGTCTTAACGATCAGATTCGGCTGGGGGGGGTGGGGGGGGAATCTGATCGTTAAGATATGTGAATTGGAATCGTTTCCGATTCCAATTCACATCGCTAATTTTTTTTTTTAGGGAGGCCCGTGCCGCTAAAAAAAAACAACCCACCCGACCCTTTAAATCGACCCCACCCTCCCGACCCCCCAAAACCTTTTAAAATTACCTGGTGGTCCAGGGGGGCCTCGGGGGGCCTCAGGGAGAGATCCAGGGGGGCCTCGGGGAGAGGAGAGATCCAGGGGGGCCTCGGGGAGAGATTTCCCATAGGGGCTGATGAGTAAAGATGGCCAGCGCCATCTTTAAAGATGGCGCTGGCCATCCAGTGCTCCTACCATGTGACAGGGGCCGGCCAATGGCACGGATACCCTGTCACATGGTAAGGGCAAAGGGGCATCGGTGCCATTTTTTTTTAGAACAGCTGATACCTGGGAACGGGAAATCCCTCCCCGAGGCCCCCCTGGATCTCTCCTCTCCCCGAGGCCTCCCTGGATCTCCCCCCGAGGCCCCCGAGGCCCCCCTGGACCACCAGGTAATTTTAAAAGGTTTTGGGGGGGGGTCGATTTAAAGGGTCGGGTGGATCTCTCCTCTCCCCGAGGCCTCCCTGGATCTCTCCCCGAGGCCCCCCCGGACCACCAGGTAATTTAACATTTTGGGGGGGTTCGGGAGGGTGGGGGAGGGTAAGGAATTGGTTTTAAAGGGTCGGGGTGGGTTTAGGGGTTGTTTTGGTGTGCCGGTTTTCCCACCCTCCCCCAAATAATTCCCGTGCCCTATTTAACGATACAATACAAATGCCCCTGACGATAAATCGGGGGCATTTGTATGGTATCGTGCACTCTAACGATTTAGGACGATTTTAAAATTATCTGACGATAATTTTAATCGTTCAAAAACTATTCACATCCCTATTGTTCAGACTAACACAGCTAAACCCATGAAAGGTTATTCACATTTATCCAGCCTCGAGGGACTCCTTCTTCTCAGCCCCAAGACCTAAGCAGAATTATGAAAAGAGAACAAGTGCAAGCGCTTCCCTCCTATCCAGCCCTTTTTTTCTTTTGGCTCTGAAAACTCAGTAGACGAGGGTTCTGACCCCCCTTGTCATTCAATATGAGGAACTTTGGTTTGATAAGGCTGTATTTCAGTACATTTCCAAAATAAATCCCTCTTTTTGTCAAAGTTCTAGATTTTAGAACTATGTCATTATTTGTTTGTGATGTGATATTTCATTGTAAGTTACCAGCAATAGTCAAGGGGGTTGTCACATGCAAATCCTTTAACCTGAAACTCTGACTCATGTTTTCGTTAGATGTTTTAAGCAGTCTCACTCTGGCTTTCCCAGCCTGGTGGCTCACACCACATTGCCTCACTCCATTTAATGACAGCATGCTCTTCCTCCTTCCAACCTTTCCAGCAGGGGGATTTCAGCAAGACTTGAAGCTTGACAGAGGATGTGGGCACCTGGCAAAGCCAACGTCTTTCAGTTTCTGATTGCTGTGGAAGTGCAGTGATTTCCTCAGCTTTTGGATGAAGAAGTACTCCTCTGCTGCAATTCTCAGCAGTGAAAGGAAGTTGCCACTGCCTGAAGCTCACAATCCCTGTTGTGCTCTGAGCCTTGACTGCATAAAAATACCCATAAAGTGGCATCCTTGCCTATAAATAAACACATCTGCAACAGCAATGCCTAGTTGCAACTCCAGAATTAACCCTTTTACTTAAGTCAATAACCCCCAAATTGAATCCCTGAGAGCTCCTAATAGGTCTGGTTTTCAGAGGATCCACAATGAATACCCATGAGCTTATCGTTGCATGCCTTTGCTCTTGGATCCAAGTTAGTTTGCATGTTTGGTTACCCAGACCTCCTGAGAGACCTCAAGGATTTGAGAAGTAATGACTTAAGCATCAATCCTGGAGGAGTGAGGCACCTATTGCCAGTTAATTCCATTGTCTGAGTACCCAAGACAAAGCTAAGTGTCTTTAACTCAGAACATTAACTGACAGGAAATGCCTTCCTGCTCTTTTGTGCTTCTAGCACAGTCAGGAACCAGGGCTAGGATCTGGTGCATTGAGCCTTCATTTGTAATGGGGATTTGTTTTCCCTTATTGTATGTTCCCTCTCAACTTGCATTTAATCCAGTCATTGCAGTGATAGTCCTGGGCCAGAGACTCCAAAGGCCTACAATCATAGGTCTTAAAATGTAGCCACTAGATATCACCCTTGGGCAATGACCATAACTGCCCCCTCACCCTGGGGTCTGTGAACTCTTCTTCCATCTCGAGTGCTGGAAAACCCAGGAAGTGGAAGGCCCAGTCTAAGAATAGAACTGGGAACCTTCCGCATGGCAGGGCACAACATTTACCACATTAGCTACTGGGCCAGCCCAGGAATTTTACTTTTTCTAATTGATGCTTTGAAATAGAGCTTTTCCAGGGAATTAATGTTCTGTGTTCCAAACAACCAAATTACTCTAAATATAACTGTACACCACAAAAACAACTATCCAAACAACCAGAGCCTGAGCAATTGGAAAAGCCACCGCTTCAGGCAGCAGACCCCTAAAGAAGGCAAAATTCATTGTGTCTAGCGTTGCCAACTGGCTCCATATTTTCAGGACAGGTTGATCCACTCCTGGATTTATCCCAGTGCATGCTGGGACGTATTCTGATTTACCTATTGCACTCCCTAAGTAAAGCAAGACTATCAGTACTTGCATTCAGGGCAGTAAAACCGAGACTGGATCAACCTGTCCTGAAAATCTGGAGCCAGTTGACAACCCTACTTGTGTCCCTGTGCTTCAACTCCATGGTCCTTCCACACTCCTCTTCCCTTCCCACTATCCTCTATCCTCGTTTCCCCCATCTACCTTTTCTCTTCTCACCTTATCCTCTTCCCCTACCCTCACTGCCCTGCCACCTCTGCTCACACAGCTCATATCTGCCAGGTTGCACTGGGTGGACATGTCTGATATCAGGGGAAAATCGTAGCCCCAGTAAGCATGGACTCTATGAGCTGACCCATGTTCACAGCTCCTGCAACAACATCTCCTTCTCCTCTCCAGACACACATTTCCTTTTCAAACAGAAGAAGGTGGTTCCACAGATAAAGCCTCTCCAGGCTTATGGAAGCCAGGTTTTAGGCGATGCCCTGCCCAGCTCTGCCATCAGAACACAAATAAGATAGGGGGTGGGGGAGGGGAGGAGGAGGTTAGTGAAGGCACAACCAGGGAGGGGATGAGAAAAATTGGGAGGGAGAGAAGGCTTGCTGGTTGAGGGTGGGGGGGGGGGGGCTATGAAAGAGGGCATGCGAAGGAACGGAGGAGAGAGGGACAATACCAAATATTATCTGCCTAGGTCAGCAAAAATATATTTGTCAGCTTTACAAACAACCAATGAACATTTGAATGAATCACACACACACACCTTGAGCCATGTTGCAAATCAGCTATAACAAAAATACTGTAGACTAGCTGACAGCTGTGGACATTTTCCAGAGGCCCCCATGAATTGCCCTCATCCCCAGCTCCAAAACAGCCTGCCCTACCCCAAGCCCTCAGCCTCAGGAGCAGCACAGCCTGTCTGTCTCCCCACCCCAGCTCCAGGCTAGGATATATCCCTCCCAGCCCCACCCCCAGCTCCAGCACAGCCATCTATGGAAATTCCCCAAAAGTCCTATTTATTGCCCTCCAGCCTCAGCACAGCCTGCCTCAGCCCTGCAGCCCTATCCCAGCATAGCCTGCCCCCCCCCCCCCCCCCCCCCCGCAGCAGCCTCAGCACAGCCTGTCCTTCCCGGGCTGAGCCCCTTTCCCCAGACACAGTACGGCTTGCCCCCTACAAGTCTGAGCTCCAGCCACTCTAGCCACCAGATATTAGACTCATTCCCTGAGGACTAGAAGCTCTTAATTTTGTTCAGTCGTTAGTGAATTTAAATTTCAAAGGAAGTAGGGATGTTCAAACCAATCTAAAGTACTTCTAATCTATTGGTTTATTTTATATTTGCCTGTCAGTGATCCTCCAGAGACTACAATTAACGTACTTGCTACCTGGTTACACGCTGTATTGACCCTTGTTTTAAACTAATTCCCTGTGATTGTAACAAATAAATCTATTGCAGGAAATTTATAGGAAAGCACAGGACTTCCAGTCCTCTGCTCCTGGAAAGAAGAAGGGCTGTGAAAGCTGTGCTGTGGGAGCTAAAGCCTAGAGTCCTCTTCCAGGCCTAATGGGAGAAGTATACAGATGAGCCTTTTGGTCCTCAGTTGTTAGGAAGTATGTAGAGGCTGTGGAAGCTCAAACTTAGATGACTCACATTGTCTTCTGCGGGAGCTGCTGGGAAATGTATGCAAATGACCCTTCCCGTTCTCTGGTGCTAGAACAGTGTGGAAACTGAAGCCCAGATGACAGCTCACAGTGGAGGTGCTGCGAAAATTATGCAAACAAGTCTTTAGGTTCTCTGCTATTACAAAGAGTGCAGAGGCTTTGAAAAATGAAACCTAAATAGCTTGCAATGTCCTCTGGAGTGCTCTGCTGGTGCTGCTGGGAAAAGTATGTAAATGAACCTTCCAGTTCTTTGCCACTGGAAACCGTGTGGGGGCTGTGAAAGCTGTCACCTAGATGGCTCGCATTGTCCTCTGGAATCCTCTTCCGGGGCTGCCGGGAAAAGTATACAGATGAGCCTTCTGATCCTCTGCTGCAGATAGGTAGACACCACTTCCTCCTAAATGCATTATATATATATATATATATATATATAAAAAGAGCGAGAGAGAGATGTTCCCTTATTTTACAATATTTCTAAAATGCCTGAAATACATTTTTCTAGAAGCCACGCTAGGATCAGACATGTATAGGATTTGTTATTTGTTACAAAAGAGATTGCATTCTGTTACTCATGACATTTGGAAGACTGCAAGGAAGGCTATTGATTTCTACATAGTGAATTTCAAAAGCAATAAATTCCAGGGTTTGGTTTTTAAGATATTCATTAACGACTAGGTCTACGTTTTAGACAAAGAAATATAAAAAAATGGCTGCAAATCAGTAATCTCTAGTGGTTGATAACATTGGCGGGCAAACTTCAAATCCTCCCTGACAGTGAGTGCCTCGTTTGCTGTTTTACCTCATCTATTGCATCCCCCACTAATATCATGTTTGATACCCTCCTCTCTTGTGGCTGGAAACAAATTTTCTCCTCCCCTACTCACAAAAAAGGCAATTGCCTCAACATGGTATTTGTCAACCCCTCGGGTTTATTTATTTATTTATTTATTTAGTGATTTTTTTTATATACCGCGGCACGTTAAAAACATCACCTCGGTTTACAATAAACAATAACACAGCAATAAGCTTTACATTCAACAGGAAATACAGTGTACAAAATAAATGAAGCGAATGTAACCATAACTGACATTCCCTGGAGTGACCATTTCCTCATCTACTTCTCCCTCAAATCCAAATCCCTCAAACGAATCTCTCACAGAAATAACACCTCAGCCATGAAACGAGGCCATCTAGACCCTATGACACTTGCATCCAACCTGACCTTCTAGATAATTCCTGTAACTCACCCAAAGAACTCTTAGAATTCTGGAATTCCTCCCTTACATCAACCCTCGACAAACTGGCCCCCTTGAAACCATTCTCAACCAAAAGAAAATCTCTGCCAGTAGTATAATACCATGCTCCAAACCCAAAAACGCAAACTGAGGAAATATGAGATATATAATGATAAACTGGCATCATATCAAGAGGCCATCAACTCTGCTAAGAAATCTTATATCTACAGGAACCTGTCAGCTGCACGAAACAACTCCAGAGAATTATATACTTCAATAAAGAATGTAATTAACCCATGCTCTACCCCCTCAACTCTCTCTCTTCCACCCTCCCAGAGATGAACAATGCGGAGACATTCGCTTTTCACTTTACCAATAAGACAACATCTGTCATCAGCACCTTTAATAATTCCTACACTGAAGAATCCAATGATGAACTGAACATCGATGGCCCAACCTGGGAATGCTTTGATGATATTACAGCATTTGACACCACTAAGATTATCAATAACCTGAAACCATCATCTAATCCCCTTAACCTGTGCCTTACCTCACTTCTTAAATTGATCAAACTGGATATTGCTCCATTTATTACTAAATTAATTAACTCTTCATTACAACTTGCATTGTCCCTGATCTTCTCAAACAAGCTTCAGTCTGACCCTTAATCAAAAAACCTTCGGCTGATCCCACCATTATCTCCAATGATGGGATCAGCCCGATCTCCACCTTATTCATCATGAACAAATGATTAGAAACAGCAGTTCTCCACCAACTCTGTAACTTTATTGATGCTAATAATATCCTTAACCAATATCAGTTCGCATTCAGAAAATGCCACAACACTGAATTATTGCTACTCTCCAGTCTTAATACAGTGAGAGGGGACTTTGATCATTATTCCTTCTTTGTCTTCTCGATATATTCGCTGCATTTGACAGAGTCAATCACTCCATCCTACTCTCAAAACTGTGAATTTTATAGTGCACTCCAAGATCATTAAGGGTGTGGCATGAAGGAGTTAGGTAGAGGTTAAATAGTGCAGCAGATAGGGCAGAACCTTGGGGCACTCCAGAGTTCAGAGGCAATGGAGGAGGTAAAAGAATCAATCTGGGCTTGTTGGGTCCTGTTATTAAGGTATGAAGAGAACCAGGCCAGCACAGAGCTGGTTATACCAAAGGAACACAGTTTTGAGAGTAGGATGGAGTGATTGACCATGTCAAATGCAGCGAATATATGCTGACGACATTCAATTCTTCTATCCTCTCAAGGAAATATGGACCCTTACAGAATCTTTCCTCACTCACTATCTAACAACCATCCAATAAAGGCTTCACATCAACAAATTAGCTCTCAACATATCTAAAATGGAAATCGTTATTTTATCACGCCATCCTGTTGCTGACACTCTCAACCATTTCTCTTTTGAGTCCCATTCCATCTCGACCTCTCAAAGTGTATGAAATCTGGGAGTCACAACTAACCCCTCTCTCTCCATGAACAACCATATAAGGACTATTATCAACCCCTCCTTCTACAAACTATGCCTGCTCTGTCACCTTAAGCACCTTCATGAACACTCTGACTTCAGGTCAGTCCTTCAATCTCTACTATTCTCCGGGATTGACTACTGTAACTCCCGCCTGACAGGCCTATGCAACCCACCACATACAAAACTTGGCAGTAGGATCCTTACCAACATGCCCATGCGTGATCACATCTCTCCTGTACTCAAAGCTCTACACTGGCTCCCTATCTCTTACTGAGTTCAATACAAGCTTGCCACGATCTTACACTCCTCAATTCACAATCTACACTCCCCATGGTTCTCCTCAACAATAAAAATTCACGCCCCCTCCCGACCACTTAGATCGTCTAACCTAATGCTACTAGATACCTTTCCTCTAAAGCTCACCCACCTTGAGGAAACCAGAGAAAGAGCATTTTTCTCTGCAGGACCACTCCTATGGAACAGCCTACCTAAGGAAGTAAGATGTCTGCAAGAAAGAACTTTCTTTAAAAAAGCCCTAAAAATTTTCCTCTTTAAGAAAATGTTCTCAAACCGAAATGATAATGGAATACCCCCAATATGTCCCTTCTCGAATGCTTCTACATAGCAGAATACTGCCTTCATTTCTGACCCCATCTCAAAAAATGTCTTCCCTAGGTGCATATTTGTTTTTCGCCCTTCCTGAAGAATTATGTTGCTCCCCTTTTATTAAGAATGATGCATTGTCTTGTTCTCTAATTTCATTTTACCGTGTATGTTCATATTGTACCCTGCTCTGAACATAGGAAGAGCAGGTAATAAGGGGCAGATCTTAAAACCAGCGTGTGGTCGTAGATTTGTTTGCGCAACCCGGCGCAAACAAATCTATGCCCAATTTTATAACATGCGCGCGCAGCCGTGCGCATGTTATAAAATCCAGGGTCAGCGCACACAAGGTGGTGCACAATTGTGCAACTTGCGCGCGCCGAGCTGCACAGCCTTCCTCCATTCCCTCCGAGGCCACTTCGAAATCGGAGCGGCCTCGGAGAGAACTTTCCTTCTGCCTCCCCCCACCTTCCCCTCCCTTCCCCTACCTAACCTGCCCCCCAGCCCTACCTAAACCCCCCCCCCTTTACCTTTGTTCCAAAAGTTACGCCTGCCCGAGCCGGCAGCTGCCGGCACACCATGCCCCGGCACAGGCCGCTGTGTCGGAGCTCTCGGCCCCGCCTCCGGACCGCCGTCACGCCCACGGCCATGCCCCTGGACCGTCCCTTTTCAAAGCCCTAGGACATACACGCATCCCGAGGCTTCAGCGTGCCGCCGAGCCTATGCAAGATAGGCTCGGCGCGCGCAGGGGCAGCTTGGGGCAGCTTTTCGGGGGTTACACGCATATGTTACGTGCGTAACCCTTTGAAAATCTGCCCCTAAATGTTTTTAAATAAATAAATAATTTACTAAATTTAGCCCCTATTTTGTCTATCTAATATAGATTTAGACCTTTTTAGGCTGTTACAACTTAATTTATAGACCATCTTAATTATTAGACCTTTGTTATGCCGCAATACCCATTGTTTGCACAAACTGTTTTAAAGCTGTTGTACCCTGCCTTGAATGACTTTCCCCATTCAAAAAAGCAGGAAATAAATTCCAATAAAAATAATAATAGAAGATGTCTGCACATAAGGACCAATTAACCCACTCAGTCTGCTTTGCCCTTACTTATTCTGCTCTCACTAAGGATAATTCCCAACTGTCGGTCATACTAGCTTGATAGCCTGTACTTTTCTTGCCTTTTTCACCTCTCACTGTCAAGGATCTCTCTCAGTTGTCAGCTGTACAAGCTTGAGTACCTGCAGGATATTGCTTTATATCCAATTCAGTTTTGTACTCTCTCCTTTTGGGTTCTCTCACATTTTTGGTTGTTGAGGACTTAAATTTCCTTGTACAAACTAACATCAAGACCCCATTTTTTCTACCCAGGCTTTCCTCATCTCTCTTTATACCACTGTTTTCTGTATTCGTGACATGCATGCTTGACTTCTGTTACAGTTTTTGTTTCTACCACCTCCGCTTATAGGTTACTCCAGGTATTTACCACCCTCTCAAAAAAGAAGTATGACATCATTTTCTCCCTCCAATTTCATATCGAGATCTGTTTTCCCTTGATTTTTTTTTAATGGAAAGTTGCACTTCCTTGTGCTTTATGCTAAATGTTTGAATGATTTTATCATATCCCTCTTTCTATTCTTTCCTCCAGCAAATACATTTTGCATCTCATCTTTACTATGCATGTTTTGTATTTCAGGCCCTGCATCAACTTGGGCCGGCATTCTCTTAACCTGCTTTCATTCTCTTAGTGCCCTTTTAAAAATATGATCTCCAGAACTGAAGACAGTGCTTGAGGAGGGGTCTCCCCCACCTCATCTCCACCAGGCTATTATTACCTCCTTTCTCTGCTGGTGATACCCCTCTTTATGCATCCAGGCATACTTTTAGCTATCTCTACTGCTTTATTACACTGACTGGCAACTTTTATGTACTCTGAAATGAGTATGCCTAGTTATCTTTCTTGTTCAACATTTGCCAGCTCGTCTCCTCTTAATTGATAATTGAATTATTGTGCCCCCAATGCATAATTTTATACTCTTTATGTAATGTATCCATTTAATGCTTTAAATGAACACTGCATGTATGAATGAACGCTGTATGTATAAATGAACGCTCTATGTACGTCAATGCATCTACTATCCTTCTAACTCTTTATCCATCGAAAATGTGTTAACCAATATGAATACGATGTTAATCCCCATCCTAATCTCTTAACATCTTACCCTTCGAAATTTGTAAACCGTTGTGATGGCGAAACTGAACGACAGTATATAAAACTCGATAAATAAATAAATACATTTATTTAAAATCACTTATTAATCACCTAACTAATACAATCTTGCTACAACATAAATTCAATATAACTTAATACACAGTTTAAATAAACAAACATATCAATAATATGATTTCTATAGTCATTCCTTATCAAATATGTGCAGCCATGTTATTATAATGAATCACCAGTCATCATGCAAGTTTTTAAAGCCTTCCAAAAACCTTAGCAAATCACCCTCTTCTCTCAAACTTAATGGAAGACTATTCCACAATTGGAATTACATCAGAGAAGGATCTAGCTTGTAGACCTGAGTGCCAAAAAGCCTTAATTGAATGAATCTGTGACAGTTGCCTTTTAGATGACCTTAAGTTTCTACTAGTCGTATGCCATCTCAAATGATTTTTCAGATGTTTTGGGCCTGTTCCACTTAATGTTTTAAATGCCAAAGAAAGGTTCTTAAATTTACATCTGACATTCACCGGGAGCCAATGAAGATCCAATCACAATTGATTTGCAGGTGTCTGCTTGCAACAATAGGGGCCACCGTATTCTGAATCAATTGTATTTTCTGCATTAATTTCATTGGAAGTCTCCAAAACAAAGCATTACAATAATCAATATGCAAGAGGACCAAAGCATAAGCCACAGATCTTAGTACCAAAAAATCCAAAAAGCTCTAATTTTCCTCAGCATTTTAATCCTAACATAGCTATTTCTAACCAACTGCATAACATCCTTTTCCATGCTCAATGTTAAATCCAACTGAACTCCAAGAGATATCACCAAAGAAATTTCCACCTCTCCATTCCCTAAATACAGAATCTCTGTTTTTCCAGTATTTAAAACCAACTTGTTCATATTAAAACACATTTTCATAGTCCAAACAATCATCTAGCTTCTGTTAACAATCTTTCTGATCTGTTCTTAGAGGAACCAAAATCTGCCATCATCTGTGGAGATCTAATGTGAAAAGCCAGCCTTTCGAATGATCTTACCCACTTGACTCATAAAAATATGAGGTATATTTTCCAAACACTTGATCATTCTTTCAATTTTTCAAGTCCCCTTTCATGATTTCTAATCTGTTACAGATTTTTGTATCTTTTATATGTAAGCCTCTTTTCCTCAGGGTCATCTTCCTAATTAAGAAGAGGCTTGCAGCTTGCAAGAGCTTTGCAGTAGCACAACTCTCTGTCCTTTAGATGACCTTTTTGAGAGCAGGAACCCACTGAGAACCCTCCTTAATTGACCTGGAGAGCTGGAACCCTCCAGAAACTTCTTCCCTACTGATTGGTTACATATAAACAAGCACATTTTGTCCTCGAGTCCCTGTGCAAGTACGGTAATAAATATATTGAAAACACAGTAACATAATAAATGATGGAAGATAAAGACCAATTAGCCCATCCCTAATGTTATTAGGGCCGAGCAAAGAGAGCCCGCCATTAATTAATATGAGGTTATCTCTGCAAGCGAAAATATAAGACTACATAGGAACAGCTAGTCCACTTTGAGTAATATGACATAACATGGTAGGGTAACCATTGACCTTTCTGGGGAATCAAATTGGATATGAAGCGATTGGGTCTCTACAGCCGTTTGTGGGGTTAGGGAAAGGCTCGAGTGAACAGCCAGGTCTTAAGTTTTTTCTTGAAGGTCAGTGGGCAGCTTTCCTGGCGGAGGTCGGGGGGCATGTCGTTCCAGTGGGCTGGTCCCGCTATGGAGCAGGCCCGTTTGTTAGTGAGGGAGTGCATGGTGAATTTGATGGGGGGGGGGGGGGGTGTGTGTGGAGAGTTTGTTTATAGGCCTTTCTAATCGGTCTATTTGAAGTGTGGAATCATAGAGGGAGTTTTAGTGTGAGTGAGTGTTGATTGTGGATGGTTTTGTGTATGATTGTAAAGGACTTATAAATGATTCTGAAGCTTATGGGGAGCCAATGTAAATTCTTAAGTATGGGTGTGATGTGGTCACCTGTTTTGGAGTTTGTTAGGATTCTAGCGGCTGCATTCTGGAGTATCTGTAAGGGTTTAGTGGTGCTTGCAGGGAGGCCCAGGAGGAGGGAGTTGCAATAGTCAATTTTTGAGAACACGGTGGCTTGGAGGACCGTCCAGAAGTCCCAGAAGTGTAGGAGAGGTCTGAGCTTTTTCAGTATTTGAAGTTTATGGAAGCATTCTTTGGTCATGTTGTTGTCGAATCTCTTTAGGTTAAGTGGTTATCCAGTGTGACACCTAGGTCTCTCTCATGGGCAACTGTCGCCATAATAGGTCTGGTGGGGGGAGGAGTATTGGGGTTAGGGGAGATGAAAAGGAGTTCTGTCTTGGAGGTGTTGAGGACTAGGTTGAGGCTAGTAAGTAGGAGGTTGATGGAGTGTAGGCAGCTGTCCCAGAACTTAAGGGTTTTTGAAATGGATTCTGTTATGGGAATGAGTATCTGCACATCATCCATGTAGATGAAGTGAGATAGATTGAGGTTTGATAGTAGCTGGCAGAGGGGTAGAAGATAGATATTGAAGAGGGTAGGAGAGAGGGATGACCCTTGGGGTACTTGGGGTACTTCACCATCATTTATAACAAAATGTTGGTCAATTAACAGTTCCATGTCATCACCATAATTGCACCACTTGAATGTCCCATTACTTGAACAATCCACTTCTTCACGATTCTTCTATAATAATGAAGACATCAATTAACTGCTTCACAGGATATTCATCATTCCAAAGCTTGGATGTATATTTATTTATTTATTTTATTTATTTAACATTTTTATATACCGAAATTCATGTAGACAATTACATATCACTTTGGTTTACAGTATAACATAAACTAGCATGTAAGAATGCTTTTACATATAACAGGTATAAGATAACTTGGTGCCAAGTAACAGGGTCAAAGAACAATAGAATTATGATTATTGTTTGGACAACAAAAGAGATAGATGCCAAAGTATTTTCCAATTCTTTATTGTGGTGGAGACGTATTAAAACAAATAACCGACTCAGGCCGAGTTTCGCCGCTCTTAAAACGGCTGCCTTAGGGGCTTAAAAATTCAATTGGACTCAAAAACATTCAAAGCTTCCAACTTTATGATGTAATATCATTTAAAATTAATCCACAGTGGAACTGTATCTTGATTTATGTATGAAAAATCGTACTCATGTAGACTCCATTCATCTAATGGTGCCTTTCAGCTCAACAGTGGGGTGTATAGTCTCCACTCACATAAGCGCATATCATATGGAGTCTACATGATTATGATTTTTCATATATAAATCAAGATACAGTTCCATTGCGGATTAATTTTAAATGATATTACATCATAAAGTTGGAAGCTTTGAATGGTTTTGATGGGTCTCTAGATATCTGCTTCTCCTTGTTCTCATATTTATAGAGTGCCTCTACGTCAGCTCTCCCTCAGTTTCTCAGAAACTCTTGTCTCCAAATACAGGTTGAAAGGAGCTGTGAGGGATGCACTTGAGATCTTTCAGGTCTCGTTGTCTTATCTGTTCTCATGTGTGTAAGTGTTTTAAATAGTTCATTCTCTTTAAATGGGTGTTTCATCATTTCACAGTCATTTATAGCTAGGAATTCTGATTTTTCCTTAAAACCAAGAAACCCCAATAAAATTGTTTTTTTTTTTCAATTCTAACCGAAAATTCCCCAAAATAGACTTAACCTTCTGGAGCTCCAATGACATCATGTGGCTGCTGCATCATGTGGGGCTAGTTGGTATTTTGGGGGGCAGGACCAGCCCAAGAAAGAAAGATGAGATGCCATAGTGGTGGACTGGAGGGGAGTCCAAGTCCTGCCAGCCAAGAAGAGACACAGTGGGAAGAGGATGAAGTGAGTGAAGAGGGGCAAGGGGAGGAAAGAGTAAAGAGGGGAAAAGAGAAAGAGGAGGTGAAAAAGGAAGGAAGAAGCAAAGAGTGTGAAATAGGGAGAAAGGAGTGCAGTGGGGAAGGAAGAGGGGAAGGGGAGGGGAGGAGGGAGTGAAGAGTGGGAAGGAGAGTGCAAGGAGGGGAGGGATCTCCCCCCACGAACCCCTTGGCTACACACATTCGCACCCACCAACCCCACCAGCCCCTAGCCCCACATACCCAACTCCCCTACCCTTCAGCTTTATACATCCACATACCCTGTCACCCCTCATAGCCACACAGCTCCACTCCTTCACTGCTGATGCCCAGGCCTCTCTTTTCCCCCTCCCCCTTGTTTTGATTGTAAATGATAGTAGGCTTTGATATGGTTCTTTTTTCAATACAATTGAATTAACCTAAAAATGCCCCAGAGGCCATGATGTGAAAACAGCAATCAACACCTATATTCAGTACTCTCCAAATACACCTAATTGCCTGAAAAATAAGAACCTTAATTTGCAGTTTATAAATACCTAGGATCAGAAGCCCTGTTTATACCCCTGCTTTCTGCCTTAGGCATGGCATGCCGTCTTCCCCGTCTGCAGAAGCACTCGGTAGAGTCATCCTCTTCCTCAGTAAGCCCTTCAGCTGGCTGCATGAGGCGCGCCCCTTGCAGGGCATCCAGGACTTCTCTGCTCTTAGCTGAAACTACAGCAGGAAGGCTCCAGTCCACAAAGCATCTCCCCTTTACAAGCCATCCTTGTAATGTCTGTTCCACGTACACAGAAATCTTCTTAGCTTTTTCCAGAGCAACAAACAGTAATTTAGCTTCTTCCTGCTTTCCTTGTATTTCCGTAGCTGTCTTTAGTTAGTCTCTTCTGAAGAGATTATACCATGGGCTGGGTTACAAGTTTCCTTGCGTGCTTTTGAAAACATGCATCGTTTACCCCTGAATTACATTTTCTGCTACATTAGAAGAAGGCAAACTTTTCTACAAGCAGACGTCTTAAGAATCTGTCAAAAACTCCCCAGGGAGTTTTGAGCCAAGCATTTGCTTACGTGATTACATTGGTGAAACATTTTACCTTCCTGGACTTGAGGAAATAGAATCCTGGAGGTCAAAAATGTTTTGTTTTTTTTCCCCAAAACTGTGCAATTAAACTGACTTGCTGGCTTTTTTGCATTCTGTTGCTGAAATGGAAATCTAGCCTTAAGTTCTTTTGAAAAAAAACAAAAACAACAATCATTTTATTTCATTTTGGGTTTGTAGAACAGAAGATTTGCTAATGGTTTGAGTCCTGTGAGTTGCCCTATTGAGGATGATGGCCGGATCTTAGAAATCTTTTGCTGTAGTTTTGTCATTTGCCATGTAACACGTTTTATAACTCTATTATTTTCAACACCTTCCTTGACAGGTTCTCTTTTGTAGAAAAGACAATTAAAAGCTTGTCATCTTTTTGCTAACAAATTAGCTAGTAGGAAACATCAGTAACAGATTGCAACATGCTGCAAGGTAGAGGAATCTGATATTTCCTAGGATGCATCAGGCTTTGCTATTCGGGGATTTTTAATGATTATAATTAATCACGCATAAATCACATTATTCAGTGCTCTTCAGAGGCTGCCAACCAACTCTCCATTTCTGTCACTGTTTCCTGCAGAAGAGAAAGTTGAATCCTACGAACACCTGGCCTTAACAGTTTTGCATTCCTGGTCGGATATTCCTGGAGTTGGGTGTAAACTGGTTCCAGAGTACATTGAATCCCGACCCCTCTATCACAAGGACAAGCCAGGAATGGAACAGGTACTATTCAAACAGGGACAGTAACTTTAGAACGGGCGCACCTATACCTGTGTATATACTGTAGGCACGTGGCCAGGTACGTGGCAATTTTATAACATGTACACACATACATGCGCCCTGGCGCGTGTATGTATGCTCCTCATTCTAAGCTTGTATGCACACAGCAGCGAAAGGTGGCTTTGGGACATGCGAGTGAGGAAATTTTATAACAGACGTGCATCCAGGCCATGACCAGTTTCACCAGCAGTTTTCTCAGTGGGAGCACTGAGAGGAGAGGATCACTTGCTGGTGGCTGAAAGGAATCAGTAAGTCCTGCTTGGGAAATGTTTTTAAAGTATTGGGAAGAAGTAAACTATTGGGGTATATTATTTAGTGTGTTTGTGCTTTAAATAGTCAGTAAGGCAGATAATAAACAGAAGTCAGTATGTTTGTTAGGGATGTGAATCGTGTCCTCGATCGTCTTAACGATCGATTTCGGCTGGGAGGGGGAGGGAATCGTATTGTTGCCGTTTGGGGGGGTAAAATATCGTGAAAAATCGTGAAAAATCGAAAAAATCGAAAAATCGCAAAACCGGCACATTAAAACCCCCTAAAACCCACCCCCGACCCTTTAAATTAAATCCCCACCCTCCCGAACCCCCCCCAAATGACTTAAATAACCTGCGGGTCCAGCGGCGGTCCGGAACGGCAGCGGTCCGGAACGGGCTCCTGCTCCTCAATCTTGTTGTCTTCAGCCGGCGCCATTTTCCAAAATGGCGGCGAAAAATGGCGGCGGCCATAGACGAACACGATTGGACGGCAGGAGGTCCTTCCAGACCCCCGCTGGACTTTTGGCAAGTCTCGTGGGGGTCAGGAGGCCCCCCACAAGCTGGCCAAAAGTTCCTGGAGGTCCAGCGGGGGTCAGGGAGCGATTTCCCGCCGCGAATCGTTTTCGTACGGAAAATGGCGCCGGCAGGAGATCGACTGCAGGAGGTCGTTCAGCGAGGCGCCGGAACCCTCGCTGAACGACCTCCTGCAGTCGATCTCCTGCCGGCGCCATTTTCCATACGGAAAATGGCGCCAGCCATACGCATATGGCCGGCGCCATTTTCCGTACGAAAACGATTCGCGGCGGGAAATCGCTCCCTGACCCCCGCTGGACCTCCAGGAACTTTTGGCCAGCTTGTGGGGGGCCTCCTGACCCCCACGAGACTTGCCAAAAGTCCAGCGGGGGTCCGGAAGGACCTCCTGCCGTCCAATCGTGTTCGTCTATGGCCGCCGCCATTTTTCGCCACCATTTTGGAAAATGGCGCCGGCTGAAGACAACAAGATTGAGGAGCAGGAGCCCGTTCCGGACCGCTGCCGTTCCGGACCGCCGCTGGACCCGCAGGTTATTTAACTCATTTGGGGGGGGGTTCGGGAGGGTGGGGGATTTAATTTAAAGGGTCGGGGGTGGGTTTTAGGGGGTTTTAGTGTGCCGGCTCACGATTCTAACGATTTATAACGATAAATCGTTAGAATCTCTATTGTATTGTGTTCCATAACGGTTTAAGACGATATTAAAATTATCGGACGATAATTTTAATCGTCCTAAAACGATTCACATCCCTAATGTTTGTATTTCCAAACCCTCCCACTCCTCTCCCACTCACACCTAGCTCATCCTTTAATTTATAGGTAGGTGCTACTTTCTAGGGATGTGCATTAGTTTTTAACAAATGTGCAATCCGTAACGTATAGGTCCCTATTCGTTGCATTTGTGGGGTCCCGAAATGTATGGCAAACCCCCATGAATGCAACGTATCATTAACGAATAAAACCCCCACCCTCCTGATCACCCCAAGACTTGCCAAAAGTCCCTGGTGGTCCAATGGGGGTCCTGGAGCGATCTCCTGCACTCAGGCCATCAGCTGCCGGTATTCAAAATGGCGCCGAAAGCCTTTGCCCTTACTATGTCACAGGGGCTACCGGTGCCATTGGTCGGCCCCTGTCACATGGTAGGAGCAATGGATGGCCGGTGCCATCTTGTGCTCCTACCATGTGATAGCCGACGGCCCAAGTGCAGGAGATCGCTCCAGGATGGCACCGGCCGTCCATTGCTCCTACCATGTGACAGGGACCGACCAATGGCACCGGTAGCCCCTGTGACATACTAAGGGCAAAGGCTATCGGCGCCATTTTGAATACCGGCAGCCAGACCCCTGCTGGACCACCAGGGACTTTTGACAAGTCTTGGGAGGGGGGTCAGGAGGGTGGGGGGTTGTAGTTAATTAAATGTAAAGGGTCGGGATGGTGGTTTTTTCAACTTTAATGGGAAATGAATACCATATATATCTAATGGACGAATCAGGGTCCCCCGAAAACGGATGCAACAGATTTGGGTCCCGACGAATACAAATACTGAATCGGACGAATCCATCCCTGCTGCACATCCCTACCACTTTCACACTTTAAAAAAAAAAAATAATCAACCTTTTAACTTCACTTTACGAATTACCCACACCTTATTGAGAGTTTGATCATTCCCGTGTAGGCCACTACCAGATATATAGTGATTACACTAATACATTTAAAGGAACCTAATTAGACACATTCCTATTCCCATAGCAACCTAAAACTTAACTAGGAACTGAACAAATTTGAGGTGAAGGCAGGAGTCCAGCAGCAAGAGGGGTGTCCTCCCAGTCTTTTGCATTGAGTGTCACATGTATGATTTTTTACCCACCAGTGTGAAGTTGTACGTGTGAATCCGATGCAAAGAGCTCCTGTCTCTCATAGACCGAGTCCGATCTCTGAAGGCTAGAATGGCAGACCTGGTGGAGCTGAGGCAGACAGATGAGACCTTCAGGGACATAGTAGCCAAGCCCCAACTTCAGACTGATAGCCCTGGTACTGCCTTGGAGGAAGAAGGTCTCATAATCGGAGAGCATCAACCTGCTGCAGCATGAAAGGATCCTGTAGCAAGGACCTGCTTTCCAGGTGGTGCATTGTCCTCTCGCACCAAGGATGTGTCTCCCAGGGCTACTGCCCAGGAGAGAAGGGTTAGGTTGGCCACTATAGTTGGTGATTCGATTACTAGGAATGTAGACAGCTGGATGGCTGGTGGGAGTGAGGATTACCTGGTAACATGCCTACCTGGTGCGAAGGTGGCGAACCTCACACGTCACCTAGATAGGATTTTAGACAGTAATAGGGAGGAGCCGGCTCTCGTGGTACATGTGGGCACCAACAATACAGGAAAAAGTGAGAGGGAGGTTCTGGAAGCCAAATTTAGGCTCTTAAGTAGAAAGCTGAAATCCAGAACCTCCAGGATAGCATTCTTTGAATGTTCCCTGTTCCACGCACAGGCAAGCAGAGCTCCAGAATCTCAATGCATGGATGAGATGATGGTGCAAGGAAGAATGATTCAGTTTTGTAAGGAACTGGGGACCCTTTTGGGGAAAGGAGAATCTTTTCCGAAGGGATGGGCTCCACCCTAACCAGAGTGGTACCATCCTGCTGGCGCTAACCTTTAAAAAGGAGATAGAGCACCTTTTAAACTAGAATAAAGGGGAAAGCCGACAGTTGCTCAGCATTGCATGGTTCGGAGGGAGGTATCTTCAAAGGATATTGATGCATTAGAATTAGGGCATCCCGACAGTGAGGTTCCAATAATAAGAAAAGTAGTCCAAGTGCCTGTAATTAAAAACTCACCTGAGCTAAAACATTCCATTCCCTGTACGTACCAGGATCAGTCCAGACCGCTGGGTTGTGTCTCCCTTCCAGCAGAGGGAGTCAGAGAAAAAAAACTGAAAAGGCACCCCTCTTAACCTCTTAAAAAGCAGAATAAAAATACAAACAAAAACCACACTTTGAAATGTTTGTATGCTAATACCAGAAATGTAAGAAGTAAGATGGGACAATTAGAGTGCATAGCAGTGAATGATGACATAGACTTAATTGGCATCTTAGAGACATGGTGGAAGATGGACAACCAATGGGACAGTGCTATACTGGGGTACAAATTATATAGCAATGACAGAGAGGAGCATCTGAGAAGCAGGGTGGTGCTTTATGTCCGGAATAGCATAGAGTATAACAGGATAAAGATCCTGCATGAGACTAAATGTGCAATCAAATCTTTATGTGTAGAAATCCCTTGTCTGTTGGGGAACTACCGTCTACCTAGCCAAGATGGTGAGATGGACATGAAATGCTCAGAGAAATTAGGGAAGCTAACCAAATTGGTAGTGTGGTAATAATGGGAGATTTCAATTACCCCAAAATTGACTGGGTAAATGTAACATCAGGACATGCTAGAGAGATAAAGTTCCTGAATGGAATAAATGACAGTTTTATGGAGCAATTGGTTCAGGAACCGATGATAGACGGAGCAATTTTAGATCTAATTCTCAGTGGAGCACAGGATTTGGTGAGAGAGGTAACGGTGGTGGGGATGCTTGGCAATAGTGATCATAATATGATCAAATTTGAATTAATGACTAGAAGGGAGACAGTAAGCAAATCCACAGTTCTCGTGCTAAACTTTCAAAAGGCAAACTTTGATAAAATAAGAAAAATAGAAAAAAAAATAAAAGGAACAGATACAAAGGTAAAAAGTGTGCAAGAGGCATGGACATTGTTAAAAAATACCATCCTAGAAGCACAGTCCAGATGTATTCCACACATTAAGAAAGGTGGAAGGCAGGCAAAACGATTACCGGCATGGTTAAAAGGTGAGGTGAAAGAGGCTATTTTAGTCAAAAGATCTTCATTCAAAATTGGAAGAAAGATCCAACAGAAGAAAATATGATAAAGCATAAGCGTTGGCAAGTTAAATGTAAGACATTGATAAGACAAGCTAAGAGAGATTTGAAAAGAAGTTGGCCGTAAAGGCAAAAACTCATAGCAAAAACTGTTTTATGTATTTATTTATTATTTAAAAATTTTTCTATACCATCATTAAGTTATTTACCATCATAACGGTTTACAAGAAAGCACACATAGTAGGGTATAGTTAGTATTTTACAAAAAAGGTGCCAGTAGTATTCTGTAACATAGAAATGTTAAAAACTAGTTGAATAATGATATATATTACCTGTTGATACATGACTTTTAAATATATCCAAAGCAGAAAGCCTGCAAGGGATTCAGTTGGACCGTTAGATGATCGAGAGGTTAAAGGGGCACTTAGAGAAGATAAGGCCATCACGGAAAGATTAAATGATTTCTTTGCTTCGGTGTTTACTGAAGAGGATGTTGGGGAGATACTCGTTCCGGAGAAGGTTTTCATGGATAATGACTCAGATGGACTGAACCAAATCACGGTGAACCTAGAAGATGTGATAGGCCTGATTGACAAATTGAAGAGTAGTAAATCACCTGGACCGGATGGTATAAACCCCAGGCTTCTGAAGGAACTCAAAATTGAAATTTCAGATCTATTAGTAAAAATTTGTAAACTATCATTAAAATCATCCATTGTACCTGAAGACTGGAGGGTGGCTAATGTAACTCCTATATTTAAAAGGGCTCCAGGGGCGATCCAGGAAACTATAGACCAGTTAGCCTGACTTCAGTGCCAGGAAAAATAGTGGAAAGTGTTCTAAATATCAAAATCACAGAACATATAGAAAGACATGGTTTAATGGAACAAAGTCAGTATGTCTTTACCCAAGGCAAGTCTTGCCTCACAAATCTGCTTCACTTTTTTTGAAGGGGTTAATAAACATGTGGATAAAGGTGAACAGTAGATGTAGTATATTTGGATTTTCAGAAGGCATTTGACAAAGTTCCTCATGAGAGGCTTCTAAGAAAAGCCCCCCAGCCCGCCCCCCCCCCCCCAAACCGCCCCTTTTTAAGGCCCCGGCACTTACACGCGTCCTGAGGTTTATGCGCGTGGCTGGGCCCATTTGAAAATTGGCCCTGCGCTTGTAAGGCCCAGCCACTAATGTAAGGCCTGGGATTTACGTGCGCCGGGGTTTTAAAATCCGCCCTTAAGCGTCCAAACAGGATTCACCCAGACAGAATGCACCCATACAGCATGTACCTAAACAGGATGTGCTTAAACATTAAGCACCCAAACAGGATGTCCCCAGACAGGAAATGCTCAAACATTCAATGCCCAAACAGTATGTGCTCAGCTAGTATACTCCAAGATATCATGCACCCAGATAGTAGGCGCTCAGATAGGAGTAGCTTAGACAGTGTGTGCTTGATATGTGCTCAGACAATATGGGCTCAGTATGCACTGCTATAATGGACGCTCAGATAGTATGCGCTGAAATATGAGCGCTCAAATAGTGGACACACAGTATATGCTCAAATAGAACATGCATAGTATGTTCTCAAACCATAATCCCCCTCCTCCTTGCATTCTATATAGGCCATGGTCTTATACACACAAGAACATGTGTACCTGTGTGTTCCCTTCAGTGTACCGCCGTGCAGCTCGCATACACGCCAACACCTGCAGAAAACATGGCACCACAGCCTTCCACATGGCTGAAGAAAAACAAGCCATATGAGCAAAGCCTAGGCCCGTGCCACCTGCTCTACATTAAACTCCAAGGAAAGTGAGAGGGAAAAGGGGGGAAAGGGACACTGAACACCCAGCATTGAGGGAAGGAGTCCTGGTAAGGAAGGAAGGTAAAATAAAAACCTCCCTAAACTTTTTCCTTGTTCCCTTTTTGTGTGTGTGTGTGTGTGTGTGTACCTGAACTCAGCTCTCCTGACTGAGGCCTGTGATGGCCTGTGCCCTCTCCCCTCCCTGCAACGGAGCGGAGAGGGCACAGGCCATCACCGCCAAGCCTCCCTCTAGCTCCAACCTCTTATCTTTTTAAGTCCACGCCTGAGGCAGGCTCCCAGACTGAAAAAAGCTCAACTGAGGAAGGGACCCACTGGTGTCACCTCAGGAGGTCATGCGGTGTTAGAAATTTGTTCTATCTTATTCTTTACTTTCATTAATATTTACCACAAGCAAGCCCCAGAAGGGAAATGCATGCCCACCATCTGCTGGAGACAGAGAATACTGGTGGGCTAACAGGGAGGGGCTATATAACCTTGATGTCAGCTTTTGCTCTGTCTCCATCTGCTGGTAGAGGTGATTAAACCCACTGGTGTGAATTAGCCTGCCTGAGTGCAGAGAAACTATGATTATCTTCTGTTCTCATATTTTCCATGGAGATCGGGTTTATTCCATCATATCATGTCACAACAGAGGTCAGTGCCTTGTGGAATAATAAGTCACCACTGTCTCCCACACAAGACTGGGCTATCCAGCAATTCCTCTGAAGGATATACTGTAAGAACAGTTTGTTTATTTTAAATCTGTGCCCCTGGAAAGTCAATTAAAAAAACAAAGCCTTGTTTTTAAGTGGGTTCGTGGGAAGGGATGCATGGTTAATTAGAGAATATCTTATATATCTTACATGCTGCAGCTTGGAGTTTTTTCATCCTTGTACTTGTTCATAGTAATCTCAAGTATTTCTATATCTAGGTCCTGATTGATACTTTTTATACAACCAAATCCAGCCTGCATTTCTCTTGTCTTTCAATTTGTGCTTGTGATAGAGATGGAACCCGATTTTGTCATATGCCAGAAAAGTCTGAATCTGCCAATACTGGTGGAGTCTCATCTTTCTCATGCATGAAATCCCAATAAGCAGCAGACACACGCGCTAATAATTAGGCATACTCTTCATTTTAGGGTTTCTTTGTCTTTATTTTTGCAGCCATTGCACGGTTTTAGCATGCATCTTATTTTCAAAAACTATGAAACTGTTTGCTTTTCCATTTCCTGTAATTCACTTGCCATCTCTTTTCTTGCTGCGTATCTGAAGTGTATCTGTTGCTATATTTCTGATGGTGGGATTTCTTTGAAAACTGGGCACAGCACAGTCCACACAGAGGTTTATGCTCCAAAAGGAAAGAATGTTTACTTAGAAAAAGAACCAGTTTTAGCAGTACAAAGACAAAATCCACAGCAAAAATAGTAGAAAGTCCAGAGTATAGCATACAATAGGGATGTGAATCGTTTTTTCACGATTTAAAATATATATTTTAAATCGTCAAAAATCGTTAGAGGCGATATTTAATAGGAATTCCCCCGATTTATCGTTAAAAATCGTAAATCGGGGGAAGGGGCAGGGCGGGAAAACCGGCACACTAAAACAACCCTAAAGCCCACCCCGACCCTTTAAAATAAATCCCCCACCCTCCCGAACCCCCCCAAAATGCCTTAAATTACCTGGGGTCCAGTGGGGGGGGGGGTCCCGGTGTGATCTTTTACTCTTGGGCCTCCGGTGCGTTGTAGAAATGGCGCCGGCGCTACCTTTGCCCTGTCATATGACAGGGCAAAGGTAGCGCCGGTGCCATTTTGTTTTTTGTCCCCCGACGTCAGGAGCGTAGGAGATCGCTCCCGGACCCCCGCTGGACCCCCAGGGACTTTTGGCCAGTTTGGGGGTGCCTCCTGACCCCCACAAGACTTGCCAAAAGTCTAGCGGGGGTCCGGGAACGACCTCCTGCACTCGAATCATTTTGCCGGCGCCATTTTGTACGGCAAAACGATTCGAGTGCAGGAGATCATTGCCGGGAAAACGGCACACAAAAATAACCTCTAAACCCACCCCGATCCTTTAAAACTAATCCCTTAGCTTCCCCCACCCTCCCGACCCCCCCAAAAACATTTTACAGGTACCTCGGGCCGTCGGCTGCCACTAATAAAAATGGCGTGGGCCACCCAGTGCTCCTACCATGTGACAGGGGCCGGCCAATGGCACGGATACCCTGTCACATGGTAAGGGCAAAGGCCATCTGTGCCATTTTTATTAGTGGCAGCCGACGGCCCAAGAGCGGGAGATCGCTCCCGGGACCCCCACTGGACCACCAGGTACCTGTAAAATGTTTTTGGGGGGGTCGGGAGGGTGGGGGAAGCTAAGGGATTAGTTTTAAAGGATCGGGGTGGGTTTAGGGGTTATTTTTGTGTGCCGTTTTTCCCGCCCTCCCCCAAAACGATAAGAGAACCTCCATGAACAATATCGTGGGGTTTTCCTATCGTTTTGGTGGAGCCCCCGATTTCTGATGATTTTGAAAATATTGACAATATTTTCAATCGTCCGAAGCCCGATTCACATCCCTAGTCCTGACACTCTTTTTGGTCTGTACCGGCTTAGGGAAAATGTTTAAAATTTGCAGATAGCCTGATCCCATTCATCATGAAATCAGTGTACAAGAGGTCCCGACCAGCAAGTTTTGGAGGTGCTCTCCCAACCAGCACAGACCAAGAGGAATAGCAGGGATAGTAACATATGCTCCTACTGCTCCTCTCACTAGCTCTGGGTGCATGGGCTGCTGAAAGAACCCTGCCCAATCTGATGCCTGAAACTGGAGTAGAAAGCCACTTTGGGGTGGCACTTTCCACCCTATAGCAATACCTGTGCTTGAGGTACCTTCTATGATTCAGATCTCAATACTTTCTCTTCTTACATATGCAAAGCATAATTCAACTTACTGCAGAGAATTGATTTGGGAGAAGATGTAGTTGCAATATATTTAGATATTACCTCGGCCTTTGATTCGGTTAGGTCTTTGGGGGAAGGTATATCTGTGGTTTCAATCTTTTTTGGATTTTAGGCAACAGCAAGTGTTTTGTAATTCAAACACTTCAGATTGGTTTGTATCCAAGGTGGGAGTTCTGCAGGGGTCTATATTGTCCCCTACACTTTTTAATATCTTTATGCTCTCATTATTTTCAATGCTGGATTCTTTTGATGTCTCTTGTAGATGCTATGCAGAAGATAACCAGCTGTATTTTATCAGTTCAAGGGATAGGAGTTAATTTCTTGATTGGATTACTCAATGTCTTACAGCAGTTGGGGAATGGATGCATTTGAATGGACTTGTCTTGAATTTTCCTAAATCTAAATCATTATGGATCTCACAAAGACCAAGACCAGAATTTTTGCTGACTATTATGGTGGGCGGGGAAGTTATGTGGATCAGGTGAAAAACCTAGGGTTCATTTTTGTCATAATCCGCTATGTTGATGGTAGGAGCAATCAGATAGGAGTAGCAATCTGATGTATTCCGTAGGCGGAGTAGCAATCTGTTGTTATAGATTGCTGGAGAGTAGTGGGTGGATCCTTGGGCCGGTGGCAGATGACCATGCCCCCATGGGAAGATCCCGAGAGGGACCACCGGCTAGGCTTAGAGTATGGAGACAAACATACACTAGTTATTTTATTAAACAGGTCTTGAAACCACCAGAGGTGGCAGTAGTGAGCTGAAGTGCCCAGCAGGGCTGAAGTCCCTCAGATACTGGAACAGCGATACCTGGATGGCTGAGCTGTTGAGAAAATGTAGACAGTGAGTAGACAGGGTATGCAGAGTTCATGAACAGAACTTAGATGACAACACTCACACATTGGTCTCAGGGAGCTCAGGAGCTGGAAAGGATAGGCCCTCAAGGAGTGAGTACCCAGTTCCAGGGAAAGCTCTGAGAGAGCAATGGTAACTCACAATGATGTAGACAGTGATGGCTTCCAGGCAGAAGAGAATCAGCAGATAGTCAGGAACAAGGGCCCTCGAGGGGCAAAGAGAGAGCGAGGCCCCCGAGGAGCGGGTACCTCTGGTAAGTCCGAGGAGGCAGAGTAGCTAGAACAAATGCTTGCTAACTCGAATTGTTAGCGATATCAGAGACCTTTAAATATCGGAAGCGGATGACGTCTTCCCAGGGGGACGCCCCTGAGGTTCACGCCCTTGCTGGTACTTCACTCGGAGCGCGCGTGCGCGCCCTAGGCTTCAGGCAACATGGCGGATCTGCAGCATCAAGCCGGTCCGGGGGCGCCGGAGAGACTATCATACTATTACATTTTGCTGCTTGTGGGCAGTCCCGCAAATGGCTGCACTCACCCCAAACGCCACCATTGTTCTCCGTGTAGTGGAACTTGCAGGGTTCCTTAGCATTTGCGAGTGCCGATGCTACCCGTTTTAAAGGGCCTGCGGCAGAAAATCCCCTGTAGCGCCCGCTGATGAGGTCATCATTTCTGTCCTACATAACCCTATCTCATGCATTCTTTCAATGACTCAGCAAAAGTCATCTGTCAGTCTTGTTCCAGTTTGTCTCCAAACTTTGTTCCTAGTCTGCTGTCCTGTCTCCAGTCTTCAGCCTTGCTCCACTCCAGTCTTCAAGTCTTGCTCTGCTCCAGTCTTTAGCTCCACTCTGTTCCAAGTCTTCAGCCTGCTTCAGTCTTTGCTCCATTCCAAGTCTATTTAGCTACAGCTTCAGCCTGCTCTGCTCAAGTCTTCAGTTAAAACTTCAGCCTTGCTCCACCAGTCTTCAGCTATAGCTTCAGGTTTGCTCTGCTTTAATCTTCAGCTACACCTTCAGTCTTGTTCCACTACAGTCTTCACCTTCACCCTCAGCCTTGCCTCTGTCTTAGCCTCTTGGACTCTGTCATAGCCTGCCCATGCCAAGACGATCTCACCAGCCGTTGGCACAAACCCTAGGGCCCAGCCCCCGAGATTGCACCACAGCAAGAGAGGCTCTCGTCATTTGCAACAGGTACACCTGCTTAAAAACATCTCATAAAATTTTGAATAAAGATGACCCTTTAAAATAGAGATGGGACAAAAATTTGCAATTCAAGATTGCTGTTACATCCCCTTTCTATAACAAGGGTAGCCAAATCCGGTCCTCAAGATCCACAAACACATTTGCATACAGTGGAGACAGTACATTCAATCTGTCTTATGGGGAGTCACTCTGACTCCCCATAAATCAAGTACATTTATTAGCCAGCTTTATTCCTGGAAGTGAGCAACAAGAAATGGATCTACTGTTTGGGGCCTGCAAGGTATTTTTCACTGATCGGAACTGCCCACTGTCAGAGACAGAATGCTAGGCTTGATGGACCTTTGCTATGACCCAACATGATACATCTTATGTTCTCATGTTCTTACATAATGCAGTAAAATGTTCATGCTTTTGATGCTTACCAATGAAACCATATCTTGTTCTAGAACAGTGACACACAAATTTTAATAAACTGGGATGTCATTAAAAGTAAATTACTGACTTGCAAAGCTATGTTAATATTGACAGAATATAAATATTGTAATAAATAAATAATGTTACTTGTATGATTTTTCTTTTTATAAGGGTCGAGTTCAGATGTGGGTGGACATGTTTCCCACAGATATGCCTCTACCAGGACCTCCTGTTGATATCTCACCCAGAAAACCTAAAGGGTAATTTATGTATTCATTCATTCTTCGTGTACATATCCTCTTAATTTGTAAGCTGCGTGAAGAAAATATGTTAGTTTATTCTCTAAAAGTGAAAATACATCCATGTCGAAGTGTTCTTATTTTTAGAGATCAAAAATATTGTCTTGATGCTGTAAAATTCCTTAGCTGCATGTATGGTTTACAATTTGGAGTGATATGGCTTGCAGATTTTTATCTCATGCAGCAAAAAAACAATCTGGTCAACTCGGGATATCTGACTCTGGCCATGTATTTTCACTCATGATGTGCAATGGGAAGGGCTACATGCCCTGACCTCCATTCCCTGCTGGGGGTAAAAAAGCTGATTATTCTTCTCCCATCCTTGGTTATCAAGTACAAGTGCAAGGCATAGATATAAGCTCTTGATGTTTCTACAATGTCTAGTTAATGTTAGATCAATATGTTGTTGATGTTTTCTACCCATCTTCTATGTGGTCGTGCTCTGGCTTTCTATCCATTATGGTTTTGTATATAAGCTTTTTGAGGCAGCTTGTTCCAATAGTCTAGTGGTTGGTTAGAGCAGCAAGCTAAGAAACAGAGAAGACAGGGTTCAAATCCTGCTGATGGTCTTTGCGATCTTAGTTAAGTCATCTGCTATTGTCTCAAGTGTAAACTTAGGTATTACAAAGATGTTTTTGTGTCTATGGGAAAAATCCTTTGCAAAGGAGGCACTTGAGTGTAACCCCTCTAGGAGCAGGGAAGTACCTATATAGAAACATGATGGCAGAAAAATACCATTACAGCTTATCTAGTCTGCCCATCCATACCAACTATTCAGCTTTACACTCCCTCATAGATCCTCTGGGGTAGATTTTCAAACCGCGCGATTTGACGTACTTTTGCTGGCACATCAGGCGCCAGCAAAAGTACGCGGGATTTTAGTAGATACGCGCGTAGCCGCGCGTATCCGCTAAAATCCTGGATTGGCGCACGCAAGGCTATCGATTCTGTATAGCCGGCGCGCGCCAAGCCGCGCAGCCTACCCCTGTTCCCTCCGAGGCCGCTCCGAAATCGGAGCGGCCTCGGAGGGAACTTTCTTTTGCCCTCCCCTCACCTTCCCCTCCCTTCCCCTACCTAACCCACCCGCCCGGCCCTGTCTAAACCCCCCCCCTTACCTTTGTCAGGGGATTTACGCCTCCCGGAGGGAGACGTAAATCCCCGCGCGCCAGCGGGCCGCTAGCGCGCTGGGACGCGACCTGGGGGCGGGTATGGAGGGCGCGGCCATGCCCCCAGACTGCCCCGGGCCGTAACCACGCCCCCGGGCCCGCCCCCAAAATGCTGCCGACATGCCCCCAAAACGCCGCGCCGACTGGGCACGCCCCCGACATGCCCCCCTCGCCAAACCCCGGGACTTACGCGAGTCCCGGGGTCTGCGCGCGCCGGTAGGCCTATTGAACATAGGCGCACCGGCGCGCAGGGCCCTGCTCGCCTAAATCCGCCCGGATTTGGGCGGATTTAGGCGAGCAGGGCTCTTAAAATCCGCCCCTCTGTGTTTATCCCATGCTTTCTTGAATTCAGATTTATCTTTTTCTCCACCACTTCCATAGGGGGGCTGTTCCATGCATCCACTACCCTCTCTGTAAAGAAATATTTCCTTAAGTAACCCCTTATTTGCCAGGGTCACCTTCCCAGACCTGGGGAGCACTGGTCCAACTCAACCAGGGTGGGGGAAATCTCACACTCTCTGGATACTATGAGTTCGGGGATAGGATCACCTGCAAGGCTCAAACTGGGTTGAGGATATTCCCACAAAAAAAACCCAATGTCTAGGCCATAACTGTGCTTTAAAAAAAAGTACCATACTTAAAAAGTGAACCAATTCAGGAACACAAACAAAATGTTAAGTTCACAGTCTATTACAGTAGTAAAAATCTGAAAAAAAATACAGGGCAAATCCATAAGTCACAGACCACACTCACCCAGCCACTTATTCCTTCCCAGTTATTCTTATATCTTTTCTCAGGTTGGTCCTCTATGTTTCCAGACAAGAAAAATAGTCTCTCTCCCAATTCTTCCCCTCAAACTTCATTTTACTGTTCCTTATCTCAGGGTCACTATCAATTTCTCTTCTCACAGTTCATTTACTTACACTGCTCATGGAATAATTCCAAGGTGACTCACCCCTTTATCTAGGTGAATGCAGATTCCCCAGCCCTGCACTGAAGCTCTACACAGGTATCTTCTTCCTTTAGTCCTGTAGGCCTCCAGCACAGCTACTTTTTTTTTTTTTACTCCAAGCTCTACTTTTTCAAACTTCTCCTTCTCTCAAACTCCTTTTTTCTCAGATTCCTTTTTAAATCGACTCCTTTGAGGGCTTTTAGAAGCACCTTAGCTCCTAGGTTACTCCTTGAGGGCTTGTTGAAGCACTCCAAACTCCTCCCAGCTTCTAAACTCTCCAAATCTCCTCTTACTGTGGCCCCACAGCGAGTAGCATCTGACTCAGACCCTCCAGAGATTCCTTCCTCTGAGACCCCCTTGCTCAGAGATCAGCCCTGGTTCCATGTGCAACACTCTTTTTGTACTCCCAATTGTACATACCCCTCTAGGGTAAGGTCCACATTGTCACTCATACCTTTGAACTCCAGATGAACCTTCATGAGTTAGAAAATTCCCCATGTTAATCATAGGAGCTGCTCCTCTACCAATGCTGATCTCCCTCTGCCAGCTGGCGGCCAGTAGGGCCACACTTAGAATACTCTTCAGTCTATCCCCTTTCACCCTCATCCCATGATCTCAGGTTCTAGAGTCTCCTTCCCTTTGAAAGAAGCCTGCCTCTTGTGCATGGAAACTTTAGAGGTATTTAAATGTCTGTATCATATCCCCTGTATTTCTCCTTTTTCATGTTTAGATCTTTAGGTCTGTCTCCATTTGTTTTAGAACAAAGACCACTGTCCATTTTAGTAGCCATCCTCTGGACCAACTCCAGCTGGCTTATATCCTTTTAAATATTCGGTCTTCGGAACTATATACAGTATTCCAAAAAAGGTCTCAGAACTTATACCTGAATGTAACCGTCCTTGAGCAACCATTGAAAAGGCATGAGCTTAATAAATATATAAATAAAATGTCCAACCCACATTGTTTGTTACTATCTTATAATGTAGGACAAATTGTAAGCTTATTCTATGGTAAATCTCTCCATTTCTGATACTTTCTCTTCATATTACTTCCAGTTTCTGTTAATAATAATATTTCATGTATATCCCACCTTTCATAACACTTCCAAACAGATTACATTCAGGTGCTGAAGGTATTTTCCCTGTCCCCAGAGGGCTTATACTCTAACTTTATACCGGAGGCAATGATGGATGAAGTGAGCTTCCCAAGGTCACAAGGAGCAGCAGGAGGATTTGAACCCTGGCTTCAGTGGCTCACAGCCCTGCTGCTCTAAACCCTAGGCTGCTCCTCCTCCTGGTGTTTGTTGCTAGTTTCTGTTCATGGATTGATGTTAGCGACCACGTTTGGCTCTGATAACAGTATTGATATGAAAATAGCTCTGCATCAGTCAGTGGCGTAGCCAGAATTGATTTTTTGGGTGGGCACAAGGTTAACATGGGTGGGCTGTAGGCATGCAGGTCTACTAGTTGTTTTTTTTACTGATAAATAATGCCAAATTATGCAGCATAGCATTCACATCTACGGCTAAGTATGAGGTTTACTTAATGATACAAACATAATTCACGGTGATTTGTGGTACTTTAGCCTTCTTATTATTACGATTTTATACATGGCTCCTACCTGTCCATAAATTTTGAGAGAGCGGTTGTGTTGCTTATATTTAAATTGCTAACATCTCAAAATATAGATATATATTTTTACCTTTGTTGTCTGATCTTTGTATTTTTCTAATCAGTTGGTCCTGGTCTCTTTTTCCCATTTTTTCCCTTATAGCTCATTTCCTAATTCCTTTTCAGTGTCTTTCTTTTATTACTGTCTTCTTCCCTTCCACACACACACACACACACACACACATACACACTTTCTCTCACAGACTCCCTTCTCACACACTCAAGCTGTCACTCTCATATGCTCTCCCCCCCCCCCCCCCCCCCCCACAAGCTCACATTCTCAGCAGACACACATACAAGTTCTCACTTTCTCACCCCTCCCCAGGCTTATATTCTTATGCACACACACAGACGCACATCCAGGCACCCATTCTCACCCACACACATAAACCCAGACTCCCATTCTCACCCACAAACCCATGCTCCCAGTCTCACCCACACATATTCAAGCTCCCATTCTCATCCATACATATACACATTTAAGGTCCTATTCTCACCCACACAAACACACATTCAAGCACCCATTCTTATGCACATATTCAAGCTTCCATTCTCACCCACCCACACAAACCCAGGCTCTCATTCTCACCCATATATACACACATTCAAGCTCCCATTCTCACCCACCCACAAACCCAGGCTCCCATTCTCAACCACACATACACACATTCGAGCTCCCATTCACCCACATATTCAAGCTTCCATTCTCACCCACATACACACACAGGCTCCAGTTTTCACCCACACACACACTCCCATTCTCATCCACACATACACATTCAAGCACGTGCACAGCTTCCGCTTTCTCCCCCAGAGCAGGAAGATCAGCTGCCTCTCCTGCTGCCACCGGCCTCCTGCTATCTTCGGGCGTCCGAACTTCCTGTCGGGGGGGGGGCGGAAGCGCAGCGCACAACGTCCGCTTCCTCCCTCCCCCCCCCCCCAAGCAGGAAGATCGGCCCGCCGCCCGAAGATAGCAGGAGGCCGGTGGCAGCAGGAGAGGCAGCTGATCTTCCTGCTTTGGGGGAGAAAGCGGAAGCTGTGCGCGGCGCTTCCGCTCCCCCAAACAAGAAATTCGGCGGGCCGTTTGGTCCGAAGATAGCAGGAGGCCGGTGGCAGCAGGAGAGGCAGCTGATCTTCCTGCATTGGGGGGAGGAAGCGGAAGCTGCGCGCGGCGCTTCCGCCCCCCCCGAACAGGAAGACCGGTTGGCCATACGGCCGCAGCAGCGCTGCCCCACGTGTGCCGTGATGGCGCGCGAGGCGTGGGTTCTCTTGTTCGCTGTCGCGGGGATGGGATCCCGCGACAGCCTTGCAGTTCCGGTGCCAGTTGGGTGGGCCTGGGACTAAATTGGGTGGGCACCTGCCCACCCAGGCCCACCCGTGGCTACGCCACTGGCATCAGTGGGTTGCTTTCATTACGATTAAAGCAACCCCACTGATGCTGAAAAGCGATTTCAAAACATGGACCTGTGGTCTGGGATCGAAACAAAGGGGATAAATATCAATTATCATCAAAAGGAAAAAGCTGTAAAAAAAAATAAATATGGTGCTACTTATGGACATAATGGACTACTCCAGGGACCGATGATTATATATAGGGCATGGTTCCTGGCACTGATGAATTAAAGCCTTGGTGAATCCAGTATGAAAGTCCTATTTAATAGCTTGTATTACGCACAGCTGAATCTTTGAAAGTATTATCATCGTGGGAGAGAGTCTAGATTTACTTATTACTCCATGGAATATAAAACAGGAAGAAAAAATGGCCAGATTAGACCGGCTTTGCACTTTTATGTGCCATCATATTTTTCCTTTTTATTCCCATACAGCGTATGGCTGCTGTAACAAACACGCTTCCTGTTAGAAACAGCTAAAGAGCTGCACTTGGTTTTTTTTAACCTTCTAGTGCCAAGATTGAAACGTATGACTGTCCTTCATAGGCTATAATTAAAAGAGGAAAAAAAGACACAAATAAGGACCCCGTTTAAAAAGTTTTCCACAGGCACGGTGAGGGGGTAATTTTCAAAAGAGTTTACGCACATAAATTCTAAGTTCGTTCTCACAAATGGCCTTTTAAAATTTACACGTAAACGTACACGCAAAAGCGATTTTGCATGTCCTTCCACATGCACTACAAAGAGGCATTCTGGGGGATGGAGCTGGAGCGGGGAATCCGATTTACACGCATGCATTCAACCTTTGAAAGCACGCGCCTAAGCGTGGGAGCCCCTGGTGACACCTGCTCCTGCAGTGGTGTCGTTTTGTTCATGCAGGGGTCAGCACTGGATCCGTGCACATCTCTGCGTATTTTCAGTGCCAGTTAACGTGCATCGGTTCGCTTAGGGATTTCTGGCTGAAGTCCGTGGGTAGAAAGCATTGACGGAGATTAACGTACATGGAAAATTGCTGTCAGAATGGGAGAAATAAATGAAGGTCCACCCCCAGCTTGAACATGCCAAGGTTGGAGATGATGGCAGATAACAACCAATTGGCCCATCCGCTCTGCTCAGTGGTCTTCCTCTCTAGTTCCCTACCATTTTGGGTAGATAACCAAATGCTTTCACATACATAAACCGACACCTGCTCCCTGGGAATTAATTTCCTGCAACTTCAGGCAGGGGGAGAAAAGTCCACTGAAAAAAAAAATGCAAGAAGTAAACCCTTGTGCATAAAGCTCCATACAACTTTCAAGTGATCCTTAAAGCTAGTTTTTAGGGGCAAATGTCCCAAGGTGCTTTTTTGCTCAAACAATATTGCATGTCAAAATTTTCCTTTTGAGATACTTTAGGTAATTGATGCCTCTGATAAATTATACCATGTTTCAAGATTCTGTAAATATAACGGCATGTGGAGTTTTGGTGGTGGTGGTGGGGGGGGGGGGGTGTTACCCTACATTTGTTCAATCCTTGAAGATGCCACTGACTAATCATACACGGAGGAAATTGAAGGAAAAAGGTTTTTAAAAAAATGTTGCCTTAAACCAAAAGTGAGCACACATTATGTTTCCTGTGCAGCCATTTTATCCTGTAAGTTGTTTGTGGCCCTGTAGGCTGTAAAACTGTGAGGTGCACAGTAGGAAGTCACCATGCAGCAAAGCTGAAAATCCTCCTGCCGAATATATAGCAATTAAAAGGAAAATGGCATTGGACCAGAGGGCTTCAGAGCAGCCATTTATGTGGCCTGGGAATTCTGAAATACCTTCTGAAAAACCAAGCATCCTTTCCCACGGGTGCAGATCCCCATAAAGGAGACACATCTGGAGTGACACCCTGTTACCCTGCAGTCTTACTAATCAGTAAAATGGTCTCCCATTTGGCATCTATTGGAAAAAAAAAACAAACCCCAATCCTTGGCAAATTAGCCCTGTGTATCTCTCGGTGCCTCTAATCCATTCTGTACATGCAGATGCTAAAATCCTTAATTTTTTTCTTTTTTTTTATAGCTTTGAGTTGAGAATAATAATCTGGAACACCGAAGATGTCATTTTAGAGGATGAGAATATCTTCACCGGCCAAAAATCGAGTGATATCTACGTTAAAGGGTAGGTTCATCCAGTCAATGGCCGTCAATCTCATTATTTCCTTGCTTATACTGTACGGCGAGACTGTTTTCCCCTCTGAGCTTTCATTATAGTGATGGTTTTCTTGCATTTGCGCTGTTTAAAAATGAAAGCAGAAATAAACACATCTTTCTCAAGAGGCACTCATCACCCAAGTAACACTAAGATTTGATACAGCAGTCTCCTCATAACGTTGCATGCGAATTTGATGTGTCTCTTTTCGTTAACCGGATCGGTTTCTTTGGGATAAAGGCAGCAATTCACAGTGCAACCTCTGCCAGACACTTCTGAAGTGAAACTAGCCAAGAAAGAATTAGAAGAGATAGTGGATCAGCCGTACTTTTTAGAACAGCATCCTGTCCTGAGGAGAAAAACAGGAAACGATCGAGTCTGAGGGCATACAGCCTCCTGAATGATTGACTACAATTGTGCAGGTTCTACTTTGGGTGATGTGTTCTCCATGACTAGAACAGAGCTCAGAAGATCTTCTGCTAGTGGACCGCCTTCCTTATTATAGGCTTCATATACACCTACACCCCACCTCCCGCCCCCTGCCCCAATACACGCACACACACACACACACATTAAGATCATAAGAACATAAGAAATTGCCATGCTGGGTCAGGCCAAGGGTCCATCAAGCCCAGCATCCTGTTTCCAACAGAGGCCAATCCAGGCCATGAGAACCTGGCAAGTACCAAAGTACCAAACTCTATCTTTAGGTAGTTAAACTGACCCTTTTCTTCTCTTGCCTTTCTACAAGCCCTTCCACCCCACCTCCTAGGGTTGCCAACATTTCCACAGACCAGGACTGGAGGAGCGGGGAGAAGAGAAGATATTAATTGCATACATTTTAGATCTTGCCGGCAAACTGCCTAAACAAATGTATCTGTGAGTATACATTAAAGGGCAATAAAGAACTGACAGGCTGCACACAGGCAACAGTTTCTCTTCCAGGGGGCCCCCCTGCCACTCAGCTGCTCCCCGTTATCTCGTGGATTATTAGGGGGAGGAGGGTGGCACACACTTTTTCCTGTGTCCCTCTCTCATAACATACGTGCTCCCTCTCTCATGATCTCAGAAGGTCAAGCTGGGCAGGGAAGGTGGGGGGGGAAAAAAGGGGGAGAACCAGGGCTGTCAGAAGAGGCAAGCAACTGCCCAGGCTGCCGAGCCCAGAGAGCACTAACGCAGCTCATCAGAGAGCTGGCCACTAGTGCTGCCTGCCACCATTGTGGTGGAACAAGCCTTCCTTAGCTCCTATACGGCTGCTGGCTCAGCTGGCCAGTCATGTCATCCAAGGAGGCACTGCCTGCCCTCACCCGCCACCCCCCTCAGCCGTATTACCTACATTGGCCAGAGCACTGGGCAGCCCACTAATAGGCCTGAAGGGAGCAGTGAGATAATAAGCTGGGGGGGGGGGGGGAGGAAAACTGGGTTCAGGGCAGGGGATGCTGGTCACGGAAAGGGCTGGAAAAGGGATTCAGGAATGGGCAGAGAGGAGAAGGGGGGTCATTGCAGTACATTATAAGTTTTTGTTTAATATCAGGTAAATTCCAAGTCGTTACGGGACATGGCGAGGGTCCAGAGTGAGACCCGAGGGAGGAAGGTGCAGCCTGTAGTGCAACTTCCCAGACAGTCGCAGCTATCGGGTGGACTGAGTAATGGACCCTGTGGCCCATTCCTTTCCTCCAGGCCCCCCCCCCCCCGTGTCACAACCCTACCCCTGCTCTCTGTCACCTCTGTGTCTCTCCCCTCTCCTCACCCTGTACCTCCAGCTGTCTGTCTGTCTCTCCACCTTCTCCTCTGAGCAGTGAGCCTGTATCTGTCTCGCCTGGCTCCTGCAGCCCCTCTCTCGGGTCCTGGCCCAGCATGCTGTGAGGAGGGGGGCGGGACCAAGAGGGTCATTGCTATGGAAATCTGTAGAGCCACTGGTGGCTGAGGGCTCAGCTGTGCCCCACCTCGTCTCCCTATGCTGTCCAATTGCAGCATAAGAAAGAAAGTTGGGGGCAGGAATACAACGCAGCGCTCCTCCGAGAGGCTCCAACCCTGCCTTTCTCTCCCTGTGACTCGGAGACCGTGGGGGAGATGAGGAGCCACCTACAAAACCCGACTTTTAGCATCCGGTCGGTACTTCTGACTGGACGCTGCACCGCATGCCTGAAAACCTGACTGTCCAGCCCAAAACCTGGCAGCTGACAACCCTACCGCCAGTACCATCTCTCTGCTTTCAGGCGGCACACTCAGTGTGCTTGCAGTCCCTTCCCTACCCCTTACTTCAGTCCTCCTAATCTGCACTTCCTGTTCCAAAAGGAAGTACATTCCCACATGAAGCCGTGGAAGGGCAGCCACGGGGATTCCGCTAGCCACGGCAAGGCCACCAACATTCTTCGTGGGCTAGCCAGATATTCTCTGTAGGATACACAGGGTAGGCTGCACTAAGCATATTTCTTCCCACAGACGTAAAATGGGGAAACATTTTAAGTGCATCTGGTGTACTGCGTCCTGCCTTACTGCAGCAGGAATAGCTTTTCAGTAAGCAGCTGGTATGCCCATCTGCCCCGGGGATGCACTGTATGCCCCAGTTTTGTTCACCAGTTCAAGGGGCACAGTGGCACCCACTGCAGTGTGCAGCTATAGTCTCAGGACAACAGGCAGTGATAGATTAAACCTTTACTGGACCCTAGGCAGACATGCTTTCAGGCCCCCACCTCCTGCAAACTGCTATTCACTTCTTCCCTCACCCATCTCCCCCACCACTACCACAGACCCCATTCAATTCTTTATCCCCCATCACCCATTGTCTGACCGTCATTCGTTCTCTTTTTTCCATCTTCCCCCCTCCCCCCACCCACCAGATCACAACTTCACCCCCAGTTCATCTTTTCTGAAGCAGCCTAAGGCAAGCTGGAAAGGTACAGCTTGTGAATGCTCAGTGGCTCAGTCCCTGTGTTACTCGCGACCTACTGTTGCCACCATACCCAAGGCCTCTTCAGAAAAGGTGAACTGGTGTAGGGAGCTTGAGGAGTGAGTGGAGATCCATGCAGGGGAGTAAGAGGTGGAGATGAGCAGGGAGTGATATAGAAGGCATGGAGCTGAGGGGTGGGGAGGCCGAGAAGAGATTGGAGGGAAGGGTGGTCTGCTGAAAAGGTGGTTGGTTATCGCTGGGTTAAGGGTCTAGCCTTCCTACTTTAATTAAAATCACCGATTAACACGCCTACCCTGGCGCCAAGTCTCCCATGTCTGCAAAACGTCTGCTGCTCTCATGCAGGAGATTCCTATCAATGGCAGGAGACTTGGCAGGTCCGCAGGTCTCCTCTTGACTCTGCCCCAGTTTTTCTATGCATTAATCTGGCTCTGGGAATAGGCATCTCCCTATGATGTATGAATATCTGGCAAAAGTCATTTATAGTGAGACCACATCTGTAGGAAGGGGGGAGAAAAAAGTACATAAACATTTGGACTAAACAGTTTTATGATCAACATATAGAAATCGACATTTGAAAGCAGACATAATCACCGAAATACCAAATTATTGCACACATGACAGTATAGTGGGGGAAAAAAAAACCCCAAAACTGTATGTGAAACATGGAAGAAATGGAAAGGATGAGGGAAATCCTTGTGGAAAACCAATGTTTATTGTCTTCTTTCAGTATACCAACATGCCACATCTACCTCCACCTTTCTGTACTTTCTACAGATCCTCAAGAACAAGGACATTTACCTTGTTCGCATAAATACAAGGAGATTTCAGGGGCTGTTGCTCAGTTAGAAAATAACATTTACCTTTATTTAGTCACATTGATCTTGCTTAGAAATGTGATTTTCATATGAAGCCAAAGGAGCAGACCTTGGAATTGTTTTGTGCCATATAGAGCATAACACTTTAGGGAACAGTTTGTTAGAGTGAATAACCTTTGAGACTTAGAGAGCTGTTTCCAGTAAGGTAAATGACTTGTTGACCAGCTGTTTGGAACAGTGGCACCCAGAAGGCCTGGATTCATTTCTCATCGCAGGCTCTGCAGTCACTTAACGCCATAGGAAATGCCACCCTTCAGAGGAGAAATGGATACAATCCTGTTTACTCTTTCTCCCTAGCATAAGCATTTTCACTCCATTTAGTGTCTACCTGCAATGCCAATCTTTGAAATTGCCCGAGAGATGTTCGGCGAGGACCCGGCGTCTGCAGCAATGGCGCACGCGCTGAATTCTATAGGATTAGGTATACCCTGCAGGGATGTGCTTTCCTTCCACACAACATTTTCTGTTTCATTTTATAAAGGAAATAAAAGGAAAACTTCCAAAATTTAATTCGTGTGTTTTTGTTTCATTAATCTCTTTCTCTCTCTCCCCCCCGCCTATTAAACATGGGTAACAAATTATTTTTAAAAGCCTTCCCTCCCCCCAGGCTTGCCCCAGAATCTTATCCCATCCCTGGGGTCTGAAGGGAGTGCTACTGCCCCACCAGCGATGTAATCCAAGATGGTGCTGGTGCAGTAAAAAATGGAAAATGAAACAAAATAAAATTTAAAATACTGTGGAAAAAATTACCCCTGCCTCCCCAAAATTAAAATGTTCAGCATACACATGCCTGGTATCCAGAAAAAGGTGGTATTGCTTCTGGGCACTAAATCAAAACAATAGAGCCACTTCTCATGATGTCTCTCAATAAGCTGTATTAAAAGTGACTTTTATTTTGACATCTACAGATGTCAAAATAAAAGTCCTAAACCAGATGTCAAATAAAAGCCCCAAACCAGGGCACTTTACAGCAAAGTACACACAGGTGTGAGTGGGGAACTGGACAGAATGTGAGTTGCCCAAAGGTCTCTGGGTGTTTTAGTTCATTAATCACTCTGACCACTAGGACACATGCAACTAAATCACTCCACGGGCTGAAATTACGCTGCTATGCAGCTACCAGATCTCTTTACTGCACTCTCTTTTCAGCCTCTAAGCTGCTCATATACTCTATTTATATCAAGCAATAATACCTACCTATTCCGAAATAGCAGAAAACTACTGTGACTCATATTAGAAAAAGGTTTCACTGTATGCTGCAAATAATGCATCACAGAATGGTTATACCAAAACAAAACCAAAAAACTGGATTTCCAGTCAACTGTTCTATTTCAACATCCATCACACCTTTATCCATGGTGCTTTATTGTATCCTTACTGCTAAAAAATAAAGTACCTAACCCCACAGCATAGATACTTCAGGTCTGTAAACTAGTAAAGCTTTTGTAGACAGTAAACCCTTTGGGGCCAATTTTAAAAGTTACGCACGCGGGGTACATTTGTGCTCACCACCCGGCGCGCACAAATGTACACCCGATTTTATAACATGCGTGTGTTGCCACACGCATGCTATAAAATCCTGGGTCGGCGCGCGCAAGAGGGTGCACACTTGTGCACCTTGCGCGCGCCGAGCCCTAGGGGAGCCCCGATGGCTTTCCCCGTTCCCTCCAAGGCCGCTCCGAAATCGGAGTGGCCATGGAGTGGAACATTATTTTGGTCCCCCCCACCTTTCCCTCCCTTCCCATATCTAACCCACCCCCCAGCCCTACCTAAATTCCCCCGTACCTTATTTCGTTGCGAGGCAGGCGTAACTTGCGTGCGCCCGCCAGCTGCCTGCGCGCCATGCCCCAGCACAGGCCACTGTGCCGGAGCTCTCAGCCCCGCCCCGGCCCACCAACATGCCCCCGGACCACCCCTTTTTTCGAAGCCCCGGGACATACTCACGTCCTGGGGCTTGCACGCGCCACCGAGCCTATGCAAAATAGGCTCGGCGTGTGCAGGGGTAGGTTTTCGGGGGTTATGCGCATATCTTAAGTGCGTAACCCTTTGAAAATCTACCCCTAAGTGATGTATATGAACCCCTAATTTTGTAAGGATAAATAATCCTTATATTTTTGGGGGCGATTTTCAATAGCCCACTAGTTGCCAGGATCACACGAATCTTGTGGCTAATTAATTAAATAATTAATACTTTACATTTACTGATTTGCTCCACAAATAGGCGAACATCGGATAACGCTAGCAGGAAAGCATGCATCAACGTTTTATCGATCGACTCCATTAACGTCACTTAAAATATATGAAATCCAGCACAAAGCTGGCAACATACACAAACATCTAGCAGAGGAGCAACATCCAATGAATTCCTCATCATTCTATAAAAAATATTAATAAAATAACAAATATTTAAAATAGTTGAAACCTTGTAAAATTTGTTGCATTTCAGTATTTATTTATTTATAGAGTTTTATATACCGTCATTCGGTTTCGCCATCATAACGGTTTACAAAATACGAAGGTTACAAGTTAAAGGGAGATAACAAGGGTTTCAAAAAGGTTCAAACTATTGTTAACAAAAAGGGTATCATATACAAGTTCGACTACTGTTCAGTTTTACGATTCAATTTTTAGTTATAATACATCGTTGTGATCAGACTTTATATCTACTCTTTCTGTGGGCCGCTCTTTATTTATTTATTTATTTATTTAAAGGATTTATATACCGGAGGTTCCTGTATAATATACATATCACCCCGGTTTACAATGAACAGTAAATATCGCTTCAAGTTGGAGGCTTACAATGAACATGGTTAATCCAAATAACAGGGAAATATAAATAATAATGTTAACAATTAAGAAGTGATAATAAATAGATAATAACAATAAATACATAAATAAAATAGAAATAAATAGAAATAAATAAGTAACTAACAGTAAACATCCATGAAAAATAACAGTAAATAAGATAACAAGTTATATGAAATATGCTGGGGTAAACGGATGATATGTGACTGACTTTCTACCTGCTCTTAGCTCTGCGGGAATGCTTGTTTAAATAACCAAGTCTTAAGTTTCTTTTTAAATGTGGAGTGGCATGGTTCAAGGCGAAGGTCTGTGGGAAGTGAGTTCCAGAGTGAAGGGCCTGCTGTGGATAGGGCGCGTTTTCTCAGCGCGGATTTAGCTGGTTGGGTGATTAGTCTGTTCTGATAAGCGCTTCTGGTCGGTTTCATGGATGTGTGTAGTTGAATTTGGAATGTTAGCTTGAGAGGCGCTATGTTGTACAAGGCTTTATGTATCATCATTAAGGATTTGAATTGGATCCTGAATTTAATTGGTAGCCAGTGGAGATGAAGAAGGATTGGTGTAATATGATCTCTTTTTTTGGCATTTGAGAGGATTCTTGCTGAGGCATTAAGGACCATCTGAAGTGGTTTTGTGGTGCATGCTGGTAGGCCTAGAAGGAGGGAGTTGCAGTAGTCCAGTTTTGGGAGTATGATGGCCTGTAGTACCATGCGGAAGTCTCTGTATAGCAGGAGTGGTTTTAGTTTCTTTAAGGTTTGAAGTTTAAAGAAACATTCTTTTGTAGTGTTGTTGACGAATTTGTTGAGGCTGAATCCGCTGTCTATGATGACTCCTAGGTCTTTTACTTGTTGTGAAAAGGTATCCAGGCTTTGGCTAGTATTAAGAGTTGTGGGTGGGACATAGTTTTCCGGCGCTATAATGAGGATTTCAGTTTTTTTTGTGTTTAAGACTAGGTTGAGGCTGTTGAGGAGGTTGTTGATAGCTGAGAGACATTTATTCCAGTGTGACATAGCTTTGTGTAGTGAGTCTTCTATAGGGATGAGGATTTGTATATCATCCGCATATAGAAAATGAATTAGCTTGAGGTTGGTGAGTAATTGACAGAGAGAGATAATACAGCAGGTGAGCATTTGAAAATTCAATATGCATGCTCTGTTTTCCTCCCATGGCCTAAATACCCCACCCCACACCCCAAGAACTAAGTGTGCACACAGTGTGAAAGTCAGCTCCTCTGAGGGAGATGCTATTCATCCAGAGCAATCTAGCTGAGTAAACATTTATTCACCTGATAAATGCCTTTGAAAATTGGCCTCTTGTTGTCAGAGGTGGATTTACCCCCAATCCCCCCTCCCAAGTCATGGTGCAGGAGGGGCCCTCTGAAGTCACAGCCCTGGGAAAGGATCTTTGCCAAAGTCACAGCCAGCCTGGAGGAAGTCACCCCTCCCTACGATAACATGTCAGCAGCCAGCCCAAAATAATGACAGCTGCACAGAAGACAAGACTTCTGGTTATCAGGGCAGCCACATGTACCTCCACCGGGCAGCTCCCTACTCTGCCTATTGGGAAATCTAGCCCTACTTGTTGCTTTTCTAGGGCATTCCAAAATATAATCCCTTCTATTCTTGAATATTTGCAGCAAGATACAATAATTAATGCATTTTGAAATATTGTATTAACACTGTAAACTGCGATAGTATGACTTACATTCCTGTGGCACACTTGTGAATAAGTATACCATGACCTAATGATTGTCAAACACTTTGCGTAGATGGTTGAAGGGACTGGAAGATGATGGCCAGGAAACAGATGTTCATTACAACTCTTTGACTGGAGAAGGAAACTTCAACTGGCGCTTTGTCTATCCATTCCATTACCTGCCAGCAGATAAGCAGATGGTGGTCAGTAAGAGAGATAATATATTTTCCTTGGACAAGACAGAACGCAAAATGCCAGCAGTTCTTCTACTCCAGGTCTGGGATTTTGATAGACTTTCTTCCGATGACTTTTTAGGTAAGTGCGATACTAAATCATTATAAGCCCTCTGGGGCGGAGGTCCAAATACCTACTGTGCCTGAAATGTGACTCGCCTGAAGCATGAGTTTAGAAAGGTGCGCAATTAAATCCAAATCCTGATGGCCCAACTAGACTAATGAATACCCCTCCAGGGCTGTACTTTGACATCTTAGAAATTCATTGGTAATTTGTCCTCCAAAACACTGTGATTTCTCATCAATTCATGACAGTGAAAGTAGTGTTCACCATAATGAGTTTACCAAAAGGGACAAGTAAACAACTCTTCCCAAGCAGTCCTTTATATTTGGATGTCAGCAGATAAGTGCCATTTGGCTTATCCAGATGCCTGGATGACATATCCTTACTCTTCTAGCTAAAGATACCTCCAGGTGTCAGTCATAGAAGCTTGATCTATACTGCTCTTGTTCTGATTATCACTGGTTCTTGTTCTTCCTACCACCCAATGCACTAAAAATGTCTCCCAGCTATACAAGTCTTGATCACCTTCAGGAAATTGATCCTTATGCTTTTATTTGGAGGGGTAAGGCAGGAGATGGGACCGATTTTCCTCCTGCTCTTTTAAGCTTCTAGCTCAGTTGCAATTGGGGCTACAACTTGGTACCATGAGTTTTCATTTGCAACCAGCCATGGATTTTTTTTCCCCTAATTTATATCCCTTCCCATCTCATCTAGCCCAGTCCTCAACTGAGAGCAATGCACCAGGGATCCTACTAGAACCTGACATTCCATCCACTTTTTATCACCATTGCATGATAACCAGGACTCCCACCACTAAGGGGCTGTGAATGTTGCCACTGCAGCATCTCCAGCCTGAGCCTGCCCAGAGAGTGGAAAACCTGACTCAAGAATTGAACCCAGGTCCCAGTGCGCTGTCATTACCACTGTGCCCCCAGGCCTACCCACTCCTTATTCATGTTGTCTGTATCCTGCCCATGCTAGGTGAATTACCGTCTCTTCCAGATTCTACCCAATAGTATGCCAAGGTCCTACCGCCCATGCTGATGGTTCATTCTGCCATCTCTTCCTGAAAATTCAAAGCACCCAATGCACTACTCTGTGTAACTCCGTTTTGTTGTCTCCCCTTTTTGATACTCCTCCAAATAACATAGTAATGACAGCAGATAAAGACCAAATGGTCCATCCAGTCTGCCCAGCAAGTTGCTTATGGTAATAACGGCCACTCCATGCAGGTTATCCCCAACATCTAGCCTCAAGGGATCCAGTGTTTATCTGATGCCCTTTTGAATTAATTTACTGTTTTTGTCCTCACCACTTCTTCTGGGGAGCATTCCAGGCATCCATCAGCCTCTCGGTGAAGAAATATTTTCTGATGTTGGTTCTGAGTCATCCGTCCTGGAGTTTCATTTCATGACCTCATTCAGCATATAAGTTTCCATACCTAGACCAACACCCAAGCCCTCCCAATTTTTAGACTACCTCCCCCATCCCTAAATGAGGTGTAGTTATTTTTGTTTATTTTTTTGCAAAATCACATTTGTGAAGTGTTTTCCATACATAATTAAACTATGTCCTCATAGCTAATGAGCTGTGTTACATAATTGTGTATTGCAGTCACTCATTAGTAATGAATCTGCTTTAAACTTCACAAAAAGGAAAAAGTGTAAAAAACTAAAAAAGTTTTTTTTTAGTAAGTGCTGCTCCATGCAAGCTACCCCAAGCCTTCTGTTAAAGGCAGTAGCAACTGCCGCTCTGTGCAGGCTACCCCCAAGCCTTCTGTTAAAGGCAGTAGCAACTGCCGCTCTGTGCAGGCTACCCCCAAGCCTTCTGTTAAAGGCAGTAGCAACTGCCGCTCTGTGCAGGCTACCCCAAGCCTTCTGTTAAGGGTAGTAACAACTGCCGCTCTGTGCAGGCTACCCCAAGCCTTCTGTTAAAGGCAGTAGCAACTGCCGCTCTGTGCAGGCTACCCCCAAGCCTTCTGTTAAAGGCAGTAGCAACTGCCGCTCTGTGCAGGCTACCCCCAAGCCTTCTGTTAAAGGCAGTAGCAACTGCCGCTCTGTGCAGGCTACCCCAAGCCTTCTGTTAAGGGTAGTAACAACTGCCGCTCTGTGCAGGCTACCCCAAGCCTTCTGTTAAAGGCAGTAGCAACTGCCGCTCTGTGCAGCTACCCCCGAGCCTTCTGTTAAAGGCAGTAGCAACTGCCGCTCTGTGCAGGCTACCCCCAAGCCTTCTGTTAAAGGCAGTAACAACTGCCGCTCTGTGCAGGCTACCCCCAAGCCTTCTGTTAAGGGTAGTAATAACTGCCGCTCTGTGCAGGCTACCCCCAAGCCTTCTGTTAAAGGCAGTAACAACTGCCGCTCTGTGCAGGCTACCCCAAGCCTTCTGTTAAAGGCAGTAACAACTGCCGCTCTGTGCAGGCTACCCCCAAGCCTTCTGTTAAGGGTAGTAATAACTGCCGCTCTGTGCAGGCTACCCCCAAGCCTTCTGTTAAAGGCAGTAGCAACTGCCGCTCTGTGCAGGCTACCCCCAAGCCTTCTGTTAAAGGCAGTAACAACTGCCGCTCTGTGCAGGCTACCCCAAGCCTTCTGTTAAAGGCAGTAGCAACTGCCGCTCTGTGCAGGCTACCCCCAAGCCTTCTGTTAAGGGTAGTAACAACTGCCGCTCTGTGCAGGCTACCCCAAGCCTTCTGTTAAAGGCAGTAACAACTGCCGCTCTGTGCAGGCTACCCCCAAGCCTTCTGTTAAGGGTAGTAACAACTGCCGCTCTGTGCAGGCTACCCCAAGCCTTCTGTTAAAGGCAGTAGCAACTGCCGCTCTGTGCAGGCTACCCCCAAGCCTTCTGTTAAAGGCAGTAGCAACTGCCGCTCTGTGCAGGCTACCCCAAGCCTTCTGTTAAAGGTAGTAGCAACTGCCGCTCTGTGCAGGCTACCCCCAAGCCTTCTGTTAAGGGTAGTAACAACTGCCGCTCTGTGCAGGCTACCCCCAAGCCTTCTGTTAAAGGCAGTAGCAACTGCCGCTCTGTGCAGGCTACCCCAAGCCTTCTGTTAAAGGTAGTAGCAACTGCCGCTCTGTGCAGGCTACCCCCAAGCCTTCTGTTAAGGGTAGTAACAACTGCCGCTCTGTGCAGGCTACCCCCAAGCCTTCTGTTAAGGGTAGTAATAACTGCCGCTCTGTGCAGGCTACCCCCAAGCCTTCTGTTAAAGGTAGTAGCAACTGCCGCTCTGTGCAGGCTACCCCCAAGCCTTCTGTTAAGGGTAGTAGCAACTGCCGCTCTGTGCAGGCTACCCCCAAGCCTTCTGTTAAGGGTAGTGGCCAGGGCCGGCGGAATCATTAGGCGGACTAGGTGGCTGCCTAGGGCGCTGGAAGTGGGCAGAGCACCATAGCCCGACATGAGGGTGGCCTTCTTGAAATGGATTGAGGCTGGAGAGGCAGGCGTGGCGACAGAGACGTGGATGAGATTGCATATGCAAATTAGCACTGCACTTGCATTGTGTGCGATTTTTGCGGGAGGTGTTCAGAGAGAGATCACTGCCTAGGGCGGCTGGATACCCTTCCACCGGCAGCTGCTGTTCCATGCAGGCTAACCCCAAGCCTTCTGCTACCACCATGAGCAGAAGGCTTGGGGGGTGGGTAACCTGCATGGAGCAACATTTGTTATTCCTCTAAAGAGAAGGTTTACCGAGCAGACTAGATGCACCATTTTGGTCTTTATCTGCCATCATGCACTATGTTACTATGTGAAACAAAATAGCTTTTTGTAGTAAAATAGTTCAATTCCACAAGACAAAGGGCAAATGGCATGCATAAAAGTTCAAAAACTAGTGATTAGCAATGCCTAATGGACTTTAATACATTGATCTCAATATGACAAGTAAACTCGTTATAATTTTGGTCCATTTTGGTAGACTGCTACTAGAAATTGTCACTCAGCAATTATTCCACCTAGCAGATTATGTATATATGACAAAATGACATTTGTGGAAATTAAACACGGTGCATTATATGAGAAATACAGCATTTTGATATGTTTAAAAAGTGCAGCTTAAATTGTAATGTGTGCATACAACCTAAGTGCTTATGAAAAGGCCTAACGCTGTTTTTAAATGATATGCTAAGGTTCCATTGAACTAAACCTGAATGGATTTCCACGAGGAGCTAAGTCTGCAAAGAGTTGCGACATAAGCATGACTACAGACAAGAACGAAGAAAACAAGATTTCTATATTTCAGCAAAAGCGTATTCGAGGATGGTGGCCTTTTGTGAAAACGGGAGAACTCACTGTAAGTAACATGCTCTACTACATTTACCAGTTCATGAGAATGAAAATGTTACAAAGGCTGTCGTTTACAGCTGAAACAAAAACCTCAGTCTTATTGTAGCCTTGGCCCAAATTTGGAAACTGCAGGAATACCTTTATTGCATTTGACCTATACTGCTTAACCTCTATCATTTTTCTTAATGGGTGGATGGTCCTGAAGCACAGGATAATCTGTGATGTTATATTCCTTTAAGTAAGTGTGTAAGGCAATATAGAAACATAGAAACATAGAAATGACGGCAGAAGAAGACCAAATGGCCCATCCAGTCTGCCCAGCAAGCTTCATACATTTTTTCTCTCATACTTATCTGTTTCTCTTAGCTCTTGGTTCTATTTCCCTTCCACCCCCACCTTTAATGTAGAGAGCAGTGATGGAGCTGCATCCAAGTGAAATATCTAGCTTGATTAGTTAGGGGTAGTAGCTGCCGCAATAAGCAAGCTACACCCATGCTTATTTGTTTTACCCAGACTATGTTATACAGCCCTTATTGGTTGTTTATCTTCTCCCCTGCCGTTGAAGCAGGGAGCTATGCTGGATGTGCATCGAAAGTGAAGTATCAGGCACATTTGGTTTGGGGTAGTAACTGCCGTAACAAGCCAGCTACTCCCCGCTTTGTGAGTGTGAACCCTCTTTTCTTCTCCCCTGCCGTTGAACCTGTGAAGGTTCAACGTATAACCTGTGAAGGAGTATGGCATGGATATATAAATGTTGCGATCGGAGGCCCCACTCTCCGATTAGAGACACGAGGCCTTCGCAATCTGTTGTGAGAGCGGAGAGCCCTTGGACCACGGTACAACCTCAGGGCAAGGTTCCAAGGTATATGCTGAGGGTAGGCGAACGCATCCAGGCATGGGCTGGAAAGAAGCTTAGAAATTTGGAACACAATGGAGACTTGGAATATTTGGAGCACTCAAGCCTCCGCTGAACCTGCACGCATGAGAATGAGACCCAGCAACGCAATGCTGGTCTCTGAGTAAGCCCTCCGGCCACTCCAAAAGCCCTTTCAGACTTGCCGCTTGGGAACGGCTTGAGCACGATTTGAAGCTCCAGGGAGGAAGATTCAGAACCAATGTCAGGAAGTATTTCTTCACGGAGAGGGTGGTGGATGCCTGGAATGCCCTTCCGGAGGATGTGGTGAAGACCAGAACTGTGAAGGACTTCAAAGGGGCGTGGGATAAACACTGTGGATGCATAAAGTCAAGAGGCTGCCAATGAAGAGTGGGTGACTCGCCAGAATGATGGCTACTGCCTGGAGTCAATACCCTTATTAAATAAACATACACATGCTTACTGTGACTCCAACATCGCTCTAAGCTTCAACAGCAAGAGGAAATGTGGAAAAAAGGATTCACACTCACAAAGTGGGGGAGTAGCTGGCTTGTTACGGCGGTTACTACCCCAAATCAAATAAGCCTGATACTTCACTTTCAATGCATATACAGCATAGTTCTCTGATTCAACGGCAGGGGAGAAGAAAAACTGATACTTCACACATCCAGCAGAGCTCTCTGCTTCAACGGCAGGGGAGAAGAAAAGAGGGTTCGCACTCACAAAGCGGGGAGTAGCTGGCTTGTTACGGCGGTTACTACCCCAAACCAAATGTGCCTGATACTTCACTTTCGATGCACATCCAGCATGGCTCTCTGCTTCAACAGCATGGGAGAAGACTGATACTTCACGCATATCCAGCATAGCTCCCTGCTTCAACGGCAGGGGAGAAGAAAAACAACCAATAAGGGCTGTATAACATAGTCTGGGTAAAACAAATAAGCATGGGTGTAGCTTGCTTATTGCGGCGGCTAATACCCCTAACTAATCAAGCTAGATATTTCACTTGGATGCAGCTCCATCACTGCTCTCTACATTAAAGGTGGGGGTGGAAGGGAAATAGAACCAAGAGCTAAGAGAAACAGATAAGTATGAGAGAAAAAATGTGTGAAGCTTGCTGGGCAGACTGGTTGGGCCATTTGGTCTTCTTCTGCCGTCATTTCTATGTTTCTATGTTTCTATGAGCATCGGAACAAATGGAGGATGAGAACAGACGATGACTCTGGCGACACGGACGTGACGAAGGCACTGAAGACGTGGAACTTAGACAAAGGCACTGGAAACTAGGAACTAGACAACAACTCAGTTTCAGGTTTCAGATTCAGGTTCAAGATTCAGGTTCAGGTTTCAGATTCCAGGGTCAGGTTCAGGTTTCAGATTCAAGAACAGAATGAGCCCTGCACTGCAGCACTCCCTACACAGCCTGTGGGCTAGTCAGGGACCTCGCCAAATGTGGAGCAAACTCAGGACTTGCAACATGACAAAGGCTCTGGGAGAGTCCTGACCTGCTGCGTGCTCTACACAACCCTTGGCCTGGTAGCGGACCATGCCAAAATGGAACAGACTCTGGACTTGAGACTTGGGACATGGATGGACACTAGGACAAGGCACTCCGAAGACCAGGAACAGGATTCAGGGACTCAGGACTCAGAACCAGAGATGGGACCCCGGTGTTTAAAAACAAGGGACTTCTGGAGATTTGACCAGCGGTCTTGAACACAGGCTTTTGAAAATTGCTAAGATAGTATGTTACATTTTCGTGAGTAACTCCTTCTGTGTGTCCTGTTGAGGAGCAGCCATGCCCAGCAGAGATATTGGCAGTGAGAGGATCGGCACGTCAATTTGATAGCAAGCCAACATTACTGCCCTTGGGTCTCCTGGTAAGATGGGTATGCAGGGCAGAATTAGCGACTCTTAGTGAGTTATTAGGGCAAGATTACAGGTTTCTGCACCTGAGAAGTAGGCTTATGTGTGGTATATCAAATCAAATAAATAATAACAATATTAATAATGAGAATTCAAGGCAGGCAGCTTTCATATTCCCAAAAAGTGGCAACACTGTTAGTAGCTTGGGACAGAGGAATGAAGCCTGGCATAGGGAAGAGGGTACCCTCAGGAGACACAAATAGATACTGAATGTACAGAACTGTTTTGACTAGATGGCATTCATCTGTCCAATATGAACCAAGATTTATTTCGTCACAGCTTGAAAAGAGTTATTGAGCGGTAACTAAAATGGAATAATAATAAGTAATTATATGGCTGCAGCTTCTAGCTATTAAGAGGACTGGGCTAGCCATGTTCTGGCTACTCAGGTCCTGTAGTGGAGTACCTGGGCCTTGGATGTGAGATTTACTTAGGGAGGGGATGGAGCTACCTGGATATTAACTTTGTGGGCATAGTTTGGGTTTGTCTTCTGTCTGGGCTACACTTGCCCCAGTTTGCTGGTAAACTGACAACCCCTGGTATGTTCATGCAATAGCCCAGAGTGCTGGTGCCTTGCTTGCATGGGATCAGCTAGACAGTAAAGCCAAGCCATTACTTCCCCAAAAAGACCATGGCCTTGCTTGCTCGGGTACATAGTTAGATGTTTATGTTGCTAATACTAATAAAGTTGTGGCCATATAATATTCCAATCAATTTCTGTGTTGGGTGTCTCTATATCAAGTCTGTGTGTATACTTAAGTTTAAGCAAATTCCCCTTCCTCCCCAAGCACTGAGTTGCAGGGCTGGTGCTGCCCATTAGGTGAACTAGGCAGTCGCCTAGGGCGCCAACCATTAGGGGGGCGCTGAAAAGCAGTCATGTTAAGCCGCGAGCAGAGCCTATCCTGCTCATGGCAGAGAAGGAGTAGAGACTCGGCGGGCCATGAATGGCATCTCAGCGAATGAGGTAGGAGTCGGAGGCCGAGACCAGGGAGGACACGACCGGGGCAGGGGCATGTGACTTGGGGGGCAACTGGGGGGGAGGGGCAGGCGCAAGGCAGAAGGTTAGCATAGAGCGCCTAATATTCTTGCACCAGCCCTGCCGGGTTGGTCATTGTTGCACAGTTTGGCTAACAATTTGCAACTAGAAGTAAGCATGTTTATTGTTCGCATATGTTCATCTTGGTTTCTCAGGTTCCCTGTGCCGCTCTGTAACGCCCTTTTCTCATGCAGCCTCTTCTCTCACCTCTCGTTGGCTGCATCCATCAGTGTACCTGCATACACGTGCAAGTAGGGAGCCAGAGTATGGGCCACAGGAACTGGCAGCTCCACACTCTGCCTGCAGTGTTAGCAGCAGGGGCCGGGAAGCAATATCATCAGCTGAGTAGCCTCAGTGGATGCTAGGCAGCGGTGAAGGGTTCACACCATCTGCTGGTGGGAGGACCACATAACCTCTAAATGGGAGATTTTCAGGCCAATGCAGATGACACTAGTAGAAAGAAAAGAAGTGTTGCATTGAAATGAGTAGCATTCCTCTCCAAAATATCATTGCAAGCAAATAAACAAGATTTTCCTATTAATTGTCTTATTTATAAAGAACTAAGTAAATTGCTTCCTGCCTCTAGAATATCAAAATAAAAAAAGAGGACATTTATAAGTGAACAAAATCTTTTTACCCAGCATTTTTAAAATATGCATTCTAGATGTAGCCAGTGCTGTCTGCAGGTTACTTGTCAGAGGACAGGAGAAATCACAGACTGATTGGGCGCATTGCGGTGATAAGGATGGTGTGGTAGACCCCCACATACCAACATATCCTTTTGCTAGTATAAAAAACCAAGCATGCACAGAGTGGACTGTAATTGAGAGGAAAATAAATCAAGTTGTTTTTATTGACTTGACAGATGTAGAAGCAAAATTTCTAGGTAATGCCAGATTAGTTTTATTGAACTACTGAGCAAAATGTAATTACTTTGGTTGTGCTATTGAAATAAAAACCCGTACCACATGGAGCCCAGGGGACCATATTTAGAATCTTTTATCTATTTACCAAGATCTGTAGCTCCTGAACTTTTATTTGGCACTTCTTTTCCTGAAAGTTTGCTTGTCTTTTGAGACAATATTTGTGTTGAAGAGACCGGATGAAAGACAGATGCTGCTTTTTATAAACAAAGTAACTCGCCAAGAGATCATTGGGTATTTTGCGGGAGCTATTATATCTTCATTCATTTTTATTCTTTGCACTCAGCTCTCAAATGTTTGCTATGGAGGGTCAGGCAGTTGTAGCATTTAAGAGAATTGAAGAACTTTATCAACCACTAGTGGATAATTTAAAGGATATGTTTATTCTCTAAAGAAAGAGATTGTCCTGATGTTTTTATTTCATATATTACAAGTAAGCTTGGATAAAGTTTTACTTTTTTTTTTTTTTGCAAAATACTTTTTTATTTCGGAGAAGCAGCAGAAACAAATACAGAACATAGTAACCATAAGCAGTCAGTAAGTACCATGGCAATCACAGAAAAAAACGTATAGGGAAAATGACTGCGACTCTCCTTTTCTATTTATGTTATGGACCCCTCCCCCCCACCAGCCCCATACTCAACAAGCAGGGGAACTCCCTAACACACATACCCCCATGCACACCATTCACACCCCCATGCATCCACCCCCCTCCCCTACCATCCCCCGAGTGATTACATATTTATCGTAACGAGGAGCACCCATAGCAGCTGAGAGACCTATGATATCCATACAGGCAGATAGACAAAGTCAGTGAGGGTACATTGAATGTCTCGTGGCAATAAGGTAAACAAACAGCCCAGAGATGACAGTATTCTTTACTCATCTTCCTACTGCCTACTTTGTAATCCATTCACTCCATCTGGATGGTGTTATGGAAGGCGACGTCAAGGGCTCTATCCAAATGTCCAAAATTGTGCGGCATGCCAGTACGTCCAAACCGGTCGTGTGCAGAGGAGTACTTCGGTAAGGATCCTTTTAATCCGGCCAAGAGCAGTGCCGGGCTTCGAAAGCACAACCGCCGTACAGCTAGAGATAAACTCCAGAACCACGTCCCAAAAGGCCTGCAAGCTGGAGCTCGTAAACAAGCGGTGTGATAAGGTCCCGGCTATTTGATGACATTTGATACACAGCTGAGACGTCAATCGCCCCATTTTGTATCTCCGAACATCGTCACAAAAGGCGTGATGCAGAATCTTAAATTGTAGTTCCTGGAGGGTGTAGTCAGGAATTAGGGTGTGCATTGATTTAAAACACATAACAATATATCCTGGCATAACAAGTATTATGTGTAAAAGAGAGGTTAGAATAAACAATTTTTTGAAGGCCTAATATACCCAGATCTTGAGCATGAGCAATCTGAATGCTTTAGGAAATCATAGTTCACAGAAACTTACCGGTATGTAAATCCCATCTCCAGGGTACATAAAATGTCGAGGAGGCTCTGTCCCAGTATTGTGATGGACAGACTCTCTAATGTATATGATGGGTTCAAAACCTTGGCTCATGCAGATGGTGATGTAGGCCCTAATAGAAACAGTAAATGTTATAAGTCCATGTCTGCCTGGCAAGAAAGGACTTTGCTCAGCCTCCCCTCCCTGATCTTGGCCCTCTCCTATGTTCCCAATAATCTTTTACTGGGAGCAGTCACTCCACTTAATTATTTTTTTAAATTATTTATTTATTGAATTTTTCAAATATTATACAGAACAAAAGTTCAAGATTAGACATCATATATCAGGATTAACAATATAAAGAAACAATAAAATAAAAAAATACTATTTTTTCCCATGTCAATATTTATAGGAAATTGAGAGATCCTAAAAGTAATTAGAGCAGATATAATAGGAAAATACAATCAAGTATAAATTACATATTGCTTCTAAATTAACCAGTGCCTTTACTTTTATGCCATCCTTCTCCCTTGGAAATTACTTAGAGTGGGAGTCGAGATACACTCGCAATTGTTCTGGTTCTCTAAATATATATCGTGAATTCTGAAAGGTAATCAAACAATAGCATGGATATCTAAGCATATACTTAGCCTCTCTCGCCAGAACATCTTCCCTCATGGCTATAAATCTTTTCCTTTTAATCTGTGTGTTCTTGGTTATATCCGGAAAAATTTTTAATGGATATCCATAAATTTAAGATGTTGATTGCGAAAGAAAGATCTCAGGATTAAATCTCTATCTAACGAAGTAGCAAACTGGACAAAAAGAGTAGCTCTTTCTTCCACAATTAACTCGTGGGACTTTTCTAATATAGATGTCAAGTCAAACGAGAGATTTGCCTTCTCATCTTGTTCTTGATTTTTCCCCTTGTACTTGATTTTTCTGACGATCGTTGGCATTGCCTGTTCAGGGATTTTTAGCAAGTTCTGTAAATAACTCTTAAGTAATTCCTGATGAGAAAGTAACCTAAGCTTAGGGAAATTGAGTATTCTTGGATTATTTCTTCTTAGGTAATTTTCAAGATTTTCCATTTTTATCATCTGGATATTTTCAGATTTAATCAAGTTCCCTTGGATTTTTTCCAACTCTACCACCTTTTGTTCAACACCCATGATAGAAACTTCCATTTTTTTAGCTCTATTTTCTATGATCTGATGTTTTTCAATACTTTCTTTCACTATTAAAGTCAAACTTCGCTGGCGGCGAAAAGGTAAGACCCCTTATCACCTCCAGTAGCGCGCCCAATAGCGCCACCTTTCACGGTGGCGCTATTGGTTGCGAAAGCCAGCAGCGATAACACCGCGGTGGTGCGATCGCTGCCGGCTTTCACAGGCCCGCCCCCCGCTTCGCCCCCCATTACCGCAGGATTCAGAGAGGTGCACGAAGATAGAAAATCCAGCCCTAAGTCTTTTACTTGTGTATATTTTCTCCTGCTCAATATCTGGTGTAAGTGACCATTAATATCTTAAAAGTGAAAAATTGACTGGGTGGGGAGGGCTGGGTGAAAAGGGGGGGGGGATGTCTAGCTGAAAAGCCAGGAGGGTCTTCATGAGCAGCAGATGGACTGAGCAAACTCATAGACTAATTGGCAAAACTGGTTATTTCATGACCACGTGCATGTTAGAAAATCCTCTGACGTACGTGTGTAAAAGCCAACAATTCACCGGGGTAAATGCATCTAAATGATGCGAATAAAACCTATTCCCGTATTCCTTTAAAACCTGAAGTACAAATACGCAGATATATCATTTCCACATACTTACATCCCCAGATGAGTCTGAAAAGTGCTACTTGCTTTCAGACTTCTCAAGATACTTAGCTGCAAAAATTGGAACTTATCTGGATACGTGCCACTACTTTTCTAGATAAATCCAAACTTGTGTGGCTCATGGTTTTTGACATATACAAGCATATGTACTCTTATTTTACATCATGTGCATATCATATAATACAGTAGCAATTATCAGTGTGCTCAGAGATGTGTGTATAGTGCATGTGAGCACTTTTGAAAGTACTTTAAGTCTGTACCTGAGGCAGTGGAAGATAAAGTGACTTACCCAAGGTCACAAAGAGCCTGGGAGTTGGTGGTTTATAACATGCTGCGCTAACCACTAGGCTAGTCCTGCCCCTAACTGAAATGTCCCACCTCATTCTTAGTGAATAGATGACAAGTGGCTGCCATTGAGCATGTGCTCCCTTCAACTTGTGGTGTCACTCAGGGATCATGTTTGTCACCTACGATGTTCTGTCTATGCCTGAACTCACTTGGGAAGTTGATGCAGACTTATGGGATCAAGTATTTGTTAAATGCAGCTGACATCCAGCAATATGTGCCATTACATGCTGGCCAAATGGAGGTCTTGCAAAATTTTGAATTATGTCTCATGGCCATTAGAAGCTGGAAGTCTGAGAATCTGCTGAAGTCAAGTGCAGGAAAAATAGACGTGGTCCATATCTTTAAGCTAGGAATGTGTGTTTTAGATAGTGTGGTACTGCTGGATGGTAGGATAGTCTCCATAAGGAAAGAACCTGGGCATACTGTTTGATGAACCTCTCTGTATGAGGCTTCAGATTCACTCAGGTGTTAGGATCTGCTTTTAGACAGTTGAGACTTATTTTTCATATGCTCACGTATAAGCCTAGAATTTTATGCTCCAAAATATGCCTGAAAAGCTGAGTTTGGCTAATCAATCACGGCCAAATTTAGGACCACAATATGGTTGAACATATGAACTAGGTATTATAATAAAGAACATGCCAGCTTTGGTTTTAAATGAAATTTACCTTACTACAATAGGGCATCGAGATATTTGCAAAGTGAGTAAGCTACTTTCTGAAAGCTCTTAAAAGTAAGGCAAATGTATGCCTATATCATTAGGGTGATGTTAAGAGGCAAAGATACATAACAGGTAGGGATGTGAATCGTTTTAGGACGATTAAAATTATCGTCCGATAATTTTAATATCGTCTTAAACCGTTATGGAACATAATACAATAGAGATTCTAACGATTTATCGTTATAAATCGTTAGAATCGTGAGCCGGCACACTAAAACCCCCTAAAACCCACCCCCGACCCTTTAAATTAAATCCCCCACCCTCCCGAACCCCCCCCCCAAATGACTTAAATAACCTGCGGGTCCAGCGGCGGTCCGGAACAGCAGCGGTCCGGAACGGGCTCCTGCTCCTCAATCTTGTTGTCTTCAGCCGGCGCCATTTTCCAAAATGGCGGCGAAAAATGGCGGCGGCCATAGACGAACACGATTGGACGGCAGGAGGTCCTTCCGGACCCCCGCTGGACTTTTGGCAAGTCTCGTGGGGGTCAGGAGGCCCCCCACAAGCTGGCCAAAGTTCCTGGAGGTCCAGCGGGGGTCAGGGAGCGATTTCCCGCCGCGAATCATTTTCGTACGGAAAATGGCGCCGGCAGGAGATCGACTGCAGGAGGTTGTTCAGCGAGGCGCCGGAACCCTCGCTGAACGACCTCCTGCAGTCGATCTCCTGCCGGCGCCATTTTCCGTACGAAAACGATTCGCGGCGGGAAATCGCTCCCTGACCCCCGCTGGACCTCCAGGAACTTTTGGCCAGCTTGTGGGGGGCCTCCTGACCCCCACGAGACTTGCCAAAAGTCCAGCGGGGGTCCGGAAGGACCTCCTGCCGTCCAATCGTGTTCGTCTATGGCCGCCGCCATTTTTCGGCGCCATTTTGGAAAATGGCGCCGGCTGAAGACAACAAGATTGAGGAGCAGGAGCCCGTTCCGGACCGCTGCCGTTCCGGACCGCCGCTGGACCCGCAGGTTATTTAAGTCATTTGGGGGGGTTCGGGAGGGTGGGGGATTTAATTTAAAGGGTCGGGGGTGGGTTTTAGGGGGTTTTAATGTGCCGGTTTTTCGATTTTTCGATTTTTCACGATTTTTCACGATTTTTCACGATATTTTACCCCCCCAAACGGCAACAATACGATTCCCTCCCCCTCCCAGCCGAAATCGATCGTTAAGACGATCGAGGACACAATTCACATCCCTAATAACAGGTCTGTTTTTGACAGTTCGTTGCAAATACTAATGTAGGCTGTCAAGTTTTGGCCTATACGCGGGTTTTACATTTTCCCAGTTTAGAAGGTTGAAAAACAGTCAGCTTATACATGGATAGGTTTATGTTTGAGTATATATGGTATATTTAGATAGGGATGAGTTGATTAAGGTGGTATACGCATTAACTATATCAAGTTTAGATTATTACAATATTTTGCTAATTAGGGTGCTGAGAAAAACATCTATATGGTCTGCAGTTAATGCAGATTTCAGCAACCTAAATTGTGATAAATTGCAAATTCCTCTTCATCCAGTCAGACCAGGCCAGCCCAATGGGTTATGAACACCAACCAGCAGATGGAGACTGAGATCAACAGGTATATAAGGATGTCACTCCTTATATATCTCTGTACTGACACCAGCCTGCCAGTATTGTCTTTCTCCATCAGATGGTTTACAACTGTGGGACTGGCCTGACAGACTGAGTAGAAGAATTATTCAGTGCTCCTGAGGTAAAAGACAAGTATCTCCCTCCTTCTGAAGAAGAAAAAGATCAGATAAGGTAATTGGGGGCTCTAGAGGTGATAGCCATTCCTCACTTCCTCTATTGAGCACTTCAGGGCCAGGGAGTTTCCTGAGGGACTTGGTTCTTACTCACTCCTCTCCTCCGGCCCACGCTCCTCCCTCCTGGAATTTTCCTCCTTTGGACTTTCCTCTCTATCAGTGCCTTGTGTCTTTTATGCTCTGGCAATTGGTTTTAATAAAGTTACAAACAAAAGAGCCAGTTTCACATCAACTGCTCAGCAGCGGTTCACCACAGCAGCACGGGAACACAGATTTTACTTCGGGTGACAGTTTAGAGTATCTGCCAGAGAGAGGGGAACTGTTTCTTGAGAAACTTGTGCTGTGGCCATCTTTCTGAAAAAGGCATGAGGGAAACTAGATGGCACCAGCTGGGGAGCGTGAGAGAAAGACCACATTGTACTCCGCCTGTCATATGAGGAAAGTACTGGCTGGGGCTGCTCAGACTGTTTGCCGAGAGTGTTCACTGGCCCAAGGGAGCTAGTTCACCATGAATTTGTGGCAGCAGGCAGGGGGAGCCTCTGGCTGAGGTTCCAGTGTCTGCTTCCTGATTGCCCCAGTGACCATTTCACAGCCACAGGGCACCGAGATGGAGTTCAGGCCTCCCCTTCTCAGCCCTGAGAATAGTGGTGAGCATCTAGCCGGACTCAGGACTGTTATTCCTGCTATGTGTAGTGGACTTGGCTTCCTCTGCGTTGGACATCTGTTCTTCATTTTATTTAATTTATTAAAATTTATATACTGCCAATGCATAGCCTGAGGTGGTGAACATGCTGAACATACATAATAAAAACAAATAAATCCAAATAAAACTACAGACATCATACAGCTGCTTCAGCACAAACAACTCCTAAAAACTCCATAGCTTGGGGAACTCAGCTAATAAAGAATATGTCAAGCGAAACAGATGGGTTTTTAACTTCGCTTTAAATGTCTTCACACAGCTCATTACTTGCAATTGATAATGGAGAAAGTTCCACAGGACTGGAGTGGCTATCGAAAAAGCACAGGCTCTGAGCCTGATAAATTGTCGGAATTTCCAACATCTCTTTCTGTGAAGAGCGCAATGCCCATGTAGGATTATACATTTGCAAGAGGGCATTAACCCATGGACCAGAATCTGCTGTCAATAACTTATCCTCTAACACTGGGATTTTGTACAATATTCCTGATTGAATAGGGAGCCAGTGTAACTGGGCATTAATTTCTCGGGAAATTGTAAAGGGTGTACAGGCTTTTTTTTTCCAGGACCAGGATACAGCCTCAGGGGTTGTCTCTACCTTTCTTGTGCCCCCCTGCACCTGGCCTCCCTGTTGCCCCCCTACGCCTTCCCTTCTAGCACCCTTGTTTTCAGGCTTCCAGAGTAAGAAGAGGACTAAACAGCTGAGTGGCAGTTGAGAAATCCCCTCACTCTGGAAGGGGAAGACCATGCATCCATGCTGCAGTTCTTGCATAGGGATGAACTGACTTCCCTAATTTCGCAGTCCTTGTGCACCTTGCAGATTTCAAATGATAAGAAGGAGGAAGCTCCTCTTCCCAAGAAGGACCCATTTATGATCAGCTTGAGGAAGTCTGGCATTCCCCCCCCCCCCCCCCCGCACCAGGCAGTGCAGGATCTCATTGATTTGAAATGGGTGACTCCGGAAGCTAATTTCAAAGAGGGATGCTCTCTGGCCAAGTTGTATCTATTGCATCCCCAGATGAAGGATACGTTCCATTTTCCTAAGGTAGATGCCTTGTTGTACTCGATGACCAAGAGGACTACTCTTTAAATAGAAGGTGGGGCAATGCTTAAAGACATGCAGAACCAAAAGATAGAATCAATCCTTAAACAGGCCTTTGAGGCGATGAGCATGGCTCTTCATATAGCAGTATGTTGCTGTATTGTGGCAAGATCTGGGCTCCATCTAGAACAGGATATCCAGGAAGAGCTGGGAGAAGAGTATCTGCCACCGGAGTTGGGAGAAGCTTATTTGGCGAATGCTGGCTATGATTTGGTGCATGTCTCAGCTTAGGGGCGTGGCATCTGTTATAGCTGCTCAGCGTCTTCTGTGAATGGACATCTGATTAGCTGACTCTATCTCCAAGATTAACTTGACAAAGCTGCCCTTTATAGAGTGGCTTATGTTTGGGAAAGAGCTGGAAAAGATGGCAAAGGCATGGGGGTGACTCTAAAGTCTCGAGACTCCTGGAAAACAAGGCTAGGGCTCTACCTCAGGATTACTTTTCTCACAGTAGGTATTGAGATTCTCAAAGATTCAGGCAGAGCTGCAATTCTTTGGGACAAAGGAACAGAACTTTCTCCAGATTTCAGTCCTTTCAATCTAAGAAAAGGATGGGGCAGCAGATTCCTGCTCCTCCAGAATACCACAATGCACTTTGATACCAGAGATAGGTGGCCATCTGTCTGTGTCCTATCAGAGGTGGGCCCAAATTATGATGGATCAATGAGTCCTGGAGAGGAAAAGAAATGGTTTCGCTCTGGACTTTGTCCGTCCCATTTCCAATGCTTTTATGGTTTCTCCTTGTCACTCAGCTGTGAAAAGGGAGACATTAAAAGATACTCTGACGAGGCTCCTCAAATTGAAGGCCATGTATCTGGTTCTAAAAGAAAAGGAAGAACAAGTAAACTACTCCATTTACTTTGTGGTTCCAAAGAAGGAGGGCTGTCTTTTCGCCCTATTCTGGATTTGAAACGGGTCAAATGACTTCTTGCAGTTAGGTCACTTCAGGTTGGAAACCTTAAAGTCAGTAATGGTGGTTCAGAAAGGAGAGTTTCTGACCTCCTTAGATATACCAAAGGTTATCTTCACATTCCAACTCAACAATCATATAAATCAACATATAGTACTCATATTAAATAAATACAGCACCAAATACACGCATTCAATGAAAGAGGTAAAACCTGATTTGTATGTTGATTTATCATGGTTTAGTTGTGAATATTAAAGTAAATCAAGGAAATCGGGGTGTGTTTAGCCAGTCTGCTTTTTCTTCGTTGATCAATTTGTGAATTGTGCAAAGTGTTTTATATTGCACTCTTTGTTCTATCGGCAGCCAGTGTAAATCAGCCAATGTTTGAGTGATGTGTTCTCTTTTGCTTTTACCAGTAAGTATTCTGGCAGCCGAGTTTTGTAATATTTGTAGAGGTCTTATTGTTGAATATGGTAGTCCTAGAAATAGTGTATTACAGTTAGAGGTGTGAATCGTGTGATTGATCGTCTTAACGATCGATTTTGGGGGGGGGAGGGATTTCGGATCGTCGTGTTTTGTTTTGTTTTGAAATCGTAAATCGGGGGAGGGCGGGAGAACCGGCACACCAAAAAAACCCTAAAACCCACCCCGAACCTTTAAAACAAACCCCCACCCTCCCGAACCTCCCCAAAATGTTTTAAATTACCTGGGGTCCAGTGGGGGGGTCCCGACGCGATCCCGGCGCAATGTCCCGCTCTCTGGCCACGGCTGCTGTTAAGAGAAATGGCGCCGGTGGCCCTTTGCCCTTATCATGTGACAGGGCAAAGGTAGCGCCAGCGCCATTTTGTTTCCTGGCTCCCGACATCACCCGTGCGGGAGATCGCCCCTGGACCCCCGCTGGACCCCCAAGGACTTTTGGCCAGCTTGGGGGGGCCTCCTGACCCCCACAAGACTTGCCAAAAGTCCAGCGGGGGTCCGGGAGCGACCTCCTGCACGCGGGCCGTATGACATAGTGAGGGCAAAGGTAGTGCCTGCGCCATTTTGAAGATTGGCAATACGGCCCGCGTGCAGGAGGTCGCTCCCGGACCCCCGCTGGACATTTGGCAAGTCTTGTGGGGGTCAGGAGGCCCCCCCCAAGCTGGGGGGGGGGCCTCCTGACTTAATAGTCTCTATCCCCTCCGACTTAATAGTCTCTATCCCCAGAGGGCTTACAAAAACTTAGATTGTAAGCCCTCTGGGGATAGAGAAATACCTACAGTACTGAATGTAAACCGATGTGATATCCTGATTGAGATCGAATGTTGGTATATAAAAAAAAAATAATAATAATAATATCATGGCGATATTAAGTCGGAGGTCCTGAAGGGTAAAAAAAAGTAAAAAAAAAGAAGAAAAAAAATATTTGAAGTCAGCCCGCAGCTGTCGGGTCGAAAACCGGATGCTCAATTTTGCCAGCGTTCGGTTTCCAAGCCCTTGGTTGTCAGCGGGCTCGAGAACCGACGCTGGCAAAATTGTGCGTCAGCTGTCAAACTCGCTGACAGCCAGTAGTGTTTAGATAGTTAAGACTGTATTGCATTTCCAGATTAGAGCCATGGAGAGAGTTTAACTTATGCTGTATGGAGGATCTATTGTTATTAGGTTCTCTTAATGACAGAGGCAGGGCCAGTGTTTAAGAAGCTATGTTGGTTGGAGTTAGGTGTATTTTAAATTGGAATAAGTATTTAATTGATTTGTTAAAATATTTGAATGGAGCTTTTATATATTAGCTTATTTATTAAAATTTACAGTTTACAAAATTACACCACCACAAAACATCAAATATAAAATATAAAAAATTACACCACCACAAAACATCAAATATAAAATATAAAAACTACTACTGATTTTCATCTTCCCTCCAGTTTATCCCAGTCCCACAAACCCCCATGCAACACTTGGCCTTTATGTTCTCCAGGTGTTAGTAAATTACAATACGCAAGTCTGGGTCTATTTTGTTTTGTGGTCCGTTATTTATTGTCTATTTAATATTATTTTGGAATTATCTGTATGATTTTGTGTCTTGGATATTTTATTTGTATTTATAATGGTTTATTTTTTTTCTAGCTCAGTTAGGGCCTCATTTTCTAAAGTATCGCAGGCCTGCGATACTTTAGGGAATGAGGGGCGGGGGGCTGAAACGGGGGGCGGGCCTGCGCTAGCCGGCAGCGATCGCACCGTCGCGGTGCGATTGCTGCCGGTTTCGCACCTAATAGCGCCACTATAGGAGGTGTAGCTATTGGGCGTGAACTCGGATGTGAAAAGGGCCTTACCTTTTCGTCATCTGTGACATCTTCGCGGAGTCGGCCCCGGTGACACCCCGACTCCTCCTCTTCCGGGGCCGACTCCGCCCCCATTTTGGTATCACGTGGAATCCGGGTGGAAAATGAGGCCCTTAGAGCTCTGTGAGTGTAAGGTGAGGAAAAGATGTGAACAAATATGTAAATAACAAATAAATCAGATTGAGGTGGCATGGCCAGTAGAGCCCATCCTGCTTGTGCAGTGGCCGAAAGCTGTCTAAATCTACTGGCACTGTGCAAACATTTTAAAACAGTGGGCAGCTGTTCTAGTCTCATGATTACACAGGTTTTATTTATTTGGTATATATCCCGCCTATAAGCAGATTATATTCAGATGCTGTAGAATGCTTGTACATTATTGGCAGGCTTAGACCATCTTTGGCTGTGGTGCCCATGCAGAATGGGCTCCATGGACCATGTTTCAGTCTTCACTGGGGGCTTCCTCCTGCCCCAGACCAGGTACTGAGTTTGCAATCAGGAGGCAATAGACTTCGCAAAGTAAATACTCACACGCTGTCTTTGAGAAGACAGGAGGAGAGGCTATGTCAACCAGGATATTTTGCCATGCTATTGTGCATTCAATTTGTTTTGGCCCCAGAATGGCCTTCAGCCTTTCTTTCATGCCACTGAGCTGAATGGAGCATGGCCTCCTTCCTTCAGTCTTCATTTGAGCCAGTTTCTTTGCTACTGTCTCCAGGAGTAGTTGTTTGCACTCTGTAGTCTGTAGCTCTTCTAGTAATCCACAGTATGCCAGAATATCAAACAGCTGACACATGTGACTGTCTCCTTTCACAAATGGTCCTCTTCTACCCTGGATCTCTTGGTGGATTCTCCCCTGAGGAATATTGGGTAGAGCTCTAGGACCAAGTCAAAAAAAAGCTTATTCTGGGTCTGGGTCACAGTGACCCTGTTCTACTTGCTACCTGTGATGCCAAATCCACATCAAGTGCCTGAGGGAGCTCCCTCCCTTTCTTTCATCGTCTTCCTCTCCCCAGTCCTTTATCCTCCTCACTCTCTACACTCCCCTCTCCTTCTCCCCACCTCATCTTTCCTGTTTTTCTTCCTCCTTCTTTTGTCTCCTGATGTTCTTCCTGTCTTTCCTCCTCCTCCATCTTTTTCATCCCCTCCTCTTCTACCGCATGCTTCCATCCTGTAGTTCTTCTAACCTTCCTATCAGCACTATCAATGAGGGACTATGAAGACCTGGCTTTTATACTTCTCTTGAGGAAATGACAATTCCCATGATATGAACCTCTGTACATATGTACCTCTGTACATATGTTCCTGATTTATGGTTCCCAGTTACATTTAATTGAGTTTATGAAAGTTCTCTTTAATAGTTTTCCTGTATACTTGTGTTAATGTATTCTGCCCCTGAGGCGACTGTTTTAATGTATTTCCGCCCTGGAGGCGACTGTTCAGTTCCTTGTAAACCGGTGCGATATGTATTCTTTACAGGAACATCGGTATATAAAAATTAAAAACAAACAAACAAATAAATAAATAAATAAATAAATATTTCGGCTAGTTTAATTTGTTTTGCCATGTTCTTGACTTGATTTGCATTTTATGTATCTTTTAATGTAAGCCACTGAGGGCTTCAGTTTTGGTAGGATATAGATATGAATAAATAAATAAATATGTCTCATGTGGTCAAAATATTGCATGGGGTTTTATTGTATCTCTTGATCAAGAGCTATTGTGCTGTATCTATGATACTGCACATTAACACAGTAATAATGCTGCATGGTATTTTTGCATATCAGTAGCCTCATGCATAGCAGAATATCAGCCATATTTTTTCACTTGATAACTTGGTACGTCTCTGGTAACCTAGCAAAATTATTGCTCTTTAGTACATCAGCTCCTAAGTAGAGAAAACAATAGGATTCAAGTATCAAGAAAAATTCGTACTGTTTGTAGAACTGCACAGCTAAGAAAAATAATCTAAAATAGAACAAACCAGTACAGAGAAAATACATTTAATCTGGCTTATTATTTCCTTGACCCTCATTTTCATTCTACTCTCAGTCTCTAGACTAGATTTTCATACTATTTTAAGCCTGACTGATCATCATTATCCTCTTCCCTACTCTTGATTTATTACACACAAAAACCCCTGCATCAGTGATAGAAAGCTAAGTGCTGAAGTAGAGAAATGATTTATTATCGATCGCTTTTATTGAAGAATCTGAAACTTTTTCATGGGTTATGAAGGTCTTAAGGATGGATGTGTTATACACATGTGCTTATAACAGCTGCGTGACCTTAGAAGGTTCCAACCCGGCATTATGTTATGTCTAGATTTGTCATCTTTTACGGACAAGAACAAGTCAAATCAGGGTCATTGCACTCCTTTCTGATTCTGGTCTCTTTTCTCCTGCTATCAGTCCAAGTTCTCCTCCCCCCATAGCTGAGGAAAAGAGACAGAAGTAAGCTTTGGGGGGGTGGGGAGGGGGTAAGTATGAAAGCAGTGGAGAGAAGAGCAATCCAGCTTTTGTCATGCTGTACTTTTTGAATCCTGCTGCCATCATGTAATTCAATGGGGTAAATGGGCCAATCACAAGAACAGGTGGATTTCAGAAGTGTGCCTCTCCTTCTGCTGGATTTGAGGGTAAGGGGAAGAAAGAAAGATGGAGAAGGTAGAGAAATGTGAGGAATGGGAAAGGAAAGAGAAGGAAGATGGGAGGGATGGAGGCGGAAAGGAGGAAAAGACATATACTGCATGTGTGCTGGGCCTACATAGTGCAACACCAGTTAGGAATGAAGACGTGCTAGTTACCCTGCTAGAGACACCCCTCAGGAACTAATGGAAGGGAGGATACGCTGGAGCCTTGAGAAATGGAGACAGTGTCATAGACAGTGTACTGCACATTGTGCATTGTGGTTCAGTATTAAACTCTTACTCTGACCTGATCTGAACCATGCTATGACTATGACTAGGGCCATGGATTTCAGTTCAGCCAATTTCAAGGTAAGTGATAGTGTCAAGGAAGCCAAGAACTGAAGACAACAGGGGAGCTTTGGTCAGAAAGAAAAGGCTGCACTGAGAAGGCAACAAATCTCTATGTAAAGCCAATCACCAAAAGGAAAAAGAGAAAGGGACCAATATGGGTTTCTAAGAAGGTAGCAGAAATGATCCAAACAAAGGGATTACCATTCAAAGAATACAAAAAAAAAAAAAAAACATAGGCAAAGGAATGCTGACAGAATTATCAAAGTGGAAACAAACACGAAAACAACATGGAAGCAGACAGGGCAGTTAGATAAGCAAGGAGATAAACCTTTAGACAGTTAAGGGAAAGATGAGAAAAAAGCAAATGGGGGAATAGTTAAGATAATGGGAGAAAGCAGGATTTGCACAGAGGAGAACCTGCAGAGGGTGGAAGTCTCGGAGTATTTACACAAACGTTAGTGGATAAGGCCATGGGACCTAATGGTGTATACCTCGGCCTACCAAAAAGAAAGCTAACCACACCCTTCACACCTCTATCCTTAAAGAGAAAGGAGGTCCTGAGGGACTAGGAAAAAGCAGGTCTAGTCCCACTACACAAAAATGGGAACAAGAAAGAGGGGTGGCTCTTCCCAGGATATGTAATGGCTTCTCCAAATAAGCTGAAAAGTGTTCATTTATGCTTTGCTTCTGGGGGTTTTTGTGTTTTCCTATTTTGTCTAAATGTGTGAAAGTCAGTCAGAGTCTTTTGAAACACATTTACCTACTAGTAAAAATGCTTGTCTCTGAGGTAGGCGGAAGCATTTTGTCTCTCTGGGAGGTGCTAATTATTGGTGTATTTATTTGGGCATCTATATAAGGAGTTTGATTGTTTTCATAAAAGCTGGCCACCACAGCATCTCTTTTTTTCAAACACACTCTTACAGAGAGGATTTGGATGTCAGTGTAGCCCTACTGACAGGTTTAAAAGATTGTCCTGTAGTTCAAATAGAGCTAGTGTAGTTGGGAATATTCTATGTGAGTCCTGATAATGGCAAATTAATTATAGTATGGCATAAGATTTTCTTTTCGCTTGTTAACAATTTTAATTAGAAATGTTCATTGTATTAGACTATGGAAATTTATTTCCTGCTATTCTGTTTAATGTAAACCGGTATGATTTACATAGGATGTAAGAATATCGGTATATAAAAATTAAAAATAAATAAATAAATAAGATGGCGTCTGCTATAGATTGCATTCATTTTTACCTGCTGATCAAAGGAAAAGGCAGCTTATGAGATCACTATGCATGTGTGTATGTGTTTCCTCTTAACAACATTTGCGTTCGGTGTTCTAGCCACACCAAATTTTCAGGACATGAGGACTCTGCCAGGGGTGGGATCCCCCGCCCCTTCCCATGCTACTTATGTGTGTCCTGGAAAAGAGGCTCCTATAATTCTGGGTAGAACTTATTATTTCTAGGTCTATATGTACCCTGGTGTTTTTGCATATTTTAGAAAGAAAACTTAAAATTTCCATACCAAACATTTGCATGACTGTGATTTGGAAAAACAAAGTGTGGGTGTATATACACCTTAAAAAAAAAAAAAAAAAAGAGAGAAAAGTGTTTTTAGAAATCTGAACTGTGAGAAATTTCTGCTCCCAACTGCTTTGACTCCCTTCACAGCCACTAACTGAGAGAGAAACAGTAGCGTTTTCGCACAAGACAGTTAAAACAACAAATATTTCCCGGGTAATTAGTACTGAATGAACAGAGGTCAGAGGGCCCGAGGAAAAAACTCTCCAGCTGTCCAAGAGGTGACCACCAAAATCATTCCGTCTAGCACACTGAGGATGCAACAGCTTCTACCTGTAAAATGTTTATTGAAAACTACCTGAAAGGTATTAATGAGGCTCAAAAATCAAACCTTTTCTAATGGAAAGGAAACTGTAGAACTAGGAGCCATGATATAAAACTCGAAGGGGGGTTGCCTCAGGACCAACGTCAGGAAATAGTTCTTCACGAGAAGGGGCGGGGGATTCATGGAAGGCCTTCCCGGAAGAGGCAGCGAAGACAAGAACAGAAATGGAATTCAGAAGAGCATGGGATAATCCTAGAGGCTAAAAATGGGGAACACTTACTGTATGTTAACTTTAGGGGCAACATTTCTGCATGGAGGTAACCTGCACAGAGTGGTGGTAGTTACTACTCTTATCAGAAAACACGGAGCGGCAGTTATAATCCTAAGCAATTTGCGGGGCAGAATGGATGGACTGGTTGGGTCATTTACTATGTTACCATGTTACACTGATTTAAAAGCAGCATCTTAAACCCTCCCTCCCCCAAATGCATACATGCCTCTTGATTTATTTATTTTTTAAGTTTTGTAAATGGCAAACTGCATCTGCTATACACCATTGGCCCTGTGAAGAGAGACTTAAGGGCCTAGATATACATACCCTGGAAGAGAGGGTGGAGACGGGAGATATGCCTCGAAGGAATAAATAATCAAAAGAGGCACACATTTTATTTTTCGGTAGAAAGGAAGTTCTAAAACAAAGCATCATGATACGAGGCAGAAGAAGGGGTAGAATGAGTAGTAATGTGGGTGTTCCATGTAGCCATCAACCTTTAAGGGACGGCAAAAAGCATGGAATAAGCAGAGAGGATCCTTAGTTATAAAGAAGTAAAGCTAAGGACGGTGATCGAGTAAGGTCTGCAGTGTTACAGCAAGAATGAAAAATGCGCAGACCAGATCAGCCTCCTCCTGCTCTGTTTCTGTGTCAGCTTAGGAATGGAAACATTGCTGCATGCCTGGTTGATTTGTTCTTCAGTTCTTGGACAGCTTGAGCCTGGACTGCACTTTTTGGATTCTAACTATTTATTTCCCATCATATCTTAGAGGGCTTCCATACTAGGCTCTTGGTGAACAAAAAAAAAAAAAAGAAATCTTCCAAAAAAGCCCTGTCAAAATCACTATTGCTTGTAATGTGGACTCCTCAGCCAGACTGAGGCATTTTCACAATTTAGAATCAAGTAAATTCTCACAGTGCTCAGCCATAGGTGACAAACAGAGTATAATTTGTCTTATTGATTTAGGGAAAAGTGGAAGCAGAATTCCATTTGGTCACTGCAGAAGAGGCTGAGAAGAATCCAGTTGGCCGAGCCCGTAAAGAACCAGAACCTCTGGAGAAGCCGAAGTAAGTGACAATGCATCCATTAACACTGTATGCCATCAATACTGTAGTAAGTGTCTTCATATTTTATACATTGTATAAGCCATGAATCTGTAAGTCATTGGTAGGGGGGATGCAGCAGGAACACGCAGACAATCCATTAAAATCTCTACGACCATCACATGGAGGTCATGAATTTCTCATCAGGCTTTTACTGAGCCTTTTGATGTGCAGCAGGAGGATTTGCACTTTTTAATGAGGCAGTTCAGATCTGTTAAAACGCAATTATAATATTGCAGAATATGCTAATCCACAAACCCTTCTTTCAGCTTTTACCACCATAGATCTGTGAGCTGAATGATCCATTTTTTTTTCCAGCGCTGCCTAAGTCCATATATTGGCCAGCACTTTGCTGCAGCAGCTTGTTCGGCCTTGAAATATAACAAAATAAGCAAATAAATGTCAAAACTTTTCCATTAAATACACCTGAAAATCTGTACTGCAGTGAAATTGGGACCTTCTTCGTGGTTAACGTCTTCCTTATAAATGAGAAGAGAGTTGGCAGATGACAGTGTCGTACTTCTTGCTTGCTTATCGCCTACATCCGTGAACTAACATAGAGGGAACACAGGCATCTCCTCTTTTGATTTATTTTTCTTTCAGTGAACAGCCATGACTGATCTAATGTGACAAATGAACACAGTGTAGTGTAGAGAAACAGAAGCTATTATTCCAGCCGGAGCTTCACGCAATAGATACAATTAGGTTAGAACAGTTGAAGCTCTAGCTCTCTCTGCTCGGTTTAATGTGCTTCCCTGCAGTAGAATACAGGTTTCTCCCTATAGAAAACTTTCTGCAGAATTACAGGAATTGCAAAGCTATTTCGGGCTGGACCCCCCCCCCCCCCCCCCCCCCCCCACACACACACACACACACTTCCCTCCAGCAATGTCCAGTGGGGGCATGGACAATCCTTAGAACACCAGAACCTTTTAACTTGGCTCACAAATAACCTTCTTTTGTTTTTAAATTACTGTAAAACACGCAAACTGCCAGACATCAGAGCCCCTCCCATCTGCAAAACTCTCAGTTGTATGTTGTGCCCTGGGTTCAGAAATGTATTTTTATAGCAAAATTTAATAGCAAGCTGCCACCAACTACCAACATAATCATGTATGTTATGGAAAGTATCAAGAGCAAGCTGATGCTATATTTTTCATGGTGACATCAAGACCCTCACACACACACACACACACACACACACATACATGTACCCCAGACTGACTGGCATCTTACCAGTCAGCCTCCATCATTAACCTGGCACACCCTAGCGGTATTGCACATTTTGAACTGCACACAGGTTTGCAATTCAAAGTTCAATGCTTGTGTCAGTGCTTGGTTGCACCAAACTGACTCTGGAAGCTGAGGCCTTAGAAAGTAAGATGCTATTCTCAGTTGATCCGCAGGAGAGAGGTGACGTGGGGGTGGAGGGCATAAGGATTTTGCTGTTGCTGGCTTGGGGGTAGCACCTGATGTAATTGGGGAGGGATCAGGGGGTCTTCATGTTGTGTGGGTCCACAAGGGATAGGACAATTGCTAGGGTGAAGTTTGACTTTGCTGGGTCCTTTTGCTATCGGAGGGGTCCAGGGTAGGGGAAGATGGTTTATTTTAATGCTTAGCCTGCTGACCCTACTGTGATGTGTTGGCAAACCAGTAGTTATATTTCACTGGTGGTCAATTTATAGACAGAAAGGAAGTGGAACTGTGGAACAGGGGACAGAGAGGCAGAGTGGGGGGAATGGGGCCAAGGCCAGATGTGAACTCTCTTTTTATTATTATTATTATTATTATTATTATTAATAATAATAATATTTATTGGCTTCATTAATCACAATATTTTACAAATGTAAATCAAAGCGATGGACAAAAGAATAAAAAATTCTTAAAATAAGTATTAAAAAATCTCTCCTAAATACAAACACTCTCTCTCATACATAAATGTGAGCACACTCCTCATGCTTTTCCTGCTCCTTATTCCAGTAGTCCCTCATCCCCAGTCCACACCAGTGCTCAACATCCAGCCATTCTTTGCCCACCAGTGCTCAGTAAGGACAAAGGGGGTTGAACACTTTTGGGGGCTCCAGATGGAAGGTCACTGAGGTAAGGAGGAGGAGGTAGAGAGAATGGGGCCTCTATCCTGGTTCTCTATCCCAAGCCCCCCAACACCCCTGCCCCCATGATTTCTTTAGTTGTCCTCGGCACTTCCCAATGATCCTAGAGCCCCTAATTCTCAATCCCAATCCCTGATGGTTCTCGAGACCCACCCACACACACACACTCACCCTGATGCTCACTAATTCCCCTTTCCGGAAAAATATCCTCTACAGTAACTCTCCTCCTCATCCCCTTTGCCAGTAAGGGACAGGCCTCCTCTTTGAGCCAGAATCTGCCTTGGGGGTGGGGCGGAAGGCTGGCATGGACCACCTGCTCTCCTCAGTCTCCTCAGATAGGCTGAGGAAGGTCTGGAATGCAACGTTGCATCTTGCTCTTTGCCACCTCTGGGGAGAAGAGAGAAGCACCATGTTGTCTCCTCACTCACTCTTTCGTTCTCCCCACCACACACCCTCCTATGTAGACTTCCTACCTTTTAGAAATCGGTGGGGAAAAATACTGTTTTCCCAACCTATTGCTAATCTGAAGAACCAGATCAATACCAGTGCTATAAATAGTCCAGTTTAATCAGCGCCTTACTAGTGCTCCCAGCCTTTATTGTAAATAATTGTTTTCACTGGTGCTTGATCCATTTTGATCCAAAAGTAATGAACAAATTAATTTCCATGTGCGCCATGTGCCACTGAATGTTATACTAATCTTACTTTCCTGTGGCTATAACAGTGCTCATAGGGATGTTAACTTTCAAACAGGCACGTAGGCGCACGTTTGTGTGCCTACGTCAGCCCGCGCCCAAGGACATGGCCATTTTATAACATATGCGCAACATATGCGCACGTTATAAAATAGTTGCCGCGTGCACATGTGCGCCAAATTTTAGGTGGCATGAGCCTGTGCGTGCAAATCCCACTTCTACCACATAAATCGGGGGGGTTTAAAAGGGGCGTGCGCCAACACCATTGCCACTAGTTTTACCAGTTTGTCACCAGAACACCCAGAGAGAGGTTCTCTAATCCCCATTAGTTTAATAGCCTTCACTCCCCCCAATTAGCTCCAACCCATAAAACCCCACTGATTTGCCTAGATTTCTTTATTTTTTTAACACACACGTCGTTTCTAGCAGAAGTAAAGTTACACGACAGAGGACCTCTGTGCGTGCCTGGACATGTAAGTATTTGCACGCACCTCTCAGGTCCATGCCCAGAAATGCCCCGCCCCTTTTTGAAAGCTTTGGAGATGTGCGCGCTGTGGGAGATCCGTATCCAGGCGGCTTTTAAAATCCGCTCGGTGCACACGAACCCAACTTATTCACGTGTCCACCAATTAATGTGCTCATCAGGCTTTTGAAATCTACCCCGGTGCAGGTAAGAGCAGTCTGACACCCTGAAAGTTGCCAACATACCCAAACATGAGATTATTTGCTGATATAATTAAGTAAAATTGCTCGATTCCTCTAGTCTAGTGCATTTTGTTTTCAGGTGGGGATTTCATATTCTGGCATTTAACTGGGAACAAAGTTTGATTATTCTGGACCCTTTCTTCTGATTGTTTTGTTCTTCTGCTCCTTAGTCGTCCAGACACTTCCTTCTCCTGGTTCGTGAATCCTTTCAAGTGCCTCTATCATCTGATCTGGAAGAATTACAAGAAATACATCATCATTGGGCTGATTTTAATTATCCTCATTGTTTTCCTTGTGCTGTTCATATACACCATGCCTGGGGCAATAAGTCACAAGATCTTAGCCCTATAGAAAGTTTCTGTTTTGATTTCATCAGCTCCTGGAATCCAGAAAAGAATATTTCTAACAGCTTTCAAAATCGCCGATCCTGCAATCCCTTTTTAGGGAAAGCCCTTTCCTCTCATCTGAAGACCTCTGACACTAGAAAGAGCTCTTGCTGTTTCTCAACCCTTCACTCCAAAGGCTTCAATGTTCTGTGTCAGGCACCGTTCCCCTGAAACTACGTGATTGCACTGGGCATATAAATTTAAAAAAAAAAGCATTTTTAAGAAGAGAACATGAGAAAGGTTAAACTTGAGCGTTATGTCTTCCACTGCCTTCTTTGGTGGTAGTTTAATTTTACTAATTATTACACTTTCAGTTACCCTTTGGATACTCACTGTGTAATTGTTTCAACTTGACTTATTGGGGAGTGAGAGATTAATTTTACTGGTGAAATGCTAAGAGAAATCTGCAAGCTTTACCGACTCCGTATACCTCATGCTTTATATTTGGAATCATTAGAATAACAGAAATTGCCTTCGTCCCTTCCCCACTGAAAATAATACACTTACGTTCTTAAATGAGTATTTACAGTTAATCACTGGGGCATGTACTAGAAGATTTAAAGGCTTTGTCATAGGCCATAGACCTGGGGGGATTGGGTGCATTACTGACACCAAATGCCCTTCCCTGTCAGAATTATTGCTCTTATAAGATAAAAGATAACTGTCAAAGCTATTTTTAATTTTAAATGTATATTTAAAAAAGAAGCAGTGAATATGTATGCTCCAACTAGTTACACCAGTAAAACAGAGTTATTCTAGGGAGTTCTCATCCTGTGTTTCAGACAGCCAATCAGATACCACAAAACCCTTCTGTAGATTTTATTTCATGTAGATTATAATCCATTATCACCCCCTTCTCATAACAGAACCTTCCTCAGCTCTAGTACAATTATCCTATGAGGACCACTTGCCTTCATTTTAATTACACATATTAACAAAATCTGACTTTTTATCATTTGCGATAAGTGAAGATGGAGTATATACCTTCAAATTGTATAAACAAACAGAAGTAAGATGAAAAATGCATATTATAGTAAAACCTGCACTTTAGACTGCCAATTTCTGGGTAGTATCTAATTATTTACTAGCACTTATATTCTGTGTGTGTGTGTATATACATAGATATGTAGATAAATGGCAAGATTATCTTGAATTAATTAAGCTAGATATTACTATTGGTAGTCAATGCTAATCTTAAGTGATAATATGCCACTGACATTACTACAGTAATTTTAAGTAATGATTCTAAACAGCCTGAAGCACTGTAATGAAACTGAAGATTGAGTATTCCTTAAAAAAATATATATCACAATAGATCAATACAGAATTATAATGAGTTCTACATATAGACATTACTGACATCCTTGGAACACTTAGCTACTCAGACATTAGCCTAGGGCATTTGCGAAAGTGAAAAGGTTACTGGTGACTGGACCTGTTAAATTAAGTAGGTTATTTCTCTTCCAGCAAGAGAACAAACTCCCCACAATATTTACAGTTATAAATCTAATCCGAAACAAGAAGCCGGAGCAGAGGAACAAGTGCCATCAGTGGGCACCATTTTCCAAGATGGTGCCAACAGGGTAGGAGCAAGTGGGGATCATTTGTGCCCCTTGAAGAAACCCAACACATTTGGGATAAGGTTGGGGGGGGGGCTTTTATTTTATTTATTTACAAAGAGTTATAACCCACCTCCTCCAATATAATAGTTCGGCTCGAGTAACAATTGAACATTCACAAATAAAATAAATCATATACACAACAGGGATGGGTGAAAGGGAGGGGGCTCATTCAGGGGGTTTGGCGGATTTTTTTTTATAATAAAAAGGTCAGAGGGAGGGAGTTCAGCCCTTATCCCACGAACACCAGGTATTCGATGCATGGGGGCGTGGAAGGGCATCTACACTGTTTAAACGATGGTGGCTGCAGCTTTGGGGACGACCTTCGCGTGTTGCCCTAGCCAGGAACATGCAAAGTTCCTGGGTGTGGCAACGCATGGAAAACTTCTCCCAGAGGTTTGTTATGGAGTATATTTGTAGCCATAGCAAACTGGCACTAACCTGCAGAAACTATTGGTCTCCAAAAGTGGTTAAAGAGTTCTGAGGGTTTTTAGACATAAAAAAAGGGGTGAATTAAACATGTGAACAGTATCACAGCTTCAACCCTGGCCACCTTCCATTTGTGCATTTTTCATCTATATTAATTCTTTAGCTGCATGGAGAGAGAGGTAACACTCTTTATAAGGCTCTCAAATTAGTCAACAATTTATACCACTGTAGGAGGGTCAACTAGTAACTCGAGGTGACGTTTTGGTGTTGGGTCTAGGGTTTGGCGGGCAGTTTTATATGCACAGTCAGATGTACAAATGGCACAGTACACATCCGTGAAGATTTGATGTGATTTGGCGTGAGAAAAGTTACACAAAGGTGAGATTTGTTCATCATACTCTCAACCTAGTTTGATGCACTCTGCTACCTGGCTCCTGGGAGGAGCTGAGTTAGCTGGCTAAGTTAACTGACCAACTTCGATATTCAGAGTTAACTGGATGACTTAGCCGGCTAAGTCTGGTCAGGCCAAAGGGCTGCCCTAAAGTTAGCCAGTTAACCTCCAAAGTTAGCCGGATAAGTTTATCTGGCTAACTTTGTTATCCAGACTGTGTCTGAATATGGACTTCCCTACAGAATATAGTAAAGTGCATTTCCTTACCTCGTGCCTGGATCAGAAATGGCTGGGCAACATGCAGGCTGAAACTCTTAAGGGCTTGCCTTTATTAATTTAAATATCAGCAGGTGAACAGTTTGTTGGCGGGTGTGCAGAGAAGGGCAGGGTGGTGCTGGGAGATAGCACATTTTTAAAAGTAGCTGGGATGCAGTCCTATGGAAGAGAGCTAAAATCACAAAACAAATATAGCAAGAATCATACATTGTCACTGATCCTAGCATGATCCTCACCCTCTTACTATATAAATTTCAAAATTTGAAATTTGACTGTCCAATTTAATTAGAAATATTCCTGATGCTTTTATGATCTCAGCCACAAAGTGGATCCATTTTCTTGAATCTGTAGAGAGAGTATCCTTGGTACATATGCACATTCGGCTAAATTGTTATTACACAGAAAAGTGTGCGTGCATATATTGGACACATGATAATGAGCACAAAAAAGGGACTGAATTAGCACAAATTTGAAACGTGAGCAGTAGTGCCAATCGTCAAGGCTTCAATCTTGAGGTATTATAATAACTTTAATTTCCTTTCTAGGTAAATCTCTTGTCATTTATTTCATGTACTGCTTTTCTCCATCCCCACTTAATATTGATATAGGTTATTGTTAAACACTGGATAGCAGGTTCTCTTATGGCACTGGTGCAGTATAATCCCCTGGGGGCTATACTCAAACAACCGTTCTAATTTATTCATCTGGCAGCATACATTGTAAATTGTAATTCAACTAAATTTTAATTATACGTACTTACATCTTTATTATATTAACAAGTAAACACATTTCTGAGAAGAAAACAAAGAAGAGAATGACATGTCTGTGTGAAACTTTGTATTTATATTGTGATTTGCTGAAGCAATTTTGCTAACTTGGAAAATACAAAATAAAGTTATTTCAGTAAAAACATTTTCAGTGTATATTGGTTATTCTCCCCCTACAGTTGTTCCCTGTTTTAAACCTATCTCTTCACAAGGCCTGACTGGATGACACAGTCGAAGAATGGAATGAAACACTCATAGTCAAAGTCCATAGTAATGACGGCAGATAAAGACCAAATGGTCCATCCAGTCTGCCCAAATCCTCCAAGACATTGCCACTCTTCTGCCAGTAGGGGGTCATCATAATAGCAGCAGTCACCCAGGGTTTGAACACATCATCTTCGAAATATTCCTGAATCCTGCCAGCCTCATTATCAGGGATCTTATACCTTAGTCTCCCTTTCGCAGCCCTACCTTACAATTATTAAATGATGAGAGTTGCCCAATACTTAATCTAAGGCCTGTTACCAAAGAAAGACTTGAACAGAATTTAAACCAAAGTTTATTTCAGTTATCAATTTTATGTGCTAAATTAATGATTTCAGTGCCACATATTGTCCTCATAATGTTGGCTTGGTTTGGTGTGGTAAACTGCTATTATGATAGGACAGGGATTTTTACTATTATCTGTAGTCTAAATGATAGTCACGACCATTGTTAAAAGATCATTAAATACTTCTGTTGAAAACATCCCCCTTTTAAGGGGGTTACACTTCCAAGCCATCCTCTGTAGCAGAGTTAGGTACACAGATTCTTTGATGGGGACAGGCGTAACCTGTAGGTCCTTAAAGATGGTCATGCTCTGAAATGAAATAGTCAACACTCCCATGTGTTGTGTTCCAAGCAGAAAATAGCTTTTACTGAAAGGAATCAAAATTTCAGCATACAAAAATAATCACAGTTGAGAGTACAAAAATAGAAACAACTCTTTACCTAAGAATAAGTTCAAGCAACCCCAGAAACACAGACAAGTCCTCAAGCTGCTTCAGCAGGGGCACAGCTAACACTGAGTGAACCTGGCAAAGAGTCTGGGGCCATCTACAAGGAGGGCTGCCCGCCACTGTTCAGTATGGCAGGTGCTGGACAAGTACCGTATCTATTCCTCTTCACCTGGCCACTGCTGAACCCACGTTAACCTTTCCACCCTGAATAAATGTGGCTGCCACCAAACTCACTTAATCTGCCTGACCTCTAATAAACATGGCCAACATAGCCTGACACCTTCATGATGACCATGAAACCAAAACTACAATGGCACATCCTTCTCTTACACAATAAAGTAGCCAATTCACCATCATCCAAGGGGCAGTATCCCAGATATTCCCATCATCTGCAGCACCAGGATGGGAGCTACAGAGAGAGGAGCTTGGTGGATCCAAAATGGCTGACCTGTCCTGAGGAAAAAGAATGAGAGAGGCCTTAAAAATAAACCACCCACCTGCTCCATCCCATGGTACAACCTTAGCATTTTACCTCCCCATTGCCCTGGTGGGAGCAGACAAAGCCACCACCAGAGCATATGAGGTGGTGGGGGCAGGAAAATATAGATAAACCTGGAAAGATACTTCCAGGAAATGGTCAGAATCATGATGGAGAGAGGAATACTGAATTACAGCCTCAGGATGGGAAGATGAGGAGGGTTACCCATCCCAGGCTCCACTTATTATGCCCCCTCTCCCTTTTCACCATGAATTGATTACTCCAGGATAAGAAGGAGGCAGAGTTTGAAGATTAAAAAAGGGCGATGCGTCAGTTTGAGAAAGAAAAAACCATAGGTAGGGAAATTAAATACATTTAAAATGCTTTAATTCAGGGAACTAAATTAGAATTCTGAGCCTCCATTCCTCTTTTTGGGCCCATAGGAGAGAAGGAGTGGGAAAGAAGAAAATCCATGTTTATTTCAGAGAAATTCATTTGTTTTTGGGACGTGGGAGAGGAGAGTTTTTTTGAGGGTTAAAAGAAATATAATTGCATTTTAAAATGTTCCAGCTGTCTTGTTTTCAGTTCCATATTAAAAAGAAAAATAAACATAAAGCATCCTTCAGTACAAAAATGTAAGGGAAATACCTTTGTTATTTTATAAACAAGAAAAACAGCATGAACAATTATGTTTTTCAATATTTTTTTCACTGTTTTTGGATCTCTGCTCCCATTAGGTTGATTTGCCATCGGCAAATCAACCTAATGAGAGCAGTTTGCTGATTTTTGTTTGGTTTATATTAAACTGTCCTACCCTATGCAGGAAGCTAACTGGAGCTAAGAACCTAATCTTTCCTAGCTGTAGCTTATGTAATTTTTATGTGGTCCTGTAAATTCACACAACATTTTGTATTTATTTATTATTTATGCAGTTTTGTATTTCATATCTTTCATTAAAAGCTAATAGAGTTTGTGTGTGTCTGAGATAGAAAGCAAGCCATGGGGAGTTAATTCTAGTGTCTGTCTTTCCCTCCCTCCCACCCTTAGCTCATCCTTTGATTTATAGGCAAGAGGCACTTTCTCATTAAAACTCAATCAGATTCTTATCTAAATCACACTATTTACCAGCCCTTATTGAGAGTTCAATCATTCCCTTGTAGGTCATTACCAAATTAAAAGTGAATGCATCAATAAATTCAAAGGACTCTTATTGTACACATTCCTACTCCCATAGCAACCTAAACTTAACTAGGAACTCAACAAAATTAAGATGAAGGCAATAGTCCAGCAGCAAGGGGGGAGAGGTCTTCCAGTCTTTTGCATCGAGTGTCAGATGTATGATTTTTCAACTACTGATGAGATATTGATGTGTGCACCTGACTTTCAGAGAATGAGTCTGAGCTCTGGAGGCTAGAGTGGAAGACCTGGAGGAGCTGAGGCAGACAGAGAGGTTTATAGATGAGACCTTCAGGGATGCAATAGCCAAGTCCCAAATTCAATCTGGCAGTCCTGGTGCTGCATTGGATTAGGAAGGTTTCTTAGTCAGAGAGCATCACCTTTGTGTAGCGGGAAGTGATCCTGTAACAAGGACCTGCTCCCAAATTGATGAATTGCCCCCTCTCACTGAGGAAGCCTTCCAGGGCTACTGCCTAGGAGGGAAGGGTTAGGTCAGTCGCCATAGCTGGTGATTTGATTATTAGAAATGTAGATAGCTGGGTGGCTGGTGGATGTGAGGACAGTGAGGTAACATGCCTACCTGGTGCGATGGAGGCAGACCTCATGCGTCACCTAGATAGGTTTTTAGACAGTGCTGGTGAGGAACTGGCTGTCATGGTATATGTGGGCACCAACAACATAGGAAAATGTGGGAGGGAGTTTCTGGAAGACAAATTTAGGCTTTTAAGTAGAAAGCTGAAATCCAGAACCTCCAAGGTAGCATTCTCTGAAATGCTCCCTGTTCCATGTGCAGGTCCCCAGAGGAAGGCAGAGCTCAAGAGTCTCAATGCATGGATGAGACAATGGTGCAGGGAAGAGAGATTCAATTTTGGCAAGGGGGAGACTTTTCTGAAAGGACTTTAACCAGGGTGGAATCAGGCTGTTGGCACTAACTTTTAAAAAGCAGATAGAGAAGCACACAGGGGGGGTATTTTGTTTAAAAGCAAGCGACAACACAATCAGACCTTCCCCAGTTTCCTCCCAGTCTGCTCCAATTAAGGAGAAGACTAGAAGGGAACTTCCCTAACCCCCTGCCTATCCTTTCTCCCTTTCCCCCTCTCTTTCCAGACCCCTAAACCCCACTACCTACCTGATTTTTTTTGTTTCAGAACTTACCTGTTCAATAGAGTGGCAGTCAGTTCCACGCGCCAGTTATCCTCAGTCCCGCCCCATACCCCGTATAGGCCTGCCCCCGGCCCGCCCCTCTTCAAAAACCTGGCTCTTCTGCAAAGACCAAGGAATACGCTCGGCTCGGCAATCGCATGTCTCCCGATATTTGTGCGTGCAGGGGATTTAAAATTCCCCCGAATGTTGGCATCTCAGAAACCTGGTGGAAGAAGGATAACCAATGGGACAGTGCTATACCAGGTTACAAATTATATCATAATGATAGGGAGAAACAACTTGGTGGGGGGGGGGGGGGGTAGCGCTTTTTACCCAGGAGGGTATAGACTCCAACAGGATAAAGATCATACAAGAGACTAAATACACCGAAGAATATGGGTAGAAATCCCATGTGTGTTGGGTAAGAGTATAGTGAAAGGTGTATACTACCATCTACCTTGCCAAAATGATGAGACGGATGATAAAATGCTAAGAGAAATCAGGGAAGCTAACCAATTTGGCAGTGCAGTAATAATGGGAGATTTCAATTACCACAAATTTATAATCAAAGAGAGTCAATACAGTAACCCGTCTGGTAAATTGTAAGCAATGAGGGAAACCAAAATTGTTTTAAATATAGCCTAAGTGATGGTGTCAGCAAGCCTGACGTTGTGATTTTTCAAAAAGAACCCAACTGGTCTTTTAATCATTCACCATCACTAACAAAAATCTTATTGGTAAATCAAAAATATATTTGTATCTAAATTGTTGTCATTTTCATTAAAAGTCTAAATAGACATTAAATTCCAATATGAATTCATGAAGAAGATTTGGCAGCAATCTCTTTATCTTGAAAAATAAACATAGCCCAATAAAAGGAAGAACAAGTACTTATCTTAACACCACAAGCTACCATTTCAAAATGGACTCGACATCTCTACTGTCTTCTTCATATGAAAGAGGAAACAAAGCTGACGCGAAAGTCTCATTAAATACCCAGACAGACGTGATGTCAGACAGTGATGTCCTTGAAAATGCAAATCAAATAAACAGTTCATCAGTGAATAGGAAATCACAAAAATCAAAACCAAAACAGAATTGAGTAGGTGTTTTCAAGAAAAAACATTTATGAACAATGATCTGTTCCTGGATCTATTAAACTGATATTATAAGGGGTCTTTTATCCCAAAAACATATGTAGATCGAGATCTGTGTTGAGACCCATAGGACTAACAGTGCCAAGCCTGTATATCCAACGTTGTTCAGATTGAAAAAGTTGTAGTTCTCGATCACCGCCGTGCCAGTGTTCAGGTACGTGCTCAATCGCTCAGAAAGAAAGGTCAACGAACTGATGTTTGAATGTAATATAATATGAGACCAGGGGTTCATCAACCCGAGAATACTGGATATTAGACCGATGCTCAATCATCCGAGTCTTTAAAAGAAGTTTCGTTTTTCCGATATATAACAGATCACAAGGACAACGGATCAAATAAATGACCATTGTAGACAGGCAAGAGGTTATATATTTCAAAAAAATTGTATAACCAATTTTGAGAATAATTTTATTTGTGACAGACATCCAGGATGAACATACAGAGCAGTTGTTACAAGATTGATGAGATCCATTGAGAACGGTATTTACTCCTGAAGAGCTGGAAAAGTCAGAATGAACCAACATATTTCTAAAATTGGAAGTTCTGGAAAATGTAATCTGGGGAAGAGATTGAAAGACCTCTTACATCTGTAGGACATGCCAATTGTTTAAAATAGATTGCTGGACTGCATAGGCTTCAGATGAGAATGGTAAAATACATGTGTAAAGAGAAGAGGACTCATCAGTGGAGCGAGGGAGAAATAACCACTTGCGATGAACAAATTTGGCTTGTAGATAAGCTTTGGGCATGCATGATCGTGGATATCCACATTGTAAAAAACGCTCAAAAAGACTTTTAGCTTGCATTTCAAAGTTGGCAACAGTGGTGCAAGGCATCTAAGGTGGATAAACTGGCTTACTTTAAGGTTGGCTTTGAAAGTCCGGGGTGAGCACTTCGGAAGTGCAAATATATGTTACAACATACTGGTTTACAAAAGATGGAAGTAATAAAACCGTCATCAGTCATGGTTACCTGAATATCCATAAACAATATGGAAGAACATTGAATTTCTGCTGTGAATTTTAAATACAGATTGCAGGTATTCAACCAATCAAGGAACAATTTAAAGCTTTCCTGTGTGCCTCTCCAAAGGATGAAGATATCATCAGTATAACGTTTCCATACAACTACTTGATTTTGGAAAGGATTACAAGTCAGCAACATTCTTCAAAAATATCCATATATAAATTGGCCAGATTGGGGGCCATGGTGGCCCCCATCGCTGTTCCCCAAATTTGTTGGTAAAACTTGTGGTTAAATGTAAAAAAGTTTTCTTTTAGAGCAATCTCAAGAAGATGTACTAAAAAATCACTCGGGACACGGTGAGGATGAGGTCGACGTTCGAAATACATCTGCAATTTCAAGTATTTCATCTTGGGAGATGGAGGTATAAAATGCTTCAACATCTAGGGTCACCAGTTTTAAGTCAGAGGTGTCGATTGTCAGTTATTCCAAAAACAGGACGATATCTGAAGAGTGCCTGATAAAGGTGGTCATTTGAGGAATGAAAGGTGCCAGAAAACGATCTATGAATCGTGACAAAGGCTCCAATAAGGATCCACAACTGGAGACTATTGGATGGCCGGGAGGGTGTTCTAAATTCTTATGTATTTTCAGTAGAGTGTAGAAAACAGGAACTCATAGATGAGACTTGTTTTATAATTAGTAAGGTTTGGGTGGACCCTTGGACACTGTGGAAGCTGACCACGCCCATGGGGGGAAGTCCCGTGAGGGGCCACAGGTCAGTCTCAGCTTAGGACACACAGAGATTGATCTTTTATTAGACAATGTGATGAAGCCACCGGAAGTAGCAATAGTGAGCAGCAGAAGTAGCCCGGCTAGGCTAGTGTCCCTCAGGCGCTGGAACAGTGACTCCTCCAGAAGCAGTGCTGCTGTAGTGGAAAGAACTGAGAATAATGGGGCGGATTTTCATACTCCGCGAATAGGCCTACTTTTGTTTGCGCTCCAGGAGCAAACAAAAGTACGCTGGATTTTAGTAGATACGCGCGGAGCCACACGTATCTGCTAAAAACCTGGATCGGCGCGCGCAAGGCTATCGATTTTGTATAGCCGGCGCGCGCCAAGCCGCGCAGCCTACCTCCGTTCCCTCCGAGGCCGCTCTGAAATCGGAGCGGCCTCGGAGGGAACTTCCTTTTGCCCTCCCCTCACCTTCCCCTCCCTTCCCCTACCTAACCCACCCACCCGGCCCTGTCTAAGCCCCCCCTTACCTTTGTCGGGGGATTTACGCCTCCCGGAGGGAGGCGTAAATCCCCGCGCGTCAGCGGGCCTCCTGCGCGCCGGGACGCGACCTGGGGGCGGGTCCGGAGGGCGCGGCCATGCCCCCGGGCCGCCCCATGCCATAGCCACGCCCCCGGGCCCGCCCCGGAACGCTCCCGACACGCCCCGAAAACGCCGCGCGGTTCGGGCCCGCCCCCCGACACGCCGCCTCCGAAAACCCCGGGACTTACGCGAGTCCCGGGGCTCTGCGCGCGCTGGTAGGCCTATGTAAAATAGGCTTACCGGCGCGCAGGGCCCTGCTCACCTAAATCTGCCCGGTTTTGGGCGGATTTAGGCAAGCAGGGCTCTGAAAATCCGCCCCAATGAGTACAGTTGAATATGCACAAAGCCCCAGTATGGAGAACCCCAGGATAGGGAGAGCAGGCCCTCGAGGAGCGAGTACCTGATCCCTGAGAGCTTAGAGGCTTGAAGGTAAAGTACTCACACAGCGGTTCCACGTAGGAGATGGCACTAGCCTATCTACGAGCCAAATTTGCTCATCGCGACTCGTTATTTCTCCCTCGCTCCACCGATGAGTCCTCTTCTCCTTAGACATGTATTTTACCATTCTCATCGGAAGCCTATGTAGTCCGGCAATCTATTTTAAATAATTGGCCTGTCCTACACAGGCAGAGCCGGTGGAAGCACTAGGTGAACTAGGCTTAGGCCTAGGGCGCCGAGTATTAGAGGGCGCCTCGAGCAGTGGTATCCCAAGGGGAGCCAATGCCCCCACGTGCAGAGAGGCTCATGCGGCCACCGGTGGACCTCATCCCACTGGCGGCTGAGCAGCGACACATAGCAGGCAGATCGGTCCCGAAGAAAAAAGTCACGTTTAAACATGCAGGTGCTCCTCCTCGTTCCTGCCTGCATGACCCTGGAAGAAAACGTTGCCGGAGCCGCACAGGCAGGAAGGAGGAGCATCAGCCGCATGCTGTGCTGTGTGCCAGATACACACAGCAAGAAGATCGGCAGGGCCGTGGTGGAGCACGGCCCGAAGAAAAGGTGGCGTCTAAATGTGCAGGTGCTCCTCCTCCTTCCTGCCTGCACGGCTCCGGAAGAAAACGTTGCCAGAGCCACGCGGGCAGGCAGGAGGAGGAGCATCAGCGCGTGCAGAAGAGGAGCAGCACTTACGGGCCGCCGTGAATCCCAAGTTGCAGCGGCCCGAGAAGAGGAAGAGGCCCGGTAGCAGGGCTGCCGCGGATCCCACATTGTGGCGGGTGTCCCGAGAAGATCAGGGCCGCTGCAGAGCCCATCCTGCGGCAACCCGTGAAGAGGAGGCCCAGAGGCGAGAGAGAGGCTGAGGGTCTGTAGAGTGTGTATGTGTGCGTGTATGAGTTGCGTGCTATGACTGTCGCTGCCCGATGTCTCCACTCCGTCCTCCTTACCTCTCTGGCGACTCCTCCTGCGGTTGACGGATGTTTGGCTGCCTCGGCGTCTGCCTGCCGTCCTCTCCGGCGTCCCCGGTCCAGCTTGGGCGCTGCCTCTTGCCATGCTGTCCAGTTGCCTTAGGGCGCGCGCGCCACGCAGCCCTGCTTCAAATACCTTCTTTGGCGCGAACCTCAGGGGTGTCCCCCTGTGATGACATCACGCATCCCGGATACAAATAGCCTATGCGATTGCTAGCCATCGTGTTAGCAAAGGTTTCCTTAAAGGATGGGATTCGCTCTCCATACCTAGTTACTCTGCCTCCACTATTGGACTACTCTATTTGGGGTACCCACTTCTCGGGGGCCTCTCTCTCTTCTGTTTCAGGTCGCTGTCTGGAACCAGTACTCGCTCCTTGAGGGCCCATGTTCCTGGACTCGCTACCTGGACTTCTCTTCTGCCTGGAAGACACCGCTACCTATACCATCAGTGAGTTACCAACTACTTCTCTCAGAGCTGTTCCTTGGAACCAGGTACTCGCTCCTCGAGGGCCTGCCTTTACTTCAGTTCCTGTGCTCCATACCGAGAGAAACCGCTGTGTGAGTACTCAACCAACGAGGCTCTATTCCTGAACCCTGCATATATTGCTTGTACTCACGATCTCAGTTTCTCTCCACTACAGCACAGCCATTGTGGGATCGCTGTTCCAGAGCCTGAGGGACTACAAGCCCAGTCGGGCTACATTCCTGCTCACTACCGCCACCTCTGGTGGCTCCTCAATACTGTTTAATAAAAGATCTAACTGTGTGTGTGTCCTAAAGCTGAGCCTGACCTGTGGCCCCTCATGGACTTCCCCCCGTGGGCATGGTCAGCAGCCACAGAGTCCAGGGGTCCATCCAAATTCTTACAAACAATAACAATGCGTTGAGAGATTGTATGTGAGAGTTGTGTGTGGGAGTGAGGACCTGAATGTTTGCAGAGATAGCATGTGAGTGTTGTGACCATCGCTGCCTGACGCCTTCACTCCGCCCTCTTTACCTCTGTGGCGACTCCCTCCGGGGTTGAAGGATGGCTGGCTGCAGCGGCGTCTCCCTGCTGACTCCCTCTGGCATCCCTGGACCAGCTCAATGCTGCAAATCCACCATGTTGCCTGAAGCCTAGGGCATGCGCGAGCTCCGATTGAAGTACCAGCAAGGGCGCGAACCTCAGGGGCGTCCCTCTGAGATGATGTCATCCGCTTCCAATATTTAAAGGTCTCTGTTATCGCTGACTAGCTGAGTTAGCAAGGAAAGGATTCGTTCTAGCTACTCTGCCTCCTCGGACACACCAGAGGTACCCGCTCCTCGGGGGCCTCGCTCTCTCTTTGCCTTTCAGGTTTACAGACAGGAACCAGTACTCCCTCCTCGAGGGCCCTCGTTCCTGACTCTCTGCTGATTCTCTTCTGCCTGGTTCCAGGAAAAGCTCTGAGAGAGTTGCCTACATCATTGTGAGTGGCCATTGCTCTCTCAGAGCTTTCCCTGGAACCATGTACTCGCTCCTCGAGGGCCTACCCTTTCCAGCTGCTGAGCCTCTCCGAGATTATGAGTGTTGTCATCTAAGTTCTGTTCATGAACTCTGCATACCCTGCCTACTCACTGTCTACAGTTTCTCAAAAGCTCAGCCATCCTGGGATCGCTGTTCCAGTATCTGAGGGACTTCTGCCCTGCCGGGCACTTCAGCTCACTACTGCCACCTCTGGTAGTTTCAAAACCCTGTTTAATAAAAGAACTAGTGTGTGTCTGTCTCCATACTCTAAGCCTAGCTGGTGGTCCCTCTTGGGATCTTTCCCCGGGGGCGTGGTCATCTGCCACCGGCCCAAGGATCCACCCACAACTAACACTGTATTATTACAGATTGCTAACTCCTCACGGAGAACACTACAGTGAGGAGCCTCTGTGTGTGTGAGAGAGACAGCATGTGACAGTGAGAGTATGTGCTTGATCAAGACAGCATGAGGGAGTGAGAGAGAGCCTGTGTATGTGAGACTCAGACAGCATGTGCCAGTGAGAGAATGTATGTATGAATGATTGTATGAAACAGAGTACGTGGCAGTGAGAGCCTGTGCTTGAGCAAGACAGCATGTGGGAGTGAGAGAGAGCCTGTGTGTGTGTGAGACTCAGACAGCATGTGCCAGTGAGAGACTGTGTGTATGAATGATTATATGAGAGACAGCATGTGATAGTGAGAGCCTGTGTGTGTGAGTGTGTGTGTGAGAGAGAGAGAAAGCATGTAAGAATAAGAACCTGACTGTGTGTTTGAGGGAAGAAGGTGGAGAGAAAAGAAATAGAAAAAAAGACAATATAAAAGGAATTGGCAAAAAAATAAGAAAGGAAAGGTGGGGGGAAAAAAAAGCCTGTGACCAACCTATTAGAAAACTAAGATCAGACAGCAAAGGTAAAAAAAAATTACTTTTTAGTGATTGGTACATGTAATCTTTGGGAATGTGCAAGAGTAACACTATCTCCATGCGGATCTCACAATGTACGAGATCAACATGGAGGAAGTGGAAGCCCACGGGGCCTGCACAGAGGAGGCAGCAGAATGGGCTTCAGTGCCAGTAGCAGCAATTGGCGCCTCCCCAATAGCCATGCGGCAGCAGTGACAGTGGCAGCAGAGGAATGAGAGAGGTTCCGAGGTTGCGGGCAAAAGAAAGAGAGGGGGTTCTGCCTTTAGTGTGTGCATGTGTATGAATGGGACTCTGCCTGGGGGTGTATGTGTGTGAGAATGAATGTGTGCATGCCTGGGGGATGGGGAGGGAGTGGTGTGAAAATGAATGGGAGCCTGCCTGGGGGTCAGTGTGTGTGTGTGTGTGTATGTGAGGGAGCCAGTGAGTGTGAGAGCATGAGTGTGCATGAGAAAATCCAGGGGAGTAAGGGCTTGTGTGTGGGGGGAGGGGGAAGTGGAGGGGGAGAGAGTGTCTTAGAGCTTGTCAGTGTCTGTGAAAGCGAGAGGTTATGGTGGGTATAAGAGCATGAATGTGTTTGTATGTGACAGTGTATGTGTGAGAGAGAATGGACATGTGAGTATGTATGAGAGAAAGAGGATAACCTCCTAATCCTCGACAATATCAAGGTGACTGGAAATCAAGAGCTCCCACAGAAGGGGACAGCAGGGGCTTTTAAAAATTCTTATTAGTTTTAATTATTGGATGTTATTTGATATATGTGCTGTTTTGAAATATTTTATTGGTGTTTGGGAAATCGTAAAAAATGTATATGATTTTAATTAATAGAAATTCTATTTATCAGTAGTTTAAAAATATTCTTTTATTATGGTTTTACTATTATAACTTATGCTTTATGTTTCTTGATTTTATTTGTTTTATGAGGAATGGTAGTTCTGTTTTTCCATTGTTAATACAGAGTCTGGCTTCTTGGCGTTTCCGTATCAGTTTTTGTCTAATTTGTGCTCCTTTATTTTGTATTCTGTATTTGGTGAGGGTCTGTCTCTGCTCTGTGTGTGTGACCGTGATGAGAGATTCTGCTAGCATGTAGTGTCTGTATAGGGATCTATAGCAATCGGGTTTGTTTTGTTTCCTCAGTAGGTGGTGTATTGGTATTCTAGGACCCAGTGTAATATTTACCGTTTCTTTTTCACAGGTAGGGTTCACCTTTATCCACATGTTTATTAACCCCTTCAAAAAAAGATTTGTGAGGCAAGACTTCCCTTGGATAAAGCCATGCTGACTTTGTTCCATTAAACCATGTCTTTCTATATGTTCTGTGATTTTGATATTTAGAACCCTTTCCACTATTTTTCCTGGCACTGAAGTCAGAATTCACTGGTCTATAGTTTCCTGGATCGACCCTGGAGCCCTTTTTAAATATTGGGGTTATATTAGCCACCCTCCAGTCTTCAGGTACAATGGATGATTTTAATGATAGGTTACAAATTTTACCTAATAGATTTGAAATTTCATTTTTGAGTTCCTTCAGAACCCTGGGGTGTATACCATCCAGTCCAGGTGATTTACTACTCTTCAGTTTGTCAATCAGGCCTACTTCATCTTCTAGATTCACCGTGATTTCGTTCATCTGACTCATCACCCTTGGAAACCATCTCTGGAACTGGTAGCTCCCCAGCATCATCATTAGTAAACACAGAAGCAAAGAATTCATTTAGTCTTTCTGCAATGGCCTTAACTTCCCTAAGAGCCCCATTAACCCCTCAGTCATCCAACCAACTCCCTTATAGGTTTCTTGCTTCGGATGTATTTTTAAAACTTTTTATTATGACTTTTTGCCTCTATGGCCAATGTCATTTCAAGTTCTCTCTTAGCCTGCCTTATCAGTATTTTATACTTAACTTGACAATGCTTATGCTTTTTCCTATTTTCTTCAGATGGATCCTTCCAATTTTTGAAGGATTTTTTTTGGCTAAAATAGCCTCTTTCAGCTCACCTTTTAACCATGCTGGTAATCGTTTTGCCTTCCTTCCACCTTTGTTAATGCATGGAAAACATCTGGATTGCGCATCTAAGATTGTATTGTTATAACTTTCAAAAAGGAGATAGAGCAGCTTTTAAACTAGAACAAGGGGGAAAGTCGACAGTCACTCAGCAGTGCATGGTTTGGAGAAATGTATCCTTGAAGGATACAAATGAAACAGGAGAGTTAGGGCATCCCAACAGAGAGGATACAAACAGCAAGAAGATCGGCAGAGCCGTGGTGGAGCACGGCCCGAAGACAAAGGTCGCGTCTAAACGTGCAGGTGCTCCTCCTTCCTGCCTGCACGGCCCCGGAAGAAAACGTTGCCGGAGCCGCACGGGCAGGAAGAAGGAGGAGCATCAGCATGTGCAGAAGAGGAGCAGCATGTTGAGAAGAGGAGGAGGCCTGGTAGCAGGGCCATCGTGGATCCCACATTGCAGCAGGCGGCTTCAGTGCCAGTAGCAGCAATCGGTGCCTCCCCAATAGCCACGCGGCAGCAGTGACAGTGGTAGCAGAGGAATGAGAAAGGTTCCGAGGTTTCTGGCAAAAGAAAGAGAGGGGGGTCTGCCTTTAGTGTGTGCATGTGTTTGAATGGGACTCTGCCTGGGGGTGTATGTGTGTGAATGCATGGGTGCCTGCTTGGGGTCTGTGTGTGTGAGAATGAATGTGTGCATGCCTGGGGGATAAGGAGGGAGTGGTGTGAAAATGAATGGGAGCCTGTCTAGGGGATCAGTGTGTGTGTGTGTGTGTGTGTGTGTGTGTGTGTGTGTGTGTGTGAATGACTGGGAGCTTGCCTGGGTGTGTGTGTTTATGTGTATGTGAGAGAGCCAGTGAGTGTGAGAGCCTGAGTGTGTATGAGAAAATCTAGGGGAGTAAGACTTTGTGTGGGGCGGGGGGTTGTGGAGGGGGAGAGAGTGTCTTAGAGCCTGAGAGTGTGTCATTGTCAGTGTGTTAGAGAGCGAGAGGTTATGGTGGATATAAGAGCATGAATGTGTATGTATGTGACAGTGTATGTGTGAGAGAGAGAGGATAACCTCCTAATCCTCGACAATATCAGAGTGACTGGAAATCAAGAGCTCCCACAGAAGGGGACAGCAGAGGCTTTTTAAAATCCTTATTAGTTTTAATTATTGGATGTTATTTGATATATGTGCTGTTTTGAAATATTTTATTGGCGTTTGGGAAATTGTAAAAAATGTATATGATTTTAATTAATAGAAATTCTATTTATCAGTAGTTTTAAAATATTCTTTTATTGTGGTTTTACTATTATAACTGATGCTTTATGTTTCTTGATTTTATTTGTTTTATGAGGAATGGTGGTTCTGTTTTTCCATTGTTAATACACAGAGTCTGGCTTCTTGGAGTTTCCATTTCAGTTTTTGTCTAATTTGAGCTCCTTTATTTTGCATTCTTTATTTGGTGAGAATCTGTCTCTGCTCTGTGTGTGTGACCGTGATGAGAGATTCTGCTAGCATGTAGTGTCTATATGGGGATCTATAGCAATCGGGTTTGTTTTGTTTCCTCAGCAGGTGGTGTATTGGTATTCTAGGACCCAGTGTAATATTTACCCATGCTTTTTCACAGGTAGGGTTATTGTTGTTTGAGTCCTTGGTGTTATTACTGTTATGTTGCGATGGGATTGCAGTGTAGATTTTGAGTGTCTTTTTTGTGGGGTTTTGTGTTAGTTCACAATGTGCCTGGCAGTGGAAGGTGTTTGTGCTGCTGTTACTGTGAGGTGACACCAGCATTTGAAAATATCTTTTAGTATGATGAGCTGTAAGGGAAACATCCAAGCTCCATTGTTTGGGGGAATGTCAGTGGATGCACAGAGTTACAGAACTGGAGGTGCAGGATTTATATTGACATTCTGTCCCTTCCTATATATTCCAGACTTCACTCTCATAGCCACATAGAATTAGTTGAATGAGGCTATCAAATAATTTTATAGTAGTTTTACTAGAAGTGTGAAACTGGCCAGCTTTTTAAAATTACGCAGAAGAACCTTTGGACTTTTTTATTAACACTATTTTTATAACCAGTTTTAAAGCAGGATCCATGCTATAGAGGTAGGTGTGATGAAGAAATGTCATTTTGGTACCCGTTCCCCCCCCCCCAAAAAAAAATTCTTCTGTCTAGAGATGCCACTGATTTTCTGTGACCTTAAGCATTAGTACAAGAAGGATTATGGCGGGGGGGATGCTGGAGAGGCACATAAATGCATTGGCCCCTGGGTGCTGGAGACCCTTGGTGCACCACTGGGTGCGAGTCATAAGGGGCCACAAGTGGCGGCAAAGAGGAGAGGAGATTTGGCGGGCCTAACCTGCTTGCGACCCAGAAAACCACACAGTCAGCGGGCGTGATCGAGAACGATGTAGGAATCGGGGCCAAGACCGGGGGGGGGGGGGGGTGGTGCAAGGGAGAATGACAGCTACTACCTGGAGATGAATATCCTTATTCAATAAACATACACACAGTTAATGCAACTCCAACATTGCTCTAAGCTTCAATCGCAAGAGGAAATGTGGAAAAAAGGATTTGCATCCACATAAAAGCAGGGGAATAGCTTGCTTGTTACGGCAGTTACTATCCCAAACCAAAAATGCCTGATACTTCATTTTCAATGCATATCCAGCATAACTCTCTGCTTCAACGGCAGGGGGAATGAAGATTTATATTCAGACAACTACCAACAAAGTCTGAATTGCATAGTCTGGGTCAGTGGCGTAGCCAGAATTGATTTTTTGGGTGGGCACAAGGTTAACATAGGTGGGCACAAGGCATGCAGGTCTACTAGTTGTTTTCTTACTGATAAATAATGCCATATACTGCACCCTAGAATGGCTTTCTAAGTAGTTTGCAACAGCCATTATGTGTCATGTATGAAACTTTAAAATAATTTACTTCAATTATTTCAAGTATAGAAAACAATCAAATCCAATCATATAATAAAACAAAAATGAATGTATTCTTTCATGAACCATCTTTGCAGAAACCCAGAAATCTTCATAAATACAATAAAATATAATTAATCATCAGAACAGGTGCAGCGCAGAGCTAGGGCAATTCACATTACAAGTAACATGAAAAAAAAAATTCAAATTCTGGTGTAATCTCAGCAAAAAATAACCCTCCACTGCTATTTTGTGAAGTAACAAATTCTTGCAAAGAAAGAGGCATCTGGAACCTTGCCAAACAATCACAGCACTGACTCTCAGGATTCAAACAGCAATCTTATGAAAAAGCAGCAATGCAAATACTACACAAGGCCCTAGAACATTAATACATCACCTACGGGAATAACAGAACAGGCTGGACTACTACTACAGAGAAACTATATGCTAGAAATACTCATTTCTGTCACAAACAGGCAAAACTGAGACCGACCCTTACCTAATATAGAAATAAGAGACTATAAATTAGAAACAGAAACATGTAGATAAAGCCAAAATAGAAAGCCTGAGAAACTAAAATGTCTGAACAGTGGAATACTTAAGAAAGAGCAAAATTCAAAAATATAAGAATGCACATTCCCAAAGATGACATATTTAAATTGCTAACATCTCTCTCTCTCTCTCTCTCTCTCTCTCTATATATATATATTTTTTTTACCTTTGTTGTCTGATCTTTGTATTTTTCTAATCAGTTGGTCCTGGTCTCTCTTTCCCATTTTTTCCCTTGTCGCTCATTTCCTAATTCCTCTTCAGTGTCTTTTCTACTACTGTCTTCTTCCCTTCCACACACACACACATATATACATAAATGCTTTCTCTCACAGACTCCCTCACACACTCAGGCTCTCACTCTCATATGCTCTCCCCCCCCCCCCCCCCCAAGCTCACATTCTCTGCAGACACACATACAAGCTCTCACTTTCTCACCCCTCCCCAGGCTTATATTCTTATGCACACACAGACGCACATCCAGGCACCCATTCTCATCCACACACACACAAACCCATTCTCCCATTCTCACCCACACATACACACATTTAAGGTCCCATTCTCACCCACACATACACACTTTCAAGCACCCATTCTTACCCACATATTGAAGCTTCCATTCTCACCCACACACACAAACCCAGGCTCCCATTCTCACCCATATATATACACATTCAAGCTTCCATCCTCACCCACATATTCAAGCTTCCATTCTCACCCACATATTCAAGCTTCCATTCTCACCCACACACACAAACCCAGGCTCCCATTCTCACCCATATATACACACATTCAAGCTTCCATCCTCACCCATATATACACACATTCAAGCTTCCAACCTCACCCACATATTCAAGCTTCCATCCTCACCCACACACATTCAAGACTCCATTCTCACTCCCATACACACCCAGGGTCCGATTTTCACCCACACACACACACAACAAGGCTCCCATTCTCATCCTCACATACACATTCAAGCCTGTGCACAGTTTCCGCTTCCTCCCCCCAGAGCAGGAAGATCAGCTGGCCTCTCCTGCTGCCACTGGCCTCCTGCTATCTTCGGGCCGTATGGCCGACCGATCTTCCTGTTTGGGGGGGGGGCGGGGAGGAGAGCGGAAGCGCCGCGCACAGTTTCCGCTTCCTCCCCCCAGAGCAGGAAGATCAGCTGGCCTCTCCTGCTGCCACTGGCCTCCTGCGTACAGCCGACCGATCTTCCTGCTCTGGGGGGAGGAAGCGGAAACTGTGCGCGGCGCTTCCGCTCTCCTCCCCCCCCCCCCCAAACAGGAAGATCGGTCGGCCATACGGCCCGAAGATAGCAGGAGAGGCCAGCTGATCTTCCTGCTTTGGGGGGAGGAAGTGGAAACTGTGCGCGGCGCTTCTGCTCCCCCCCTCCCCCCGCAAACAGGAAGATCGGTTGGCCATATGGTTGTAGGACCGCTTCCCCACGTGTGCCGTGATGGCGTGCCAAGCATGGGTTCTCCTCTTCACTGTCGCGGGGATGGGATCCCGCGACAGCCTTGCAGTTCTGGTGTCAGTTGGGTGGGCCTGGGTCTAAATTGGGTGGGCAGCTGCCCACCCAGGCCCACCCGTGGCTACGCCACAGGTCTGGGTAAAACAAATAAGCATGGGTGTAGCTTGCTTGTTACGGCGATTACTACCCCTAATCAAGCATGATACTTCACTTAGAATACATATCCAGCGCAGCTCTCTGCTTCAACGGCAGGGAGTATGAAGAAAAGAGGATTTGTAGTCAAACAACCAACAAGGACTGAGTTGCACAGGCTGGGTAAACAAGCATTGGAGTAGCTTGTTTATTACGGCAGTTACTACCCCAAACCAATTAGCTAGATACTTCACTTAGATGTAGCTCCAGCACTTCTATCTTCGATGTCGGGGGTGGAAGGGAAATAGAACCAAAAAAGTTATTTAAAGGGACAAGAGTAACAGAAAAGTATGAAAAAAAAAATAAGTGTGAAAGCTTGCTGGGCAGACTGGATGGACCGTTTGGTCTTATTCTGCCGTCATTTCTATGTTTCTATGTTCAATCTCTTCCCCGGATTACATTTTCCAGAGCTTCCAATTTAGATATATGTTGGTTCATTCTGACTTTTCCAGCTCTTCAGGAGAATATACCGTTCTCAATGGATCTCATCAACCTTGTAACAACTACTCTGTATGTTCATCCTTGATGTCTGTCACAAATAAAATTATTCTCAAAACTAGTTATACAATTTTTTTGAAATATATAACCTCTTGCCTGTCTACAATGGGCATGTATTTGATCCGTTGTCCTTGTGATCTGTTATACATTGGAAAGTCGAAGCATCTTTTAAAGACTTGGATGATTGAGCATCGGTCTAATATCAAGCAGTCTCGGGTTGATGAACCTTTGATCTCACATTGTATTACATTCTAACATCAGTTTGCTGACTTTTCTTTCTGAGCGATTGAGCACGTACCTGAATACTGGCGCGGCGATGATCGAGAACTACAACTTTTGCAATCTCAACAACGTTGGATATACAGGCTTGGCACTGTCAGTCCTATGGGTCTCAACACAGATCTCGATTTACATATGTTTTTGGGATAAAAGACCCCTTTAATATCAGTTTAATAGATCCAGGTTCATAAACGTTTTTTCTTGAAAACACCTACTCAATTCTGCTTTGGTTTTGATTTTTATGATTTCCTATTCACTGATGAACTGTTTATGTGATTTGCATTTTCAAGGACGTCACTGTCTGACATCACGTCTGTCTTGGTATTTAATGAGACTTTCACGTCAGCCTCGTTTCCTCTTTCCTATGAAGAAGATAGTAGAGACGTCGAGTCCATTTTGAAATGGTAGCCTGCGGTGTTAAGATAAGTACTTGTTCTTCCTTTTATTGTGCTGTGGGTTTTTTTTTCAAGACAAAGAGATTGATGCCATATCTTCTTCATGGTTTCATATTGGAATTTAATGTCTATTTAGACTTTTAATGAAAATGACAAAAATTTAGATAGAAATATAGGGGAAGATTTTCAAAGGGTTACACGCGTAACATACGTGTGTAACCCCAGAAAAGCTGCCCCTTCCACCCCCTGTGCATGCCGAGCCTATCTTGCATAGACTTGGCAGCGCGTGCAAGCCCCGGGATGCGCGTAAGTCCCAGGGCTTTCTTGGGGGGCATGTCAGGGGCCTGTTGGGGCATGTCTCGGCCGGTGTGTCATTGGGGGCGTTCCAGGGGCAGGGACACAGGTGTGGTTCCGGCCCAGGGGCGTTCCAGGGGCGTGGCTGCGATTTCGGAGCTGGCTGCCGATTTTGCGCAGCCTTGCGCACGCCGACCCTGTATTTTATAACATGCGTGCGGCAGTGCATGCATGTTATAAAATCGGGAGTAGATTTGTTCGCGCCAGGTTGCGCGAACAAATCTACTCCTGCATGCACCTTTTAAAATCTACCCCATATTTTTGATTTACCAATAAAAGATGTTTGTAAGTGATGGTGAATGATTAAAAGACCGGTTGGGTTCTTTTTGAGAAATCACAATGTCAGGCTTACTGACACCGTCACTTAGGCTATATTTAAAACAATTTTGATTTCCCTCATTGCTTACAGATTTCAATTACCCCAATATTAACTGGGTAAATATAACATCAGAACATGCTAGAGAGATAAAATTCCTGGATGGAATAAATGACTACTTCATTTCAGATCAAATTCTTAGTGGAACACAGGATTTGCAGACAGAGGTAACAGTGCTGGGGCCACTTGGCAATAGTGATCATAGCATGAAAAATCTGAACTAATGACTGGAAGGGGGACAATATGTAAAATCTACAGCTCTAGCACTAAAGTTTCAAAAGGGAAACTTTGATAAAATGAGGAAAATAGAAAAAACTGAAAGGTGCAACTGCAAAGGTTAAGAGTGTTCCACAGGCATGAGCATTATTTAAAAATACCATCTCAGAAACACAGTCCAGATATATTCCACACATTAAGAAAAGAGGAAGGAAGGCCAAATGATTATTGGCATGGTTAAAAGGTGAGGTGAAAGAGGCTATTTTAGCCAAATAAATTTCCTTCAAAAATTGGAAGAAGGATCCATCTGAAGAAAATAGGAAACAGTATAAGCATTGTCAAGTTAAATTTAAAACATTGTTAAGATAGGCTAAGAGAGCACTGAAATGAAGTTGCTTGTAGAGGCAAAAATAATTTTTAAAAGCTTTTTAAAATATAACTGAAACAGGAAACCTGCGTGGGATCAGTTGGATCATTAGATGATCAAGGGGTTAAAGGAGCTCTTAGGGAAGACAACGCCATTGCAGAAAGAGTAAATTAATTCTTTGCTTCCATGTTTACTAATGAGGATGTTGGGAAGATACTGGTTCCAGAGATGGTTTTCAAGGGTGATGATTCCGATGAACTGAACCAAATCATGGTGAATCTGGAATATGCAGTAGAGCACACTGACAAATTAAAGAGTAGTAAATCACCTGAACCAGATGGTATACACCCCAGGGTTCTGATAGAACTAAAAAATGAAATTTCAGAGCTATTAGTAAAAATGTAGAACCTATCATTAAAATCGTCCAGCGTATCTATAGACTGGAGATTGGCCACTGTAACAACAATATTTAAAAAGGGCTTCAGAGATGATCCAGGAAACTATAGATCGGTGAGCCTGACTTCAGTGCTTGGAAAAATTGTGGAAACTATTCTAAAGAACAAAATGTCAAAACATATAGCAAGACACGATTTAATAAAACACAGCCAGCATGGATATACCAGACGGAAATCTTGCCTCACAAATCTGCTACAATTTTTGAAGGGGTTAATAAACATGTGGATAAAGGTGAACCAGTAGATGTAGTGTATTTGGATTTTCAGAGGGCATTTATGAAAGTCCTATCATGAGAGGGTTCTAAGAAACTAAAAAGTCATGGGATAGGAGGTGATGTCCTTTTATGGAATGCAAACTTGTTAAAAGACAGGAAACAGAGAATAGTTTTAAATAGTCAGTTTTCTCAGTGGAAAAAGATAAACAGTGGAGTTCCTCAGGTATATGTACTTAGAACAGTGCTTTTCAATCTATATAAATAAAAATGTAAATGTTTGTTTGTTCAAAATCTTAAATCTCCGAAAGTTCTTCACCGATTGCTTTGAAATTTTGACACAACGTTGCATTCCAATATGCGCGTATTTTTATATACCTATATTATATAGATGTTACACCTGTGACAGGTAAAAACATGCTTTTTTGGAAAAACAGCGCCATCTGTTGGACGTAAAAGCAACACACGCTATCTACAATATAAATGGGCTCTGACCTACGGACCGCAAATGCGCAGTACAGAGCAGCTCTACCGCGCATGTGCGGCCCATAGAGCTCTGCGCTACATGCTGGATATCACAGAGGGGAGTAGGAAAGGGCAGACGAGTCTGTTTGCCCGTTCCTCCACCGCTGGGGAAGGGGGGTAGGTAGTAGGGACTGCCGGACAGTTACACACAGGAGGAGGAAAGGGTAGAAGAGTCATCGAGCCTGTCCGTCCACCGCCGGGGAAGGGGGGGAGGGAGTTGGGATGGCCGGAGCAGAGCAAATGCAGTAGAAAGCGGCTGTGAAGAGATCACAAGCAGCTGCAGCCTGCAGCAGCCAAAGCGCAAAGAGCTGAACAGAGAACAGCTCACCCTCCTCCCCCGCCCCCTGAGTCCCGCAGATAAGGAGAACCCAAGTAAATATCCCACAACTGCGGGGGGGGGGGGAGGGGGAAGGCAGTGCTGTCAAGCCGCCTGTGGGTCTCAGCCACTACGGGAAGAGTTTACATGGGCATCGCTCCACCCCCCACTCCCAGCAAAGCCCCGTCACAAAAGTGAAAGCCAAAGCCCTGCTCCCTCCTCCCTCTCAAGCCCCCAATCGGATTTCTTAAAGGCACAGGTCTCCCAGAAAGAGCAAAGTAAGCTAGGCAACATGTCCCAAATCTGTTGCAGTGCCTGCCGCCTCCCCTTTGCGGGGGGGGGGGGGGTGAGGGACGGGACGGAGTGTTTTCCTCACTCTCCCAGACACAAAAGGCGTGGGAACTTTGCAAGCTCTTGCGAGTGCAGAGCAAAGACTTAGGTGGAGAGGGGTCAAAAATATCGCCCGTTTTAACTGTGTGAGAGAGAAGTGTGTTAATCTGCGCTGAAGGCGAGTGTGAGTGCCAGAGAGAGAAGGAGACTACTTGAGGGATTGTGTATGTGTGTGAGAGGGATTGGGCGTGCGTGTGTGAGGGACAGAGGGAGAGTATATGTGCAAGAGAGAGAGAGAGAGAGGAAGCCTATGTAGGGGGCTGTATGAGAGAGAGAGAGTCTCTACCCCCCTCCAGCTCTCCACTTATAGGTTAGAGTGGAAAGGGTTGAGTGTAGAGGGGAATGGGAGAGCAAAGGAGCTGGGGCCTGTAAGGATAGAGTGAAAGGGGTCTGAGCCTGTCCCTCCGCCACCGGGGAAGGGGGGAGGGAGTTGGGATGGCAGAACCATTATACCTCGCGAGATCCCCCTTGGCCACCGCTGCAGCTCCTACCACCGCCGCCGCCTTTGGCCCTTCGTGGTGCTGGGGGGGGGGGGGGGGGAGGAGCGAAGCAGAGCAAAGACGTAGGAGGAGAGGGGACAAAAATCTCGCCCGCTTTAACGGGCTTAACGGCTTGTACTAAATATTTTACGATTCCATTTCAATGTTTCCGATTGCATTGTTAAATTGAATTTTCATAGATTTCGATTTATTTTCATTTTGATTTAATTATTTCATGTGACATTGCACTGGAATTGAGCTGTGTCATTTACCATGCCATTCATTTACTGAGTATAGTTTTTTTTTCTTTTTTCATTCTTTTTCATTTCTAGAATTATGCGGTTTACATCTAGACACAGATTGCTTCTCACATGGACAATTATATGTTGCGTGTTCTAGAGTCGGCAAACCAGACAATCTCTATATCTGCACAGACAATGGAACAACAAAAAATATTGTATACCCACAAGCATTGTGAAATTAAACATATTAGAACGTGTGCTTTCTCTTTTCTTTCTTTTCCATTTAACCAGTCTAAGCCACAGCAACACGTGGCCGGGTACAGCTAGTATATTTATAAATGATCTGGAAAGGGATATGATGAGTGAGGTTATCAAATTTGCAGATGACACAAAATTATTCAGTGTACTTATATCATATGTGGATTGTGATATATTGCAGGAAGACCTTGCAAGAATGGAAAATTGGGCACCCAAATGAATTTGAACAAGTACAAGGTGATGCATATAGGGAAAAATAACCCATGCTGTAGTTATATTATATTAGGTTCCATATTAGGAGCTACCACCCAGGAAAGGGATCTAGGCATCATAGTGGATAATAAATTGAAATTGTCAGCTCTGTGTGCTGCGGCAGTCAAAAAAGCAAACAGAATGTTAGGAATTATTAGGAAGTGAATGGTGAATAAAACGGAAAATGTCAAAATGCCATTGTATTGCTCCATGGTGATAGCGCACCTTGAATACTGTATGAAATTCTAGACGCTGTATCTCAAAAAAGATATAGTTGCACTGGAGAAGGTACAGAGAAGAGCGACCAAAATGGTAAAGGGGATGGAATGGTTCCCCTATGAGAAAAGGCTAAAGAGGTTAGGGCTGTTCAGTTTGGAGAAGAGACGGCTGAGGGGGGATATGATAGAGGTTTATAAAATCATGAGAGGTCTAGAATGGGTAAATGTGAATCGGTTATTTACAATTTCAGATAATAGAAGGACTAGGGGGCACTACATGAAGTTAGCAAGTAGCACATTTAAAACAAATTGGAGAAAATTCTGTTTCACTCAATGCTTATTTAAGCTCTGGAATTCGTTACTAGAGGATGTGGTTATGGCATTTAGTGTAGTTGCATTTAAAAAAGGTTTAGATAAATTCCTGGAGGAGAAGTGCATAGACTACTATTAATCAAGTTGACTTAGGGAATAGCCACTGCTATTACTGGCATTAGTGGCATGGGATCTATTTAATGTTTTGGTACTTGTAACCTGGATTGGCCATATTGGAAACAGGATGCTGGGCTCGATGGACCCTTGGTCTGACCCAGTATGGCAACATCTTAATACGTCCAGTGCAGATTCCATCAAATACAGTTTATTGTAAAAATACAAAAAAAATACAAACATAGCATGGTCAGAAGTAAAACAAATAAAACAAAAAACAGTACAATAGCTTCTATTCACACATTGAAGGATCGTATTTGCTATACTAAAATTCAAAGGCTTCACTTTCTACCTAAAAAGTGTAATGTCTTTTTTGCTCTCAATTTGACTGGTAGTATATTCCACAATGAGGAGCCCATGTAATAAAAAGCTCTGGCTCATTTGCTTTGCAGTCTGCATTTGCAAGCTGCTGGCATTTCTATTAAGTAAGTCCCTGAAGATCTTAAGAGGCGAGCTGGCTCATACCAATATAGCAGCTGGGCTGTGTTGCATTTGACTTATGTATTATCACAATCATTCTGAAGTGAGATCTCCATTTTACAGGCAGCCAATGCAATGATCGGAAAACTGGAGTAATATGGTCCTAGAGTTTAGCTCTATTAATTAGCCTGGTTGTGGCAAGTAGAACCAGCTGCAATGCTCGAAGCAACTTCACTGCTAGCCCAAGCAAATTATTGAAATAGTCCAAGTGGCCCAATTCTTGTGCCAGTAGTTCAGATCTAAACAAAGCAAGGGCAAGAAAATGCCTAAGAGGTTGCAGCATTTTCAACTTGTAGAAAATGTTTTTACCAAATGATGACTATGAGCTCTAAACATCAACTTGGAATCCAAATGTAAACCAAGATTCCGAATCTCAGTCAAAAATGGCAATGCAATGTTATCATAAACAATGCTCATAGCATCATTCCTTGAAGAGTATTTCCCCACCCACAGTATTTTTGTCTTCTGAACATTTGGGTTTATTGAATTTATCTTAATTAATTCCCTAGTGGGGAGTGGGGACATGTAAATATTAAATAGCACAGGTGCTAGTGTTGAAGCTTGCGGTACACCCACTGAAACAGTCCTCCATGTGGAATGAGTGGTGCCCATATGAACCCACTGCTTCCAATGTCCTAAGAATGAGATGAACCATCTCAAAACTGCACCCCTGATCCCAAAATTGTGTAACCTGGTAATCAAAATCTCATGATTTACTGTGTCAAATGCAGGAACTAGATCGAGGTGCACCACTACACTTGACCTCCCCTGATTTAGCTGCTGATACAACATATCAGTTAAAGATATAACAATAGTAATTCTGGACTGTGATTTCTTCGGAAACTATATTGTTTTTCATTCAGTATCTAATGCTCATCTAGAAAGAGCTAAAGAATCTGAAAGTGGACGAATCTGAAAGTGGACAAAGCCATGGGGCCTGATGGGATTCATCCAAGGATACTGAGGGAGCTCAGAGATGTGCTGGCGGGACCGCTGTGCGACCTGTTCAATAGATCCCTAGAAATGGGAGTGGTGCCGAGTGATTGGAGAAGAGCTGTGGTGGTCCCGCTTCACAAGAGTGGGAACAGAGAGGAGGCTGGTAACTACAGACCGGTTAGCCTCACTTCAGTGGTGGGAAAAGTAATGGAGTCACTGTTGAAAGAGAGAATAGTGAACTATCTACAGTCGGGAGAATTGATGGACCAGAGGCAGCATGGATTCACCAGAGGAAGATCCTGTCAGACAAATCTGATTGACTTTTTTGACTGGGTAACCAAGGAATTGGATCGAGGAAGAGCGCTCAATATCATATACTTGGATTTCAGCAAAGCTTTTGATACGGTTCCGCACAGGAGACTGGTGAATAAAACGAGAAGCTTGGGAGTGAGTGCCGAGGTGGTGACCTGGATTGCAAATTGGTTGACGGACAGAAGACAATGTGTGATGGTAAATGGAACCTTCTCTGAAGAGAGAGCGGTTTTAAGTGGTGTACCGCAAGGATCGGTGTTGGGACCGGTCCTGTTCAATATCTTTGTGAGCGACATTGCGGACGGGATAGAAGGTAAGGTTTGTCTTTTTGCAGATGACACCAAGATCTGCAACAGAGTGGACACGCCGGAAGGAGTGGAGAGAATGAGACGGGATCTAAGGAAACTGGAAGAGTGGTCGAAGATATGGCAGCTGAGATTCAATGCCAAGAAGTGCAAAGTCATGCATATGGGGAGTGGAAATCCGAATGAACTGTATTCGATGGGGGGGAAAGGCTGATGTGCACGGAGCAGGAGAGGGACCTTGGGGTGATGGTGTCTAATGATCTGAAGTCGGCGAAACAATGTGACAAGGCGATAGCTAAAGCCAGAAGAATGCTGGGCTGCATAGAGAGAGGAATATCGAGTAAGAAAAGGGAAGTGATTATTCCCTTGTACAGGTCCTTGGTGAGGCCTCACCTGGAGTACTGTGTTCAGTTCTGGAGACCGTATCTTCAAAAAGACAAAGACAAGATGGAGGCGGTACAGAGAAGGGCGACCAGGAAGGTGGAGGATCTTCATCGGATGACGTACGAGGAGCGATTGAAGAATCTAAATATGTACACCCTGGAGGAAAGGAGGAGCAGAGGTGATATGATACAGACTTCCAGATACTTGAAAGGTGTTAATGATCAAAAGACAACGACAAACCTTTTCCGTAGGAAAAAAATCAGCAGAACCAGGGGTCACGATTTGAAGCTCCAGGGAGGAAGATTCAGAACCAATGTCAGGAAGTATTTCTTCACGGAGAGGGTGGTGGATGCCTGGAATGCCCTTCCGGAGGATGTGGTGAAGACCAGAACTGTGAAGGACTTCAAAGGGGCGTGGAATAAACACTGTGGATCCATAAAGTCAAGAGGCTGCCAATGAAGAGTGGGTGACTCGCCAGAATGATGGCTACTGCCTGGAGTCAATACCCTTATTAAATAAACATCCACATGCTTACTGTGACTCCAACATCGCTCTAAGCTTCAACAGCAAGAGGAAATGTGGAAAAAAGGATTCACACTCACAAAGAGGGGAGTAGCTGGCTTGTTACGGCGGTTACTACCCCAAAACAAATAAGCCTGATACTTCACTTTCAATGCATATACAGCATAGTTCTCTGATTCAACGGCAGGGGAGAAGAAAAACTGATACTTCACACATCCAGCAGAGCTCTCTGCTTCAACGGCAGGGGAGAAGAAAAGAGGGTTCACACTCACAAAGCGGGGAGTAGCTGGCTTGTTACGGCGGTTACTACCCCAAAACAAATAAGCCTGATACTTCACTTTCAATGCATATACAGCATAGTTCTCTGATTCAACGGCAGGGGAGAAGAAAAACTGATACTTCACACATCCAGCAGAGCTCTCTGCTTCAACGGCAGGGGAGAAGAAAAGAGGGTTCACACTCACAAAGCGGGGAGTAGCTGGCTTGTTACGGCGGTTACTACCCCAAACCAAATGTGCCTGATACTTCACTTTCGATGCACATCCAGCATGGCTCTCTGCTTCAACAGCAAGGGAGAAGACTGATACTTCACGCATATCCAGCATAGCTCCCTGCTTCAACGGCAGGGGAGAAGAAAAACAACCAATAAGGGCTGTATAACATAGTCTGGGTAAAACAAATAAGCATGGGTGTAGCTTGCTTATTGCGGCGGCTACTACCCCTAACTAATCTAGCTAGATATTTCACTTGGATGCAGCTCCATCACTGCTCCATCAACTAATCAAGCTAGATATTTCACTTGGATGCAGCTCCATCACAGCTCCATCACTGCTCTCTACATTAAAGGTGGGGGTGGAAGGGAAATAGAACCAAGAGCTAAGAGAAACAGATAAGTATGAGAGAAAAAATATGTGAAGCTTGCTGGGCAGACTGGATGGGCCATTTGGTCTTCTTCTGCCGTCATTTCTATGTTTCTATGTTTACACTTTTCAATTATTTTGGCAGGTGTAAGGAGAATTATATAGGTCTATAATTAGTTAAATCTCCCTATTCTATATTCTCACTTTTTATTACTGGCCTTATAGTGGCAGTCTTCTGGTAAAATTCCCTCTACTATAGAGGCATGGACAACCAGTTTTATGAACTCATAAAATTCAGACTTCGTTTTTCATATCATGGAGAATGAACATGAATCCAATAAGGGAAAAACTGATTTTAATTGACCTATTATATCAGACAGTTCCTTAATTATCACCATATTAAATACTGTATCAACCAATTTATAGACATGGTCCTTTTGTCCATCTCAACAATAAATGAATTAATCTTGATGTTAACCTGTGTTTCGATTTTTCTGATCTTTTCTTCAAAATAATCCACTAGTTTGTCACAAGTTGGATATTATTCATGCATATTTAGTGGGGGTCGAGAAGTTAAATTCTTAGCTACATATAAAAGTTCTAATAGATGGTTGATTGAACCCTTTACTTTATGAGTGTAGTATTCTGCTCTAGTTCTTTTTACAACTTATCCTATATTGTCCTAGTAACATCATACAATATATTTTATTCTCCTCAGGATATGTGTGCCACTTTCTCTCTGTCTTTTGTAGCAACACTAAGCATTATGGAAGGGGATCACTGGATTTATAGCATACACCAACCCCAGGGAGATTGACAACATTACACACTAGTATGTTCTCAGGACAACAGTGTTATGGAAGCCCATCTTAATTTCTATGCCAAGGGCCCATTCACTACTAGCTACACCACTGCATTTGAGTACTGGGGTAAGACTTAGGGGATCCCTCCTAGTTCTCCCAATGGTGTCTTCTCTTCTTTAGAACAAAGAACATAAGAATTGCCATACTGGGTCAGGCCAAGGGTCCATCAAGCCCAGCATCCTGTCTCCAACGGTGGCCAATCCAGGTCACAAGTACTTGGCAAGATCCCAAACATGCTGCTAATGCCCATGTATTTCCCCATGTTTAATAACAACTTATGGGCTTTTCCTCCAGGAAGTTGTCCAAACCTTTTACAAACCCAGCTATGCTAACTGCCTTTACCACATCCTCCAGCAAAACCCTTGGAATCCAGGAAAATCCTCTTTTCCCACTCAAAGAAATAGTAACTCTCTACCTGATGTCTGTATTATCTCTGTAATCAGGCACTCCTTTTTTCCTTCACTCTTGGAATCAGAAACCCAGCATGGATCAGAATACCTTGAGACTTCCACAGAATGCCTTTCAGAAACGGAAGAGAGGAAAACAGACCATTCCCTTCCAGGAGCTCAGCAAAATCCACTGCCCATAGCTGCTTCCCTTCAGCTCCCTTCAATTTCATCAACTAATTCAAGAGCTCCTTCCTAGTGTCTCACGGAGTCACTAATTATCCTACCAAACGGCTGAGGGGGGATATGATAGAGGTCTTTAAGATCATGAGAAGTCTTGAAAGAGTAGATGTGACTCGGTTATTTGCACTTTCGAATAATAGAAGGACTAGGGGGCATTCCATGAAGTTAGCAAGTAGCACATTTAAGACTAATCGGAGAAAATCTTTTTTCACTCAACGCACAATAAAGCTCTGGAATTTGTTGCCAGAGGATGTGGTTAGTGCAGTTAGTGTAGCTGGGTTCAAAAAAGGTTTGGAAGTTCTTAGAGGAGAAGTCCATTAACGGCTAATAATCAAGTTTACTTAGGGAATAGCCACTGCTATTAATTGCATCAGCATTACGGGCATTCCGAGTATGACAAAGGAAAGCGGCATAACAGTTTGCCATATGCTGTGAACCCAGTGTTGGACACAGCTCATTCTCCCACAGTCCCTGAAGCAGGCACCCCGTGCCGAAACATGGCCCGTGTCGGACGAGCAGCTCCGCGCCCATGAGATATTATTGAGGCGATGTCCCGATAAGTATGCAATAAAACATCAGTGGGACGGAAAAGCAGCAGGGGAGAAGGGATTTTAAGAAAAACTGAAAATTATAGAAAGTAAAAGATGTTGGTGAATTAAATAAAAATTAAAAAAAGACTAATAGACGGAGGTACATAAGAGGATTACCATTAATTGGTTACCCTCATAGACCTACCTCCGTACAAGATCACCTAGCAATTAATCCCCTATACGTTTTTGTTGGAATATTAATTGCATCAGTAGCATGGGATCTTCTTAGTGTTTGGATAATTGCCAGGTTCTTGTGGCCTGGTTTGGCCTCTGTTGGAAACAGGATGCTGGGCTTGATGGACCCTTGGTCTGACCCAGCATGGCAATTTCTTATGTTCTTATAAGCCACTGACCCTTGCTGCTACTCACAGTGACTACTAATGCCCCTTAAAATTGGAAAATTCCTAATAATAAGCTATGGGGAAAAGCTAACCCTCCTCTACAAAATGCAAGGTTGTCTCTTCTTTGATGCATCTACCCATTTGATGCCCTCATCATCCTCTCCTGATTCACTTACAGTATGTTAGGCATGAATAAATAGGAAGAGTTTTCGACAAACTTTAAACACTACTACAGTATCTCCAAAGAAAGGAAATATAAATCAGAATGAAAAATGGGGATCTTAATCAATGTATTTCCTCCAGCTGCATTGTCTAAACAATTTGTCTAGTGCTGCTAACTTTAAATTAACCTTTACAGCCCCTCTGCCAGAAAAGAACATACGGTATAATTACAAAACTAGCCTTACTCTGTTAGCTTCGTGGACCCTTGGGCCGACCGGAACCGATGGATGGAATGCTGTGAGGGTTTGCAGCAGCGGTCCCGACCGGTAGGCGGCAGAGGCGGGCTCGAGGATGGCCGGAGGAAGAAGCACAGAAGACCCTATGCGACCAAGGGCGCAGAAGGAAGATGAAGAGGAGGCGAGGCTGGCCCGGTGATAGAAGGTCTTCACCCTGGAAGCCGGCACTCTCCCGAGAGGAGCTCGTAAGAGTCCGGCCACTGGGACTTAGGCGATTCACCCTGGAAGCCGGTGTCCCCCCAGGAGGAGCCCGTAGAGACCCGGCCGCTGGGACTTAGGCGGTTCTTCGGAGACGAGGTCTTGAGGGAGTCCAAGGTGGGGAACCAGAGGGTCACCGAAAGCCAGTCCGCGTCAGGAGCCAGAGGAACACCGAAAGCCAGTCCGAGTCAGAAGCCAGAGGATTTCCGAATGCCAGTCCGAGTCAGAAGCCAGAGGATTTCCGAATACCAGTCCGAGTCAGGAGCAAGGAAGAGTAGGAGCCGAAGCAGGAACACCGCAACTGTAAGCAGGGACACCCTGGGAACCTCGTTGCAAGGCAGGGAAAGCTGGGGCTGCAGGGCTTACATAGCCCTGCAGCGTCTGACGTCATCCGAGGGAGGAGCAGGGTTTTCCCGCGCTGGCCCCTTTAAATTTGCTGCTGAGACGCGCGCGCGCGTCTAAGGGGGCAGGGCTAGCCGCGGCAGGACGCTGACTGCTCCATCGGAGCAGGAGCGCGGTGTTAGAGGCCCCAGCAGGCCTCAGCGAGGTGGGCACGAGCCGGGACCGTGTCGGAGGTAGGTGGCGATCCCGGGGATGGCCCGGGATCGCAACATACTCGAGACATGAGAAGTGCAGTGGAAAGAGAATAATATGTAAAATCAAATACAGGAGTCCTGTTGGATTGCACATCCAAAAGATTTTTTAAAACCGGCTATTCTATGAGACAGCTCGTCCTAAATCCAGAACTTGGTCCACCCCGCTTCCAGAGCTATGGCAGGGTCCTTTAAGAATCATCTCTGAATGTGACTCTCAGATCCAGATTGTGCTGAAGAGGGCTCGCTCACTACCAAACCCAGGACTCGTGAACAAGCTGATCCCATCGGCAACAAAATTGCCATGGACAAAATTGCTTGTGGGACACCCCGAGGCTCTTCTTTGCCTCCTACGTCCATACTATTTTGGCCATTTACATAGAAACATAGAAATGACGGCAGAAGAAGACCAAACGGCCCATCCAGTCTGCCCAGCAAGCTTCACACATTTTTTCTCTCATACTTATCTGTTTCTCTTAGCTCTTGGTTGTATTTCCCTTCCACCCCCACCATTAATGTAGAGAGCGGTGATGGAGCTGCATCCAAGTGAAATATCTAGCTTGATTAGTTAGGGGTAGTAGGGGTAGTAACCGCCGCAATAAGCAAGCTGCACCCATGCTTATTTGTTTTACCCAGACTATGTTATACAGTCCTTAATGGTTGTTTTTCTTCTCCCCTGCTGTTGAAGCAGGGAGCTATGCTGGAAATGCATGATGTATCAGTTTTTTTCTTCTCCCCTGCCGTTGAAGCAGAGAGCCATGCTGGATATGCATCGAAAGTGAAGTATCAGACACATTTGATTTGGGGTAGTAACCGCCGTAACAAGCCAGATACTCCCCGCTTTGTGAGTGCGAACCCTCTTTTCTTCTCCCTTGCCGTTGAAGCAGAGAGCTCTGCTGGATGTGTGAAGTATCAGTTATTCTTCTCCCCTGCCGTTGAAGCAGAGAGCTATGCTGTATATGCATTGAAGGTGAAGTATCAGGCTTATTTGGTTTGGGGTAGTAACCGCCGTAACAAGCCAGCTACTCCCCTCTTTGTGAGTGTAAATCCATTTTTCCACATTTCCTCTTGCTGTTGAAGCTTAGAGCGATGTTGGAGTCACAGTAAGCATGTGTATGTTTATTGAATAAAGCTCCTAAACTGCTACCACACAGCAAGCTGGGGCTGCTTGAGGGATTTCTCCCCTCATGCTGTTGTATGCTGCGGTTGCAGAGGGCATGGATGGTCATTTAAGACTTCGGTTTACTGCCATCCAGTTTGCTAGTAAGTTTCTCAATCATAAGGTTCTTTTAAATGACCACAAGCAGCTACTCTTTCACCTGGTTAAAAGGTGGGATATTTCTGTTTACTCAGTATAACTCATACGGTGCCTCTACATGTATAAAACATAGATGGCACATATTGCCCTTATTCAAAAAGAACTTTTTCATACTTTTAGGCCTATGGGAAAAAGCTTTTTATTGAATAAGGTCCTTAAATTGCTGTCTGATTTTATTTTTGCATTTATGTGCTATGATTATTAGTAATATGCCTTAGCTTAGGTACAATAAAATAGTAGTACTATGCGGGCATCATCTGATATGGTCTAACTTGAAACATCTCAACGTTCCACACATTTGACTTTTCCCATATTGTTCACTATTCAAAGTGCAGGATCTATTTCCGTCTGACGAGCCTGCAGGTTGCCTTGGAAACAAAGCAAAATCAAAATCCTTTCCTTCGGCGTCGAGGGCCGCAGGTAACTGAGCATGAAGTTTTACCGGTAGACGTTTCAGTAACAGAAAGGCCTCAGGCCTCCGTGTCCTGGCATTTAGATGCCAGCTGCTCTCCTCATGAATATTAAACAACTAATGTGTGCACTGATTTTTAATTCATTTATAGGACAGCATTACAGCCCACCATGCCTGACAAAACTGTAAAGCACCGAGCTCCCTGCAAAGTTGCCTTTGCTGCTCATTCAGACTGCATGCCACCAAAGATCACTCGGTAACAATCCATCTAATCCTTTCCAGCCAGTATTGGTTTTCTTCCTGTTTTTCAGTTGCCTGGTTAATAGATCATCTCAGAATGTTATGCACTAGGTTCCCCTCGGGTGCTAATGCAAAATGACTGAGACTTTTTCTCTCTGCATTCTTGCTTCTGCCCTGAAGCAGTTTTGGGCAGCTGACCCCCAGGAAAGTGGTGGACAGAGCTTGCCGGCTTCATGGACTAAAGTTGGCGATTGAAGGGCACCAAAGGGAGCTCTGGGTTAAACGTGACTGCACGACTGCCTGTCCGGGGCCTGGAAAACCTTCAGGCACTCGATTTCATCTGGGAGCTGAGAGTCTTATCAGAAGAGGGGAGGGAACCCTTGAATCCTTCTTTACTCTTTCAAAAAGTTCAAAGACCAGGGGACACACAATGAAGTTACTAGTTGATACATTTGAAGCTAGTAAGAGAAAATATTTTTTTACTCAACACAAAATTAAGCTCTGGAATTCATTGCCAGAGGATGTGGTGAAAGCTTTAAGTGTAGCTGCATTTAAAAAAGGTTTGGGCATGTTCCTGGAGGAAAAGTCCATAAACCATTATTAAGGTGGAGCTGCAGAAATCCACTGCTTAACCCCGGGATACGCATCATGGAATCTTTAGGCTCCTGCCAGCTACTTGTGACTTGGATTGGCCACTGCTGGAAACAGGATACTGGGCTTGATGGACCTTCGGTCTGACCCAGTATGGCATGTTCTTATGTTCTTATGACCTGGATTTGGTGCATATCTCCAGCTCCTGATCCACAGGCTGGCTGGGCCTGCTGCACTGCTATGGCAATTAGGGATGTGAATCGTTTTCCATATCGTCTTAACGATAGAAATCGTGTGGCAGGGCAAGAAAATCGTCTTAGGCACGATTTTTTAGTTAAAAAATCGTTAAAAATCGTTTTTTCCGATTAGTGCGCACTAACGGGAGTTAGAACTTGTGCCCTAACCCTGATACCAGGGGTATTGTGATCTTCCTGCACACAGTGCCCTATCCCTATTAATACCAGGAGTGTTGTGATCTTCCTGCACACAGTGCCCTATCCCTAATACCAGGGGTGTTGTGATCTTCCTGCACACAGTGCCCTATTCCTGATACTGGGGGTGTTGTGATCTTCCTGCACACAGTGCCCTATTCCTGATACCGGGGGTGTTGTGATCTTCTTGCACACATCCCGATATCAGGGATAGGGCACTGCATGCAGGAAGATCACAACACTCCTGGTATTAATAGGGATAGGGCACTGCATGCAGGAAGATCACAACACTCCTGGTATTAATAGGGATAGGGCACTGCATGCAGGAAGATCACAACACCCCTGGTATCAGGGATAGGGCACTGTGTGCAGGAAGATCACAATACCCCGGAGGAGTGAGGGTCAGGCAGCTCCCCCCTGTCTGTGAAGCCAGCCTCTCACTAGTAATGCAGGCAGGGAGCTGTCTCAGACTTCACCATCCTCCCCCCCCCCCTTACCCACACACCATTCACTAGCTGGGACATGGGGGAAGTCAGGAGTGAGGGTCAGGCAGCTCCCCCCTGTCTGTGAAGCCAGCCTCTCACTAGTAATGCAGGGAGGGAGCTGTCTCAGACTTCACCATCCACCCCCCCCCCCCTCACCCACACACCATTCACTAGCTGGGACATGGGGGGAAGTCAGGAGTGAGGGACAGGCAGCTCCCCCCTGTCTGTGAAGCCAGCCTCTCACTAGTAATGCAGGGAGGGAGCTGTCTCAGACTTCACCATCCTCCCCCCCCTCACCCACACACCATTCACTAGCTGGGACATGGGGGAAGTCAGGAGTGAGGGTCAGGCAGCTCCCCCCTGTCTGTGAAGCCAGCCTCTCACTAGTAATGCAGGGAGGGAGCTGTCTCAGACTTCACCATCCTCCCCCCCCCCCCTCACCCACACACCATTCACTAGCTGGGACATGGGGGAAGTCAGGAGTGAGGGTCAGGCAGCTCCCCCTGTCTGTGAAGCCAGCCTCTCACTAGTAATGCAGGGAGGGAGCTGTCTCAGACTTCACCATCCTCCCCCCCCCCCCTCACCCACACACCATTCACTAGCTGGGACATGGGGGAAGTCAGGAGTGAGGGTCAGGCAGCTCCCCCCTGTCTGTGAAGCCAGCCTCTCACTAGTAATGCAGGGAGGGAGCTGTCTCAGACTGGTATCAGGGTTAGGGCACTGTGTGCAGGAAGATCACAACACTCCTGGTATTAATAGGGATAGGGCACTGTAAGAGATGACTGTAGTAGATTGAATAAAGATCTGATGTTTCTGCTCTCCTCACACCAAACAAAAACAACACACAAGCAGAGAAGCCCTTCTTACAAAGCTGAGCTAGTGAGTTAAGTAGGAGGAAAAGTAAACATACTGGTGCCAGTGTGGCTACTTAAAAAATACACTTACCAACAATCAATTACATATATTTGAACTGTGTACAGTTCCAGCCAGGACCACCTTTCTAAAATGCACAGTGATTGGCAAATTCAACATGCACTAGCATTTCAGGTGCCTGCTAACAAAAATAATAAACAAACAAGTTCTAGTCACGTGAGTGCTGATCATTACATTACTTTTTTTGTCAAGCTTCCAACTGTTTCCATTTCACATCCCCCCAACCATATTGGTAACATCAATAGATAAGAGCACAGCCAGCCAATAGGAATACATACATACATATTCATTCCTAAGTGACCTTTACTGACCTGGGAAGTGTGAACACTTTGTTTCATTTTCTGTTGGTGTTCGTTAGTTTCCAGTTCCATTTCCCATCCCCCCAACCATCACCTCAGTGGTAACCTTGGTAACATCAATAGATAAGAGGGCAGCCAGCCAATAGGAACACATATTCATTCCTAACTGACCTTCAGTGACCTGGAAAGTGTTTATTTGTATCATTTTCAGTTAATGCGCACTAAATCGTTAGAATTTCTATTGTATCGTGTTCTATAACGATTTAAGACGATATAAACATTATCGGACGATAATTTTAATCGTTGAAAAACGATTCACATCCCTAATGGCAATGCCACCTGCAGGGTGTCAGCCAAAGCAGGAAAAGACGGAAAGCTATTTACTTTAGAAGGGGACTTATAAGTGGAGCCTTTGGGAGAGCAGAGGATTGATTTCTTACTCAGGGAGACAGAGCCAGGATTGCTCGTGTACCACACCCAATTAGCAAACGCTAAATGACAAAAACAAAATGCAACACCATTCAGTTGGGGGATTTTTTTTTATGTGCTGTTTCTGATGGGGAAAAGGCACAAAATGAAACAAATATCTTTGGTGTTTAAATGTCATTTTGAAATGTCAGCACATCCTCACTGCTTGCCTTGATGAGTGCAGTTATAGAAATACTCCGCTGTCACCTTCACTGACAAAAGTTTAGCTTGGAGGGATGTGAGAGCCCTTTCTCGGACTGCAGGTATAAAAACAAAATTAACTTTGAATACTTTAGCCCTCTTTTACAGATCAGTCTGGCAGCTCCAAAGGATATGGGGGGGGAGAATAAATAGATCAGCTGCTTGTTTTTTCTGCCTCTTACTTTCTTCTGTTCAAGGTGCTCAGCATTGGGTTTTGTTTCATTGTCAAATGGGAAGAGATAAGCTGCATAATCACACACTAATTTGCATATCCTTTACTTTTTTTTTTATCTCAAGCAGCATACTTGATTATTTTATTTTTTTATTGCTTTTACTTTTCCTTGGGCTATAATTTTTGTCCTGTGAAATAGCAAGCATAGCTGCCTCGTGTACAATAAAAATGACAATATGCAAGGCTTTACTTTTTGTTTTATTACCCATTTTAAGTTTTAATCATTTTCAGATATAAGTTAAAACGCAAGGGCAAATGCTATTTCCCTCGCAGATGAATAAATTTGTTAAAATGCATGCAAATAAGACCAAAAGCCATTTATAGGAGAGGGGCAACTAATTGTATGCTGTCCACTGGCTCCTTGCAGAATTCATTTAAATTCTATTCAAAACAGGACGCTCAGGTCCAGAAAAAAAAAATAAGAGTGCACGTGACTGTAGTCTGTAAATCTGGGCCATAAGGATGAGATTTCTGATGTGACCTGGGGCTAATGAGGAAAAAAGTTGAATCGGAAGTGTTTTTGTAATGCTGCAATACCGTTGATCAAAGTGATCACATTTTGCTACTTCAGATAAGCTTTAGAATGGTGGGACAGCTCCCTTAATAAAGTATATGTTATAGTAGCTCCTATGGAAATGACTACCAAGAGATTTGGGAAGAGGACCGCGTAATGCTAATCTGAGACTGTAAGAGAAAATTAAGGAATGCAGAAAGGAAGTGTGGGAAATAAAAAAAAAAAAAGAAGCTGCTAAGATAGATAATGTAGTATCATAACTTATGTCTAAAAATGAGCTACTAGACACTAAGAAAAAATAATTTTTTGGATTTATTGACCAAAGTAATTAATAAGCCTTTAGAGCTCGTTAGCATTGTAAAGGCAGCAATTAAACCCCCTAAACTTGTCAATGTATTCAGACCTAGCTGGGATGACTTGCCCTTATGTTTTCTAGAGGAGGTACTTTTCAAAGAAGTTACGCACGTAAATGTAAGATACAATCGTAGCCGTTTTCAAAAGCCGTTTACCTGAGTGAAGTGCACTTACACGAGTAAATCCTATGAACAATCCAATAGCATGTATTGTAGCAATTTTCAAAAGCCCATTTACACAGGTAAAGCCCAGTTTTACACATGTAAATGCTTTTCAAAATCAAGCCCATTGTGTCTACTCCAGATGCTAACACCTATTTATATGAGGAGGCAGGGGATATTAAGGGATCATCTGAGGTAAAGTGGGATACATTTTGTCACGATCTAGGGGTGTGAGCCCTTGGGCCGCTGCTAGGTTGACACAGCATGGTGCATACAATCACGGGCCAGGCCCTAGCAGGTGGCAGTTAATACACCACAAGGCAAGGAGAATGAGACTAGAAAGGAGGCTGGGATGGCAGTGTATAGAAGATACAGAGTCCAGATGATAGTCAGGGCAGGCAGAGAACTAGCAAGGTCAATAATCCAGGCAGAGGTTAGGACAGGCAGAGAAACAGCACAGCAAGAGCAGGAGTACATCCAGGTCAACAACAAAAGATCAGTGCAAGGAAGGCTGACTGGGAGGCAAGGCAAAGCAAGACAGGGAAACAAGGCTGGAAAGGGAGGCAAGGCTTGGCCTTTGAGTAATCTTTAGGATCCTGCCAAGTACTTGAGAAAAAGTAGGAACAGTGGCACCAACAACTATCATAGGAGGACCTGTTGCTGAGGGGCCAGCTGGTTGCTCAGAGCTCTCTTGTATACTAGGCAGGATGTGATGTCATCAGCCGGTGCTCCAGGAAGTCCTGGCTGCAGGACATTTATAAGGGGCCCAGGCGGCAGAAAAGCCTAGCCAGGATGTTTGGAGGCAGCACAGGGCAGGGTGCTACACTGGAGGTGCTCAGAGGTTTAGGGGCATTACACATTTAATTTAGTTGCTAAGGTCTTGGGAGACAGTTTTATCTATGTTAAGGGTAACTTCTTCCAGCTTGAACCCCTGCCCATTTATATAGGTTAAGAATAATGTAGATACATTTGCTGGATACCTGTTGCAAATTATCAGTTTGTCCCTAGTTCAAGAAGAAATTCTTGCCAGGTTAAAAAAAAAGCTATAGTGAGGCCTATGATGAAAGTCTCTGCTATCTCTTCAGACAAACTGTCAAATTATTGACCTATTTCCAATCTAGATTTAGCAGCAAAGGTTTTGGAAAAATGTGTTTTAGATCAATTGCTTTTTTTTTTTTTTTTTTTTTTTTAACAAGAACATAGTATTTTAGATGAAGGCCATTATGGGTTCTGTAAATGAAGGGGACTGAGACTATATTGGTCTCTTTATTAGATGATGTTCAATGTTTAGATGGGAGGGGGGGGGGGAGTGGGATATTAGTCCAAATGGACATTAAAGCTGCTTTTGGTACTGCCCCCTACTTGAAGCTGATTAAGAGATTGTCTGATATTAGACTCAGTGGGGTAGTATTGACAATTTGTTTGCCTCTTTTCCTCAGGGAAAAATGCAGTAAGTCAGTGCTGATGGTGACTGTTCAAAGTGGTAGGATAATAGGCGGGGAGCACTACAAGGGTTCTCATTGTCTCCTGTCCCTTTTAATGTCTACTTAAAACCCTTAGGAAAGGTTACAGTTAATATACAGGATTTATGTGGATGACATGCCCTTTGATTTACTCACTGAAAAGACTGGGGAATTTCCTATTAAGTCTTTTAATAGCAATTTGAGGATTAGTAAACAGTGGCTTGTAGGAAATGATTTGGTTCTCAACTGTTTTATGGCTAGGAGCTTTGTCCTCACCTTCGGTGCCTCTCTCCCCATGTTTTGGGTGATGCTTTAATGAAATTAGTCAGAAGCAGGTAACTTAGGTGTCATCTTGCTGTTAACCACTCAAGTACAAAGAGTAGCTAAGACTGCTTCTTATAAACTGCACTTTCTGAGGTCACTGAGACATATTCTATCTCCTCTTGATGTCCCTCTAGTAGTACAGGCTATGGATCTAACTAATTTAGATTATTGTAACTTTTCTGTATGTCAGGTTGGCCATATATCTAATACATGTTTTGCTGCAGTAAAGACGGTGTTTGGCTTGCAGTGTAGAGAAAGTATTACCCCCTACACACACACATACTTAAAAGCGCTGTAATGGTTACCTGTTGCTCAAACAATTCAATAAAAATTAATGCTCATACGTAAAGCATTACATGACTATTCCTTTTGTCTGAAGGATAAAATATTTTATGTGCTCTCTCGAACCCTACGTTCTGCCTCGCAAAGTTTGCTTAATATCCCTAGCACATCTCAGATGAAGTTGAATGCTTCCCGACTTAAAGCTTTATCTGTAATTGGCCCAGTGTTGCAGATTTCTGTTCCACTGGAGATTCGCAGCCAGTCAGACTACCTTAAATTTAGGAGGAGGTTGAAAGCTTTCTTTTATTTACGCAAGCTTTTAATAATTGAGTTTTATTTTGCACTCTGACTTTATAATTTTCATTTTATTTTTTTTAGGTTGTATTGTGGAACACTGTTTTACTATATAATCACCAATGAATTTCTGAGAATTGTGGAATATAAGTAATGTAAGTAAACAGATAAATACATTTCATGCTAATAAAGGCTTGAGCTGTCAGTGAGGGCTAATGGTTAGAACACAGAGCTGTGAACCTTTATTCTCCAGGCTCTGTGCATGCAGCCCACGTCTCTCCGATCCTCTGCTTAGCCTGCCAGGCTGTCTGCCTCCTTCCTGCATCCCATGCTTTGTACCTCTTTGGGACCCTCCAGTCTTCAAAATAGCAGCAGTGATGCTTCTGAAAGGTTCATCAGGAGCACCTAGGAAGAGCAGAAGGAGAAGTTCCCCAGATTGCCTGGGCAGGCCCCGTTAGCTAGACGCCGTTCCCTACCTGATGACGGGAGGGGACGTAGGGCCCCCCTCTCCTCCCATTCAGGCCGATACAGTAAAAATCGCGGGAGAGCGGGCGCTCGCACAAGACACTCTCCTGTGCGCACGATACAGTAATTTAATTTAATTATTTAAATTAGGGCCGGCGGTAAAAAGAGGCACTAGGGACACTAGCGCGTCCCTAGCGCCTCTTTTCGGACAGGAGCAGCAGCTGTCAGCGAGTTTGACAGCCAACACTCAATTTTGCCAGCGTCGGTTCTCGAGCCCGCTGACAGCCACGGGTTCGGAAACCGGATGCCGGCAAAATTGAGCATCCGGTTTTCAACCCGCGAGCCATCGGCCTCTTTCAAATTTTTTTTTCTTTTTTTTTTTTTTTTTACTTTCAGGACTTCCGACTTAATATCGCCATGATATTAAGTCGGAGGGAGCACAGAAAAGCAGTTTTTACTGCTTTTCTGTGCACTTCCCTGGCGCCGGCAGAAATTAGCGCCTACCTTTGGGTAGGCGCTAATTTCTTAAAGTAAAATGTGCGGCTTGGCTGCACATTTTACTTACTGAATCGTACGGGAATAACTAATAGCGCCCGCAACATGCATTTGCATGTTGCGGGCGCTATTAGGTTCGGGGGGGTTGGACACGCGTTTTCGACGCACTATTACCCCTTACTGAATAAGGGAAGCGAGCGTGTCGAAAATACGCGTCCAATCGCGGGTTAACAGTACACTCCATTGGAGCACACTGTACTGTATCGGCCTGTAAGTCTGCAAGGGTCATTTCCTCCAGAACAGGGTGAGGGGAAAGCAGGGTGGAGGTTGGCAGGCAGTTAGTGGATATAAAAGGGGGTGAACCAGGTGACCGTGTCTCGCTCTCTTTTCCCTTTCCCGCTGGCCGTGGAGCAAGGTAATCCCTGCCGAGCCAGTCCCTTCCCTTTCTTTCCCCTCTCCCGCTCAGGGATTCCCCTCATTTGTCCTCCCTCGGGGGGGCCCCCTTGTTATCCCCCTGCCTTCCTCCCCCTCCGGGCAGCATCTTGACTTTCCTTGCTGAGCTTTTCTAGGGCTGTGAGCAGTGGCCCGGCATTTGTCCTCCGTCCTACAACCAAATGCCGAGCCCTTCGTGCCGCGGCTCAACTCTCTGTGCCGCCCTTTCCTGGCCCCACCGCTCCCCGGCGGCGCTCCCAGGCCAGGAGTAGCGCCGGCGGAGTAGCCCATTGCCGCTGGTAGGCATCCAGCCCCGAGCCGGGTGACCATGCGGTCGAGCCTCCCCTGCAATCGCTCAATCCCGCACAGCGTCTCTCACTTCTGCCACACATTTTACTTTCAGAAATTAGCGCCTACCCAAAGGTAAGCGCTAATTTCTCCGGGCACTGGGAAAGTGCACAGAAAAACAGTAAAAACTGCTTTTCTGTGCACCCTCTGACTTAATATCATGGCGATATTAAGTCAGAGGTCCCGAAAGTTTAAAAAAGTAAAAAATAAAAAAAATAAAAAATTTAAAATGGGCCCACGGCTGGAGGGTCGAAAACCGGATGCTCAATTTTACTGGTGTCCGGTTTCCGAACCCAAGGCTGTCAGCGGGCTCGAGAGCCGACGCTGGCAAAATTGAGCGGCGGCTGTCAAACCCGCTGACAGCCGCCGCTTGTGTCAAAAAAGAAGCACTGGGGACGCGCTAGTGTCCCTAGTGCCTCTTTTTACCGCCGGGCCTAATTTAAATAGATTGAAATACTATATCGCGCGCACAGGAGAGTGGCCTGTACGCGCACTGGGAGAGCGGGCACTCGCCCGCTCTCCCAGTGCGCTCTCCCGCGATTTTACTGTATCGGCCTGTTTGCTAGGATGGCAGGCGCCCGGTCACACGTGAAATACTGTGCCAGCTGTGGGAGGAGGCATGAGGAAGATGCCATTCTGCATCTGAAACGACATCTTCTGCCTGGCCTTCTCCCTGGCATTCTTCAGGGCTCCGCACATTGGTGAACTGGCGGCATCTTCAAAGAGCAACAGCGGTGACACCGGTTTACTGGCAGGCAATATGGCATTAATGGATGGAAAGGTGCAGCTTAAGATGCACAAGTCCAATGTCAACCAAAAGGGTAAAGGGGTGAAGTTGATGCTGTCACATGCCCGGTGAGCAATCTAAGGGCACACAAGTCTTGTAGCTATAGGGGCGGAACCCGTTTCCTGATACATGAGGATGGTTCCCCCCCTGACGAAGTTCTAGTTTACAGCAGTTTTCAGAAAGATATTAGCAGCGTTGTCTCTGTACCCCGGGCCCCTTTGAGTTGCACTCCTTCCGAACAGGAGCGGCCATACAGAGGAGGAAGTCCGCAGCATACACAGCTTATGTGTGCAACAAGCACTGCGTGCCGGTGCTTGGCTCATATTAACCTTTTTGTAATGTTTGTGTTCCAAATGCAAGTACCGTGCTGTCAGTGGTGGTGTGGCTGTTTGGACACTCCTTCATGGTCCGAGCGGAAAAAGGGCTTGGATTCGGATGTACGGGGAATACCTCGGGATGGCGTCAGGAGGTGTCCATGTGGTGTGGAATAGGTGCCACGGCATGTGGCGGGTCACAGCTTCTGACGGTGACGGTGCATCTACTGGAATAGCAAGCTTGTCTGGCAGCAGTGGTCATTCACTTAGGAGCCAATGATTTTGGCAGAATGCCAGCCCTGGCATTGATAAGGAACATCAAAAGGGACCTAAGCCTGGCTATGCACAGCCTACCCAGTGGTTCAGTTTGTTTGATCGAACATCATTCCATGACCAAAGCGGGGTTCCTGGAAACCAGTATACAGATCATGGAAGAAGGTCAACAAGCAAGTCAGTGGCTTTATTCAGCGGGATGGAGGAGTTACGCCATTCAGCACGAGCTAATGACCTTGAATCTTCCACTCGGATAGGGTGCATTTATCTGACATTGGGAATGATATTTTTAATACGATAATGCAAGATGCAATAGAAAGGGCCTTGAGATGCTGATAAATGTGCCGCAGCTTTGGTTGGGAGTCTGAGGCAAAGTCAATGCCATCAAACTGTGACAGGCACCCGAGCCAGTGAACGCATGGAGTAGTTTGCCAAAGATGCTATTGGACACTGAGCGGCCTGGCGGGCTGAAGAGTGGTGGCATGGGGGGTGCGGGCTGGTCCCAGATGGCAGGCTGTGAGATAGTGGAGGAAGGAAAGGGCTTCATAGGTAGAGAAAATCGGAGTCACACACATAAATATGCAATAAAGCTGCGGTTCCGATGTTCCCAACAAACAAAGTGAGGTGTGGTGTTTTGGTGACGGGCTGCAAGGCTGATGGGAAGGGGGTGAAAAGGGGGAGCTTAAGGCTGCCCGAGTTATAAGAAGCTCCCTCCCAGGCCAGAGTGCCTGGGCAGGTGACATTAACTCACGACGTTGCCCACCTGATGAGGGGAGCTGGTGTGGGTCTCCCCCCCCCCCCTCCCTTTGTCTGCAAGGGTCATTTCCTCCGGAGGCAGGTTGAGGGGAGAGGCTGGAGGCTGGGCAGCCAGTGGCTATGAAAGCGGGAAAAGCAGGTGAATCCCTCTCTTCCCTTTCCTGCTCCCACCCATTCACCCTCCGTGTTAGTCATGTTAAATGGGTAGGCCTGTGAAAAAATATCTGTGAAAGGGGTCGCGTGTTGCCTGTGTCGCAGCTTGGGGGTAGGTGGGTGCGTGTGCCAGTGAGAGCATGGAGAAGTAGTTTGCCAAGGATGATGTTGGATGCTGAGCGGCCGGCATGGCTGGAGACGTGGCAGGCTGGAGGGCGGCAGCATGGGGGGGGGGGGGGGGTGCGGGCTGGTCCTGGATGGCCGCCCCAGCCTCTCCCATGGTCTGGCTGGTCCCGGATGGCAGGCTGTGGGGTAGTGGAGGAAGGTGAGGGCTCTCTAGGTCGGAGAAAATTGGAACTGGCTCGGGGGCCCATAACGTCACACATGAATATGCAATAAAGCTGCAGCACTATTAATACCTTTCAACCAACGTGTGCTGTGGTATTTTGGTGGTGGGCTGTAATGGTAAAGGGGGTGGGGGGGGTGAAAAGGAGAGCTTATGGCCACCCAGGTTAGTGGAGTAGCAAAATGAACTCGGGGCCAGCAAAAGGGCTACATTCCCATGGGTAGAGCTGGAGGAGGAACATCCAGGGAGGACAGCGAGTGACGTTTTTATTAGTTTCTCCCTCCCTGGGTGGATGCCGGCAGTGGCCAGGGTGACTTTGGGACTCCCACGCCGCAGCTGTTACTGCTACCTCCAGTACCAGGGGGTGCGGCTTCAGCAGAGGGTGGTGCTGCAGCCTCGGGGTACTGGCACCGAACTGGAGGCAATCCCGATTCCCACCTCACAGAGAAAAATGAACTCCAGCAACTTTCCTCGTCCCGGGGGCGGCTGGAGCCAGCTAGAGGGCGCGTCTTCCCCCCACCCCCGCTGCCTCTCTCCCTTCATCCCCGCCTCGGCTGCTGTTGTGCGAGGGGCGGGGGAGGCAGTGAGGGAATGGGAGTGAAGCACCCGCTTAAAAGGGTTTTAACAGGGGGAAATTAAGGCTATTTGAAGGGGGATAAGAAAGCAGTGCTGAAAAGAAAATAGAAATAGAAACAGCTTTGTAAGAGAAGATGGGGGGAGGGGAGGGGAGGGGGAAGTGGCTCACTTCAGACTGTGCTGGCATCCTGCTGCTCCGGCAAGGTAATTCGAGCCAGCAGCCCTCGGCAGGTTTCTGTGCTGCTGCTTAAACAAACAAAAAAACATGAATGCAAAAAAATATGTAGATAAGTGAGGTTTTAAGCCTTCTGAATGAAAGACGGGGAAAAATAAATACCATAAATCTTTCTAAAGGCTTTGAGAAGCAGCAAAAGAAATAAAAAATCAAACAACAACAAAGCACCGTAGGCTTCTTTACGCTTCATCTTTCTCTCTCTCACTATCTCGTAGGTTTCCCTGAGGTTTCTCCTTCTCCCTATTCGAAGGCTTCCCTGCTCCATATTCTTCGCCTCCTTCCTTTCCCTTACCCACTCTCTTACCTATACCCCCACCCCCTTCTTTCTCCCCCTTTCAAAACATCGTATTCTATTGATTTTTGACCTGCACTCTTGTTTTCTAACCTTCGGTTGATTTTGTTATTAATCTAGTTGAGATCTATCATTTCATTGCCTTTCTCTTGTTATTGTTATCCTGTTTTCCCCTTAATCCCTTGTTGCATTGTATTTTCCACGCCTTTTTGTTGAAAATGTGAACCAGCATGATGTGTTTTTTTTTACTAATGCCGGTATATAAAAGCTGTTAAATAAATAAATAGATAGATAGATAGATAAATAAATAAATAAATAAGAAATAGATGTGCCCTACCTACCCCCAAAATTAAATGTATTTGTTCATTTGAAAAAGTGAATTAGGGTAACAAAGGGGGGAAAGCAGGACTTGTGTAAACACTAGGCAGCTCGGCTTCTTTCTTCCCGTCTGTGCACCCCAGAAGAGGAAGTGGAATGGCGCAGGTGCCAGAAGCAGGAGGAAGAACAGTGCAGCCCCCCCCCCGCACAGGAAGGGGCAGTATTGGCCCCGGTTTTGTGCAGCATTTAAGAGCTGGAGGAGGAGCATCAGCATGCCCCCCCCCCCCCCCCCCCCTCGCCAACCTGAGGAAACAGCAGCATCGGCCCTGGTCCCTGGCCAGCAGTAGGAAGAGGAGCAAGACCCCAGAGAAGCAGGAGGAGCAGCATGGTCATGCGCTGCTAAGCACAACAAGCAGAGTAATATCAGCCCCTGGGCCTGAAGAAAGAGGGAAATTCCCGCTGGCCACAGGGGCTGAAGGAGGAGGCTGCTGCTGCTACTGCTGGCCTTGTACTTCCGAGGGGAAGGAAGTGAGAGAGAGAGCAGGTCTTAACGCAGTCAGGGAACGCGCCCTCTCCATAGCAGGTCCCATATTATGGAACAAACTAGCAACTGATCTAAGAATGGAACCCGTAATACAAACCTTTAAAAAAAAAAACCTTAAGACACGGCTTTTCCAAAAAGCATTCTACTAAACCTGACTATCGCTGCAACAACCACAATCTCCAATGCTGTAAACCCAGCCTCAAAGCCAGAGTCTGAGTACTTAGTTACACAGTAATATTAAGACTGTTTATACCGTTACTAAGTTATTCTGTATAGTTAGGTGAGGAAGTTAATACTGTTTTATATTGTTTACTAAATTATTCTGTAAGAAATAAGATGCATATGCCTTATTTGTTCTAATCATTTGCTGTAAACTGTTTATACCGTTACTAAGTTTTCTGTATAACTACATAAGAGTGTTTAACACTGCTTTATACTGTTTACTAAGTTACTCTGTAAGAAATAAGATGCATATGCCTTATCCATTTCTAATTGTTTGCTGTAAACCGATGTGATATCTCGGATCAAATGTCAGTATATAAAAATAAATAAATAAATGTCTGTGTTTGTGGATATACGTGTGTGAGAGCGAGAGTGTGTGTGTGTGTTAGAGCATGTCTGTGAAAGTGTGCGTCTGAGCGTGTAAAATGTTTGTGTGGGTGAGAAAACAAGAGAAAAAGTTTGTGAACAAAAACTCCCCGCTCCCCCCTTGCTAATCCACGTCAGGGCATTGGAAAATCAAAAGATCCCAGGTATGGACAGCAAAGGATGTTTTATTCTTAGTTTTAAGTATTGGGTGGCATTTATGTCTGCTGTTTTAAAATATTTATTGGATATAGTTGCGATGGAGAAGGTACAGAGAAGGGCGACCAAAATGTTAAAGGGGAATGGAACAGCTCCCCTATGAGGAAAGACTAGAGAGGTTAGGGCTGTTCAGCTTGGAGAAGAAAAGGCTGAGGGGGGATATGATAGAGGTGTTTAAAATCATGAGAGGTCTAGAACGGGAAGATGTGAATCAGTTATTTACTCTTTCGGATAATAGAAAGACTAGGGGGCACTCCATGAAGTTAGCATGTGGCACATTTAAAACTAATCGGAGAAAGTTCTTTTTTACTCAACACACAATTAAACTCTGGAATTTGTTGCCAGAGGATGTGGTTAGTGCAGTTAGTGTAGCTGTGTTTAAAAAAGGATTGGATAAGTTCTTGGTGGAGAAGTCCATTACCTGCTATTAATTGAGTTGACTTAAAAAATAGCCACTGCTATTACTAGCAACAGTGACATGGAATAGATTTAGTTTTTGGGTACTTGCCAGGTTCTTATGGCCTGGATTGGCCACTGTTGGAAACAGGATGCTGGGCTTGATGGACCCTTGGTCTGACCCAGTATAGCATGTTGTTATGCCTTTGGAAAATTTGTAAGAGTTTTTTAAATTATTAGCTATTCTATTCGTCAGCTGTTTTGAAATAATTATTCTTTTTATTCTATTGACTTTTAGTTCCTGATTTTATTGTTTGATATTTTGAGGAATTGTAATGTTTCTATTTTTCCATTGTTGCACTACTTGCATAGTCTGGCTTGTTGTGGATTCCAGTTCAGATTTTGTCTGCACATTTGTATTTTTACTTTGTCATTTGGTGAGGGTCTGTTTCTGTTTTGCATGTGTGACCAAAGTGACGTATTCTGCCAGCATGCAGGTTCTGTGTAGGGGGTCTATAGCAGCTTGGCTTATTCTGTTTTCCTAATAGGAAGTGTATTGGTGTTTTAGGGCCTGGTGTAATTACAGTGCTGACTTTTCATAAGTAGAGTTGTCAGTGTTTGCATGCTGGCAGTTATTGCTGTTTTGGTATGGGAGATTTACTATATTGGAATTGTAATTCAGTTTACTTGTGGCTTTCTGAGGGCCAAGCCCATTCCCAGCACATCTTACAAAAGATATAATACCTATTCCGAGTTTTCTGGTTGGCACTACAACAGTACTTGTAAATATAATATACATGTTAAAAGAGAGATTTTTACCTCAGAATGCTGTACTTTTAAATGTTCTTGTTTATGCAAAATGTATTATAAATGCATAATTTTAAATTGTGTGTGTGTGGGAAGGGTATGACAGGGGGATGGCTGCAAGGAAGGCTGTAACCCAACTGTGTGGAGGGGAGGGGCGGGGAGGGGAGGGGAAAGTCTGTAAACAACTGAAAGACTTAAGCTTACAGAAAAACAAGGGGAAGAGACTCTAAAAGGATTTCACAAACAGAAATCCAAACTATCAAACACATAATTTGAAGATGTTTTATGATTTATATGTCTATGATTTTGATGTGCTTTGACTATGCTGATGGATTAAACTGTATAAATAGGGCTGTGCATATGCCTTTGCTTGAAATAAATAGTGGAAACTATTCTAAAGATCAAAATCACAGAACATATAGAAAGACATGGTTTAATGGAGCAAAGTCAGCATGGCTTTACCCAAGGCAAGTCTGGCCTCACAAATCTGCTTCACTTTTTTGAAGGGGTTAATAAACATGTGGATAAAGGTGAACCGGTAGATATAGTATACTTGGATTTTCAGAAGGCGTTTGACAAAGTCCCTCATGAGAGGCTTCTAAGAAAACTAAAAAGTCATGGGCTAGGTGGCGATGTCCTTTCATGGATTACAAACTGGTTAAAAGACAGGAAACAGAGAGTAGGATTAAATGGTCAATTTTCTCAGTGGAAAAGGGAAACAGTGGAGTGCCTCAGGGATCTATACTTGGACCAGTGCCTTTCAAGATATATATAAATGATCTGGAAAGGAATACGATGAGTGAGGTTATCAAATTTGCAGATGATACAAAATTATTCAGAGTAGTTAAATCACAAGCAGATTGTGATAAATTGCAGGAGGATCTTGCAAGTCTGGAAGATTGGGCATCCAAATGGCAGATGAAATTTAATGTGGACAAGTGCAAGGGGTTGCATATAGGGAAAAATAACCCATGCAGAAGTTACACTGTTAGGTTCCATATTAGGATCTACCACCCAGGAAAAAGATGTAGGCCTCATAGTAGATAATACATTGAAATCAATAGCTCAGTGTGCTGCATCAGTCAAAAAAGCAAACAACATGTTATGTATTAATGTGACCTATTCTTGTTTACTCCTGTAATATGTTGTTTAAAATGTAAACCGGAGTGAAGGCAAACTGCTATACCCCGGTATATAAACTCTTCAAAATAAATAAATAAATAAACATTAGGAATTATTAGGAAGGGAATGGTGAATAAAACTGAAAATGCCATAATGCCTCTGTATCGCTCCATGGTGAGACCACACCTTGAGTACTGTGTACATTTCAGGTCACCGCATCTCAAAAAAGATATAGTTCTACTAGAGAAGGTACAGAGAGGGGCGACCAAAATGGTAAAGGGGATGGAACAGCTCCCCTATGAGGAAAGGCTAAAGAGGTTAGGGCTGTTCAACTTGGAGAAGAGATGGCTGAGGGGGGTTATAATAGAGGTCCTTAAAATCATGAGAGGTCTAGAATGGGTAGATGTAAATCGGTTATTTACACTTTCAGATAATAGAAGGACTAGGGAGCACTCCATGAAGTTAGCAAGTAGCACATTTAAGACTAATCGGAGAAAATGTTTTCACTCAACGCACAATTAAGTTCTGGAATTTGTTGCCAGAGGATGTGGTTAGTGTAGTTAGTGTAGCTGAATTTAAAAAGTTTGGATTAGTTCTTGGAGGAGAAGTCCATTAACTGCTATTAATCAAGTTTACTTAGGGAATAGCCACTGCTATTAATTGCATCAATAGCATGGGATCTTCTTGGTGTTTGGGTAATTGCCAGGTTCTTGTGGTCTGGTTTGGCCTCTGTTGGAAACAGGATGCTGGGCTTGATGGACCCTTGGTCTGATCCAGTAAGGCAATTTCTTATGTTATGTTCTTAAGGTCTGGGATGGAACATTGGAGCAAGAAAGGAGCTAATATTACTGGCAAGCTAGAGACAGGAGACTTAGGAAAGCCACAAGGTAGAAGGCTGCATAGAGCCACAAGGAGTACAAAGCGAGAAGGCTTTGGAAAACCACAAGGCAGAACGCTGCAGACAGCCACAAGGAGTACATGGTAAGAAGGCTATGGAGAGCCACAAGGAACAAGACACGAGGGGCCAAGCAGACTCAGACTCAAAGACAAGGCACTGAGTGTAGACTGAGGCAGGGCTAAATAGGCAGAGATCTTAGTCAGGAGGTCACCAAGACTAGAGCTGGAAAGAGGGTAGAGACAGCTCCCAGAGGACCTCTGGTGGTTGGGAGGCTGCATGACAAGCAGAATCTCAACAAAGGGGAAATGAAATACTTAGGAATTAAAATACCCTCCAAGATTAGTTCCATTTATAATGTGAATATTAAACCCCTATTGCAAGGTATGGCTAAATCCTTAGCACCCTGCTGGTTTCTGTCCCTATCCCTTATAGGCAAAAATACATTTACTTAAACTGATGGAAATACCTAAGTGGCTCTGTCATGCAAATGTTACCCATTTGGGTAACTAGAAAAGACCTTAAAGAAGTAGATGGGCTCCTTAGAAACTACCTTTAGAATGGGGGAAAAAGGCGAGAATCCCATTGAGGAAATTGATAAGGCCTCTAGTACAAGGAGGTTTAAATTGTCCAAATTTGCAGTGCTATAACAGCTTGCATATTAAGACATGTTGCAGATTGGGTAGATGACTCATCCCATTTCTCTCCCCAGGAATGTTTACAGAGCAGGTTTGGGTTGATTTCTTTGAATGTATTACCTCAAATTGACATGAGGTGAAAGACTTAAGTTCTCACTTACTGATGAATTCATGCAGAACAGCGTGGATATTGCTCTGCAAAATATCACATCCAAAGGGCAGAGTCTCATCTCATGCATTTTTGTAATAATCCACTTTTCCCTCCGGGCATGGATAATACTGTTTTTCAGGGTTGGTATAGGAAGGGATTTAAAAGCATTCAGCAACTATTTGTTGAGAATTTTATTGTTCATAGTTTTCAAGAGCTACAAGAGAAATTCTCTCTACCAGGGGTGGTTCTAAAATGAGGCAGGGTGAGGCGGCTGCTTCAGGTGGCAGAATTGTGAGGCAGCAAAAAATGCCCCTCTCAGAATGCCACTGTGGCGTCTGCCTCACCCTGCCTGCCCCTGCCGTGGCTGCCGACCCGGGTGCGGCAACAGAAAAGTGTTACACTCTGTAACAAAGCCTTAAATACCATAAGTTTGCTAAATGGAATAGATGGTCAGCTTTCCAACTTACACTGAAAGAATAACTTTTGTTTTGCGCACGTACAAGAGATAACAGAATGTGATTTTGAGAGAAACACAATATAAATGTCTACGACAATTTTATTTTATCGCAAGAGAAAGCCCATAAGGCCACAATTTGTCCTTCAGCTGTGTCTTAAAAGAAGTAAGGAAGAAGGAAATCTTTCACAGAGTCTGGACTTGCCAGGAAATTCAAAATTTTGGGGAAAAAGTAAGGGGTTTTGGCTCCAATGTATTAAATGTACCTCTTCTGGGTGATCAAAAAATTTGGCTGTTTGTGATTTTCAAAGGCACACAGTTAGGGCCTAGTAAATTATTATTCATAGAAAAGGCAGGATTACTAGCAAAGAAAATAATTCTCTCCACTTGGGTAAGTAAAGAGAGCCCGCAGTTAACCCATTGGCATGCTAGAATGGCAAGATTACTTGCTTTTGAATATCCTACAGCTAAAAACTGTTCAAATAGAAAAAAATATATTACTATGATGGAGCTCTGTCAGAATTTCATAGACCATCTGTCCTCCACTGTACCGAATGTAATATTGAATCTGTAGTATAGAATGTAATATTGAATCTGTAGCACTGAATCTACTATATTGAATTTGTAATATTAAATTTGTAACTGCACACTTGCTAATTTGTATGTGGTTGAAGTAAGGGAGGTCTGGGAATGTTGCTACTCATAATATAAGATGAAGAGTGATCTAGATTGCATGATAAGGAATTGTGACCCAAGAACAAGAAAAGTGAAGGGTAGGGTGGGGGGAGGGAGGAAGGAAAAGAAACCATGAGTACAAGTAAAAGAGGTTGTTTATGTGCATCTCTGGTTTATTCTGGTATATTATATCTCAATTTAAATGCTGTTTTCTATCTGTGATTTTGATTATTGTATTTTGAAACAGTTACAATAAACAAGTTTGAAAAAAAAAAAAAGGTTTGGACATTTACCTGGAGGAGAAGTCAAACTGTTATTAACCAAGTAGGCTTAAAGAATAGCCACTACTTATCACTGCATGATAGCAGCATGGGATCTATGTACTTTTTGGGATCTGCCAGATACTTGTGACTTGTTGCTATTCTGCTCGTGGGAGGTGCCATGCGAGCGGCCTCACTCACTCAGATGCCGCCTCTACCTTGTTGCCACATCCCTCAGCAAGAGAGATGCCTTCGCTGCACCTGGTCTTTGCGGCTAAGTGTCCACCTTTGCCTTCTTGATGGGCCAGAGCGCCGTTGTCCCCAATGCTGCCTGGGTCTGGCTGCTGTTTCCTTCAGCTGAGAGATGCTGCCGACATGCCCATGATCTTTGCAGCCTGGAACAGCACTGAACACCACTGCTACTTCTGTCCTCCCTGGGCATGTGTGCATGCCCCTGCTCGATATTTAATGCAACCTTGGCAGGAAAAACCCCACAGCTGCTCCTGAAATGTCATTGCCTCAGGCTTTTAACAGCAACTTCTCCCGTTGCTCCAGGCCTTCGCAAGGCTACTGGACCTTTAAGGTCTCTTCTTTCATGTGGTTCTGTATTCCTGGTTCCTGCATCCAAGACTTCGCTGCTGGTTCAAGTCTTCAGAGTCTCTACCTTACTCTGAGTCCAAGATCTGAGTTTTGAGTTCCTGAGTCTTGTCCCTGGTCTCTGGAGTTCTTGTTCCAGCCATCTGTATGTTTCAAGTCCTGAGCCATCTTGTTCCTAGTCTTTGGAACCTTTTTGTCTTATTCGGAGCCTCCATCTTGTCATGTATCTTCGGAGCCTTTGTCTTGTCATGAGTGTCCAGAGACCTCAGCATTTGTTGGTGCTACGCTCAAGCCATACCTAAGCGGTTAGTCTGAAAGGGCTTACAGTGTGGCCGGAGTGCTACCCCAGAGACCTGCAAAGGTTGCTGGTGCATGTTGGACATCAGTGTTCCTGTTCCACGTCAATAGTGTTTCTCTTTTGACCTGCCTATGCCTGGATGCACCTGCCCACCAGTGGTGTGGATCACAGCCAGCCCCTGGGTTGTCAGTCATGACACAGCACAGGGGCTCAAGCTTGCATCCATTCGTGCTCACTTCAGATTGCGAAGTTTGGTGAACTTATCCCCATGATGGGCCTTCCATACTTTGACTCTTGTTCCTTCCTGAGTTGTTTTGTGTTTTTTTTTTGCCTTCAACCCACAGGAGGTACCTGCAACTAGATATTTGTTCACGTTCTTCAGCCTTGGTTCTAGCCATCAGTGTGTTTCATGTCATGTCTTCATCCAGTTTGCAGTCATGTCTTAGTTCAGCTTCTCCAATATGATTCCTCACTTCAGTTCCTGAAACCAAGTATATTCAGATGCTGTGTTTGCCCCTCAAACCCCTGTTAGTAAGGGATTATCTGTATCCCCTCTGAAGCTGGAGGGAGGGACTTTGAGGAAGGGGTACTGTTGCGATTCAGCTCGCAGGAGGTGCCTGCAGCAGGAGAGTTGCCACTGCAGCACCTGGTCTTTGTGACTGAGTGGTCACCTTTTGCCTTCTTGCATGGCTGGAGTGCCACTGACCCCAATGCCACCTAGGTCTGGCCAGTTTCCTGCGGCTGAGAAATGCCATCGTGCCCGTGATTTTCGTGGCCTGGAACACTACCAAATGCTGCTGCTGCTCCTGTTCTCCCTAGGTGCACGCCTGCTCCCCTGTTTGATATTTAAAGGAACCACGGCGGGAAAAGCCTCACAGCCCCTCCTGATGTCATTGCCTCGGGCCTTTTAAAGGCCATTTCTCCCATTGCTCTGGTCTTTCAAGGTCTCTTGTTTCATGTGGTTCTCCATGTTCCTGGTCTCCTGGTTCCTGCGTCCAAATCTTCAATCCTGCATCCAAGTCTTCAGAGTCCTGTCCACTGATTCAAGTCCTCGGAGTCTCTTCCTTATTCTGAGTCAGAGTTCCAAGTTCCTGAGTCCTGATCCTGGTCTCCGGAGTTCTTGTTCCAGCCATCTGTGTGTTTTCAAGTCCTATAGCCTTTGTCTTGTTCCAAGTCTTCAGAGCCTTCATCTTGTCATGAGTGTCCAGAGCCCTCAGCCTTCATCGGTCCTATGCTCAAGCCATTCCTAAGCTTTTAGTCCAATAGGTCTTACAGAGTGGCTTGAGCGCTACCCCAGAGACCAGCAAGGGCTGCTGGTTCTCAGTTCCTAGTGCATGTTGGACATCCAAGTGTTCCTGTTCCAAGTCAAGAGTATTCTTGTTTTGTCCATCCTCTGCCTGGATACACTAGCCTGCCAGCAACATGGACCACGGCCAGCTCCAGGGCTGTATTGGTCATGTCGTGGCTCAGGGGCTCAAGCTCACGTCCATGCTCACAACATGACTTAAATTGGCCACTGTTGGAAACATGATAGGCTTAATGCACTTTCGGCCTGACACAGTTTGGCAAATACTCTTCCTCGCTGCTATGCCCCTTATGCTATATCTTGTGGATCACGGGCTTGGAAAGGAAAGCTTATAACTATCAGAATTAAATTAAAATTTGGAAATATATATACTTACAAGTCCTGCAATAAGCTACAAAATGACAGTGGGACAGATTTGCTGAATCAAATCCCATTTCCGGTCCCAGAGCCAAAATTTCCTGACCTCTTTTTATAAGTCCATCAGCTCACCAGGATACTTGTAACATTGGAGGAGGTCGTCCTAGGAGACAGATAGTTCTGCCTTGTGGGTAGGAACAGGTCATAGACAGAATCATATTTTTTTGGGGGGGAAGGACCAAGCCCCACCCCTACCTACCCCTTACCCCATTCTATATGGGTCTTCAAGGCAGTGGCTACGAAACCCTTACTTTCTGGCAACCCTCTCCCTCTGGAGTTAAAGCTGTCACCTTATGCATTGTTAATCTGTCAGGTCTCCCAAAGGCAATTATGTAAATAGGTGTCTAGCCTTTTATACAAGCATTCCTGAAATTTTAAGGGGCTGAGAGGAGGTGGGGATAATTACTGCTAAAAGTAAACAGACTTTGATGGCCTCAAACCTTTACTTGTCTAGTTCAAGGGTAGTAGTACTTCCCCATTCAAGTTATCCCTCTTAAAGGGACAGAGGTTCATCGACTGGTAGTGATTTCAGTGCATCCATGTCCTCTAACTCCTGCACATTTACGGGGCTGACTCAGATGAGATATGACCTTGTTGCTAGGGGTGGAGGCTTGAGCCAAAAGTGAAGGGAGTAGAGGCTCCAAGGCTCACCCTTTGCTATGCCTCCGGCCGGATTTATGCGAGCAGGGGGTTTAAAATCCGCCCCTATGTGTATATATTTGTGGGTTGACATAGTGGGATTTTGAGAACAGATGGCTTGCATTCTAGTTTCAAAATCCAGGGAAAATTGTAGGCACCCACAGTTGAGTGGCTATTTGTCTACTTAGGCACAATATTTAAAATTGTCCTTAAGATTTAGCCAGAAAACGCTGCCCAAAGGCTATTTTCTATGGGGAACTGGCATGCACATTCAGGAAAAAGGGTATGTGACTGGCAATTTGATACAAGATTGGATTTTCCTCAGTATAGGACTGGCATCCCAGGGTATTAACAAAGAAGCCATCTTGCCTTTTTTTTTTGCACAGTTTCTGGGGGCAACTTGTGAAGGATAGTAAAAAGGTAATGTAGTGAATGCATTCTTCCATAATTTCTGGTGCTTTGGTGTCATCTCTGTGAACAAACTATTCAGTCTCTCTACAAAGTTTCTCCACTGATGGATGACTGCTGGTTCACCTGAACTGATGTCAACTGGAAAAGTGAAGTGGCAAGATGTGTCTGTTATAGTTAGTACATTGCTGGTGGCAATCCTTCTTTTGCAGGGTGTTATGATATCTGACATATTACTATGGCTTTCTCTGCCAGACTGGAAGCTGTGTAGTGTTTCTAGAACTTGACCTTGTATCTAAGGTTCTGCTGGTCTGCCCTCTTGAGTGACAAAGAAGCTCGAGCCATGAACAGAAGCTGCTGGAAAAATCTGTGTAGGCAGTCTTATGTACTGGGCTCATGTTAAGCTGTAGAGAAAATATATTAAATGTCAATAATAATTTCACTGGCTATCAACAATCAGATTGTGGCCAAAGCCATATCATTCACTGCTTGCTAAAATAATTCAAATGTAAACAAGAACTGACTTATTTTTTTGCTTTTTCATGCTGTTACTCCACATACAAGTGGCCAGTATCTTAATACAACTGTTATGAGTGTTACTGTCAAGTCTGTTTTGGTGCCTGCTGGCACTCTGCAGCTCTTCTTATACAGGAACACAGCATATGACAGCTGATAAGGACAGTAAGGCTCAACTACTTTCCTGATACACTGTCGTATACCCATAACTGATCTCTGCCTTTCCTCTCACTTAACTGCAATTCTCTTTATCCAAGGCTTCCTTAAAGTCTGCTACCATTTTTTTTTGTCTCTGCCACCTCCCTTGGAAAATCATTCCATGCATTCACCACCCTTTCAGTGAAGAAATGTTTTTCTGGTTTTGCTCCCGAGTCCATCTCCTGGCATGTAGGCTTGCAGCAGAAAGAAAAAATATCAAGAAAGATTATCCTTTGCTTTACACTCTTGCTAAAGAATGTGCGAGTACGTGCTTTGGATGTTTGGGGAGGGGGAGGAGCAAGGGAAGTCACTAGACTGAGCGATGGAACATTTCTGAAGTCAGATTTCCTTCCCATCCCTGAAGCTTTCATCTGAAAAGTAGTTGCCGGTGCTGTCACAAGCCATTAATAGTTTCCTTCACAAATGACATGTGAAGGCAAGATAATGTAATCACTTTTGCATGGTATGATTAGCACAGTGAGAATACAACAGATAATGATGTCAGTGAAATTGATCTGTTCTGCACTGCAAATCTTTTAATGAGAAAATAAATGGTAAATAAAACCATACTGACTCTCTTCTATTTAACTTGCTTTAAAAAATGGAGTTTTATATAAGACTTGCTACACTGGGTCAGAGCAAGGGTCCAGCAAGCACAGTAGCCTGTTTCCAACAGTGGTCAATCCAGGTCACAAGTGCTGGAGCTTGTGTCGGCCTCGAGCTCGGGATGCTCAAGGCTTGGCAATCCTGTTGAGCTGACAATGGGACGGAGCACAACCAAGTACTCTCCAGCATGGAACAAGGAGAATGCGTGCCCTTGCAGTGAAGACAGTCCAAGTCTGGGAATCAGGAACCTCGAATCCTCCGCTGACCTGCATGCCCATGACCATGAATGGTCCTCCGACCGTTCCAAGCCCTTTCAGACCTGCCTCAGGGTGTAGCAGAAGTCACGGTGGTAGGAGGTCGTAGGTATTGGAGTGAAGACTGGAACTTGGAGTGAAGACTCTGATGTGGAGCTTGAGACAAAGACAGGAAACAAGAGGGATGAGCAAGACCCTCAGGCACCCTACACAGCACATGGGGCTGGTCACGGACCACACTGTCCCCTTCGCACCCTACATGGCTGGTCGTGGACCACAAGGAGATCGGGACAGGCTCAGGAAGTCTCGTAGCGCAGGTTAGTGGAAACCCCTTGGATCCTCCAGAGTCGGGACTTGGGAAACGAGATAAAATCTTCAAGCTTGGAAACTCAGAGTAAAAGCAGGGAATCTCTGGAGGCATGGGTCCCACCAGACCTGGAGCATTAGGACCGGGAACATGATGGAACTTGGGACGTCAGGACATCGAGGAACATCAGGACATCACGGAATTTGGAAACATCACAGGACATCAAGGAACATCAGGACATCAAGGAAACTCAGGAACATCAAGGAGACCATGGAGGTACGAAGATACAGGATACACGGAAGTTCATGGACAAAATCAGGATGCCAGGAAGGAGCTGGAAACAAGGAGTACTTGGGAGACATAGCCCAGGAGGACTAGCTCCTTGCCGAAGCAAGGACTGACTGACGGAGAAGCCCTCAAGGAGTACTTGGGAGATGTAGCACAGGAGGACTAGCTCCTTGCTGAAGCAAGGACTGACTGACGGAGAAGCCCTTTTATAGGGCTGAAGACAGGCAACTCCCTGGGAGGGGTTCAGATGGGCCACACCTGGCTGGCCCTTTAAATCCAGTAAGAAGCCACAGGCCTGCCCCTAAGAAGGAAGAGGCAGGACCCTGGACAGCGGCCATGCTGCCGCTGCGAGGAGAGGAAACGGAGGAGGCCTCGGCAGACCCAACGAGGGAGCGGCAGTGTCCCAGCTGCATCAAAGAAGCTGAAAAGCGGCTTCCTGCCGCAGGAGACATCGAGGGATGCTGTCTCCAGGTTACGGCATCAGATGGCGGCATCGGCGGCCTCCTCCAGCCGTGAAGGAAGGACAGGAGCGGCTCCATGCCGCAAGGTCAACCCGACGCGGCTCCTGCTGCGCTGGCATGGTGGCAGCCCCAGCCGCGGGAACCAGGCAAGTACCTGGCAGGAAACCAAAGGCTAATTACATTCCATGCCTCTGATCCCAGAGATAAGAAGTGGATTTCTGCAACTCCACCTTAATAATGGTTTATGGACTTTTCCTCCAGGAACTTATCCAAACCTTTTTTAAACACAGCTAAACAAATAGCTTTCACCACATCCTCTGGCAACAAATTCCAGGGCTTAATTATGCGTTGAGTAAAAATATATTTTCTTAGTTTTAAACGTATCACCTAGTAACTTCATTGTCTCCCCCATGGTCTTTGTACTTTTCAAAAGAGTAAACAACTGATTAACGTTTACTCATTCCATTCCACTCATGATTTTATAGACCTCTATCATATCTTTCCTCAGCTGTCTCTTCTCCAAGCTGAAGAGTCCTAACCTCTTTAGCCTTTCCTCATAGGGGAGCTGTTCCATCCCCTTTATCATTTTGGTCACCCTTCTCTGTAACTTTTCTAATTCTGCTATATCTTTTTTTGAGATGTGGTGACCAGAACTGCACACAATACTCAGGATAGGGTCGCACCATGGAACGATACAGAGACATTATGATATTCTCTATTTTATTCTCTTATTTTATTGATGAAGTTCACAAAAATACTCAAGGAATCCTTACCAGCACACGTCACAATGGGTCGAGCATTGAAGCAAATTAACATGCTTATAGCAAGAGGTGCCTTTACAGACTACTTAAACGGTTCTGCATTAACAGTGTGAAACACAATTAGCAAAATCGGTTAAATCTGTCTCTCTGATGGTTAATGAAAGCCATTCAGAAACTCTTTGAGCAATTACGTTAAAAAAATTTGTCTCAATTACTCTGACAATAGAATATTGTAAAACAATATTTTGCAACACTTGTCTTCTATTAACATTTTCTCTTGCCTGTACCTGTGCACACCCTGTACATAACAGATTTTAACACACGGGCTATTTTTATCAGCCGTTTACATTGCAAAGTGTGCCGCAGTTTACATCACATGAGGCATGCTTCACTAAGCTCTTCCTCCCACCTCCCGTAGGGCTGCTTAGTTCCAACTAGCCTGTAACATAATTTTCCAGAAATAGGAGTTTCGGGAGATATGGGGTGGAAAAGAATGACAGACGGATCTGTTCCCCCACCCCACCCCCTCCCAATAAGGTGGGTCAAAAGCTTCATGGTATAAAAGGTGACTCTGAGTTTTCAGAGCTAAGTTTGAGGAGTGGAGTGAGACGTGAGGTTGAAGTGGAGTGAGAGATGTGGAGAGTTTTCCTGCCTTTTGTCATCAGGGACTGGAGGAAGGAAAGGCCTGGGTGAGAGTCTGGGGAAGGCAAGGGCCCTTCCAGTTGATTTTACTCAAGTACCGTGAGAAGATTGTAACCAAATATTTGTTGGAACCGTGACTTCTGTGATTTTCTGGACGGATTTTCTTGTCCCTGCTACTTGCTGATCTGCAGGCTGTGATGCACAAAGGTGTGTTCGGCCCAATGCGCAGCTTAACTTGCATTGGAAGGCTCATTTTGTGGGTACAAACGATACTGCATGGAGTTTTACGCTCCCAAAATGTGCATTCCAAAATGTGAGTTCTTCTCACATGGAAATCCCATGCAAATGAGGGCATTAAGCAGTACTCCTAATACAGAGAGATGGCAGGCCTAACCTGGGTTTTTTAACAATGGGTCAGAGATGGAGTTAAGTTTCCAGCAGGAATAAAAATCTGAAAAACGTCTTTCCAGCTCCACTGCCACTTAGCCTCTACTACTATCAAGCACCCCCTCCCCTATCCCTGCATTCTTTCTTACATTCCAATCTGTCATCTGCACTCTCCACTGCTCTTGAACTTCGAAGTTTTCTTCCCCTCATCCTGCCATTTCCACTATCCCTGACACCATCTCATTGTTGTCGCTATTAGCGCACCTCTGCCTATCTTCTGTGTATCCTGCTCCTCCTCCTACTTTCAGCTGGGGATATCTATCCCAATCCTGGCCCTTCAAGGCAATTTTCACCCCATTATCCCATATCAAGCCATATCTCCAATCTTATCACTATTCCTCTTCTTCCCTCCCTCTTCTCGTCCTTTCTCGTTCTCCCTGTGGAATGCAAACTCTATCTCCAAGAAGCTTGCCATTTTTCAGGCCCTTTTTAGATCTTGTTCTCCATTTCCTTGCCTTCACAGAGACCCGGCTTTCCCCTGAGGACACTGCTTCAGTTGCTGCTCTGTCGTGGAGGTTATTATCTTGTCTCCCACACACCTCGCCCAGTAGGTTGTGGTGGCGGTGTTGGACTGCTGCTCTCCCCACTCCTGTAGATTTCAACCCCCTTCTCTCACCTCAATCCCCACTCTTTTTCTTCCTTTGAAGCCCATTCCAACCACCTATTCACTCCACTATTTTTCTAGGTAGCTGTCGACTATCGACCCCCTGATAAATCTCCCTCCTCCTTTCTCACTGACTTTGATTCCTGGCTTTCCTTCTTCATTGACCCATCTTCTTTGGGTGACTTTAGCCTCCATGTTGATGACCCCTCTAACTCTTATGCCTTAAAACTCCTTTCTTTAACCTCTTCATTTGATCTCAGATTCTGCTCTACCACCCCTACTCAGCAGCATGGCCACTGCCTTGACCTAATCTTTGCTTCCAAATGCTGTCTCTGAGATTTCACCACCTCAGTTCTTCTGATCTCAGGCCATCATCCGATAACTTTCATATTAACCTCCCCACACACATGCAAACTCATCCAATCACCACTTACACCTTTAGCAATCTCCAAGCTGTTGACCCTTGCATCTTTTCCACTGCTGTTTCATCTCTCATTTCCTCCACAACTTTGTCTGAATCTGATGAAGCAGTTTTTTCTTACAACAATATAATCTCTTCAGCTATAGACACTCTTGCCCCTTCTCTTATCCATCCTGTAAAGCATACTGAACCCCCAGCCTTTGCTCACCCCTAGAATTTGCTACCTACATTCCCACACCTGCTCTGCAGAATGTTTCTGGCTAAAATCCCTTGCCCATGCAGACTTCGTACATTTTAAATTCATTCTGATCATTTTCCAGTTTGCTATTGCATTTGCCAAACAAGACTACTATGTCAATTTGACAAACCCTTACTGTCACTTTGCCACACTCAATTCCCTCACCTCCCTCCTCCCCTTTACTCTCTAGCCAGACTAAGACTAACTACTTCCATAACAAGATTCACAAAATTAGTCTTGAGTTCTCAACCAGGTCATCTTTACCTGCTTCTCCCCCACTTCTTTCCTCTACCCTTTCCCTAGCCTCCACCACTCTCCTCCTTTCCTGAAATAACAGTAGAAGAACCTACTAGCCTTCTGTCTTCCTCTAAATTCACTACTTGTTCCTCTGTCCTGACCCAATTCTTCAGGTCCATCTCCACTACAGTCATCCCTTCCATCTGTCACATCCTCAATCTATCACTCTCCACTGCTACTGTTCCTGCTGCCTTCAAACATGCTGAAATCATACCACTCCTTAAACCTCACTGAATCCTACCTGTCCTACCAACTATCATCCCATCTCCCTTCTCCCTTTTGCCTCCAAACTACTTGAACGTGCTATTCACCACAGCTGTCTTGACTTTCTTACATTTCAAGCCACTCTTGATCCACTATGGTCTGGTTTTCACCCTCTATATCCAATTGCCAAAGTTTTCAATGACCAGTTTATGGCTAAAGCCAAAGGTCTTTACTTTGTCCTTATCCTCCTTGACCTGTCTGCTGCTTTTGACAGTGATCAACACCTACTCCTTGATACTCTGTCCTCGCTTGGATTTCAGGACTGTCCTGTCTTGGTTCTCTTCTTACCTCTCCCATCACACTTTTGGCATTCCCTCTGGTGGTTCCTCTACTGCCATTCCAGTATCAATTGGTGTGCCTCGGGGTTCTGTCCTGGACCCTCTTCTCTTCTCACAATAATCTAATTCTCTTGGTTCTCTGATTTCCTCTCATGGCTTTCAGTACCATTTTTATGCTGATGAATCCCAGATCTACCTTTCTACACCAGTCTTGAATCTCAGCCTGCTTGTCTGACATAGCTGCCTGGATGTCCTGCCACGACCGTAAATTCAACATGGCCAAAACAGAGCTTCTTGTCTTTCTCGCCAAGTCTCTCTGTTTCTGTGGATAACACAATCATCGTCCCCATCTCATCAGCCTGTAACCTTGGAGTCCACATTTAGACAATTTGGATTGTAAGCCCTGTGGGGATAGGGAAATACCTATAGTACCTGGATGTAATCCACTTTGATGTACACTTTGAAGTGCCTAAAAGCAGAATATAAAATTAAATAAATATTCAAAACTCTGCTAAAACTTGCTGTTTCTTTCTTATAACATTGCCAAAATGTGTTCTTTCCTTTCTGAACACACTACCAGAACCCTTATCCACTCCCTCTTCTCCTCTCGTTTAGACTATTGCAATCTGCTCCTCGCAGATCTCCCATCAAGCCATCTCTTTCCACTGCAATCTGTCCTAAATTTAGCTGTATAACTTATTTATTTATTTATTTATTTTAAGTTTTTTTATACCGATTTTCCTGCATAAAATGCATATCAAACCGGTTTACAATGAAACAGAATGAGCAGGAAGTAAAATTCCTTAGTCTAATACATTTAAACATCAATAATGTTTAAATGTATTATATATAGTATATAGAGTCACTATGCTCACATAAACCCTCTTCTGAAGTCACTGCATTGGCTCCCTATCCATTTCAAGCTCATCTTTCTCACCTCCAAATGCCTTCACTTTGCAGCACCTTACATAACCTCTCTTATCTCTCTGCCACACCCCTTTTCATGCACTCCGCTTATCTGACAAGTCACTTCTATCCCTACCCTTCTCCTCAATTCCCAACTCTGTGCTTTCCTTCTGGCTGCATTGTAAGCATGCAATAGCCTTCCTGAACTGGGGCGTCATGCTCCCTCTTGCCGTGTTTAAATCCCATCTAAAGACTCAGTGCTATTTAGCTGTATAAGGAGGACTTATGTGGCTAAGTAGCAGCTGCTGAATATGCATTCACAAAGTTAAGTTGTGGGCGGATCGGGGCAGAGCGAGTTATGCAGCTAACTACTGATATTTGGACTTAGCCACATGTTGTACATCTAATCTAGATGTGCCATAGAGCAGCTCTAACCTTAGCCAGTTAGACTTATCTGGTTAATCGCTCAGTTATACACATATATTCAGTAGCATAGCTGTGCCACTCAATCATTTGGCCGGATAAGTTCTGACCGGCTAAGTTACTTAACCGGTCAGTTTTGAATTATTGACGCCCCCACCTTTTTGAAGCTGTTTTTAAACCTTAAGCCTGATTGTCTGCTTTTATCCTTATTAACTAAAATTTCTTTTCTTTGTTTTTTGTAACCATTATTTTGCTTTATGAAATACCAAGTCTTTTGTCCTGTATGTTTGTCTTATTAGATTGTAAGCTCGGAGGGAACGGGGAAAGCCATCGGAGCACCCCTCGGGCTCGGAGCACGAAGTTGCACATGCGTGTACCCCCTTGCGCATACTGACCCCAGATTTTATAACATGTGCACAGTAGCGCGCGCATGTTATAAAATCGGGTGTACATTTGTGTGTGCCAGGTAGCGCATACAAATGTACCCTGCGCGCGTAATATTTAAAATCGGCCCTGTAGCGAATAGCGCTCTTACCATGTAAATACCATGCTGATGAGGCTATTAGCTAGTACCCCCGATATAAAAAATAGGCCTGCACGCACATTTTTACCTTCAAAAATTAAAGCCAACCCCAGAGCTGACAAAAGTTTACAGAAAAGCAGAAAGTACTGCTTTTCTGTGGTTCCTCATGTGCGCGGGTTAGGGAAACGGATGCTTAATTTACGAGTGTCCATTTCCCAAACTCGCATGGGTTCTCCTGACCCCTCTGATGCCATGGATGCACAATGTATTCCTAGCCCGTCCTTTTTGGCCTTGTGGCTCATTTGCCTATTGCCTCGAGCACCCAGGAGAGGGAGTTCTGTGCGCGTTTATAAAAAAAAGTGTCTAGCTTGGATGCATGTTTTTAGCGCGTCAGTATTGCATCGGCCTGTCTATGTGGTGTGGACTTGTCTTTCGTTCTGACCATCCCTAGAGCCTCAGACGTGTTCTGCTCCCCCACAGCCTGAACCTGCGCTGTGTCCTGGCACTAAAACAAGTGGGTTAGTGACCATCAATCCCTGAACTGTGGCCCCCCTGTCCCCTGGACAGAGAATAAGTAAAAAAAGCCTTTGCAAACCGAGCCCTTTTAGGGCGCTGTAATAAGATGAGTAAAAAAATATATGCTAAAATTTAGCATGCGTTATACTAACACATTTAAGTGGTCATTTTCTATCAGCTTGATGGGGCGGAGTCTGGACCGGAAGAGGAGTCGTGTTGGCGTCAGGGCAGACGCGGCTGTAACTTCGCTAGAGGCGATAAGGTAAGACCCATTATTTCCGCCAGTAGCGCGCCCGATAGCACCACCTTTCACAGTGGCGCTATTGGGTGCGAAAGCCGGCAGCGATAACACCGCGGTGGTGCAATCTCTGCTGGCTTTCGCAGGCCGGCCCGCCCCCCGTGATCGCGGGATTCACAAAGCTGTGCGACAATAGAAAATCCAGGCCTTAAAAAGTTAACTCCTGATGCAGTAAGCAAATGATATGCAAATGCTTCAAGAGTTTAAAAAAGCACACTAAGACAAAAAACTGCTCTAAAAGATGAATAAAAAGCTCAATACACCTTTTTACTTTGGCCAGGTGCGCTAAAAAGGGAAGTAACATTTAAAAAATGCACCAACTTTATTACCATTTTTAACTTCAAAAAATTGGACTTTTTCTGGTCCACCCCAGGACTCCAGAACCAGAGGGACTGTGAACCCGGAGCAAAGAATCTTCAACCCAGCACCACTACCACTACCACCTATTATCCTATCCACTGGCCTGAAAAAGGCATTAACCAGCGTGATAGTTGTAAGAAAAGTAGATAATGTAAAAACAAACTGGCCAGAAATAGCTAGAGACTGTCCTGCATCATGTTGTCTGTTTCTCCCGTTCTTTAAACATTTTTCTCATCGGCGCTGCTATAAATCTTGTTTGAGAACTTCAGCATGACTGTTTTATAGAAGGCTGAGATTGGGTAAGACTGTGAATGATTTTAGGTTGGCACAAACATTAATAAAAAGTATGCCAAGAAAAAATTAACCAGTGCTGCCAGGATCTAAAGACATTTAGCAAATAGTGTTGCGGGCCTGCACCATTTCAAAGGATTGGCACGACTGCTCCCGTGTTCAAAGTTTCCATGAAGGTGGCTGGGGGAAGGGAGGGTACTATAACAGAGGTATAGGGTAACAGAAAACAGGATGATGGCAGCCGCAGTGATATTTTCTTTTGACCTGCTCATGTGTGTGCAGTTTCTCCGGTACACCATGGACAAATACTGGAGTCATCGTGGAATTCTGTCCCTATGAAAATGTGATTCATTCAATTATTTATATAGCCCACTCAACAAAGGGAAAAATATTGCACCAAAAGCATTAAAGACAAAGATAAAAACATCGTACAAGAATCTATAGTAACATAATAAAAGACCAAAAAAGGCCCATCTAGCCTGCCCAGTAATGTTTTTGTATGTAGGGAGACCCCCAATTAGAGTACACTTTGAGTCTGGGTGTACAGAAAGCTCTGGGAGGGGGAAACCATGGGAATCATCGCTATCTGTTTTTAGAAAATGTTTTAAGTGGTGCATGTGGTAATATGGGCTGGATGACATTTCAGGGGTGTGAGCATTTATTATTTATTATTATTTGGGGTATACTGTCAATCCATATGATCAATCTTGGCGGTTTACAGTACATTGAGTAACATAAAATGACAGCATACGCAATTCTAAATTACAATAAAATTATAACCTAATATACATAGCTTTAAATAAACAAATAGCTTCAGCATAAAATGCTCAGTCACTGTTTTTTGGATATGCATTGTTAAATAGCCATGTTTTCAGTGTTTTTTTTTAAAGATCTTGCTATTGGATTTCAATCTTAACTCACTCGGCAATGTGTTCCAAAGCTTAGGGCCGGCTATTGAGATTGCTCTGTCCCTGACCTCACTTAAATGTGCTCCATAAATAGTAGGGACCTGTAAGAGACCTTTGTTTGCAGATCTAAGAGTTCTATTGGGAATATAGAGATGCAAAGAGGCATTTAACCAAGTTATGAATGATTGATAATATTTTATATTGTGCTCTGCATTTGATGGGTAACCATAATGTGCTTTTGTAGAAATGTGCAGCTGTTCTTTTAAAGTTTTAGGGCTTTCTAATTGAGTGCCCAAGGTTAAAGCAGTAGGTATAAAATTGTGGCGTTTTGGCAGTATTTTACCCTTTCTTTCCCGCCCTTTCCGCTGTGGGGTGGGGTAAAGGAACCTCTTGACAATGTGATCAACTGGAATACTTAGCCTGTGGGCTGGGAGGTCCAGGGAACCTCCAAGGGCAATGGAGAGAGGGCCAAGGCGCTGAAGAAGTCTCCTCATCCAGAGGAGTCAACCAGAAGGGAGCAAGCAGAGAGGCCAAAGGCCATGGAGTGCTTGCAGTGGGTTTCTTCTCCCACCCCCAGGGGAATTAACTGAACATCTGGGAGAAGAGGTCTGGAGGAAGGGTGAGTCCTCAGGGAGGAGTACCCCCAAAAGGTCCAGGCAGTACAGCTATCCAGGGAAACTTGCTCTTGGAGGACCAGAACAAGTGAAGAGCAGAGGAAGAGTGAATAAAACATGTATACCCTAATATATCTTTGGCCCCTATTGGATAAGAGTTTTGATATGAGGGTATTATAAGCTGATCCCTGCCTCTAACCAGGGATGGAAGGAAAAGTTGATACTGGCCATAGAGATAAAAAATGGAGCTGACTGTGCAGTATGTCCATGAATTTCTGACATGTTCAGTAACAAAGAGGTAGAGCAAAATCCTCATCCATGTAAATAGTTATGTAACATCAATTCAGTGTAAGAGCTGCATCCTAGCAGGGCCTATAAATCCTAGGGCTATGTCCCAATATTAGTCATGGTTCCTTTTGCCGTTAGGTGTGGGTTCTTGATTTCTTGAGGGGAAGGATATCCTTCCAGGCTCAGGACATAGGTGCTTTACTATGGATCTTTGGGGCAGGCACACTGACAAACCAGGCTGGACTCATAGCTTGGGTATTCAAATAAGTTTACTATGATTAGTTGCAAAATACAAACAAGTACAAACAGATTGTAAACCCTCGGGGATTAGGGAAATCCCTACAATACCTGAACTTAATTTGCTTTGAAGTGCTGAAAAGCGGAATATAAGTAAATAATATATTTATTTATGGTGCAAATCTAAAAATTTAAGCAGTTTACAGATTTAACATCATAAATAACATCTAACAATAAATAAATGTACATATGATTAAAAAAACATTATAGAAACCCGAAATAGCAAACAACTTAAAACAATACCTTAAGATCATAATATTAAAATGGTAAAATCATAAATATATGTAACGGTTAGTAATAACAATCAGCAGACCCCATTAAAACTAAATAAAAAACATCCACACACTTAAAAGGCCGCACATTTAAAAAACCAATCTCATATAAAAGCAAATGTTGACATTACTTAATAGATTTAGGGGGTCATTTTCGTAGCGTATTGCACGTGAAAAGTCCCTTTTCGCATGCGATAGCTGGTGTTGGGGCAGAGTTGGCCCCGGAAGAGGAGGAATCTGGCCTTCATCGGGTGGACGAGGTGGAAACTTCGCTGCCGGCAAAAAGGTAAGAACCCTTTTCGCTGCCAGTAGCGCGCCCAATAGCACAATGGCGCTATTGGGTGCAAAAGCCAGCAGGGATAACACCACAGAGGTACGATCGCTGCCGGCTTTCGCAGGCTTTCGCAGGCCCGCCCCCGTTACCACCGGATTCTCTAAGGTCTGCGACTTTAGAAAATCCAGGCCTCAATTGTCAAATGCTTGCTGAAATAGAAATGCTTTTAACAGCTTCCTAAATTTTAATAGTGAGGGTTTTTCCTTAAGCTTTTCTGGCAAAAGGTTCCAGAGCTGAAATCCTCGTATACAAAGCAGCTTTTCCCAAAATTCATCTAAACTAATTTACTTGAACAATGGAACAGACAATAAGTTTTGACAGGACGATCTCAAAGTTGCATAAACAATGTGATGTCCAGTTACCACCAGGTTTTCCTGTCGGCTGGGAGTACAGATTTGCAGTCTCTCTATATCTGTAGAGGTGTCACTCAGTGCTAAGTCCTGAAACTTGCTTATCCTCCATGGGATGGAAAGATAAGTGTGGATAAGGTCCCCTTCCCCACAGTAGCTGAGGTCCAAGGGTACTCACAATCTGGGCGTACCCTGTGTCCCCAGGTGGAAGCTCCTTTGGGGATCTCCAGATGTTCTCTTGAACCCCTCTTCACAACAGATGGCTGTAGACTGTCCCTGAAGAACGTCCTCTTCCTGGAAAACAGTTCTTTAGAGCTCTCCAGCTATAGGGTAAAGAAGGGTGGCATGGAAAAACATTCTTCCCTAATTCAGGTATACAAGAGGCAGAAAACTCTTTTCACTCTTGGTCACTGCAACCTCTTCTTGGTTGGAACAAAGAGGTATACAGATCTCTCCTGGCCTCCTGAGCCTCCCAGAAAGGCACTGGTGGTCTCCAAGGAAAATGATTCCAAGAAAAAAACTGGAAAAATGGCAAAAACTCTCACTTCCTCTCAGGCCCCCTACCAGTCCTGCAAAGGATCTGGCTAGGCTGTACCTCTCCACCTCTGTTCTAGGTTGAAACCTAAATTGGGAGAGTAGAACTCTACACTAAGACACTCCTGATTCCCTCAAAAGAAACTCCTAAACTGCCACACCGCTCACTAAACTCTTCTTTGCTAATGCTACAGGAGCTCCTTCTCCTGAAATCTTTATTTCCTCTAGTGGAGAGCCAAAGGCTTGTTACAGTTTCGCTGGCTGAAAATTCCAGAAAATAGTTAATAGTGCTGGAAGCTTGAACTTGGGGTCTACTCCATGCATATGGTTGGGTTCAGAGTCATGTTGGGGAATGGATGTCCTTCCTATCCAGTCAGTGATGGGAAAAGGAGTTTGAACTTTTACAGGGATGAAACCCTGTGGTTTCATTTACCATCTGCACAACCATTTTAAGAACCCCCCAAAATAAATTTGGAAGGGATGACCACTGCACAACAAGGAGGTCCCATTTCATCATTATACCTACCCTGTTGGAAGGGGGTTACTTGTGCATTTTCCCCAACTCCCAATCACGTTGCATCCCCTTTAGGGTTGCAACTGCTGCTCCATGCAAGTTTCCCCCATGCCATCCAGGAAGCACAATGCAGCAATATCACTACTGCCCTGGGCTGCAGCTGTTGCAAAATAAAACAGATATCAATTATATACATAAAATAAAGTACAGAATATCAAGTGCATTTTAACATAGTACTGAAGTTAGAGGCGTTTTAGTAGTGATAGTGAAATTTTGGGCATGAACAAGTTACTGTAAGGGGCTGCCATGGAAGTTTTAGTACCAATACCCACATTCAGTAAGTTAAGTATTTTCATATACAGTATAAGCATAAAAATATTTCCCCACATTACTTGTTTCCTTGCCAATAAGGACTGGCCTTTGTTTATTCAATGTCATTGACTTTAGGGCATCAGAAGCTAAATTCACACTCTAAAATCAAAGGTTTCTAAAATGTGTAAAATATTTTTATACAAAAATTATCAACCACAAAGCTGCATAGACTAAGCCAAAAATCATAACACAAAGTCAAAGTCAAAAAATGCATCTAACCAAATTTCTTGACTGAATATTGGGGTATCATTGATGCAAGCCATGTTCCACGTGGTTGTATTATACCGCTGCCAGACTAGTTAAACATTTACCCCGTCAAACAAGATTATTTGTGAATTTTAGAAAGCAAGTAAAAACATCTTTACCGAGAACCACAATTCTTAAAATCAGCATGCAGCCCGGCATCAGCCGATGTTTTGTGAAGTCAGGGGCAAAGCATTCCAATAGTACTTATCTGAAGGATGATCAATATGCCATTTATTCAACAACGGACCAGCAGGTCTCAAGCAGGAGAAGGGAGACTCATACAATCTTGTTTGACTGGGGTAAATGATTGAGTAGTCCGGTGGTGGTATAATAATCACATGCGACATGGCTTGCTGATCCCCTTTATATTCAGTCAAGAGATTTGGTTAGACAAATGATACAAAAACTTAATCCGCATTTAAGGGGGGAAGGGGGGGGGTGTTCACTTATTTGAAGAGATACTGTTGAGAATTTTATATAAATATTTTATAGAAATGACACTGACTGGAATTTTGAAAATGGTCTCTTTCCTGAATTGTTAGGGAGCGCTAGGAGAGCGGTCCCATTTGAGGGAAATGTGTGTCCTTGGGCCATGCACAACTCCAGAGGGCTCCAAGGCGGTACCGAGGCAGGCGAGACGTGTACAAGCATGGGTGGAAACTGAAGATTCAAACTCTCCACCGGACCTGCACGCTTTCAGGAAGACCAACAATGCAATGGTGATCTTTGTATGGTCTTCCGACCATTTCACGCCCTTTCGGACCTGCTGCTGTGTAACGGCAATAAGCGTCAGGCCGGACGGAGGCCATGGTCAGATGAAGGCCTTGGAACATGGAAGGTTCAGACGAGGAACTTTGGACGGGGAGTCTCAGATGAGGAACTTGGAACGAAGAAGTCCAGGATCACGGTTCAGAATCAAAGTCGAGGCTACGATGCAGCGTGCCCTACACAGCCCACCACAGGGTGGACCCATGGGGCTGGTCGCAGACCACGCTAGATGCGAGGTAGACTCCAGACGGATATGTGGAAGTTGAAGCTGGAACATGGCGCTGATGCGCAGCAAGTTCAAACAGAGTCTTAGGCATGGACGGAGCAGCCACAAGGGAATCTGAGGGCCGGAATGAGATTCAGGACAGAGGACCAAGATGAGGCTTGGCTTCAAACAGGAAGATTCAAGAAATAGGACCAAGACAAACTTGGCTTCAGGCAGGATGACCTTCCAGAGACTTGTACTGCAGACGAGAAGGCAGGCCTGTGCCACGACATGGCACGCCAGGAAAAGTGGCGACGAGGAACCAAGGGCTCAGGACATGTTATAAAATCAGGAGTCGGCGTGCGCAAGGGAGTGCACACTAGTGCACCTTGCACGCGCCGAGCCCTCAGGGAGGACAACTGGCTTTCCCCGTTCCCTCCCCCCCCCCTTCCCCTCCCTTCCCCTACCTGTCCCGCCCCCAGCCCGAAAAAAACCCCCGTACCTTTATCTCACAGGTTATGCCTGCCAGTCTGCCGGCGCACGATCCCCCTGTGTCGGAGTCCTCGGCCACGTCTCCCGGACCACCCCTGGACCGCCCAGCCATGCCCCCGGACCGCCCCGCACCCATACCGACCCCTGCCCGTCCATTCAGAAAAGCCCTGGGACATACACACATCCTGGGACTTTACTCGCGCCACCGGGCCTTTTGAAAATAGGCCCAGTGCGTGTAACCCCCCTATGAGTGTAAATCCTTGAAAGTCTGCTCCATAATGTGTAGTGCTTCCTAAGTATATTCTTGGCTATATGATCATTCATTGGCATGTTCTGTTTTCTCTGAATTGAAGAAACCTGTTTGATATGTATATGATTAGGATTAAAAAAAAAAAAAACCTTGCAAATAGACGCCAGCATTTCTGTTGCAAAGCGACCTGTCTGCAAGGGTGTAAATCTCTCTGCGCTGGCTGCACATGGGAAAATAGAGCCATGCAGACAGAAATCTTTCTGTATTATGTACTTTTCTTTTACTTTGTCTCAGCAATAAATGTGTGTGTGGAGGGGTGGGGGGGGGGGGGAGGGGGTGCCTTTTTCATCCCTTGTTTCAGGCAGCAGATTGCCTTGAGCTGCCCTTGAATATTACACTTTAAAGTGCTTTGGTATTCCGTTTAGATGGAAGGTACTCAATAAATCCTGACTATTTTTATTCCCATGTAACGAGGCAGGAGGTAAAAATCATGCAAATGCATGACATTTCCAGGGCTTTTCAATGTGACTCTGTTGAAAGTGACCTCATCCTCATCATTTTCATTGAACTAAATTCCAGGCCCATGGCTGGGCTTTTCCCCAAAGTTTGGCCCTCATTGGTCTACTCAGGAGTGTTAGCCTGCTTGCCTGCAGGCAGCCAGATCGGATCGCCGCCAAAGAACTTTTTGCTGTGTGCTGAAGAGTGTTAAAAATACTGACCCAGAGCATCACTTACAGGGCCTATCACCACCGAAGAGCACACAACAGCAAAACAATCCCTCAGACGTAATGTAGACTCACCGGATGAGATAGTTTTACCCTTAAAATCACCAATGAGCAAACCAAATCCGTCCTCTCAGAGACCGCCTCACTTCCAAGCATGTTCTTAGCAGGGCTCTGCAATAATTTTATCTGGGCAGCAAAGGCAGTGAACAGAAAATTAAAAAAAAAAAAACCCTTCCAAAATAAGATATATTATGAACAATTTCTCGCGCTTCGCTTTTTCATACCTTACGCAACGAATCCTTTCAATCCATGACTATGTGATCCCCTCCAATTCCTGCTCTGCAGCATATTCCCTTTCACTCTATGAGGTAAATCTGACGAAAAGTGCTTCGTATTTACTCATGGGTGAATTGTAAGAGTTCCTCGCATTAAAAGGCCCATATTTATGTATTTATTTAAAAGCACTTTTAATCGCTCTTGCAGAGTAAAAAATTACTCAAAGCAAATGTACAATCACCAAAATAAAAACATTAACATAAACTCACAAAAAGTGTTTTAAAGCAACCCAATTATGCGCATATATACGCGTGCATGAGCAACTAAATGCGTGGGGAAAAGGGGTGGAGTGTTAGGGTATGTTGGGGTATAAATCTGTATTTTAAATCCATCAGCCTCAGGATGGGGCAGGCTGTTAGCTGCATATATTTACTTCTGCAGAAATCTTTTTAGGACTAAATGAACAGGGTGCGGGATCTGGGTAGACTGGGGGCGTACAGGCTGAAGAACCAGAGAATCTGGATGACCTAGAGATAGGCTGGGCAAAATGGTGGACTAATTAGTAAAACTGGGAATGTCCTTCACATGAGTATGGTTTTAAAATCTGCTTACCTGCGTGCGTTAAAGCTGACACAGTCCTAAGGAAGATATGTGAACTATACTTGCTCGGGTAACCAACTAAAATTAGGAGCACACACACACTCACAATGGTTGTATTTTAAATCTTGCACACACAGTTGCACGCATGACTTAAAATTCCTGTGTATGTGTGCTTTCAAGTGCATGCACACATGTGTGGGCACCTGCGTTCTCATTTTAAAGTTACTATCTCTATGTTCAATGCTTCATATGGGAGAGGACTGCAGGTCTATGACAGAATGATCACTAAGGGAACATCTACTGTAGATGAACGTAATCAAAGTAAAGTAAAATTACTTCATGCTAATGAACATATATTGTCTTTATAGAGTCTGAGGCAGTCTCTCCTAAGTTCTGGAGCCAGAATGTTATCAGTACTTGTGAACTGTATGCGGAGAATTAGAAAATTATAAGCCTGTATTGCTCATCTTGTTACTTAGCAGAAGTCCCAGCCTGTCAGATTATTTTAAAATTATTTGAAATCTTATGGCTATATACCTGAACCATATCCTGTGCATGTAACATGACAACTGGAAAAAAAACCTTTTTTTTTTTTACACAATTCATTTTCAGTCAAATCAGTTAGCTTTAAGTGCTTTATAATTGATTTGGGAGCACACACCTCAAAGGCAATAGAAATGTTTAAGAGAGGTCTTACTTTAGAGCTTACCCTCCTGAGTGCACATTTCCCTGTAACTGGAGGTTCTGCGGAATTAAATTCTATTACAGTGAAACCCTCTTAGCCATGAAAACTGTTCACCTTATCAAGCATGTCTGAAATACCAATAAAGCAAGTCATAGGAAGATCGGGTAGCTCAGTGGATTGACGGAGGACTTCAGTCTTTTCTCTCTGGCTACAGTTCAAGTCCAGTTCGGTTTAGTAGTGTCTGAAAGTCATTTGGCAGCTTCAGTGAGAGGAGCTGTGTTTTAAATTCAGTCTCTAGTGGAGAATCAAACTTTGCACTTAATGGACTTTGCTGCCGGTCTAAGCAGAGTGAGCATGGAAATATTTAATTGGCCTCTTACCTTCGAGCAGGGTTGAAGCACATTGGCAGGGCAGCATGGGCAAACTTGCACTACCTTTTCCTATGCTGTAGTGACAAGGGGCGGCTGGCACCTTACAGACTAACCAATTTATTGAGGCCTAAGCTTTCAAGGACAGAGTGCACTTCGTCAGATGCTGTAATGGTTCTGCGGAGACTTGGTTTCCCCACTAGAAACATTTACAATCACAGACCCTAAGACTGCGCTTCCCAAACCCACCGCCAGTTGGGTTTTTCAGGATAGCCACAATGAATATGTATGAGATACATTTTGCATACTTTGGAAACCCAGTATATACTAACTTGTCTCTTGCATATTCATTGTGGCTATCCTGAAAATGCCTGTGGGGGACCCCCAGGACAGGTTTGGGAAGCCCCATTCTATGAAACACACATGCACCTCTGATGAAGAAGCTGAGACCAGAGCAATAAACTAACTCGAGATTAGACAAGGGAAGCAAGAGCAGCTGGGGATTCAAAGTCAGCTACAACTATTTCACTACACCTCGTTATACTTTTTTTCTCCTCCCTTTCTCCCGTCTCAGCTTTTCTGGGATGTCAACAATAAATCCACAATAGCCTTCGCCCCCTATGCACAGCACAATTACCAGTACGTAGTCCTCGAATCCAATGCCCTCTAAAAGTAAAGCCATTCCCAGATTCTTCCTGAGAGAGAAAAGGTCACCCTTCCACCTAATCCAAAAAAAAGTTAACCTACTCAACAATAAAGTAACACCTTCAATCCCTCCTCCTACTCCAATCTCCACTCTACCCTAGACCCTCAAAAAGTATAACAGTCCCCGTAAATGTCCCTCCCACCCACCAATCCCACTTCCACCCCATGATCCCAAAAAAGCCTCCCAAGCCCCAGTTCTCCCAAGGAGCAAAAGACCCAGCTAAGGAATCAAATCAGAGACCTTCCACCCCAGGCTTACCCACTGATCAATTTTCTTTTTTTAAGTGTTTTAATAGTTCAAAAACAATTGTGTCTTAATGCGACGGACACTCCAGTTCCGTTACCAATAAGCCCCGGGTATTCCCTATAGTGCTAGTGCCGCGCAGGTTAGTGAAGGAAGGGGAGGAGCCAGTCACATGCAGCCCCTGCCTTTGAGGGTGCTGGAAGAGCCGTCCCCCTACTGAGAGCTCGGCGAGCAGTGTGAGTTGATTCAGAAATTAGGGGAGGTGATTGGAGCTTTTTGCTCTCTTTGGATTTTTGGGCCTGCTCCGCGGACTCCAGTAAACCCTGCTGGAAGTCTGCGAGTTAGGCTGAAGACCTGCCTTTCCCGTCCACTCCCTGCTGGGTAAGGTCCGCATCCTGGGGCTATTATGGGGATTGGTAGGGAATCTGGTGAAACCCTGGGCCCCACCTGGGCTCGGGGGCGCAGGGAACTCTGTGTCTGGGGCTGCCCGAGTTAGGGGAAGAGCAGCCCCTCTGCACCCTCGGCGAAGACAGAGGAGGTGGTGACCTGATGCCAGCACCTTCCAGTGTTGTTCTCAGTTTTGGGAAAAGAAGATTTTTTTGTAAGAAGATCTGAGAGGAGGTTTTGGCTGCCCTTCTTCCTGCCCATCAGAGCTGCTGTTCCAGCCTGGATCCCTCCTTTTCAGGGATTTAATTGAGAACACTGAGGACACCCATCTGAGGTCTGCACACCCTGGGGAGAGAGAGAGGTTTGGGCTCTCTGTGCAGAGACAGCGACTTTCTATTTTTTACCAGTTTGGAAGGGGTGTCCTGCCCGTCTGAGGGATACCCCTACCCACCTGGGGACTCAATCTTTTTCCAAGTCCTAGAGGGTAAGCGTTCCCTTGTCCTGGTCAATGAGATTCCTACACAGATAGAGGGAAGAGATTGTTAACAAAGAGAGCCTGTGGTGCCGTAGATCGAGTCGAACTGTGCCATTCTCATCTGCCGTTTTGTGACAGTAAAGGATTTTAATTTTGGACCCTAACCATGTGATTATTGGCCCATACAGCATACACAGTAGAGAAAAAGTGTCCCCCCCTCCCAGGGACAAAGAAAGAGTCACTCCTAGCACGCTGGGCCTTGGAAGGAAACTTGCCCCCCACTAATAAGGATCCTAGCCCTAGGGAAGAGAGAGACATGCTAGTGCTAACCAGGAGTGATTTCAGCCCCGAAGAAAAACTAAATTCTTTTCTTTTCAGATCCCGCCAGAGTGCAGTAAGCTCCCCGGGGTGGAATTACATTACTGTGAATCAAATATATACAGACTGTAACCCCCCACCCTAGGGCACACAAAATGATGGGAGGATTTTCCCTATTGAAGTAAGGGTCAGCCTCTCAAACTTATTTAGTGGGTTCCAAGTTATTGGCCATCCGTATGCCAACGTGGACCCAAGTAGAGACAATAGGGGCAGCTTACAATCTCTGGACTGGTCAGGGAGAGCAACCATCTCCTTCCCCCCATGAACCCTGGCCCTTCCCACTATCCCTCAGTGGTGACACAAATAAAGCACCACTCTTAGATAAACACAGACTCTTCACTTTATTTCTGGTGGGAACAGGAATAGAATACGATAGGTATATAAGTCCTGCATACCCAGAATTCATGGGATAGAATAAATCTTCCCCAAAGTTAACCATATGGTACCCACAGGATGAAAGTAGCAACCTGTTAGGCTTCCCTTGAACATCAAACAGATCTCCCAACTCCCCATATCTGGAATATCTGGATTACAATCCTTACAGTTCCAAGTCTCCAAATTAGTTACACATCTTATCCCACACCAAGCACATGGAGCAGGTACAATACTCCCTCAAACTCCAGTTCCTTTCAGATACCCTACTCACATCTCTGTGGGAACATGAGGATTACAGTCCTGGGATTTACTTCCGACTCCTTGGCCACTCAAACTATTCCACTTGAATTTCTCGACTCCTCCCATCCAATAACATGAAGGTCTCCCTTTTCCTAGACGGGAGTCTGAGTGAGAGGGACCACTAGGATGTAGTGGTCTGGAGTAGTCAGGCTGTGGGCAGGCGGGCCCCAGGAACCACCCTAGAATGGAGGGAGGCCCTGCAGGGGCTTTTCACCTTAGAAAAAATGCCCGAGGCTGATGGGGTTGAGAAGAGGTGGTTCCTCTCCTTGAGGAAATAGGCAGGAGGAGGAAGAAAGGGGTTCTCTTGACGTGAGGAGTGCCCCCAGGGAAGTCCAGACCACTACATCCTAGTGGTCCCTCTCACTCAGACTCCCGTCTAGGAAAAGGCAAACTCCCAGAAAATCCTCCTAGTTTTAGACCTTCCTGGAAGGTCTAAAACTAGGTATAAAACCATCTTCCACCGCTCACATGAACCCACAATCTTAAGGGGACCAACACACATCGTTAAGACATCATATAAACCCTCCCAGAATAAATGCCATCCTGTGGTCATTCAGTGGTATTACATACTTAAACAGTTAAAACATTTTAGATGAACTTCAATCGAATGAGAATCCTGGGGTCTCCCCCAATCAAAATATCTTGTGTAACTAGAACAGAAAACAGGAGCACATATGTGGTGGTCTCCCCACATGTACTATGTCCTTCCACGTTTATTAGAATTTCATTCCTTTCTTCTTCGAGATGGTATCCGCCGAGCTTTGTACTCTGATGTAATGTTACCGTGCTTCAGTAACAAAAAAACAAAAAAATGACATTCACGCAGTTGCAGTGTAGATTGCACTATGCTCAGATTACATAACTTTTTAAATTCAATTCATTGTCTTCTTTCTGTTCTGTGTTGAATTTTCTTATTTATATTAACTCAAAATTATGGGTTAATGATAAATGTATGTGGTCAGGGGGGCATCTCACTCTGTTTATTAATTTAAAAGGTTTACGTATAACCTGCCTTGTCAGAGTAGTGCCCTGAGGATTCTGCAGAATAAAAAGACTCAGATTCCAACCACTGTATCCCGGAACCAGTCTGACAAGAATAGATGCATCTTCTACAGTTATCATATTAACCTATTATCTTTCAAACATATTATTACTCCTATTAGGGGGTATTTTTTTACTGTCCTCAATATAAAAGCAGAGATAGATTTAGGTTTTGGCCAACCCCTGTACCACTTGGTCCTCTCCCTTGTGTCTCCCCCTCTCCCCATGTCTTTCAGCAGCCTGAGCCCTTCTGTCACAGCCTCCACCAAGCAATGATAGCTGCAGAGGCATCAGGCAGGATAGTATCAGTAAGACCCATCTCGACTGGGCAAACTGCCAGAGCTGAAAATCTCTGCTTCCCTCTGTGGCTGCATAACAGTAACTATCTGACAGGCCGATACAGTACAGTGCTGTGGTTCAGATTTGATATATTTTGCGACCCTCCGAACTCTGCAGCACCCAGAATTGTGGCACCCTAGGCACAAGCCTAATAAACCTATGCAGAAATACAGGCCTGTATGTACAAGTTGCACTGTGTAGATTGTTTTTTGTTTTGTTTTTTTTAGAACAGGACCACATTCGCCTACTATGTAATGGGCTTTTCCTTCTTTTTCTGCTGGAGCAGGAATGGGATATCTCCACTTCACAGTTGCTGGAGACAGAGGGCATACCTGTAATCTTTTCACTCCCATAATGCCACTCCTGGCTATAAGGGAGCTGTGTTCTGAGACAGACGCCAGTAGACTCTGTCTCCAGCAATCAAGGACATGAGATGTCCCTCGAGAACCTGGGTTTACCTAATCTGGAACAGCTAAAAAGACCATGGCTTCTGGAGAAATAGCAGAAGTAGCAGCCTGTCTCCCAGGTTTTAAAAACCTATTTTAGCTGGTTGAGTTTCCCTGGAGCTTCGATCCCTGTTCTCTGAGGCGAGAGGTTGACTGGTCATGGAGGAAGCCCTAGAGCTTAAAGCATTAGCTTGGCCATTTAGAACAATCTGTTCTCTACATCAGAGATTGTTTTAGCATCCTCCTCTCTACTCTTGCTCTCCCTCCCCTCCTGTGTGTGACCGGACCTCGAGTCCATCACTATCAGGCCAATTCAGTAAAGTCCGCGGGAGAGCGGGCGAATGCCCGCTCTCCCGGCGCGCGCACAGGCGAGTGGCCTGTGCGCGCGATACAGTATTTAAATGAGGCCCGGCGGTAGAAAGGGGCAAAAGGAGGAGCTAGGGACACTAGCGCGTCCCTAGCGCCTCCTTTTGGTCAGGAGTGGCGGCTGTCAGCGGGTTTGACAGCTGACGCTCAATTTTGCCGGCGTCGATTCTCGAGCCCGCTGACAGCCACGGGCTCGGAAACCGGATGGCGGCAAAATTGAGCGTCCGGTTTTCAACCCGACAGCCGCCGCCAACTTCAAATGGTTTTTTTCTTTTTTTACTTTTTTTACTCTTCGGGACCTCCGACTTAATATCGCCATGATATTAAGTCGGAGGGTGCACAGAAAAGCAGTTTTTACTGCTTTTCTGTGCACCTTCCCGGTGCCCGAAGAAATTAGCCCCTACCTTTTGGTAGGGGCTAATTTCTTAGAGTAAAATGTGCGGCTTGGCTGTACATTTTACTTTCTGTATCCCGCGCGCTTACCTAATAGGGCCATCAACATGCATTTGTATGTTGAGGGCGCTATTAGGTTCAGCGGGTTGGACTCACGTTTTCCGCCCCTTACTGAATAAGGGAAAGGGAAAATGCGCGTCCAATGGCGGGTTAACAGTGCGCTCCGTCTGTATCAGCCTGTATGTGCCTTAGCTCCATTTCCCATGTCTTAAACATCTTGAGTTATCCATCCTATTCTGCCCTCTTCCCACCTAGGAGAGCCAGGATTGGTTGCTCATGCCCTTTATAACCAACCATTTTGTGACTAAAGGTGTGGCTAAAGTCAGGGCAAAGCAGACACCAGAGGAAAAAGATGTAGATTTTTTTTTTCCCCTCCCTGATGAGGCCTCCCTTTTTGGAGGGGGATTCGCTTTGCACAACCTGCCAGTGGATTCTAGGTATTTAGTTACAGTAGGGATATCATCTTGATCTGATTCCTTTTGGAACTTGCACTCCTTGACTGAAGCCCAGAGAGCCATTCACCCCCTGAGTGAAAAGAGCACCTGTGACAGGTTTGGCTATGTGAGGTGCGTGAAGCCTGGAAGGACTCTAGCACCGAAGGGACTGCATTTCACTCTGTTCCTTTGATGAAGGTCATCCTCGCTGGTTGGATTCAGAGTGCAGGGGCTGAAGACCAGTGAGCCCATTCTCCCCATGAATGTGGCAAGCACCTGTGACAGCAGTGTGTGTGTGTGTGTTTGTGTCTGTGTCTGAGAGTGTTTCACAGTGTGTGAAATGAGAGAATACAAGCATGAGCAGAGGAAGAAAGTGTGTGGGAACGTGAGCAGCTCCTTTTCCCACCATGCTTGGGCTCACCACCTATGCCTATGCCAGTGTGCAACGACATGGTATTAGCTACAATTTTACCCAAGCTAGAGCCTGTTCACAGTGGATCTAGTGACTTTCTTCAAGTAGGAGTTGGCAGTACCGATAAGGCACTGGAACGGGCATGAGCCCCTTGCCCGGCCAACTTTATCTCAGGGGCAGGCCATCACTTCCCTCAGGCAGATAAAAGGCCTTAGCGGTTTTCTAGCATCAAGTATTTTATTGGTAGGTCTAGGAATGAATAATTCAAATCTATGATTTATGCATAGAATGTACGTAAGAAAGAATGACATTAACTGTAAACGTAAAATAAGAAATTGGCAGTGGGGTGGAGCTGGGGTGGAACAAAGGGCGGAGCTTGGTTGGTGCCCCCCCTCCTCCCGAAAAAAAATCAAAAAAGCATTCCGCTGCCTCTGCATCTAGATCCCAACTTTTGGGAGAGGAGAAATATCTGAGGCGTTCAAGGAGAGCGTAAAAATGAACCAAGATCACGCATGGGAGCAAAATAGTACAATACGGGATCGTTTTGGAGTCAGGGACACAACACCAGTGCACAGGGAACAAAAATTCCAAGATGGAAGAGAGGAGATCGCAGAAGAGTGTCCAGAAAAGGATCAGGAAGCCCGAGTTATGACTGATCCTGTTTACTGTGGATGCCATAAGGAGAAAATGTGTCATGTGCCAAATGGCTTCTGTTGAAGTTTTACAGTAAAGACTTTATTTTGGATCACTTTTACAGAGTGAGGAGACATTGTGATCAAGTTACAAGCCTAGAGCCTTGTGCCCCAAAGGTAAAAGCCCCCGTTGGAGAACCCTACACGACCGGAAAGTGTGAGACAGAACTCAGTTCAGTACTGATTGGTGCCCCCCTGTCAGAGAAGTGCTCTGGGGTGGCTGGAAGGCTGCATATGCCTTTAACACATTTAGACGATACCTTTCTACAACATGCCTTATAAAACATAAGAGCAGTCACATACAAGCACTAGCAATAAGCCTGAGAGCTTGAGGCTGTGCCTAGTAATAGCCTGGTTTATGAATGAAGCTTGTTTCTGCCTTGCTGTATGTAAAAACACAAACCCATTACGAGAGACTAACCAAGAAAGATTATAAATTGTAAATGTAAACCGATGTGATATGTAAAATCGAACACCGGTATATAAAAATAAATATAAATAAAATAAATTGGTACTGGTGAGGAGGCCGGATGGAACTACAGCCAACCATGCAGTGAAAGAGTTAAAAAGCAGAAGAAGAAAGATGGAAACTTTTTTTTTTTTGACAATCCAGAAGATGAGGAAAAGCTGCATGCTGCAAGTAAAGAAATCGCAAGAAGACCTCACAGAAACGCAAGCACTCACGGAGCCGGGCTGTCCAGCAGGCTGCGCAGGGTTCCCGTGAGGCAATGAATGTACTAGCATTGCTGACTATTTTACATTATTACAGAGCTTTGTGTTTAGACATGGGAATAAAGGGAACTAATGACGATCTTTTGTGCTCATCTACTCAAGATAATGGAGAAGAGGGGAGGAAGACATAAGAGAGTGCCCTGGGGAGGGAGAGATGTCATAGGCAATTATAGGCTGTGGTTGGCAGCTGGGTGGCCAGAATAACCCAGCAGACTGAATGGGCCACATGATTTTTTTTCTACTGTCATCTGCAACTTATGTCAGGGCAAGGATTGTTCCTTATCAGTGGCATAGGGAAATGGTCAAAAATTGATTAGCTGAAATGCGGCCATGTGGAATACAAGTCTTCAAGAAGACTTTGAAAACTTGGCTCTTTAAAAAGGCATACAACAGCTGAATTGGGAGCTATGACAGGCTCTTGACGATTACCTTTATATTTTAGCTTTTTTAAGTTTCATTTTATTTTTATCTTTTTTACTTTTTATTTTTATTGCAATATATTGAATAATTTAATTTTTAGATTCGGTTAAAATATTATTTCTGTTTCTTAATGTTCATTGTATGAAGAATTTGTTTTACAATTTACTGTTTTATGACCATGTTTTGAATTTTCTGTAAACCGTTAAGAATGAATTATAGATTAATGTTATATAAAAGCACTAAATAAATAAATAAATACAAGCAAAGAAGCTGCCTGTGAACCAGGAGATATGTAGACATCATACAGATTCTGAGACTGTAGACAGGTTAGAATGAGTTTATGTACGTAAATTTATGCAAGGGTCATTTTAGGGGAAGCCAGTGTTGTTGAAAAACACAGTCTTGAAAAGGGGACAAAAATTTGGGAAATGAATTGAGAAGTCCAGCAAGCTGCCAAAGTCTGAAATGAGCTGGAGAGGGGGCAAACGGAGATTACTAAATCATGGATAAAAGTTTTGTAGAGGGATAGAAAACGGAAAGGATAAATGTGTTTCATATAAATAAGTAAATAAGTTTACTGATTTGTTAAAGTCAAAATTAAAGTCCATTTTATTCATAATTATGAAGTTCATTTGGTACAGGCAGGGGTGTTCCCTCTGGGTAGGTGTCCTTTGCTTCAACGTCGGCAGAGCTTCCCATGGTGATGAAAATGCGCACAAAAGCTCTCCCAGAAGCCTACCAGGATTCCTATTTCAGGGCTCCCCTTCTACCAGCTCAATCCTGTGTCCTGGTGCCATATAAGTGGAGATCCAGATGGGGTCTCCACATCTTGCTTGTCTCCTGTAGATAGTGACTCCTCATGTTGAAAAGTCTTTAGGATCAGGAACCTGTTATTCCAGCCTGGCTCCCAGTGAGAAAGGGTGGTTAAAAAAAAAACAAAACCTCCTCCACCAAAAGAGAAAAAAAAATCTTTGATTCAAAAATCTTGCTTGAATTGGGTTCTGTTGTCATGGGTGCTTGCCATGTTCATGGGGGTGAACGGGCTCACTGGTCTTCAGCCCTGGATCAGGAGTCCCATAGGTCTCTGACAAAAAGTTTCCTTACTGCAACTAATATAAGATAGACCCTCTGGCAGGGAGGACACAGAGTAGGTCCTCTTCAAAAAGCCAAAGCCTGATGAGACAAGGAGGCCTCAAGCAGGAGGGAGAAAACAGACATCTGTACTGCCTGAATCACAAAATGGCTGGGTTATAAAGACAAGAGCAAACGATCCCAGCTCTCCAAGGAGGGATGGAAGGCGTATGAGAGTTGAAATATCTAACTAGGACCTAGGGACATCTGGTAGCAGACCAGAGGGTCCGGCCACACTTATGACTGGTTTATCCTATCGAAATGACTAATCCTGCACCTTGAACCCCAGCTGTAAAACACTCCTGGAAGGTTAGACTGCCTACCCACTCACTGCTTATTTTAACTAAATTCAGTGTACTGTATTCTGAGCATTACGGTCATCAGCTGCATTTTCCATGCAATCTCACTAACACTCCCAGCAGAATGGTCACTTTGAAAATAATATGGGGTTTTTTTCAGCCTGGTTGAGATCAATACATAATGACAACAGTGTAAATGCACGGACTTCCACAGGACTCACTATTACCATGGAAAATCCACGTGCGGCTCCATGTGTAGTAGAAGAGTCACCACGGGTTTCTCACGGTCAGCCGCAGAAGATCCAGGTTTTGTGAACAGGAATGAATGCTTATATAAATACTGCACACTAAAGTCGAGTCTCAGAGGTATTTTTGTTAATGTTTTAACATCGTATACGGATATTACTACTTTTGGACTGTTTGAGTGACAGCGACAGCCCCTCCACATTGAGGTGCAAGATTCACAGAACAGACCCTGCCTGCTAAAAAGCTAGGGCGCTGCTCAGCGCTGGGAGTTTTCCAGCCATGGCTGGACAAGTCTCCGTACGGGGAATCTCACGGAACCGGGAAAGAGTAGTCTTGTAAAGCTCGGTGAGACGTCCGAGGAAATTCAGTCCACTTTTTGGATCACTAACTTCCCCACTTACCAACCTGTGCACGGATAGGGGGTGTTCCCAGGGCTCCCCCTCTGCTGCGGAGCTGGCCCTTCTTGGGTGCCATTAATCTGTGTTATCCCATGGCAGCCAAGGCTGCAGTCCTGCACTAGATTCACAGCAGGATACCCATGAATTGCCATCAGCTGAAAAACAAATTTGTCTGTCTTTGCTGAAACGTGTCCTGAGAATTTATCTATACTTGTCAACGAGTATGCCTGGGGGATTTGGCTTTATAAGAGAGCAACATATCAAGGATGCACAGATGGATTGCAGACAATAATTTAAATAGCCAGTGTCACAATTCCTGATGAAAAGTTAATTCTAGATATAAACTCACTTGTCAGGTTTTAAGGACTCAATTCACCCAAAATTGGGACTATGGAAAATTTCCATTGGAAATAGTGTTCATCAATCATGGCATACAAAAATAATTTAAACCCCATGCTGAAATGCTGCTCAGAAGCCTTGAATATCTAGGAAAATAGAAATATTCCCCTTTCATTCAGGGTTTTTTGTTTTTAGATTGGATCCCACCAGAGTCGCATAATACATTATCAGCTTTATTGCAGTACGGATGGAGCTCATTATCCATTTTTGGATATACAACGTCAATATTCTAGCACCTGAAATTAGGTGGAGGAAATCATCTGAGCAAACTCCTGCCATGACGTCAGCTCAAAAAATACTTGTCCTCGTCCCAGTAACCACATAGCTTCATTTAAATATGACAAGACCCCTGATATAAGCCCTTACTCCATACAGTTCTATGGGCAAGGGAAAGAGAGAAATCTTTCATCTGTGGTCATAAAGAGCTTTCTACTTACAAGGAAGTTACAGAAAATGTGTCCACACCAAATGCTGGTGCACCAAAACGAAAAAAAGTTTATTTAAAAAAAAAAAAAAACCAGTTCCATCCAGGACAAGAACAAATTCCACAGCAGAAAAGTCCGGACACAAAAATATAAAGTTCACCGTTCCTCCAAAATTACTCTCCGCATAATGGGGTCTTAGGCTCTATAAGTCTCGGCAGACCTTAGCACTCTACTCCTTCCTTCACAGGTTCTCTGCTGTTCCCCAAAAGAAACTGCCGAGTCTCTCTTGATCTTACTCAAAGTACTCACAGTCACAACACAGTAGGTGACCCACGGAAATCCTCCAGCTGGCTTCTAGTGGCCAAGCGTTCCAGGTCCTCTTCCTCCCACAGACACAACCAAGGACTGGAGAGGCGAGCCGGGGCAAGGACTCCTTCCTTCTCCCTTTCTCCCAGCTCTTCACACTTCACTGCTTAGCAATCTCAGCACAAACAATAGACTGGTCTTTCAGCACCAGAAACTCCTGAGTCCTGCAAACTCCACGCTATACCTCGTGGGAGGCATTTCTATACTCCCTCCTTTGTCCCATACCCTTGGGGAGGGAGGAACACCTCGTCACTCCAGTAAACCACATACACCACCGGAACCTTCTCTGAGCCTCCTGCTGCTATAAGATTCTCACTAGAAAGGACATAGACACTTCATTCAATACGCTCTAGCGGCCATGAAGGGGGGCAACGGAAATTTAGAAAGTGTCGCCTTCTGGATAGGACACCGTGCCCATCCTCCTGCCCACATCTCATTGAGCACAAATGTCACCTCCTGTCGGTCATGTATACTATAGCTGTATGCTGGGAACAGTAACAAAGCTTTCCATCCACAAAGGAAACACATCTGCACATATAGGACAGACTAATGCTACTTCAGTAATGACTTTGCAAGATAAGAAGGGTAGGAGATATACCCTAGAGCACTGGTTCTTACATTGGTCCTCTGACACCCCCCCCCCCCCCCCCCCAGCAACACACCACTTTACTCTTTGTTAAATGGGAAACAACATAAATGCAGTGGCAATTAAACAAGTAACAAACAGGAACCACCATTATACATGCATATATATGCGATTTTAACAGCAGCAGGATATGTCACTATTAACAAAAAAAAGCATCCCCGGACCCAATCAGAAGGATCGCAAGCAGCCTGCAAAGTAATTGTTATAAACTGCAAGGGAAAAGAAAGCAAGGTGTGGTTTCCCCATTCCTGATACTGTATTCACAAACACCCAAAAAAGCACAGAAGGGCCCCATACATCCTGAATAAAACAAGCGTCCATACAATGCAGCTGCATTGTCATCGACAGCCCCTCCCGGGAAATGAGTTTAATCCAATGTATATTTCTGATGCAGGTACCCACTATATGTCCCCACGTGTAAAGCTCATGGCACTGCTCCTGATCTCTACACCCCCAGCAGTTTATCTCCCCTTCAGAGTTTACAAGTGCAAGTGAAACCTGGATGCAGTGTGAAATGGAGGTGACCCACATCATAGAACTATGAGTAGCAAGTGCAGGGAGATACTTTCAAGGAAACTCTGACTCTTAAGCTTACGTCAGCATTTATCTCTTTTTTTTCCTTTTGCTTATCTCAGTTGGCTCATTCTGTAGTAGAACAGCACCCCCTCCACAGAAGCTGCAACCACTGTCTCCTGATATCAGGGAGAGTAGCCAAGGAGGAGACTATTGCTAACTTGACTCCACTCCCTTGCTGAGAGATTTTTTTCCAGTTTATATCCCAGTGTTTCTGTGTGCTAGCACAACTTCTTGAAGTTTGTGTGGTGTTTACACAAATACCAGGTCTCTGTCTTTCCTTCCACCTCTCCACTGCCGTTTTTGTTCTATGTTTTTTATTTTTATTTTTTTTTAGCAGAAGCCCATGTCTTTTTTTTCCCCATCTCTCTGTTCCTTGGATAGAAGCCCCCTCACTTTCCCCAGGCAGTCATGAGGTTCCCCATTGGTCCAACTTACTTAAGAACATAAGAAATTGCCATCCTGGGTCAGACCAAGGGTCCATCAAGCCCAGCATCCTGTTTCCAACAGAGGCCAAACCAGGCCACAAGAACCTGGCAGGTACCCAAACACTAAGAAGATCCCATGCTACTGATGCAATTAATAGCAGTGGCTATTCCCTAAGTAAACTTGATTATTAGCCGTTAATGGACTTCTCCAAGAACTTATCCAAACCTTTTTTGAACCCAGCTAAACTAAGGGGCAGATTTTAAAAGCCCTGCACACGTAAATCCAGCTGGGGGCATTCCAGGGGCGTGACCGAGGCCTCCGAACCAGCCCCCGGGCCGGGGAATGGCACGCCGGCAGCCTGCCGGCGCGCGCAAGTTATGTCTACCTCGGGCAGGCGTAACTTTCTGCACAAAGGTAGGGGGAGATTTAGTTAGGGCTGGGGGGTGGGTTAGGTAGGGGAAGGGAGAGGAAGGTGGGGGGGGGGGGGGGCCGGAAAAAATTTCCCTCCGAGGCCGCTCCGATTTCGGAGCGGCCTCGGAGGGGACGGAGACAGGCTGCTCGGCTCGGCGAAAGCAGATTGCACAATTGTGCACACCCCCCCCCATCCCCCTGTGTGTGCAGACCCTGGATTTTATAACATGCGCGCGGCAGCATGCACATGTTATAAAATCGGGCATAGATTTGTTCGCGCTGGGTTGGGCGAACAAATATACGCTTGCGCATAACTTTAAAAATCTACCCCTAACTGCACTAACCACATCCTCTGTCAACAAATTCCAGAGCTTTATTGTGCATTGAGTGAAAAAACATTTTCTCCGATTAGTCTTAAATGTGCTACTTGCTAACTTCATGGAATGCCCACTAGTTCTTCTATTATCCGAAAGTGTAAATAACTGATTCACATCTACTTGTTCAAGACCTGTCATGATCTTAAAGACCTCTATCATATCCCCCCTCAGCCGTCACTTCTCCAAGCTGAACAGCCCTAACCTCTTCAGCCTTTCCTCATAGGGGAGCTGTTCCATCCCCTTTATCATTTTGGTTGCCCTTCTCTGTACCTTCTCCATCACAACTATATCTTTTTTGAGATGCGGCGACCAGAATTGTACACAGTATTCAAGGTGTGGTCTCACCATGGAGTGATACAGAGGCATTAAGACATTTTCCGTTTTATTCTTTTAGCAGCTTAGCTCAGCTGTCCTCAGGAAGGGAGAGGGAGGCTTCAGAGAGCAGCGAACATTTACAAAAAACTCACAGTTCTTTTGTTCTTTATTTCAGTAAAGGAGTGTCATAAATGGTAGGTGCCTTCCCTGTATGGGACTTAAAGGCAGCTGATCAGTTTATCAGTTTTTAAGTCATTCAAAGTCCTTGTCCTGCTTCGACTAGAACCACATACAAGCTCATAGGGACAGGTACCCTTACCTTGTCACACTTATATAGATAGCTTCTGGTGCAAAGATTTACATTTTTTGCTGATTCGCCAATTAGGGAAACTGTTGATTCTTTATCACTTTATTTAATTAAAGCTTCTTAAAATTTAAACCTACCCAGAAATCACCTGATTTAATTCCTTCATCCTTTAAATTTCCTTAGTCATGGCCTTGCTCACTTACCTCAAAACCTTTTATGTAGTTTTGCTGTGTGCCTCGCCTCTCTCTGTCTTGAATAGATTATAAACTCCAAGGAGTGGAGACTGTCCTTATGTGTCTGTACAGTGCTGTGTGCATCTGATATGTGCTGTACGACTACTAATAGTAATCCATGGCAGGTTTTTGTGTTTTTGTGATGTGAATCACTTGCATATGAAGGAACATATTGGGTGATATAAAAGTGTTATAAAAATAACAATTATTCTGCTTTTAACACAGACTCACTTGCAGGGGAAGGAACAGCTCCATGGCAAACACCGGATTTCAGGCTGAGCCAGCTCTTTTTTTTTTTTTTTTCCAAGGTCTGTTTCAATGCAATCTGTGCAAAAGTCAGAAAGTGGAGTTAACAAGTCAGGCTCACTGGATCTGGAACTGCAATCGTAAATGAAATCTGGAGCTTCCAGTCCCTGCAGGGAGTATAGACCAGTCCTGGTTTCTGAACTTGCATCTCAATGCATTCTGGTATTTACAGTCAGCACTGCAGGTACCAGAATGCATTAGGACGGGGTTTAACTTGGCACAAATGTATTACAGTAGTCCAATAAAAAGGTGCCACCTTATACACGTGTACGTGTGTGTGTGTGTGTGTGTGTGTGTGTGTGTGTGTGTGTGTGTGTATATATATATATATATATATATATATATTTGTTTTGTTTTTATTTGTTAATCTTTATTCCCATCTGGTAAATAATGGCAGATAAAAGCCAATTATATAGCCAGGCCGATGTCCCAGAAAACCATGTCTGGGATAAGTTATACCAGGCTACAATCTATTTAAGAAGGAAGGGAGGAGTTGTGGCATTATATATATAAGAAAAAGAAAACCCAATATTAAAGCAAAAGCATTGCAGGGCTTACAAGCTAAGGAGAAGGCACTGTGGATTAATCTGGAAAGGAATGGAACATCTATATATATTGGTGCAATAAATAGATCTCTATCGCAGCCAGAAGAAATGGATAGAGATTTAATGGAAGATATTCACAGGATTACCATGAAAAGGAAGGTGCTATTGCTATATCATAACTGCTAGATACAAGATTCGCTCATTCCTTTCCCCCCCCCCTTCCCTCTTGACCCCCTTTTGTCTTCACGTTTTCCCACAAATCACACCACACTTTCTTTGGAGTAATAAAGGCCGCAGTTTATTTTATATTAACCCGAGCCTCGCCTAGTACTTATAACATCATATAACAATCCCCCCTTTTTCCCCCCATTCTGATAACAGTCCAACAGCGCCCCCCACCGTTTCCAGTGGTAGAGCATCCCCAAGTAAACAGTCCAACAGCGCCCCCCACCGTTTCCAGTGGTAGAGCATCCCCTTGTAAAGCCTCCGAGCATCGGCCCCCCTCTTGCTCTTTGGCAATCTCGTGCAGCAGCCCCCCCGCACTGCACAAGATTCCCCCCCCCCCTTGTAAACTTAACAACACAATGCAATAAACAACATTTGAGGCTCGGGTTTACCGCCACTGCGACGAATACAACGTTGCCCCCGAAAACACATTTCCAACAGTACCGGGTGGGAGGGTGGGCAAGCCTCAACCTACTGCCTCGGTCATTCCTCACCGACTGGCAGTTATTTCCCCCACCTTTTCTTTTCTCTCCTTATCCGCCAATCCTGCTCTCCTATTTGAATTCTATTCCTCCCATTGGCTACATTCCCCCTCGCTCTCTCTCCCCCCCCCCCCCCCCCGCTCTTCCTTCCCCTTTGCCTAATGTCCCGCCCTTCCTTTCTCTCACTTGACTACAGTTATGTCCGCAGGGCCAGACAGGCTCGCCCTGCTTGAACTAACTGCTAGATACAAGATTCGCTCATTCCTTTCCCCCCCCCCCCTTCCCTCTTGACCCCCTTTTGTCTTCACGTTTTCCCACAAATCACACCACACTTCTTTGGAGTAATAAAGGCCGCAGTTTATTTTATATTAACCCGAGCCTCGCCTAGTACTTATAACATCATATAACAATCCCCCCTTTTTCCCCCCATTCTGATAACAGTCCAACAGCGCCCCCCACCGTTTCCAGTGGTAGAGCATCCCCAAGTAAACAGTCCAACAGCGCCCCCCACCGTTTCCAGTGGTAGAGCATCCCCTTGTAAAGCCTCCGAGCATCGGCCCCCCTCTTGCTCTTTGGCAATCTCGTGCAGCAGCCCCCCCGCACTGCACAAGATTCCCCCCCCCCTTGTAAACTTAACAACACAATGCAATAAACAACATTTGAGGCTCGGGTTTACCGCCATAAACAATGACGACGTTAGTTGTCATTGTTTCCCCCCCCACTGCGGTCCTCATATTACCAATTACCTGTGTGAAACCCTCCTGTATCGTAGTATTAAACAAATCGATACCTATATCCGAGAGATGTACCCCATCTGAACGAAAATACCCTGGGATCACCTCCCAAGCCCACTCGTGTCTCACCCAAAAACCCCCTTGCCTAACGACCCACTTACCAACCTGTGTATTTAACTTTTTAACCCCCCTACACCATAAGTGAGACTGCAGGAATTTAAAACGAACAATGATGTCCGACCACCCCCAATGTGTATCGGGCATGGCATTCATCAAAGTCCCGAAATCCTTCTTAATCTTAACGATCAAGTCCTTGCAAGATCCCGCGCCCACGTCGTTTCCCCCCCAAATGAATAAGCACAATTTTTGGAAGCTCCAGTTGTGATGCACTTTGTTCCACCATGGATAGCAAGTTGTCCCATTTCATCCCTCGATGACTGAGCCATACGATCTTCCAACTCCTCTCATCCAACTCCAAGTTCAGCCCATACGGTCTGTGTTGCGCTCTATTCGCAGCCCAATGGATAAAAGAATGGCCCACGACCCAGACACATTCTTGTTGCCCCCGCACTGACTTTCTTTCTGAAAGAACACATCAGAGTGAATTCCTTCACAACAATTCATTTGCCTCCTTAATCCGAATCGACCCCCCCCTTGGCAAAGATAGAAAGCCCTACTATTTTTTTTTTTTTTTTTTTTTTTTTTTTTTTTGACCTGCAAGCTTCCACCCTTATTTCTCCTGCCGAACGTAAGACTGAAAAGCCTTGGATTTCCATCTCCCTATCGATTGTATTGCTCTATCCGGCAGTCCTCCTTCTGCTGCCGAAGTCGCTGCCCCTATCCGAAACGAGTGGGACGTGAAATGTCGTCCCTCCCAACCTAAACAACTCAAAGCTTTCTTCAAAACTCGCACGAACTGATATACCGTCACCGGCCATCCATCCCTATGAATCAAGAATAGCCCATCCACCGCGGGTCTCACTGCCATAAACCTCATGACATACTCCACTGGACACACGCACCCGTCTTCTGCCGGAATTAATCGAATTAATTGACCCCTACCATATGGATCTACCTTGGACCTATGAATACACATGGTAACTATCCCGTCCCCGACCCATACATTTTGGACCTTCAAACCCCTATCCCCGGCATTGAATTTGGAAGATGCTACCAACTCTCCTACCCGCATAGCTCCAAAAAATGCTAGTATGAACGCCGTCTTAAACAACAGCACTTCATATTCGGACCAACAAACTTCTGGCAAACATTCCACTATCATCTTGAGATCTCTGTACCTTATGGGAAGACGCATGTCGGGCATAGCGCCTTGCTCCCGTTTCCAGCCCCTTAGAATTCTTTTAATCAAAAAACTATTTCCCGGATTTCCCCATCCATATAACTTCTGAAAAAAGGAAAATCCCGTCAAGTGAGCCCGTACCGCCGCCAGCGAATAACCACTAGACTTGGCCCACAAAATAAATTGAACCAGTTGATCTTCCGGTACCTTGCCCCTGCGCCATCCTTCTCCTCTTAAATAGCTTCCTACCACGCCATATCCTCTCACATATGCCCTCCAAGTGGACTGCGCCAGTGACTTCCGAATCAGCGTCCAAGCCTGCAACCCAACCGCCATAGCTGATCTGGCAACGTCTCTCCCACGTCCTTCGCTCCGGGCGCCACTCTTCGGAATTCCTGCCACTTGGAACGAGAGAGAGCATCGGCTATCACATTTAGTTCCCCAGGCACATGTCGCGCACGGATGGTCAGGTTCAACTGTAAGCAGCGAAATACCAATTCCCGTAATAATTCAGATACCCTAGGACATTTTGCTGACTGACGATTAATTACCTGTACTACACCCAAATTATCACACCAAAACAACACTCGTTTGTTCTCCAATTGCCCCCCCCATAAATATAACGCCACCACAATCGGAAATAATTCTAAAAAAGTAATATTTTTTGTCAATCCTCGCTCCTTCCAGTCCTCAGGCCATTGCTCAGCACACCACTGCCCCCGAAAATAGGCACCAAATCCAATCCCTCCCGCTGCGTCGGTATACAACTCCAACTCCGCATTGGAAACCTCATCCTGTTGCATAATGCAAACTCCATTAAACGAAGCCAAAAAAGCCTCCCACACTCCCAATTCTTCCTTTATTCTAGACGTCACTCTAATGAAATGATGTCCACTTCTAATGCCCCTCGTTGCACTGGACAACCGTCGAATAAAAGCCCTACCCATGGGAATCACCCTACAAGCAAAATTCAACACACCAATCAGGGACTGCATCTGACGTAAAGTCACTTTCTTTAACTGCTTGGTAGACCCTACTAACCTTTTCAACGTGTCCAACTTATCCGCGGGTAAACGCGCTTCCAAGGTGATGGAATCTAGTTCTATCCCTAAAAACACTAAACGGGAAACCGGGCCCTCTGTCTTTTGAGCTGCGATCGGCACTCCAAACTGACGTGCTACCTGTAGGAAACCGTGCAAAAGCCCCTGACATCTATCCGTCCCCTCCTCCCCAACAAATAAACAATCATCCAGATAATGCAAAATACCCCCCCCCGCCCGTGTATTGTTCCGCAGCCCAATGCAGGAAAGTGCTAAATGCTTCGAAAAACGCGCAAGACACAGAGCATCCCATCGGCAGGCATTTATCCACATAATACCGCCCTTCAAATCGGAAACCCAGTAAAGGAAAACAGGCTGGATGAATGGGCAATAGACGAAACGCTGCTTCAATGTCTGCCTTTGCGAGCAACGCACCTCTCCCAGCAGCTAGGACCAAGCTGACGGCTGTATCAAATGAAGCATAACTAACTGAACAATAATTCCGTGGGATATAATCATTCACCGAACTACCCGAAGGATGCGATAAATTCAATATAAAACGAAACTTTCCTTGTTCCTTTTTTGGGATGACTGCCACCGGAGACAAGTGCATTTTAACAAACGGTGGATCAATAAAAGGTCCTTCCACCCTACCCAAACGTATTTCTGCCTCTATCTTTTCTTTTACCAAATGCGCGTGGGTACTAGCCGACTGCGCGTTCCTGCCCGTACCCCCAAACCCGGGACCTACATAAGGAATCACGAAACCCTCCCGAAACCCTTCCCCTAAAAACTGGGCAGCCTGCTTATTCGGATATCTTTCCAACCAAGGGGTCATCGCTTGCACCGACACTGGAGAGTCCGCCACCCTAAACAATGTATTAAACTTTCCCTCCCTTCCCTGGTATTCCACTACCCGCTTGACCGCATTTAAGGGCTGAGTGCCCGCCTCCGCAATTCGAACACGTATGTTTAAATTTGCAATCTGGGAACAAGCAAACTGCCCTGTTAAATCGCCAACAGGTATCGCTTCCACCCGCTTTTGCCTTTCCGCCTTGCAAGCTGCGAAGGGCTTGACTTCCCGCACGAAAGGACTGCCCTATCCCGCTACTGGACCCTGCTCCACCACCAAAACTCGCACCTCCACTTCCAACGCTCGTAGCCTTGCTCCCACTAGTCCCTTTGTATGTCATTTGAGTTAACCACAAATTGATGTCTTGAGCAGCCCAGGACATCCCTTTGTTACCTGCCATCTTATCTCTAAATTTTTCATCGTAGTTGAGCCATGCCCAACCTTCATAATCTCTGAACGCTCCGAGGATACTATCAGCATATGATAGTAAAGCTCCATACTGGGAAGCGTCATAATGCCCAACTACACTGGCAAGCCTCAAAAATCCTCGTACCCAGTTCACAATATTCTTAGCCACCTTAACACCCTTTGACTTAGAATGCTTCTTCTTATCTTTCTTCTTGCTCCTCTTCACCCTCCTCCTCCCTTCTAACAATCTAAAGATGTTCACGTATCGTCTCTTCCTAATTTTCCTGCGTAACTTCCTCGGGACCCCTTCCCATAATTCAGCCAACGTAGCGCTAGCCGTCTGCCCAACCCCATGCAAGGGTCCTTCCTCTAACACTTTCCTATACTTGGGACCTGAATCTGAAGAAAACTCAGATGACTCAGAATCGCTAGAAGATGAACTGGAAGGAGAGCTAGACCTCTTACGTTTGGATGTTCCCTGTCCCCTCCTATGCGCCTGCACTTTCTCACCTGCGCCAGCATCCACCCTGCTCCGTTGCTCCTTCGCCAATTTCCTCCTGCTGCCGTCTGATCCACTAGACAATGCCCCACTATGCACCGGCCTAGATAATGCACCAGGAAACTCTCTCTCCCTCCAAGCTTCATGGCTGGAAGTCCCTGGTAACTCGTCGTCATCGGGATCTGGAAGAAAACACACCTCCGTCCCTCCCCGGTTACCCACCCCCACTATCCCATGGGAACCCTTCACCCGCGGATCAGGCCCTGCTGCCACCCTGCGTGCTCTACCCCTTGCCTGACCCTCCTGCCTGCCGGCCAGGACCCCAAATAAAGGGTCAACCGCCCTATCCCCCAGCCCGGCCGAGCGCTCGCTCCATGCCGTCCATCCCCCGAATCCCTCCTGCTCTAGTGCGTTCCCTGCAAACTGATGGGGGAGCACGTGCTCACTAAGGGAAGCACTGGGAGGTGCCGTAGGCTGGTCTCCGTCACCACGCCGTGGGGCTCTCAACAACCCCTTACCCCGCACAATGGAATCCCGGATGCGGCCCCGGAAGCTGGATCCCCAGCGCCGGGGAATAACAGTAGGCACTGAGCTACCCACACTAAACTTCTCCCCTTTCCTAATGTATCCTGCTGTGTCCTGTGAGCTGTGCTTACTCACCCGGCTTCCATCGGGAGGTGCCCCGCTCGCTGGATGAGGGGTCGGGCCGGGAACATCACCAGGCCCACGTGGCCCGGAAGCACCGGGGACAGGCAGGCGAGACCGGGGCACGCAATGGGCAAGCCTGCCGGCACGGCCTCTCCTTCCACCAGCTCCACGCAAACCCGGGAGGGGAGGTCCGACTGGGCGCGCGCGGGGGTTACCGCTGGGCTGCGCCGAACTAAACTTAGAACGGCGAGTAGCACGGGCTGCCGAGGGGACAGGAGGTAAGAGCGCCGCAGGAGGGGGGGGGCGCGAAAGGCCGGCGCGCAAAGGGAGCGGGCGGGAGGCGAGCTGTCCTCAGCAGGCAGGAAGCTGAAATCAAAAACTGAGGCATTTAAGGAAACCTCAGCCACATCTGCCGCCATCTCGTCGCCGGGGGAGGAGGGCGGAGGGTCAGCGGGGCCCAAGCCGACTTCCTCCGACTCGGGGCCGCTTTCGCCGGAATCTGCTTGCATGAAACCGGGGGGGGGGGGCGGGGAGGAGGGAGGCGCCGACGGGGAAAAACGAGAGCGGGGGAAAGGAGGGTCAGCCGGAGCGCCTGAGGGAGCGCCAACCCGCGGGAGCCGGCGAGGAGGAGGCGAGGCAGCCTGGTCAGAGGCAAGGGGGGGAGGCAAAGCTGCCCGGCGGGAGCCGGTGGCCGAGGAAGCACGGCCCCGATCCCTGGCCTTCTTAGGCATGCCAAGGCGCTGGAAGGCGAGTACCCCTAGGGGGAGGAATTTGCTGGGTAGCAGGGGAAAAACCCTGGGGAGGGAATTTAAATCTGGTCGGGCAGTGCCTGATATTGTGTTTTTTTTTTTTTTTTTTTTTTATAGCCTACTAGCACTGCTACTGAAGTAAAACTAACTATAGAATTAGTAACTTCTTACTTAGCTATCCCTGATAATTATCAATTGAATTGATGTCGTAACTGGATTGATTTGTTAATTTTATTCTATTATTATTATTTTATATAGAAATTACTCTGCTTACCCCTACAAGCCTCAACCTACTGCCTCGGTCATTCCTCACCGACTGGCAGTTATTTCCCCCACCTTTTCTTTTCTCTCCTTATCCGCCAATCCTGCTCTCCTATTTGAATTCTATTCCTCCCATTGGCTACATTCCCCCTCGCTCTCTCTCCCCCCCCTCCCCCCGCTCTTCCTTCCCCTTTGCCTAATGTCCCGCCCTTCCTTTCTCTCACTTGACTACAGTTATGTCCGCAGGGCCAGACAGGCTCGCCCTGCTTGAACATATCTCTGATGTTGTAGTGGATGATCATCTAGGACGCTGTGATCACCTGATGGTGCGGTTCTGTGCATAAGAGATGAAGGTTCATTCAAAGACAAGGGTCATAGATTTCAGGAAGACTAACTCTCTTAAAATGGGGGAGTCATTAGCTGGATGGGAAAATCTAGGAGAAGCAGAAGAGCGGTGGGCAAAACTAAAAAGAGATATTATAAAGGCAACTAACGTTTTTGTTAGGAAAGTAAATAAAGGAAGGAGGAAAAAGAGGCCACTATGTGTTTCTAAAGAAGTAGCTGAAAAGGTAAGGGAGAAAAGGTTAGCGTTCATAAACTACAAGAGATTGCAGAAAGAGAGGCAACAACATCTGGAAAAATTAAGAGAGCTGGGAACGTAGCCAGGAATGCAAAAATGTAAATAGAAGAAGAAGTAGAAGATATGGTAAAACAGGGGGGAACAAGACTTTTTTTTTCTTTTTTAGATATGTTATTGACAGAAGGAAGTGCAAATGTGGCATTGTGAGACTCAGAGGTAAAGAGGAGGAATATGGAGAGTCTGAAGAGGAAAAAGCAAAATTCCTTAACAATTATTTCTGTTCCGAGCTCACTGTGGAAGGGCCTGAGGCCGGACTACAAAAAACAAACAGAAGACTTCAAGTGAGGTAAACCTCAATTGATTTTCAGAGCAGTGTGTTTATGAGGAGCTAACTAAACTCGAAGTAGGTAAGGCGCTAGGGCTGGATGGGATACACTGAAGGGGGTACTGAGGGAACGTAGAGATGTCCTGGCAGCCCCGCTGGCCGACCCTTTCAATGCTTCTTTAGAGTCAGGAGTCGTTCCGGAGGACTGGAGACAGGTGGATGTGGAAGTAAGGAGGAGGCTGGGAACCTCAGACCACTTAGTCTGAACCCTGTAGTGAGCAGATTAATAGAATCGCTGTTAAAACAGAAGATAGGGCATTTTTTGGAATCCAGTGGATTGCAAGATCCGAGGCAACATGGTTTTACTAGAGGTAAACCTTGTCAGTCAAATCTGATCAATTTCTTTGATTGGGTGACTGGAAAGTTGATCAAGGGAAAACACTACTAGACATCACATACTTTGCTAATGACACCAAAATCTACAACAGAGTGGACAGCCAGTAAGGGGTGGAAAACATGAGGAGGGATCCAGCAAAGCTTGGGGAATGTTCTAGGGTCTTACGGCTAAATTGTTACCAGACCCTTCTTTTGCTCTAATTAGCTACTCTTCTACAAATAAGCATTGCACCAATATAGTGAACGAGATCGCGGAGCTCAGAAAGTTAGCAGGAGAAGGGGAAAATTGTGACTGTGCAATTAGCCAAACAAAACCTTTAGCTACTTTAAAATACTTCTTGGCTGTTGGGAAGAAGCCAGCGGCAACGAGCCTAGATGCAGTTATTAATCTGAACGCAGAAAATTGAGGTGGAACCAGTTCGGGTCTCAGAGGTCCCCAGCTGTCAGGGAGGGCACTGAAATCCCCTCAGCAAGCGCTGTAGCCGCATCATCTGCAGGAGCAGAGGCTCTTCTGCCTATTATCACAGCTCACTGCGGCAGGTGTCAGGGCTAAGGGCTTTTGTATGTGTAATGTATAAAAAGGGCTGGTGGGTCTTTGCAATGCAATCATATGAATAAATGCAGCTCCTTGCAGGAGGGCTGTGAATGCCGAGAGGATTAGAGGTAGCATCATAGCGCCAAAGAGTCGCCAAGCCCCGCTGAAGGTTAGTAAATACCAAATTGCAAACTGGCCGAGGGCACTCAGCAGAGGAGAAGAAACTGCCCCTTGCAATCTTCTTCACGGGCGCGTGCACAGACTTTCTCGTGAGGTGGTAAAAAGCCATGCCAGAGGGAGCACAAAAAGGATGCTAGGCCAAAGCACACCAATGCAAGGCAGAGGGAAGCGACGGGTGTGAATGCTTAAAATTAAAATGTTTAAAGTTATAAATATGTTTCATGGGTACGTAACCCTTACCCGGGGCCTTTAGTCCCAAGGGCACACAATCACATTTCTAACCTTCGGCTCGCCTACTCCTTCCCAGTTTGACTCTTGATCCCTTGTGGGGATTCTTTATATGGGGGGGGGGGGGGGGGAGACTCTCATCTATGGCCCAGACAGTGAGAGAGAACTTTATGGGTAGATTTTAAAAGGGCCGCGGGTGCACCCATAAACGGGTGGATCTCGCCGCGTGGAAAGATACGTGCTATTTTTTAAAGCATACACGTAGGTTTCAAAATACTCTTCATGCACATCTGCAGCTCAGAGAGACAGACAGACAGTCTCTTTATAAGGCTCCCCCGACACTCTATCTGTGCACTTTGATTCGGGGCGAGTTTTCGGGAGGTGGGTTGGGGTTTAGGGTGAGTGCGGTTACAGACACATTCAGAGGTGGTCGTTGTAAAATCGACATCATTAAAGAATTTTAGGCCTTATAAGCGATGACAATTCTAACAAGAGGAGTTGATTTGTACACTGCAGTCTCTGCTAGCTGCAATGTACAAATCAACTCCTTTTCATCACTTATAAGGTCAAAAATTCTTTAATGATGTCAATTTTACAACAAACACCTCCGAATGTGTCTGTAGCACCACCCCCCAAACCCCAACCCACCTCCCAAAAACTCACACCGAATCAAAGTGCCCCCCTTATAATGGTCCATCTATTGAGTGTCGGGCTGAGCTTTATAATGAGTCTCTCTCTCTCTCTCCTACGGGCCGATACAGTAAAAACGCGGGAGAGCGAGCGAACGCCCGCTCTCCCGGCGCATGCACAGGCCACTCTCCTGTGCGCGTGATTCAGTATCTTAATTTATTTAAAATTAGGCCTGGCGGTAAAAAGAGGCACTAGGAACACTAGCGCGTCCCTAGCGCCTCTTTTTTGACGGAAGCGGCGGCTGTCAACGGGTTTGACAGCCAACGCTCAATTTTGCCAGCGTCAGTTCTCAAGCCAACTGACAGCCACGAGCTCGGAAACCGGACACCGGCAAAATTGAGCATCCGGTTTTCGACCCGACAGCCGCGGGCCCATTTTAAATTGTTTTTTTTAATTTTTTACTTTTTTAAACTTTCGGGACCTCTGACTTAATATCGCTATGATATTAAGTCAGAGGGTGCACAGAAAAGCAGTTTTTACTACTTTTCTGTGCACTTTCCCGGTGCCCGGAGAAATTACCACCTACCTTTGGGTAGGCGCTAATTTCTGAAAGCAAAATGTGCGGCTTGGCTGCACATTTTGCTTTCTGAATCATGCGGGAATACCTAATAGGGCCATCAACATGCATTTGCATGTTGTGGGCGCTATTAGGTTCGGGGTGGGATGGACGCATGTTTTGGACGCGCTATTACCCCTTACTGAATAAGGGGTAAAGCTAGCACATCCAAAACGCGCGCCCAAATGCTCGCTAGTGAGGAGCTGTAGCAAAGTTATGGGCATAACATTCGTGTGTGCGTCAGTGCTGGCTCCACCTCTGGAACACCCATTTTCTGCCTACTTTTTCTGGCGTACGTGTACTTCCTGGCTATTAAAAATCCACGTAGCTCCTGTCAGCCCACTTACGTGTGTATGTAGCCATTTTTGCATGCGCAAGGCTTTTAAAATCTACCTCTTAGTGTATCCCTTGTGTTTGCTGTAGCTGTGGCATCCCCTGGAGGGAAATGCTGCAAAAGAACAGACAGGACCAGGAACTGGGTGCTAAATAATAATTTACCAATTAGTTTAAGGCAAAACAAAATCCATCATTCAGAAGTGTGAGATTACAGCTGACTGATGGTACAGGCATGACTTTGTTCCAGACATCTGGGTAGAGCCCATGGTGATTTTATATGCGCATACTCTCCCAGTGGCTGTAAGGGATTTCTATGGAAGGGGTCCCACTTGCATTGCAAAAATCCTACTTTTAAACCTTTTCTTTCCCTCAGACACCCAGCCTGTCACGGTTCTTTGATGTGCAGAGAACCGGATGGGTGGTCTCCTCCTCTTGCTCTTTCTTCCTTTGATTCAGTTGTTCCTTTATCCTTAGCTGTTACTCCTGGGATTTCTCTTGTGGAAAAATCAGGGGATCAGGCTATTTCTCCGCACTGCCGTCCCAGTGAGGAAGGGGAATCCAAAAACCTCCCCCCTTAACTCAGAGTCCAAATCATACTTTCAAAAGTTAAACTGGATCTCTTCTCTGCCCTCAGTGTCTCTCACAGCAGAATAAATAAAGTCCAATCAACTGAAAATAACGGATACAAAAAAAGTACACCTGTGTTCAAACTAACTTCTTTTACTGAACTCCTCTCTCCTCCCTAACTCTGTGTATGGGTCCTCAGTTCAAGATCCTGGGCTAGAGCTCATCCCTCGGGGAAGTGTGTGAATCACTGGTGCCTGCCTACCTAGGGAGTAGAGTAGGCTCAGAGGTCTTCGGTCCCCTGAAGAGAGTTCCTTCACCCCAAAGGGGTATCAGGCTTAAAATCTATCTCTCTGTAAAACAGGGGAAGGGCCCTCAGGCAGGGAGTGCACTGGGAGGTGTCACTTCTGAAAGAAACTCCTTTGGGTGAGACTGGGAGTTTACCGGCGTCGGTTTTCGTAACCAGCATCCGTCGCGGGTTCGTGTTAGCAAGGAGGTGCTAGCGCGACCCCCCCCCCCCCTTAATTTGCATATAGCATGGCACCCCCTTGAGGACACCATGCGCGCGTTAAGAAAGCAGGCGTTGATTTTTCAGCGCCCACTTTCCGCGTGGTTTTTTGCATCGGCCCCTAAGAGTATTATAAGGACAGGGATAGTGGCATCTAGTGGCCAAACTGGGAGGGTTTGCCACAGGTATTTAACAATAAAATAGTTTGGCTGCCATGTTTGTCCCCTTAAGTATGTGGAAATAAAGGGTTAACAAAAAGGATGTAGGTGATACATGTAAAATAGTCATGCCAATGACGTTATCTGAATCTGACACCTTTTTACTGTAATTTGTTTTACTTTTATTTATTGACTGCAGTCGTGACTGCCTTTCGACAGCTGTGCTCCCTACGGTGGGTTCATGCAGAATTATCGACTGCCGCAGTTGCCCAAACAAACAAATGCATTGCAGGTTGCAGTACAATGGTAATGGTGTTTGTTTTCAACGCTGTGAAGTCTTGTAAAGTAAAAGGATGAGGACAGAGAGAGCTGTCTGTTAGTGGGTAAAGAACCACATTTCTTTTGGCAAAGAGCTAGCACCCCTCTTCCCCCCCTCCCCCCCAAATCCCTTCTCTTACAGAAATACTGGCTCAGCAACATCAGACCCCCCCCCTTCAACATGGTAATGGAATCCAGCAGCCTCCAATACACAGACCTACGACCTCTCCCAATACCTCCAATCCTACAACAGCGGTAACAAGAAGTGAACCACTCTGAGCTCCTGCCCACTGCTGTGCGATCCTCTTTCAGGGGCTGGGCTATGTCCTAAGAGTCCATAAAGAATTTATATCTCGGGGCTAACTCCAGCTGTCCCCTTTTCCCCACTCTTCTTGCCCCAAACAGCGGGTTCTTTTCTACTGGGGGAAGCTTGACCTTTCCAGGCCCAGGCAGTTCAGTGCAATCCCCTCCTTTATCCTCCTGCCCTTTCTTTCTGATGGTGCCGCAGGGATCAGACAGGACACAGTTTAGACGTTCAAAAATAAAGTTTACTTTGATTTGTCTGTGTTCAAACTGGCTTCTTTTACTGAACTCCTCTCTCCTCCCTAACTCTGCGGATGGGTCCTTAGTTCAAGATCCTGGGCTAGAGCTCATCCCTCGGGGAAGTGTGTGAATAAGATATCCCAGTTAGGCAATGGAAATCCGTGTGTGTGTGATCCCCTCGGTCTCAGAATCATACATGAGGCCCACTAGAGAACAAGTCTGTCAAACCCCAGCTTGTGTCCCGGTGTCCACAAAGGGGTGGGGAATCCAAGGATGGGTCTCCAAAGATGTCTTCCTCTTCTCTCTGTCCTTCGTACTGCGGCCTCCTCCTGATGTGACCTCTTATAGGAAAAGGTCTGTTGCTGGAGGAGCCCAGCTTCAGTGAGAGGAAAGGGGCAGTACTAACCTCTTTACAATCCGGAAAAAAAAAAAAATCCACACTTCCTCTGAGGTGACAAGTCACTGCAAGCCCTCACTTGCAGGAAGAGGGGCACACAGATCTTGTAACATCTGGCCTCCGGATCCAGGGCTCGTCCCTCACCAGAATGGACCGGGGTCTTACCACATGTAAAAACCCAAAAATGCTCAAACCTCTTTGCCACAAAACTGGAGGCAGATCCTGACAGGCAAGGGGTGCACTGCCGGAATCTCCTCCCAAACACCAAGTTAGGCCAGGAGGCCTTATCTCAAGTTTTTGGAGTGGGGGAGATGCGTGCTCACGTAAAGGAATGCCAGAAAGAAGACAAGCAGCAGCATTGGGAATGCCTTGGAGCAGCTTAAACGCAGGTTGTGGAAGGCCAAAATATAGCAGAATGCAGTAATCTAGTGGCGCAGTAACAAACGCTTGGATACTAGCTCTGAAGTCAATGTCATTCAGAACATGTTTTATATTACAAAGGAGCAGCAGCTTTAAAAAAAAAAAGGAAGCCTTGACTGCATGCTTGATGAGGGAATGCACGGTTAAAGGACTCAAGCAAGATTCCAGGACTGCATACTTGATTAGAAATGGGAATCTGTATTCTGTTGAAAGCAAAAGTGGCCGAGATACCAGGAACTGGGGAACAGGTCAGTGCAATAGCTGCAGCTAGTACCATCCTCTTATTTAGTAACCTTGGATTAAACAAGTAGAAATTTCTGACAAAGTCAAATCAATTTAGACTCAATTGGAAAGAAAAACTGAAACTCCTAAGTCACCTAATTCCCTGCAGATAGGGGCAATATAAATATTAAACAGGGCTGCAGAAAGGGCAGATCCTTGAGGGACGCATGATTAGAGGGACCACAGAGAAGTGTGTAGAATGCCCATTCAAAAAAAGATGAAAACCGTTTGTGAACAGTGGAGCAAAGGCCTAGATGTGTGCAGAGCAAAACATGTTGTTTATATTTGTCTTTTTTTGTGTTTCAGAAAATAGTATGTGCTATTTGCAAATAGTCCATACTATTTAACGAGAACTAAAAGAAAGAGGGAAAAAAAAAAAAGGAAAAACAATGAGTAAGACCCTGGGAGTCTCCAGAGACCCCTTGTCCAACCCACCCCTAGCGCTGGCCGGTTTCCCAGAAATGTAATATTTGTGAAACCTCCCCATTCACATAGCCCATCCCCCAAATCTTTTATATTCCACTCGTATTGAAAAAAAAATTCATACTGAGCAGATTACAATAGAAGTGCACATAACAAACATTAAATAAACAAAATAAATACAAAAACATTCTAAATAAAACAAACATAACATATTTCATAAAATCCATGCAAACATGAGCAGCAAGCTCACTGGCTTAAAAGTGAAGACTGCCGTAAGCTGCTTGGAAAAAAAAAAAGCTTTAAGATGTTTACAGAAAAATACGATATCATTAAAGGCTCTTAGAAAGTCAGGCACTACGTTCCACAAATCAGGGCTCTTAGGAAAAAAATGCACAATTCCTTGGAGCCATACATTTAGTGGAAGTAGCTGAGGGAATTTTTAAGAAATTCTTAGATTGAGAATGCAGAGAGCAGGATGGATTGTAAGAGGTTATCAGATCTGCCAAATAAGAGGGACCAATCATGCACAAAGATTTAAAAATTAAAACATTTTAAATTCCACCCTCTGCTTTGTGCGTCCATTGGTTGCCAGTAAACAGGAACAGAGTTATGACATTGCATAACATCACAAAATCTGAATAACCTTAAGGAATGCATAAGAGACCCAGATAGTTTTAAAGAGGTTCCTTTTAAAAGCCAATGAAAAATACTGGCAAGTAGCACTGCAAATACTCTGCATCCTCTCAATATGGCATTAAGGAGGACAATATTAAAAAAAAAAAAAAAAAAAAAAAAGTTAGAATGGATAATTTATCCAGCCATGCTCCCTCTGTATTTATCAATCAAATCACAAAAAAAACCCCAATAGCATGAATCTCATGCAAAAGCCAATATATAGAAAATCTTGCTATAGTGGTGAATAAGGGCTTATTTAAAGAGTGACCATCATATAGTGCTTAAGGCTTTCCAAACCGGATCTGCCCTATTTAGCAATGGAACTTTGTAATCATCAGTCACTCTGTGCGTGGGTTATGAATGCTTATGATTATAGCTATTCATACAGATGCTTGTGAAAACGAACTATCTCCACACTTATCTGAAAAAAAGTCCACTGTGTTGGCGAGCCTCTTAATGGATCAGTGTCCTACATTGCAATGTTTTGGAGTCTTCATAAATCTCCTTCTTCAGGGAAAAGATTCGCTTATGTGGACCAATGTTGTTTGTTTGGTCAGTCAGATCCTGCGTGCTGAACGCTGCAAAGCAAGTTAATTCAGCGATAGAACGTCAAGGTGCTGTGAGCTACCTTAACAGGACAGCTCGTCCACCGAACAACCCTTTGTTTGATAAAGCTCTCTACTGGAAAAGTGCAATGAAGCAAAAAATAGCTCCAGCTAGAAAACGTCAAGGAAGATGATCTCAAGCTTTAAGAAGCAAGAAGAAAGGTGCTCATAGCATCTTGACGTTCTATCACTAAATTAACTTGCTTTGCAGCGTTCAGCACGCAGGATCTGACTGATCAAACAAACGACATTGGTCCACATAAGCGAATCTTTTCCCTGAAGAAGGAGATTTATGAAGACTCCGAAACACTGCAATGTAGGACACTGATCCATTAAGAGGCTCGCCAACTCAGTGGATGTTTTTTCAGATAAGTGTGGAGATAGCTCGTTTTCACAAGCATCTGTATGAATAGCTATAATCATAAGCATTCATAACCCACACACAGAGTGAATGATGATTACAAAGTCCCGTTGCTAAATAGGGCAGATCCGGTTTGGAAAGCCTTAAGCACTATATGATGGTCACTCTTTAAATAAGCCCTTATTCACCACTATAGCAAGATTTTCTATATATTACCCTCTGTATTTATGGCAGCCATACTGTATATTTTTCATAGTGCACAACATTGTAAAATGCAATTGATTAGCAGCTTCCTGCGCATTAATATAACATTTTGTACATAATATATAAAGTATCATGTAATACAGAATATAATTTAATATTAGAAATAAAATTATAGTACAGTAATGATTCGTTAAGAACTACAAGGGCGTTTAGCTAAAATTCTGTACACAGTAGATATTATAAGAGAATGAATACAGCATAAGGTATCCTCAATGCCCTTTTCCTATAACAGGTGCCTATTTTCTCATTTTTCCAGCTTTCTTCTTGCTTCTTAAAGCTTGAGATCATCTTTCTTGACGTTTTCTAGCTGGAGCTATTTTTTGCTTCATTGCGCTTTTCCAGTACAGAGCTTTATCAAGCAAAGGGTTATTTGGTGGACGAGCTGTCCTGTGGTGTGCAGAGCAAACCATTCCTGCTTAGAAGGGCTGCAATAAACTGTAATTGACAAGCGTCTCTGATCTTTCCAGAGAATGTGACCTTTGCCTCTGAAATTGCAGAACCACATAGCAAACTAAATAGGCCATTTCCATCTTTCTGGCTTGAAAGTCTGAGGCTGAAATAGCATAGACTGTGTAAAATACAGAGAATATTAGGGAAAATAATAGTCAATGGGTCTTCAAGGCATAAAAACACAGGAAAACCTTTAAATACTAGGGTTTTGTGCACAAAGCCCTGCTGGCACAATTTTTCATTGAGCCCATGATTTAAGATGCTCCTCGTGTGTGTGTATGTGAGTGAGAGTGAAAGAGAGAGAGATTCATAAGGGTTTATCTCACTGTAGGAGGATCAACTACTAACTCAAGGTGCGGTTTTGGTGGTGCTCTCGGGTTTTGGAGCCAGTTTTACATGCACAGTCAGAGGTACGAACAGCACAGTACACATCAGTGAACATCTGATGTGATTTGGAATGAGGAAAGGTACACAAAGATTAGATTTGTACAATGTACTCTCGCCCCAGCTTGATGAACTCTCTACCTAGATGTGCCATCCCAAAGGCGCTCTCTCCCTCTCTCTCTACTCCACGCCCTCTCCCACCTGTTTCAGGCATATCGCACAGCTTTACACCAGGAAAAAACTGTGTAGATATTTTCAGCATGATAACATGCATTACACACTATCGCACACAACATTAAACAGCCCTCATTTTCATAAACCCCGCCTAAACTCCTCCCCTTTGACTAAAATGTTAAAATTTGCATACGCATCTCGCGATGCAATAACACATTATGGTGTTATTGCAGGCGTTAGTGACTTAACGCCCGCAATGATGCCCTAACGCATTTTGATGAATGGCCCTAATAGTTTGCTATGCATGACATTTTTTCTATTCAATTTGAATGAGCTGCTCTGATGCAAGTTCCTGCAAAGCAGTGCATAAATTCTGAATTTAGCAAAAACCAGCATATAAAAACATCTTTGCGGGCTGCTTTTTGCAAAAAAAGATAAAACTATAAGTCAATGAGGTGTAATCATCTTTTTAGGGCAGGTTCCTATAGCAAACTTTTGCATGAAGGTTTGCTACCTAGCTCCTGTCTATGGGTCTTTGGCATAAAAAGGTTGAAAACCCCCAGGTTAGTACGTTGACCTCACAGCGCTATAATTCTCAGAACTATTATCAATTCATTTAACAATTTTATTCATTTAAAAGTTATTTTCTATGTAATGCCAGGCTTAGCACAGATCAAGAGAACATATTTTCTCTCTCTTGCAGGGTCTGGTGACCGACAGGCCCAGTGCATGGTGGGCCGGGGTCAGGGCCGGCAGTGGCAGGGGCGTAGTGTCCTTTGTGTACAGTGGTGCACAGGCACTGCTAACTTCAGAAAAGTGTGTGCGGTGCACCACCAATTTTAGACATCTGTACTGCCGGTAGATCCCATCCTGCCAGGCAGTCAAAATGAAAGAGGCCCGGGTGGCTGCCAGGGGCTCCTATCCTGCCCTGCAGCCAAAAGTGAAAGAGGCCCGCCCGGCAACCAAAGTGAAAGAGGGCCACGCGACTGCCAGGGAATCCTATCCCGCCCACCGGCCAAAGTGAAAGCAGCCCTGCAGTTGTTGAAGATTGTCCCCGGCATAAGAACATAAGAAATTGCCATACTGGGTCAAACCAAGGGTCCATCAAGCCCAGCATCCTGTTTCCAACAGAGGCCAAACCAGGCCACAAGAACCTGGCAATTACCCAAACACTAAGAAGATTCCATGCTACTGATGCAATTAATAGCAGTGGCTATTCCCTAAGTAAACTTGATTAATAGCCATTAATGGATGAGGACGAGGCCCAACTGGAGGAGAGGAAGCATGCATGTATATGTGCACAGGGGCGACTCAAGGCAATCTGCCGCCTGAGGTGAGAGACAAGATGGCGCCCCCTCGCCCCCAGTCCCTTCTCCCTCCTCCACGCCGCCAGCCGGGCCTCCAGCGGTGGCCTGCGGCAACAACCCTCCTCTTTTCTGCCACCATGGGCCTGGGTCGGTGGGGGCAGGCAGGGTGAGGCAGACGCCACAATGGTGCTCTGAAAGGGACATTTTTTTGCCGCCTCAAAATTCTGCTGCCTGAAGCGGCTGCCCCATTATAGAACCACCCCAGTGTGTGCATGAGAGATAGGGAGCCAATGAGTGAGTGTGTGTGTGTGTGTGTGTGTTTGAGAGACAGGGAGCCAGTGAGAGAGAGAGAGAGTGTGTGTGTGTGTGTGTGTGTGTGTGTTTGAGAGATAGGGAGCCAGTGAGAGAGAGAGTGTGTGTGTGTGTGTGCTTGAGAGATAAGGAGCCAATGAGAGAGTGTGTGTGTGTGCGTGCTTGAGAGATAGGGATTCAATGAGTGAGTGAGTAAGTGAGTGAGTGTCTGAAAGAGAGCGAGCCTATGTGTGTGCCTAAGAGAGGGAACCAGCGTGTGTGTGTGTCTAAAACAGATGGAGCCAGCATGTGTGCACTGTTACGCTAGCCTTACAGATAGTAGTGGAACCGCTGGTGAGACCGCTTACCTGAAGGCGAGGAACGTAGTACACAGTCCGAGTCAGGGCAGGCGGCAGGCAATCGGGAACCGGAAGCAGATAATCCAAAGGCAGGCAGCAGGCAGCGAAATCCAAGACACAGTCCGAGTCAGGGCAGGCAGCAGACAATCCGGAACCAGAAGCAGATAATCCAAAGGCAGGCAGCAGGCAGCGAAATCCAAGACACAGTCCGAGTCAGGGCAGGCAGCAGACAATCCGGAACCAGAAGCAGATAATCCAAAGGCAGGCAGCAGGCAGCGAGATCCGATGCACTATCCAAGTCAGGGCAGGCGGCAGGCAACGAAATCCAAGACACAGTCCGAGTCAGACAGCAGTCAACAAGCAGGAACCACAGGCACAAACCCCAGACAAGCGCTCAAGAGCAATTGTGGCCGAAGCAGGGAATCAGGGAAACAGCTCCCTTTAAATACTCACGTTTCCCGCGCTGGGAAGCCTCTGCCGGCGTCTGACGTCGGGGGGGGCGTGGCCAGGACCCGAATCGCGCGAGAGTTGGAGCCCCTAGTTGCGCGCGGGTGCTGGCTGACGCGTCGAAGAGAGACGCCCCGATCCTCGCCCGATCGCGCCGCCACTGCTGCTAAGTTGACCTCGCCGTTCCCCGGAGCCCGGACGGTCCCACCCACACGCCGTCGCGCCGAGACCCGTGCGGCCGAGGTAACAGTACCCCCTCCGCAAGGTCCCCGCCCCCCTCCATGAGGCCCCGGTTTGGAGGGAAAACGAAGGTGAAAGGCCTGAAGCAAAACGGGGAGCCTGTATATGAGAAGAAGGTTCCCAGGTATTGTCCTCAGGGCCGAAGTGTTTCCATGAAATAAGATATTGAAGTCGCCCTCTCACGCGTCTGGAATCGAGAATATCACGTACTTCGTACTGACCATCATCAGGAAGAATGGGTACGGTGGTCCTCCGTCTCCGTTGAGGCCAAGATAGGATAGCAGGCTTCAGTAATGAGATATGGAATGCGTTGTGAATACGCAACGAGGGCGGTAGGCAAAGCCCATAGGTAACTGGGTTGATCCGTCGCTGAATCGGAAACGGCCCAATGAAACGGGGCGCAAACTTGGCAGATGGGAGACGTAAGCGAAGGTGACGAGTACTCAACCAAACGAGATCCCCACAATGGAGATCAGGGGCTGGAATCCGCATCTTATCTGCCCGCCGCTTCATGGCCGCAGCGTGTTTGGCCAACAAGGCATGAGTGGCGGACCACAGACGAGACATAGAAGTGGCCGTGGCGTTGACCGCAGGGCAATTGGAAACGGTACGAATGGGCAGAGGAAAGTGTGGATGCCTGCCATACACCAAGAAGAACGGGGAGCCGCCGGTGGCCTGGTGAACGTGATTATTATGGGAGATCTCAGCCCAGACCAACAGAGAGGCCCAATCATCCTGGCGTTGGTTAACATATGCTCGAAGAAACGTCTTCACTGATTGATTGGTTCGTTCAGTAAGGCCGTTGGACTGAGGGTGATAGGCAGATGAGAAATCAAGCTTCACTCGTAGAAGTTTACAAAGATTAGTCCAAAACTGTGCTGTAAACTGGACGCCCCTATCGGACACAATACTAAGAGGCAGTCCATGGAGGCGAAATACGTGGTGCAAAAAAAGTCGTGCCAGTTCCGGGGCCGAGGCAAACCAGGAAGAGGGATGAAATGCGCCATCCGGGAAAAACGATCCACCACCACCCAGATTACAGTATTACCACCGGAGGGCGGAAGATCAGTCATAAAATCGGTGGCAATATGTGTTGGTATAGGAAGCGGGTGTAGTAAGCCAAGAGGTCTCCGGCGCGGTGTCTTCTGAGCCGCACAGACAGAGCAGGAGTCCACAAAATCCTTGACGTCCCTCTCCCACTTGGGCCACCAATAATGACGCGAGAGCAATTCCTTGGTACGGGCGACCCCCGGATGGCCCGCTAGTTGATCAGCATGAGACCACCGAAGGACTTTGAGGCGCAACCGTTTTGGAACAACGGTTTTCCCAATCGGTACAGTGAAGGTGGCAGCCAACTGAAGTTGAGCGGGATCAATGATGAAGCGGGGAGGATCCGGAGCATCAATGACGTCGAAGCTGCGTGAGAGGGCGTCGGCTCGGACATTCTTTTGTGCCGGACGGAAGCGGACGAGAAAATGAAACCTGCTGAAGAAGAGCGCCCACCGGGCTTGACGTGGATTCAGACGCTGGGCAGTCGCCAAATATTCAAGGTTTTTATGATCGGTATAGACCGTGACGATATGGTGGGCCCCCTCCAAAAGGTGTCGCCACTCCTCAAAGGCCAATTTTATGGCCAAAAGTTCTCGGTCACCAATGGTATAATTCCGCTCCGCCGGTGTAAATTTCTTAGAGAAGAACGCACATGTTACCCACTGATCCTCTTCTGATCGTTGTAGAAGAACCGCCCCTACGCCCACTGCTGAGGCGTCAACTTCGAGTGTAAAAGGCTTTGCAGGATCAGGATGGCGGAGGCACAAATCGTTGGTGAATTCAGCCTTCAACCGGTGAAAGGCTAATACCGCCTCCTCCGGCCAGTTCAGTATAGAAGCACCCTTCTTAGTGAGAGCTGTGAGTGGCGCCACTAAGGAAGAAAAATGAGGAATAAACTGTCTATAATAGTTAGAGAACCCCAAAAATCTTTGTAAGGCTCTCAACCCCACCGGCTGAGGCCAGTTCAGAATGGCATTAAGTTTGTCAGGGTCCATGGATAATCCGGTGTTAGAAACAATATAACCGAGGAACGGTAAGCGTTGCTGGTGAAAGACACATTTCTCCAGTTTGGCAAACAATTTATGCTCCCGGAGGCGTTGCAAAACTTGTCGAACATGAAGCACATGCTGGGACAATGAGGGAGAAAAAATCAATATGTCGTCCAAATAGATAATGACGTGGGAATAAAGGATATCGCGGAAGATGTCATTTATCATGTCCTGAAACACCGCTGGAGCATTGCAAAGCCCAAAAGGCATTACCTGGTATTCATAATGCCCGTCGTGGGTGTTGAACGTGGTTTTCCACTCATCCCCCCTCCCTAATCCGTATCAAATTATAAGCCCCCCGCAAGTCCAACTTGGTGAAGATTTGAGCCCCCTTAATCCGGTCAAATAATTCTGAAATGAGAGGAATAGGGTACTTGTTCTTCCTGGTGATAGAATTAAGACCCCGATAGTCAATACAAGGTCTTAGGGACCCATCCTTCTTTTTAACAAAAAAGAATCCAGCTCCTGCCGGGGAAGTAGAGGGTCGGATAAAACCACGAACTAAGTTCTCAGAGATATATTGACGTAAAGCGGTGGACTCTGGTTCCGATAGAGTGTAGATTCGTCCCTTAGGTGGAGTCTGCCCAGGCAGAATGTCAATGGCACAGTCATACTTTCGATGGGGTGGCAAGGTCTCTGCGTATTGTTTAGTGAAAACGTCCTGAAAGTCTTTATAAGGAAGCGGAATAGCACTGGAGAGTTGCGTAGTATATACGGAGGTAACTGGAAGTTTCTCAAGGCAATGGTGGAAACAGAAGGGGCTCCATGCTGTGAGCTGTAGAGAAGCCCAATCTATGTGCGGCTGATGAATCCGTAACCAGGGTAGTCCCAATATTATCTGATTCACTGATGCTGGAAGTACAAATAGTTGAATGTTTTCTTGATGAAGAATACCGGTGCGTAGCAACACGGGCTTAGTTATGTAGGCAATATGCATTCCCACCGGTTGCCCGGAAACAGAGGTTACCGCCAGAGGAGTAGGTAATGGTTCCACCGGAATTCGATACTTCTCTACTAAGTGTTCCTGAATGAAGTTTCCCGCTGCTCCTGAGTCGATGAAGGCTTGGAAATGCAGTGATTCGCCATTAAGGCAAATGGTTGTTGGTAGTAATAATTGCGGAGAGGGAATGGTGGAACCCAGGGAGGCCTCTCCCACCCGACCTAGGTCCGGGAGTTTCCCGACTTGTTGGGACATTTATTGAGGAAATGACCTGCTCCGGCGCAATATAAACAGAGATTCTTTGCCCGTCTGCGATTCCGCTCTTCAGGAGTCAGGCGAAATCTATCAATTTGCATGGGTTCCTCCGAGTCCCCCGCAGTCTGAGACGTTGGAGGTACGACCAGCGGTTGCTGGAACGTAGGGGCCAAACGGAAATTCCTGCGAGTGACAGCTCGCTCTCGGTTTCTCTCTTGAACACGTAAGTCCAAACGGATAGCTAACCGAATCAAGCCCTCTAAGGTCTCCGGAGGATCCCGACCAGCCAATTGATCCTTGATATTTTCTGCTAGACCTTGTCGAAAAATGGCCGTGAGACTCTCCTCTCCCCAGGCCAGTTCAGCTGCTAAGGTACGAAATTGAATGGCATATTCACCCACAGTTCTGGAGCCTTGTCGTATCTGAAGCAATTCATTCGCTGCGGAAGAGGAACGTCCGGGTTCATCGAAAATCAGACGGAATTCTTTGAGGAACCGGTCCAGAGAATGGAGGATAGGGTCATCTCGTTCCCATAAGGGAGATGCCCACGCCAGTGCTGGACCCTCTAGTAAGGACAGAAGGAAAGTAATCTTCGTCTTATCATTGGGGAAAGAAGCAGGTTGTAAAGAGAAATGCATCCGGCATTGGTTGATGAAACCCCGACATAAGGCTGCAGTCCCATTGAATCGAGGCGGAGGGGGCACCCGGATGGGAGCAGGAGTAACCACCGGACTGGGAGCGGGCCCTGTGGGTACGTGGGCTAAAGCATCCATACGTGCCACCAATCGATCTAGGACCCCCGTCACTTGATCCAAGACTCCCTGCTGTTGTTGGATCTTATTGGCCATCCCGGGAATGGCTTGTAGAGCGGTCAAATCAACTGACTCCATGGCTTCGGCCAACTGTTACGCTAGCCTTACAGATAGTAGTGGAACCACTGGTGAGACCGCTTACCTGAAGGCGAGGAACGTAGTACACAGTCCGAGTCAGGGCAGGCGGCAGGCAATCGGGAACCGGAAGCAGATAATCCAAAGGCAGGCAGCAGGCAGCGAAATCCAAGACACAGTCCGAGTCAGGGCAGGCAGCAGACAATCCGGAACCAGAAGCAGATAATCCAAAGGCAGGCAGCAGGCAGCGAAATCCAAGACACAGTCCGAGTCAGGGCAGGCAGCAGACAATCCGGAACCAGAAGCAGATAATCCAAAGGCAGGCAGCAGGCAGCGAGATCCGATGCACTATCCGAGTCAGGGCAGGCGGCAGGCAACGAAATCCAAGACACAGTCCGAGTCAGACAGCAGTCAACAAGCAGGAACCACAGGCACAAACCCCAGACAAGCGCTCAAGAGCAATTGTGGCCGAAGCAGGGAATCAGGGAAACAGCTCCCTTTAAATACTCAAGTTTCCCGCGCTGGGAAGCCTCTGCCGGCGTCTGACGTCGGGGGGGGGGCGTGGCCAGGACCCGAATCGCGCGAGAGTTGGAGCCCCTAGTTGCGCGCGGGTGCTGGCTGACGCGTCGAAGAGAGACGCCCCGATCCTCGCCCGATCGCGCCGCCACTGCTGCTAAGTTGACCTCGCCGTTACCCGGAGCCCGGACGGTCCCACCCACACGCCGTCGCGCCGAGACCTGCGCGGCCGAGGTAACATGCACACCTGAGAGAGGGAGCCAGCGTGTGTGTGTGTGTATCTGTGAGCTTGTGTGAGTTTTGAAACAGTGTTTGCATATGTCTGTGTGAGCATGAGAATAAATGTTTGTATATATGAGAGAGAACAAATTTTGTGCACCTCCCTTCCCCTCCCGCTAATCCATAACAATCTCAGGGCAACTGGAATTAAAAGTTCCCAAGTATGGCGAGAGTGGGGGTTTTTTTTATTCTTATCGATTTTAATTAATCAGGTGTTAATTGATCCGTATGATATGAAATATTTTGATATTTGGGAAATGTAAAAAAAAAAAATATGCCTTTTTAATTATTGGATGTTGTTCTGTTCATCAGTATGGTTTTACGATTATAATCTATGCTTTAGATTTCTTGATGTTGTCTGAGGAATGGTGAGGTTTCTGTTTTTCCAGTGGGGCACATTGTATGTACTTGTGATTCCCAGTACAGTTTTTGTCTGCGTGCTTCTACTTATGATCTCTTTATTCTGCATTTAGTGAGGGTCTGTCTGGGTTCTGCAGGTGTGTGACACAGGTGAGGTATATTGCTAGCTTGTAGCTTCTGTGTAGGGATTTATAGCAGCCTGGCTTGTCTGTTGTTGCGTCCGTCTCTGCTCGACGCCCTCACTCCGCCCTCCTTACCACTGTGGCGACTCCCTCCAGGTCTGATGGACGGTTAGCTGCCGCGGCGTCTTCTTGCCATCTCCCTCCGGCGTCCCCGGACCGGCACTACGCTGCGGATCTGCCATGTTCCTGATAACATAGGGCGCGCGCACGCGCTCCAATTGATGTGCCAGCAAGGGCGCGAACCTCAGGGGCGTCCCCCTGAGATGATGTCATCCGCTTCCAATATAAAAGGTCCGCTTCCAATATAAAAGGGGATTGCTTCGGCTTTTCTCCCAAGCAACTCTGCCTCCTTGGACTTACCAGAGGTACCTGCTCCTCGGGGGTCTCGCTTTCTTTTCTCTTTTTCAAATTGCAGATAGGAACCGGTACTCGCTCCTCGAGGGCCCATGTTCCTGAACACTCTGAAGGTTCTCTACTGCCTGGAAGCTATCGCAGATACAGACATTTGTGAGTTACCATCGCTCTCTCAGAGCTTTCCCTGGAACCAGGTACTCGCTCCTCGAGGGCCTAACCCTTTCCAGCTACTGAGCTTCCTTAAGACCTTATGTGAGTTTTATCATCTAGTTCTGGCTATGAACACAGCATACCTTGTCTACTCACTATCTATAGTTTCTCTACTGTTCAGCAACCCTGGGATCGCTGTTCCAGTACCTGAGGGACTTCAGCCCTGCCGGGCATATCAGCTCACTACTGCCACCTCTGGTGGTTCTACTAACCTCTCTAATAAAAGAATTATCTGTGTCTGTCTCCGTACCCAAGCCTAGCCGGTGGTCCCTCTCAGGATGTCCTCCTGGGGGTGCAGTCATCTGCCATCGGCCCAAGGATCCACCTATCTACTTTCCTTTACAGCTGAGTGCCCTCTCCAAGCACTCCGCTGGTAACAGATTGCTACTCCGTCTTCAGCAACAGATTCATAACAGATTGCTACTCCGCAGTCTAAACCCTAACAGATTGTTTACTACTCCCTCTACAGGAGCTGAGCATATCAGATTGGTAACTCCTCCTTCCACAGGAGCAGATTCATACAGATTGCTAACTCCTCCCTTCTTGAGGAGTAGATCATAACAGATTGCTAACTCCTCCCTTCCTCAGGAGCCGATTCATAACATCTGTTTTCCTAATAGCAGATGTATTAGTGTCTTGGGGCCTGGTGTAGTATTTGCAGTGCTGCATTTTCATAGGTAGGGCTGTTACTGTTTGAGTGCTGGCAGTTAGTGTTGTTTTGAAATGGGAGGTTTATTATATTGTAATTGTACTTTAGTTTCCTCATGGCTTTCTGAAGACCAAGCCCACATCCACTATGCGTTACAATAGTCCTAATACCATATGTTCCAAGTGTCTTTTTGGCTTTTATGCAGGGTTTTCTGGTTGACACCAGCAGTGCATGTAATTATAATATACATGCTGTTGTGATATTTTTACTTCAAGACTGTACTTTTGAGTGTCCTTTTTCATGTAAAATCTTATATTATAAATGCATAATATTAAAATGTGTGTGGAGAGGGCTGAGTTTGGGGAAGGCCTGGACACAAAACTGTAAGATTTAGTTAGGATGATTAGAAAAAGAATACAAATTAAACATTAAAAAAAAAAAACAGGAGGAGGAGGGGCCAGCATGGTAATTGTTCGCACAGGGCAGCAAAAAAAGCTAGCACTGGCCCTGCTCAGCAGTGCTCTGTGGTGATACGCTGGAGGGGTAACCATAACCATCCCTCCCCAGTGAGAAGAAACCCTGTGTGGTAGTGAGTGCGAGGGATGGATTGAGTGACAGAGGGAATATATGGGGTGAGTGGCATGGGGGGGGGGATTGTTGAGAGAAAGGGAAGGGGTGAGTGGGAGGGAAGGAATGAGTGACAGAGGGAAGGGAAGGAGCCAGCGTATGTGTGTACCTGAGAGAAAGGGAAGGAATGGGAGGGAGGGGAGAGTGACTGAGAGAAAAGGGAAGGGTTGAGTGGGAGGGAGGGATGGGGTGACTGACAGAGGGAATGGTGAGTGAGGGGGGAGGGTGAATGAGAAAGTGGAAGATGGGAATAAGAAAAAAAGAGAGGGTAGAAGGGTTTTGTGAGAGAGGAGAAAGTTTGTGTGTTCCCTGCTCCCCTCTATCTAATCCAGGACAATCTCAGGGTGACTGAAAATCAAAAGTTCCCAGGTGTTACTTCAAAGGTTTTCTGGCAGTGAAAGGAGTTTGTGTGGCTGTTAATGAGGTGACACCAGAATTTGAATTTTCTTTTGTATGGTGAGTTGATGGCTTTGGAGAGTGCATCCCTTTTGGGCAGCTTAGCAGGGGCTGCAGTAGCCTGGGGGGGGGGGGGGGGGGGGGGGGGAGGTTCGGCCTCTCACCCTATCCTATCCTATGGCAGCAGATTGCCATGACCTGTTGCTAACTGCCAGCATCAGTTACCGATAAATAGGCCGATGCAATATCGGCGCACAGAAAACGGGCATTTATGATTGAGCGCCCGCTCTCTTAATGTGCGCTGATGCACCTCTCCGGGGTGCCCGAATTAAGATTTAAATCAAGTGCCGTGGTAAAAAAAAAAAAGGATCTAGGGGAAATTCTGCGGCCCTAGTGCCTCCATGGCATCGGATGCCCAGGAGAGGTGGCTGCTTAATTTTATGAGCGTCCGTTTTCCTAATCTGTGCACAGCCATGGGTTAGGAAAATGGACGCTCGTTAACTGAGCGTCCCTTTTCCTAACTTGACTGCAGGCACACTTTTTTTTTTTTTTTAAGGGTTCTCCTTTTTCGGCTCCTCCGACTTAATGTCGCCATGATATTAAGTCGGAGGAACTACAGAAAAGCAGTATTTTCTTTTTTTTCTGTAAACATTTTGGGCTTCTCAAGAATTAATGCCTGCTCCAGAGAAAGCATTCATTTTCTAGGGTAAACATGTGTGCAACAGGGACACATTTTTATTTTTTTTGCGCTGGGGGAAATAGTTAATAGCCTCATCAACATAAATTTACATGTTGGATGTGTATTTTACGGTTGGATGTGCATTTTGGACATGCTAACTCACGTTTTGCATTGGGGGTTATGGACACGTGTCCAAAACGTGCGTCCAATTGCGTGTTGAGCCGTATGCTGCAGCCAGAGCACAGAATTGCATCAGCCTGAAAGTAAAGCTCTGCTCCTGCTCTGGGCTGCCAACACTCTGAACTACCTCCCACAGACTGACATCATCATCATTATCATCATCATCAAAGGCCAGCTCAATGTCGCACGTGTTAGCATGTCAAAGTGGACATTTTGAGCTTGGCCTTTACTGATGATGTCAGGCTGGGGAGGCAGCTCAGAGAGTTTGATCCATGGCAGCAGCAAAACATGCGTTTAAACCAGCAAGTAGCTAATAGCGCTCATCACATGTAATTTAAAAAAGTAACCATGTGACCAATGCACACATTTTAACCCTCAAAAATTAACGCCAGCCCCGAGCTCGTGTTAAGTTTTGAGGAGCCTCAAAAGTTGAACTAAAAAGCAGAATTGGCCGGCCTCTGTCATATGGTATGGACGGCTGGTGCCATCTTAAAAGCTGGCACGCGCCATCCATTGCTCCTACCATGTGACAGGGGCCGACCAATGGCACCGATAGCCCCGTCATATGGTAAGGGCAAAGGGCCATCGGCGCCATTTTGATTAGTGGCAGCCGACAGCCCGAGAGGGGGAGATCGCTCCTGGGAACCCGCTGGACCACCAGGGACTTTCGGTAAGTCTTGGGGGGGGTTGCAATTAATTAAATTTATTTATTTATTTATTTGTATTTTTCTATACCGGCATTCACGGAGTTCGTATCATGTCGGTTTACATAAAACAAGGGGGGGTGGGTTTGTTTGTTTTTTTGGGGTTTTTGGTTTTTTTTTTAATGTGCCCTTTCTCCCTGCCCCAAAAACAATAAGAAAACCACACGAAAATTCGTAGGATTTTCTTATCGTTTCGTCGGCCCCCCGAACCACAACAAAATAGGAAATATCATCTTTATTTCCTATTTCGTTGCAAATGAATGCACATCCCTAGTGCACTCTACTAGGACTTAGGGCGCACTAACTGGATGCGCACTAACATCTAGTTAGTGTGCACCAAAGTCCCGTTAGTGCACACTAAGCCCATAAATAGGAAAACTATAGCTAGCGCGCACTAACACGAAATACTAATTTTCATGAAATTTCGTCAATTTTTTTTGTTTCATGGCGCTCCCGAAACAAGACAAAATAGACAATTTTGTTGCCATTGGCTATTTTTCTGAAAACGAATGCACGTCCCTAATATATATACAATTGTTGCCAACCTAGAAGTGAAAGCTTTTTCTACACACATTTTGAAGGCAAAAACCGGTTCTAGGCAGCTTCTTCAGTTTGCTTTTATGGTTCATCATGACCCACTCCTAGGCATCCTCTCTCATTCATCCCCCTTAAGATGCCGAGATCTGGCACATTCATTCCTTCCAGGTCACTGGACTTTTTCTCTGTCATTTCTATTGCCAGGGCTGTTCCTATAGCTAGAGTAGATGTGAGATCTGCATGTCTCGGTCCACAGACAAAACTGTCCCTCAATGCCTCTTGTGGAACGGCATCATGTTCTGACGGACACTAGCTCTGCGGCACATGCAGAAATAGTTTCACCTTCTTTTAGTCCACTGATTATATTTAAAGCATTTAGTTCTAGACCGACAAGAGATGCATACAAGGGTTCGCTACAGGTTCCACCGTCAAGACCGACAAGAGATGCATACAAGGGTTCGCTACAGGTTCCACCGCCCAAATCTACCAGACACAGCACACTAAGAGACCGAGCTTTCTCTACAGCCATCCCACCGTTATGGAACTCCATACCCTCAAATCTTAGAATAGAACCATGCATCTCAACCTTCAAAAAAAGACTAAAGACCTGGATATTCATACAAGCCTTCCCAGACGTCAATTGATCTAATACTTACAAGCCACCCCTAATCTCCATCTACACTATGGTCGACCTTATCTCCTATCATTTACTTGTGTAAATTAATAACCTGTCCTTTCTCTTCCTCTAAGCCAAGTTCTTATCACCTTGTTATATGTAACTGCCTTTTCAGCACTTTGTTATTGTTATGTTTACTTTGCACCCCTGTTTTATGTGAACCAGCATGATGTGACTGCTGTCTCGAATGCCGGTATATAAAAAATCTAAATAAATAAATAATGAGGGAATTTGGAGTCAAAAATGACATCAATACAGCAATGAGTTTTCCATAAGATTTATCACTTGGCTTGTCTGGGCTTAGGGTCACAACTATGAACCTGGATAATAAAAAAAAAAAAAAAAATCCACCACATCCTGCTTTTTGGCACTTTCTTCATTGATCATAAAGAACTGTGTAAACCTCTCAGAGTTTTCCAGTCAAACTCGTCATCGGTGCTGCTCCCGCACAACACAAAATGCATCTGTTACAACATGAGAAATCCTCTGAACTCCAATATTGGGCAGCACAGATTTCTTCACCTCCATGACCCCCATCATCCATTTCTTCTATTTATTTATCTGATTTACATTCAACTTGCCAGGTATTTCAAAGCAGATTGCATTCAGCTACTGTAGCTATTCCCCTATACAAATTATTCATTTTTACAAAAAACCACCAGATATAAACTCTATTATATATGAAGGTCTCTCTTTATTTTGTAGAGTCCAGCTGGTTGTGGTTTTTGTAATAATTATTTAGTTATCACCAAGATAAGGTGGGTTTTTTTGTGGAGTTTTTTGGGGTTTTTTTAGTTACATATTTCCCTAATCGAGCCAGGGATAAAAATGCCACAGCACCCTGTCATCGTGATTTCAGATGTGCAGTGGCTGACTTGATGTCAACAAGTAGCAGCTGGCCAGTGGCTTGCCTAGAAATCAGCTGGTTCATTCCCTTAAATTCAAATCATTTCATTTCTTTGGACTGCGGAGCACTCCTGAGGCAGATACAGATGGTGCACATGGGAAGAGCTTTCCCGGAGTGCCTGCCATTTATAAACGTTGCTCTACCCTCCTATGGTGAAATGAAGCAATGCCCGCTGGCAGAACTGGAATAAAAAGACCTAAATCTTTCATTTAGACTCCTCCGTTCTCTGACTTTTAAATCGCTAAAGCTTCTTTGCATCAGAAAACATGGGATGTGCAATTTAAACTCTGCAAGGGCTATTTTGCTTCTGATGGTGTTTACTTGCAAGATTGCTGACCATTTGAGCCTGTACTTAACCTTGAGTGTTTTTGCAGATAACATTCTTCCTTTCTAGCCCGGGGTAAGCAGAGAGATTAAGAAAATGTTTAAAGCCTGCAAGAATGTTATCCATGTAGTAGTGACTCTTCAGAGAACAAATTAAAAAAAAAAAAAAAAAAAAGCTTCCTTCATTGCTTGCCATTTGGTGCCAGAGGAATGATTTTGCAATTTTGGAAGGGAAGCTTGTCCTTGTGTCAGTAACAACTGGCATGCCTCCATGATTAAGCTTAACGGTGCAGAAGTACTACCAGAAGCTATAGAAACGTCAGGGGTGCAGGGTGACTTCTGAAGTTGGTGGTGCATCAGAAAATTTGCTGCTGCCATGTGACCAACTCTCTGAGCTGCTCCCCCGCCCCCACCTGACATCAATAAAGATCAGGCCTGAAAGGTCTCTTATGACAGGCTAACCCGCAGGACATAGAGCCGGCCTTTGATGATGATGTCAGGAAGTGGGAGGCAGTTCAGAGTGTTGGCAGCCCAGAGCAGGAGCAGAGCTTTACATTATCGGTAACTGGTGCCGGCAGTCAAGAACGGCTCATGGCAATCTGCTGCCTGAGGAGAGGGATAGGGTAGGATGAGATGCCTCCCCGCCGCTGCCCCTGCTAAGATACCCCAAAGGGGTACACTTTCCAAGAGACAAGACCACACCAACTCACCATACAAAAAAATAAATAAATACATTCTAGTGTTCACCTCACTAACAGCCACACTAGTACCTTTCACTGCCAGAACCTTTTTGAAGTAATACAAAACCTTTAAAAAAAAAAAAAAAACGAAAAAAACCATTCAGAACCTGCCAAGCCATAACAAACTCTCAGGATTCTAACAGCAGAAACTGTACCTGGGAAGAGGCAGCACTGCCCCTATTACTATAGGCCCTAGAACACCAATACACCTTCTGGAAAAACAGAAAAGTCAGACACTACATGCCAGCAGAATCCTTCATCACCTCAGTCACACACAAACCAAACCATACCTAATACAAAATAAGGGACCACAAATTAGAAACAGAAAAATGCAGCCAAAAACTGAAACGGAAACCCCAAGAACACTAGCGCGTCCCTAGCGCCTCCTTTTGGACCGGAGCGGCAGCTGTCAGCAGGTTTGACAGCCGACGCTCAATTTTGCTGGTGTCGGTTCTCGAGCCCGCTGACAGCCACGGGCTCGGAAACCGGATGCCGGCAAAATTGAGCATCTGGTTTTCAACCCGACAGCCGCGGGCTGACTTCAAATTTTTTTTTTTTTTTTACACTTTTGGAAAGTTTCGGGACCTCTGACTTAATATCGCCATGATATTAAGTCGGAGGGTGCACAGAAAAGCAGTTTTTACTGCTTTTCTGTGCACTTTCCCGGTGCCTGAAAAAATTAGCGCCTACCTTTGGGTAGGCGCTAATTTCTGAAAGCAAAATGTGCAGCTTGGCTGCACATTTTGTTTTCTGAATGGCGCAGGAATACCTAATAGGGCCTGAATTGCGCGGGAATACCTAATATTTATTTATTTATTTATTTATTTATTTATTTGGGGTTTTTTATATACCGAAGTATAGCGTTTTGCCTTCACTCCGGTTTACAGGATAACAACGTAATACATACAAATATCTTATAACTATCTTTAACATTCAAAGAGTAGAACCTTATTTAACATATTAAATGGGAAAATTATATACAGGAGATAATCTATACGAAGATATAATATATGATATTCATTAGCTATTATGTGGAACAAATAGCAATCTGAGCAGGGGAGGGATAATGTATGAAATGGGTCTGGAAAGGAGCTCGGGGTATGTTAGGTGGTTTCAGGTAAAGACTTGATAAGGTTGCATGAGGAACGAGGGCGATGAAAGGGGAGGTGAGAGGGGAAGAAGCGGGTAGGGGGGGGAGGGGAGGGGAGAAAGTGTTTAATAGAGGGGATCGTCGAAGGAATGGGAGCGTCAATGTGTAATAGGGCCTGAATAAGGGATAAGGGAAAATGCGCGTCCAATGGCGGGTTAACAGTGCACTCCGTTGGAGCGCACTGTACTGTATCAGCCCGATTGTTTGCTTTTTTGACCGCCACAGCACAATGGGTGATGATTTGAATGTATTATCCTCTATGAAGCATAGATCACTTTCCTGTATTGTAGCTCCTAATATGGAACCTAACATCGTGTAACTACAGCAAGGGTTATTTTTCCCTATATGTATCACTTTGCCCTTGTCCTCATTAAATTTCATCTGCCATTTGGACGCCCAATCTTCCTGTCTCATAAGGTCCTCCTGCAATTTATCACAATCCGCTTTTGATGTAACTACGCTGCATAATTTTGTGTCATTCACAAATCTGATCGCCTTCTTCGTCGTACCTCTTTCACGATCATTTATAAATATATTAAAAAGTACCAGTCAAGTACAGATCCCTGAGGCACTCCACTGTTTACCTTTTCCACTGAGAAAATTGACCATTTAATCCTACTTTGTTTCCTGTCTTTTAACCAGTTTGTAATCCACGAAAGGACATTGCCTCCTATCCCTTGACTTTTTAGTTTTCTTAGAAGCCTCTCATGAAGGACTTTGTCAAATGTCTTGTGAAAATCCAAATACACCACATCTGCCAGTTTACCTTTGTCCACATGTTTATTTGCCCTTTCAAAAAAATGTAGCAGATTTGTGAGTCAAGACTTCCCTTGGATAAATCCATGTTGGCTGTGTCCCATTAAACCATTTCTATCTAAATGTTATGTGATTTTATTCTTTATAATAGTTTCCACAATTTTTCTCAGCACTGAAGTCAGGCTCACTGGTCTATAGTTTCCTGGAACACTTCTGGAGCCCTATTTAAATATCAGGGTTACATTGGCCACCTTCCAGTCTTTGGGTACAATGGATGATTTTAATGATAGGTTACAAATTAATTGTAATAGATCTGAAATTTCATTTTTGAATTCTTTCAAAACCCTGGGGTGTTCACCATCTGGTCCAGGTGATTTACTACTCTTCAGTTTGTCAATCTGGCCTACTACATCTTCCAGGTTCACCATGATTCGGTTTAGTTCATCTGAATGTTCACCCTTGAAAACAGTCTCTGGAACAGGTATCTTCCCAATATCCTCATCCATAAACACCAAAGCAAATAATTAATTTAGTCTTTCCGCGATGGCCTTATCGCCCCTTTAACCCCTTGATCAGCTTAACAGTCCAACCGATTCCCTCACAGGCTTCCTGCTTCAGATATATTTTAAAAAGCTTTTATTATGAGTTTTTGCCTCTACAGCCAGCTTCTTTTCAAATTCTTATCAAATTTTTACATTTAACTTGGCAATGCTTATGCTATTTCCTTCTTCTAATGTTTGATGCTAGATCTGGCTAAAATAGCCTCTTTCAACTCACTTTTTAACCATGCTGGCAATTGTTTGGCCTTCCCTCCACCTTTCTTAATGCATGGAATACATTATCTGGACTGTACTTCTATGCTGGTAACAATGTCCTCGCCTGTTGCACACTCTTAACCTTTGTTTCAGGGGGTTTTTTTTGTTTAACTTATTTTTCTCATTTTATCAAAGTTTCCCTTTCGAAAGTGATCCAGTCATTAATTCAAATTTGATCATGTCTAAAATCCTGTAGCCTCATGGTGAAACATTCCCTGATTGAACTGTAGGGTTCAATATCTAACGGAACCCCACATGGTTCAAACGTCTGCTCTTAGAAATGCACAGGGCCACACAGTTCTAACAGCATTTATTTTTTTTCAATTCTTTATCATTTTTCCATTACAAAAACTAATCATTTTTGCAAATTCGAAAAGCTGAGTTAAACATTTCAGAATTTAAACAAAAGAAACCGCCTACATATTAACAAATATTTCCCTATAGCCCATAAATCAATAATTTCTATTTAGGCCCCCCACAATTTAAAGAGAGTTGTACTAAATTAAATATACATAAACATCTGAAAGAAACTTAGCACGCTGACAGCAACACATTTCATTTTCATGTACTAATGGGCTTAGATGTAGCTGGTTTCCTTGAATCTATAAAAGTCCTTAATTGTTCAGAAGAAAAAAATATAAAGATTTCTCCCCCTCCTCTTTAGGACGCATTTACAAGGAAATTTAAGCATGAAAGAAAAACCCAAATCAAGAACCTCTTGACGCAGGGCTAAAAAACCCCTTCGACTAGATTATGTAAATGAGGCCAAATCTTAACATTGGCATTCAAATACGAAATAGGACATTTTCTAAAATACTTTCTCATTACACAGCAGACATTTAACACATGCATTACACAGCAGACATTTAACACATCCATAGATGCAGAGCCTCGCACTTCAAGCAGGGGATTTTTCACTATGAAGCTGCAGAAGGGGGGAGGTGCCCATATTTGAGCTGAAGGGCAACAACCCACAGGAGCTGGTTGGAGAAAGGAAAGAATGGGCCTTAGGAGCACAGAGGAAATCAGGAGGCAGGAATTGGTGTTTGTGTATATAGCATCTAAAATTGGTGGTACCTATGCACACCGTACACTATGAACACCTCTCCCCTGAGAAACTTAATTTAGATTTAGCTCACATTTATTCATTGGTAACTGAAGGCAAATTATATTTAGCTACATTAAGTATTTCCTTGTCCCCAGAAGGTTTGTAATCTAGGTTTGTATCTGAGGCAATGGAAGGTGACGTGATTAGTCTCAGCAGGATTTGAACCCTGGCTTCTTGGTTTCTCGGCCTGCTGCTCTTACCACTAGGCTGCTTCTCCACATTACACAGAATATGATGGTAAAAAAAAGGGACTGTAAGACCCATTTAGTATCTGATTTATTAAGGCTTTTTTCCCCTTTTTGGGTCTATGGGGAAACAAATACTTAGGAAATCAGGCCCTTAGTCTGCCCAAATTTGTTTCTTGTTACAATGTTGTAGACCTCGACTCAATCTCTGGCTTTCTCTTCACGCCTTTTCAAATAGCGATCCTTTGAGCTTATCCCAGGCTTTATTAAATTTTGTTATCATTGTTGCCTCTACCACCGGGAAAGGCTCTCCCATACATCCACCATTCTGTGAAGAAATATTTTCTAAAGCCGCTCCTGAGTCTACACCCTTTCAGCTTCATTTTGTCAGCTAAAAGCTCAGAGATATCTGAAACAGATGTGCGGAAACCGTCAATTATTTCTGCCATTTTGTGATGCCTAGGGGCATACAGAAGATTCTGTGTGGGGGAAACCCGAGAAAACTATCATGGTTGGCTAGTTAAGGAATAATGTTAAACGTTTTAGTTGCTGCCATAGCATTAAAAAACCACAGGATGGCATATGAGATGGGTGGGCACTATATGACAGTTGATAAAGTGATTTGTGTGATGTGTGTGGGTTTCCTTGAAGGTTTGGGTTTCTCTGATTGGTTTCGGAAAGAGAAGCAGGCAGTATAATGGGGATTTTGACAGGGTTTTGCCCATTCTTCCCCCTGCCCATATAAAGTATGTTATCGACTGCTGTTCCCAGCCTGGACCCCTGTTGGTTTCTGGGTATGTCCTTTTTAAGGCCTTCTGGCTTGGAAGAACCAGAAGGCCTTAAGGGACAAACCCAGAAACCAAGAGCAAGTCCTGCTCCCAGAGATTCTAACTCTAGACTCTCAGTCTGGGTTTTTCTAAGTTTCTGGACAGAAACTCAGATTTGTATTTCTAGGACCGTACCCCCCTTTAGAACTAATCTCTTACAATATAATCACTTAGTGGCATAGATAAATTAAATGCTATCCTATACTGCAGAACCAACTAACCATGAAGAATAATGGTAGATCTTAAGTGAAATCAAGGTATACGGGCAGTCTCAAAATCTGGACCAGGGATAAAGTTGTATGTATACAAAGAGTCTAATCAACAGATATTTTAATTACCAGTGGATTCAAAATCTGCAGTGCTATTTTTGCATAATCTTTTCAAATAAATCTGCTTGCTTTTCAACTCCTGGTGTTCTGTCATTTCAAACAAACAAAAAAAAACAACCAAACATTCAGCACCAGAAGCACAGAATGAAAAGATAGGACGAATTCTCTGAATTTGACCATGCTGTTATGAAAAAGCTGACTAGAGGTCCTATTTATTAAGCTGTGACAATATATTTGTTGTGCAGTAAAACATGTTATTGAAGGCAAAATGGAAAGAAATTGCAGAATTTGCAATTATCGAAAACTTCCACATGCTATTTCTTAGTCCCAAGCTTGATTTAGGGACTGGAAAATAGCATACAGAAATTTGCTCATTGTGTAGTGCACGGAGCTCATAGAGAAACATATATAGTGGCTAAAGGGTTAAATTGCTTGCTACAGGGATGGCGCTGGGTTCAAAGAATGCTTGATCACAAACAGAGGAACAGAAAGGGTTAAATGCTTAATGCAAGGCAATGTCTGTCTTGGAAGCTGCTGTGAGCTTTTCTTTTTTTTTTTTTTTTTTTTACAGTAATTAGAGATTTCCTGCTACTTTGAAACCCTGTGTGAACAATGTAGTCATGTAAATACAGACACTGCATTGTTTCTAAATACTTTCTAATACTGTGAACAAAGAGGGCAGGAGAGTGAAACATGTTTTTGTATTTCTATGTTCATATACATAGTTGGGAACGAGAATAAACTGTAAATAACAATACCAGAAAAGGCAACATGGTGATGCAGGGAATGAAACTAAAAAGCAGACAGGGAGACAACAGATAAATGGGAAAAGAAGGACATGGACAAGGGCGTGTACTTGTGTGTAATCACCAATGAAAGGAAAAGATGTAGGGAAAGAATTTGTATACAAAGGGCGGAATGCTAGGACCAGGATGATGTGCCCAGCCTGTATAAAGGACCAAGACAAAAGACAGGAAAGCGAAGTACTATTGAGCCATCAAACTGAGCACATAGGCTCATGCCTGAAGCCCTCCTCAGAGCTGTTCCCCAACTCCCACTCCCATACAGTTAATTCTTCACCTGCCTAGAGATCCTGTCTGCAGTGATCGCTTTCATATGCCCAATTGCCTGATTACCTGCCTACCTGACTGGAAGATTGCTTGACCAGACAATCATTTCAGATTCAGAGATTTCTCAGGGAAATAAATTTGCTCAGCTTAGCTCTCTATCTATATGCTCTCTGTTACCATTGTATTTTATATTATGTTCTATTGTAATCTATTTTCTTATTGATAAAAGAAATATATTATCTTATTATAGGTAAGAAAAAATATACCCACCTATAATTACCCTCTCTGAGTACTACTGCTATTCATATAGGAATTTAACAGACAGGAAAAGGGGGGAGGGTAGATAACTGCGTGTTAAGTTCTCATAAGCCGACACATTCGTGACTGCAAGGGCACACACTGGAATCCCAGCATAGGTGGGAATCAAGCAAAATTCGAGGGAACTTCGAAGCTGCATACAACACACTCATTGGCATGCTAAGTAGAAGTACTGTGCTACTTTGTGAAAGTTAGCTACACCTCAAGAGTATAATTAACTCCCCCTTCCCCTGGAGAGCATCAGCAGGTTAAGATACTGTGTGACTGTAACCCTTACTTGGTGTGATTTAAGTCCCAAGGGCACACAATCTTATTTATATCTTCTGGGGTTGCTCCGGTTAACCATTCACTCCCACACTGACTCAATCCATTGGGGGGGGGGGGGGGAGTTCTTTTTTACAGGCGGGGGGGAGCTTTCGTTTGTGGCCTAGACAATGAAAGAAGGTTGCCAGTGTGTGTGCTGTACTTTAAGTGCTTCCCATGTGGTGAGAGGCTTTAATGACTCACAGGTCAATACAGTAAAGTGTGGCCGTGGTTACCCTGCTCCTAACCCGCTTTCTACCCACTTTCCGGCCGCGTTAGCCCTTCCTGCGATACACAATCCCCTTTAACCTACTCTTACTGTGTCCTTAAATCACCGGGTAACCCCTTCCGCCCGCGGCATGTATATTACATGTAAACGATCGAATTAGCTATTCCCTCCCATACAGTAACGTGCGTCCCGACTATCACTATTTTACCCTGCCGTTTTGCCGCGTGTTTAACCTGCTAACTTAGCGCCTACCCTTACCCCTGCGTTAGAGGCAGGGGTAAGGGTAGGTAGCTTTCGTTGCTTGCTTCGGGAGGAGAGGAGAGAGGACTGGCAATCCCGAGCGTAAGAGAACCGTCCACTTCCTGGTACCAGTCATTTCAAATGTCATTTGAAATGACATTTGAAATGACAGATACCAGCGTGTCCGTGAAGCGTTAGGCAAGCGCACCCAGGATACTGTATAGCGCTCTATACAGTAAAATGGGTTGCGCGGGCCTAACGCTTCACGGATGCTTCTTAGACGCAGCTTGCATTTGCAAGCTATTTAAATACAGTATCGAGCGGTAGGTGAGCTGGGCTGTGCGTGCGGCAACCGCGGGTGCGCCCGGCACTAACGCAGCTCTTCCTACCGCTCCTTACTGTATCGGCCTGTCAGAGAGGACCAGGTCTGGGTGTTAAAGTAAAGTTTATTGATTCTTAAAGTTTAATTAAAGTCCATTTGTCCAAACCGATGAGTGTATATCTGACTGTAGTTACAGGATTTGTTTTCTGTATAGGTAGGCGTCCTTATTACAGATCTCTAGAAAGAGACCATGGTGATTTCAATGCACTTACTTTCCCATCGTCTGTCCTGTGAAATCCTAGTGAGAGGTTTCCCTTTTTACTGCATAAATTCTACCTTTAGAGATCTTCTTTCCCATGGACACCTGGCCTGGCCTGATTCCTTGGGTGGAAATCCGGATGGAATCTACTTCTCTTGTTCTTTCTTCCTTTTGTTATGCTGTTACTTTATTCCTCAGCTGTTACCTCAGGTGATTTCTCTTGTGGAAAAATCTGGGGTCCAGGCTCTTAATCCTGTGCTGAGATCCCAGTGGAGAAGGGGGATCCAAAATCCTACCCACTACTCTTCAGTTCCAAAAAATCTCTCACAGCAGGATCCATCACTGGTGCCTGCCTACCGAGTGAGTAGAGTAGGCTCACAGGTCTTTGATCCCCTGAAGAGAGCCCCTTTGCCCCAAAGGGGTATCAGGTTTAAGGTCCATCTCACTGAAAGTTATAAAAAGGACCCTCTGGCAGGGAGTGCACAGTGAGGGATCTCTTCTAAAAGAAATCTCCTTTGGGCTTGGAGGCCCTTCCAGAGTGTGAAAAAAAATACGTGTTTATTCTGCAGCTGCTCTCTCTAACTGAACCACCCGAGTATTAAATTGACTGAGCTAAATAACACTGAGTCACCCAATCCAAAGTTTCCTGGTGGGAGGGCTCCCACTAAGTATATTCTAAGGACAGGGATAGTGGCGTCAGCTTACTCGAATGGTGTGTGCGTGTATATTTTATTTTACTTTACCTCTATTAGATTGCAACAACAGAGGACCAGACTTAAGTGTTAGTTTATCTTATAGCCGATATACTTAAAGTCGACATGACTTATCACAACCACTAAGTAATATTTAATATGAAACTATGTTACAGTATTTGATGGCACCTGTTTAGTTAATATAATTCAACACATTTAAGTTTGAAATTATGTGCCTTATTGTGAACCGCTGTGACGGCAACTAGCTTAACGACGGTATAGAAAAGATTTTAAATAAAATAAAATAGGGACCAGACCAGGAAGATCTGTCGCACGATGTTCCCAGGGCACTAAGTTAAAAGGTTCACAATGTTTAAAAGAGCTTAGTGGTCTGTGTGGGAACCCAGCTGACCTCCTCCCCTTCCCTAAATCCCCACTGAGCTCAGAACTGTAAGCAAGTGAGGACTTATGCTTAAGCCCTACCACAAAGCCTTAAGACCCACCTTCTTTTGTCCAAAATTCCCCCTTCAGAAAGCCCACCCCCTTCCCCAGGCTTCCCCCAAATCATGGGGGCTCTTCAGAAACAGGAGTGATCCCCACTTGCTCCTGTCCTGCCAGCATCACCTTTCAAAATGGCACCAGCTGACCCCCAAGTACTCCTTTACCCCACATATGAGGGACAAAGGGAAGCCTGGGGTCAGCCAATACCATTTTGAAAGATGGGGTCAGTGGGAGAGGAGTGAGTCAGGATTACTTATCCCAGAAGACCCTCTGGAGAGGATCCAGGCGGTGGGCTTTCTGAAAGTGGCAAGGCTCAATCATGGTAGCCTTTTGCTTGCATTTATGGGCTAAGAAGGAATTTAATGGAAGGAAGTTGGGGTCACCAGTGGTGGGTGGGAGAGGTCTCTGACAGGGCACTGTGGGCCTTTTAAAAGATGGTGGATCCACGATCCAGAATGAGTGACCACCACTGTGAGTGAGTAAAGGAATCTGTGGGTTTTACTGAACTGTGGTACTTGGATATTGCAGTTTAGCGAAACCCATAGAAATGTATTTGTGGTAAAATTGCACGGTAATGCACCATTTTACCATAGCTTATTAATTAGTTCTCTAGGTGTCCTTGTTCTCTCACTGCATATTACATTCACTTCGAAATACAGCAATGAGGTGATAAATGACAGCTCCCAGTGTCAGACAGCTCATGGAAAATTACCTCCAATTTAGAGGTTTTTGGTTTGTGCTGCTTTTAGGGAGGTTTACTACAGCAAGAAATCAATCTGGAGCTTTTTATTTTGTTGTTTTTTTTTCTTTATGTGTGCTATCCACAGTCAAGAGAGAAAGATTCCTAGTTTACAGTCAGAGGCAGATCTAATAAAAGATGGAATATGTCACTGCTCCAAGAAAAAAAATATAGTGTCAGTATTTTGATGCATTTTGTCAAATAAAAAGACAAGATTTATTTTTCTTATTTGTTTCCTGCCGGAATGCATAACTATCACTTGATTTTCAGTATATCTGAGACCTGAGTATTCGGGAAGACAAGAGCATTCTCCATTTATATTTTCAGGTGATGACACAGTAAATAAGCAGGTATAAGTTGTATAGTTAACTCCATTATCAGCAGTGCATACACCTAGCTAAGTAATCCTGTTGTACTATTCAAACAGAAAAGCACTGGGCTCTCCCTCTCATCTTCCTCATCTGTTTCTGGGACAAAACATTGACTGATAGGACCAAGACATTTGTTGAAATCAAAGAATTTAACATTCCCAGGCATGGGGGGGCTTTGAATTTTCTGGCAGATACCTAGCAAGCTTGGATAAATGAATCGGCTAACCAACAAGGGACAGTTGTTTAGGGGGAATGATGAAAAGCGCCTGAAAGAAAGGAGACCTGAACTGTAGCAGGACGGAGATCTGAAAATATGTTCCAAGTATAAATGTAAGAAAAGCCTAGGAGACATCAGTGACATTTACCTTGTACCGGCAAAAGCAATAACAGCAGTAACTGATGCTTTGCCTTGACTAGTCGTCCTACAGCACAACAGTAAATGTAATTTTCCTCTGTTTCTGGTAGATCTAAGATTCCTGTGATGGAAGACCCTTTGAAGGATCTACTGTTAGGAAGACATCTCTGGCAAATTGTGAGCCTGCAATCGATTATATACCCAGGGTTAGGGCTGCCTGGGGGCATGGTGCCACACAAAAGAGCTCCGCTTCTGCTATTAATATGGAGAAATCCCACCTTCCCAACAGCAGGTCGAGATGACAGACTTGGTATTTTTAGGCCATCAGAATAAGTAGTAGTCTCAGCTGCACTTGATCTACAGAAAACCACATATTGGTCTGCCAAGTGCCACTGGCTGATTAAATCAGCAAAACTAGGAAAATATAAACAAAACAGCCTCCCCATTTATTACGCCAGCCCAGTAGTGCTTATGCGCAGCTGAGGGATCTGGAATATCTTTGTGGTGTAAAAGGGATTTCAGCACGTGCCTGTGTGGGTATTTCAATCAAGCAAGAGGAAAGAAGGGAGCAGGACTGTGAGAGCAAACAGAGAAGGGAAGGGAAGCGGAGGAATCAGCAACTGAGAGAGGAGAGGAGTCTGAGAAGGAATTATTAGCAAGGGCTTAAAAAGAGTAGTTAGAGAGAGAGAGGAAGAAAACAAATCACAGACCGAACCAGAAAAGCCCAAGGATAGCAGCAAGATGGAATGATGATCAGCAGAATGAAAACACAGCAGATAAATCACAGAAAATGTGGATAAGTAGAACCATCAGAAAGCTTAACCATAATACACTCTCTGACAATTGCCCTAGGTGAACAGAAATCAAATAGAATAACATAACACCTAAAAGAAAAATACTCAACAGAGGGGATGAAATCAGAGCAAACATATTAATTCAGCACTGAAACTTGACAGAGAGTTGCAGATCATACATAGTATACAGTCTCATCCACCCTCTGAGCTGAGAAGCACATCTTGCATCATGGGCTTGTCTGGCAGAGGGCAACTGTCACTGCTGCTGCTAAAAATCATACATGATTGTTACGTGATCAGCATTACCACAGCATATCACAGGTCTGCAAAAGTACGGCCGTGCTGGAGAAACCGGCTCATTGGCACAAGCTCCTATTTTGTGCTGCACAAGCCCCAGAGGTGGAGTAACCCACAGGGATGGGTTCTGGGACCCGTGCGCTTTAGCATATTCGTAACCGATCTGGAAAAGGGGACGACGAGTGAGGTGATCAAATCTGTAGAAGTCACAAACAAACACAAATTTGTTAAAGCAGCAGTGGATTGCGAGTACCTGAATGTAACCCGCTTTGAAGTGCCGAAAAGCGGGATAGAAATAAACTGACTAAAGGGGTCATTATCCAACGGTATCGCATATGAAAAGGGACTTTTCGTGTGCGATAGCTAAATTGGGGCGGAGTCTGCACCGGAAGGGGAGGAGTCGGGGCGGCGGCGAGGCAGACACCGCGGAAACTTCGCTGACGGCGAAAGGTAAGACTCCTTATCGCCGCCAGTATCGCGCCCAATAGCACCACCTTTCACGGTGGCTCTATTGGGTGCGAAAGCCGGCAGCACAGTGGTGCGATCCCTGCCGGCTTTCGCAGGCCCCCCCCCCGGTGCCGCGCGATTCACTAAGGCCTGCGATTTTAGAAAATCCAGGCCTAAATTTAATAAATAACTGCAGAAAGACTTTGTGAGACCGGGCAACTGAAAAGCAGATGAAATTTGGTGTGGAAAAGTGCAGAATGATGCGCATAGGGAAAAATAAGCCCAACTACAGTAAAACAATGCTGGTTTCTTTCTGTACTGGGATTCATCACCCAGGAAAAGGGCCTTGATGCCTGTGCGGACCATATCATGAAATCCTCTGCAGCACAAAAGAAAAGAAGAAAAAAACTACACACACACATACACACACGAAGGCTCTTACCAAGAGGTCACGGCGTTCGCTCATGCGCCTTCGCTGCTTGAGCACCCAAATTGGACGCACCTTCGCTGGTGTTTGGGCGCTCAAGGGTCAAGGGTGACGTCACAAGCTGTAAGATGGCGCTGGGGAGGCAGTGAGCGGCGGAATGGAGGGAGGCAGGCAGGCAGGCGAGCCGGAGCTGCCCCGCATGCAGGAAAGGTAGGGGAGCTGCCGCCCCCTCCCGCGCACCCCCCCCCCCCCCCCGGCCCTGGCTCCGCTGCTCTGGCAATCTTCCAGTTGCCTGCCGGTGCAATATTTTTGGCATGATGACCGCCTGTATGTCCCATTTGGGCGCTCAAGCCAGCGAAGGTGCTTTGAGCGCCCAAATTGGAAGTACAGGCGTGCGTTCATGCATCTTCGCTGGCGGGGGCTGCTGGAAGTCGCCTCGTGGAGAGCACCCGATCTGCCCCAGGCTGCTGAAGCGGAAGAAAGAATGCTGAAAGAGAAAATGAAGGGGCAACATGAGCCAAAGCGGAAGAAGGAATGCTGGAGGAGAGAGTGAAGGGTTGTGAGCCAAAGCAGGAGAAAGCATGCTGAAAGAGAAAGTGAAAGGACATTTGTGAGTCAATGTCCCTGTCAGCGCGGGCCCGTACGGGAGACCGGCACCCATGGATACGGCCAGGGCAGGTGAGCGGGGGCTGGGGAAAAGTTTGCCGCCTACCCTCTAACACAGGGGTAAGGGTAGGCGGTAAGTTAGCAGGTTAAAGATGCGGCTAAACTGCAGGTTAAAAAGGTGATAGTCGGGGTGCACGTTACTGTAAGGGAGGGAATAGCTAATCGGAGCATTTACATATCATATACATGCCGCGGGCGGAAAGGGTTACCCGTTGATTTAAAGAAGCGGTAGGGATGGGTTAAAAGGGATAGTGAATTGCGGGTTGGACTTACGCGGCCAAATTTATTTATTTATTTATTTATTTATTTGTGTTTTTCTATACCGGCATTCACGGAAGTTCGTATCATGTCGGTTTACATAAAACAAGGGGTGAGCAATACATTATAACGTACATAGCTAAAACGTAAGAGTATACATTACAAAAGTATAACAAGTGCATAGAAGAAAAAGTTACAATAAAACAGGGGTTATTCTAACTGGGATTAGAGTTAGAGGAGAGATAAAAAGTTTAACAAGAAGTAAAACCTTGTAGTGATTGGTTGGTATTGTCTGTTTCAGTTTAATAGAAGATGCTCAGTGTTGCTGCATTTGATGGAAGTGAATCATTAAGGGTCCGGAAATGCTTTCATGAACAGCCATGTTTTAAGTCTCTTCCTGAAGGTTGGAAGACATGGTTCCTGTCGTAATTCTAAGGGGATTGAGTTCCATAGTGGGGGACCTGCTGTGGAGAAGGCCCGATCTCTCAATGTTATATGCTGGGTAGTATTGTTGTGAGGTACTTGTAGATATTCTCTATATGCTTCTCTGATGGGTCTGTTGGAGGAGTGTTTTTTGAGAGCTATTTGTAGATGGAGTGGAGCCAGTCCATGGATATTTTTGTAGATTGTGGTGAGGGACTTATGAATTATTCTGTAGTGGATTGGTAACCAGTGAAGGTCTTTGAGGACTGGTGTAATGTGATCTCTTCTCCTTTTGTTTGTTAGAATTCTTGCTGCCGTGTTCTGTATCATTTGGAGAGGTTTAGTGTGGGATGATGGGAGGCCTAGTAGGATAGAGTTGCAGTAATCAATTTTCGCAAATATTATTGCTTGGAGCACTGTTCTATAATCATGGAAATGAAATAGGGGTTTTATTCTTTTTAATACGTGCAGTTTGTGGAAGCAGTCTTTGGTTGTTTGGTTGATAAACGATTTTAAATTTAGCCGGTTGTCTATAGAAACTCCTAAATCTCTTACTTTTGAGATTTGCAAGTTGGCTGGCGGGTTTGTAGTGATTTTGCAATTATCTGGAGAGATTAGCATGAATTCGCTTTTTGATTGGTTTAGAATAAGATTTAAGCTGGATAAGAGATCGTTAATTTCTTGAAAACAGTTTTCCCAAAGTTCTAGAGCTTTAGTGATGGATTCTTTGATGGGGATCACAATCTGGACATCGTCGGCGAATATGAAGTGTTTTAGGTTCAATTTGTTTAGCAGTTGGCAAAGCGGGAGAAGGTATAAGTTGAAAAGTGTTGGTGAGAGAGAGGAACCCTGAGGAACTCCTTGTGAAGATGGGTATCTGGGGGATTCTTTGTTGTGGATTTTAACTTTGAAACCTCTGTTTTCTAAGAATGTCTTGAACCATGTTAGTGCTGATCCTGCAATACCGATGTTCGCCAGTTGCTTTAGTAATATGGCGTGGTTAACAGTATCGAAAGCTGCCGATAGATCCAATAAAATCAGTAGGAAGGCCTGTCCTTTGTCGAGGCCCAATATAATGTAGTCATTATATTGACTACAAAGCGGGTTAGAAACGGGGTAATCGCAGCCGCGCTTTACTGTATCGGCCTGTAAGAGTTACAACCCAGGAAAGAGATCTAGGCGGATAATACATTGAAATCGTTGGCTCAGTGTGCTCTGGCGGTCAAAAAAGCAAACAATGTTAGGAATTATTAGGAAGGGAATGACAAATAAAATGGTGCATGTCATAATGCCTCTGTATCACTCCATGGTAGACTGCATCTTGAATACTGTGTGCAATTCTAGTTGCTGCATCTCAAAAAAGATATACTTGCATTGGAGAAAGTTCAGAGAAGGGCGATCAAAATGCTAAGTGGCATAGAACAACTATCTTATGAGGAGAAGAGTCGACAGAGTGGATATGATAGAAGTCTACAAAATCCTGAAAGGACTTGAAAAAATTAATGTAAATCGGTTATTTACTCTCTCAGATAATAGAAGAACTAGGGGGCACTACATGAAGTTAGCAAGTAGCTCATTTAAAACAAATTGAAGAAATGTTTTTTCACTCAGCGCATAGTTAAGATCTGGAATTCACATTGCCAGAAGATGTGGTTACAGCAGTTAGAGTAACTGGGTTTAAAAAAAGTTTGGATAAGTTCCTAGAGGAAAAATCCATAAACTGCTATTAATTAATAAGCAATAGTAGTTTGAGATTTATTTAAATGTTTGGGTACTTCCCAGGTACTTGTGACTTGGATTGGCCACTGTTGGAAACAGTTCCAATTAACATAAGCAGCTCTTGCTTCCATAAAGGAGTTTAGCCAGGGCATTGCCTAGTTTTGTAATGCATATCATGGAGTCCATCTATTAAAAGCTGATGGTCAACTGTGTTGCATGCAGCACTCAAGTCAAGACAAACAAATGTAGAAAGTACTCAAGCAGTTTTTGTGCAGAGCAGGAGAAAGGATCTAGGTCATATTACATGGCAAACCTCCTCCATTTAAATCTATAGGATTTTCTAGTGGAATCCATTCTTGAAGCTAGAAGAACTCGAGACACATTGTCAGATAACTCAAGAGGTTACAAAGTCAACTTCTCAACATCTTCAGCTTCCCTAAGTACTCAGCATGAGATCTCCTCAATGCCAGAGTTGAAGAGATGGAACTTGAAACCTTCTTTGTCCAGGAAGTGTCAGACAGTGGCCTGTCTCCGATTTCTCTATTGACTGATGGCACTGAGGGAACCAGTGGCTCCTCTGATGTTGATGACACTCCTTCCATCAGTTCAGCTCTAAAGTCATTTGATGTCAATGCTACCAATGCAGATAGATTGATCTTCTGGTGCCTAAAGAGTCTCTCCATAAGTTCCAATTGGGACCAGCAGCCTTTTAGGGTCCTGGTTGTATATTTGCGACATCTCTGTACATCATGTTATGCCTCCAGGCAAAGAACACATTAATCATGGGTGTCTATAATAGACATTGTCCTTTTGCACTGGAGTCATCGCTGTAACCCGCTAGACATGTTCAGCTGAAACAAAAGGGATACAAAATCAATTTTGATGGGAATGATGGGTCGATGGCCAGTAGGCACCAATGGCACACTGTTGTGGAGAGAAAACAATTAAAGAAAACTTAGAAAACAGACCAAAAAATCTTACCTAGGGCAACTATGAGGAACAAGATCTCAGGACCCCATAATGAATGATCCTGTGAACTGGGAAAAAAAAAATCCAAAAGAGGCCCAGAATAGAAAAGACACCAAACCAGGACTGAAAGGCTCCGCGGAAAAAGAAAGACTGAAGGATGCGTGGTTTGCCACAGTCAAAGCTCTAAAAACTTTGTTAGAAGTTTTCCGAGCCAGGCTCCATTGGATGATTGGACCCATGTGTGAGGACTGCCATTCTGCTTGTCCTCCGAGAAATAAAAATGACATTTGCTGTTTGGTTTTGTCTCATTTTATCTGAAACACAAACAATATTATTTTGTTTGTCATTTAAGTGCTCTCTAAATTGTTTTAACACAAATTGAAACCATTTAATAAAGTAACAAATGGAACAGAATGAAATAGAAAAACACACAAAATTCTTTCCATGCACAACCCCCCCCCCCCCCCCCCAAAAAAAAAAAAAAAACGAGTGGATATTTACAATTTTAATCTTTTCTAAGTTGGCCTTTTCCTCTTTATAGGTAAAGCATGATGGACTCCCAGGAGTATTGAACTGGAGGAAGGGAATACACACATATATACACACACATTTTTGTTTTCACTTTTTTTTTTAAGAGCTGATGTCAGCTCGGTTCCACTGCCTCTGTGGAAGCACTTTAGTGCACAAAGCAAGTCAACCTAGGACATTCTGGCACAATTATCCCAAAGGCTGCTACAAAAGAATCATCCCAGGTTGCCCCAGGGTAAACACTTTTCATTTTTCAGCATTCTTGAAACAATCAGCAGGAGCTGGAAGCAGGTTCCAGCTCTTAAAATAGTCTAAAGGGAAAGAACAGTCAGCATGGTTTTTCTTCCCTCTGTTTCATTTCAAGTTTTACCTTCCTGTACAAATCTATGACTTTTCCATTTTTTCTTTCATAATAAACAGAGCTAAAAAAAAAAAAGCTTCATTTTTGAAAAGATGCTTTCCTGCCATGCAAGAGTCTCTGTCAGTTCTATTGACGTCTCAGAGCACTCCGGGCTGGCTTCCTGCTGCTATTCAAGTGCAGCCGAAAATATCCAGCAGTATGCTTTTCACTCAATCAAAAAGAAAAAGCTCAAAAACTGCCATACCATACTAATGATGCATAGAATGAGAGGCAGCTGTGACAGTCACAAAAGCATCAATATATGTAAATACAAAAAACCCCCCAAAAAAACCACAAATACTTTTAAATAATTTGCAGATGCGAATGGATCATTACTAAAGGCTAGCTCAAAACCGTTTGATCCTTTTAACTTCAAATTTCATGCATTTGTGATTAGTTCTGAATTTTCCCTTTGGAATCAAAATCATAAGGACATAGATGCAGCAGTTTGGCTCCCCCTCCAATGAAGGTGTTGCCTTGCTTTTCTTTGTGATGTGCATTTGTGTCTGTGAGGGTTTATTCTCAACTTTAACATAAGAAGCATAGAAACATAGAAATGACGGCAGAAGACGACCAAACGGTCCATCCAGTCTGCCCAGCAAGCTTTCACGCTTTTTTTTTTTTTTTTTCATACTTTTCTGTTACTCTTGTCCCTTTAAATAACTTTTTTGGTTCTATTTCCCTTCCACCCCTGCCATCGTAGATAGCAGTGCTGGAGCTGTATCTGAGTGAAGTATAAGAAATTCAGAACTATCCAGGAATGTACAGGAAAGACATTAGAAGTTAAAATGATCTAATACGCCAAAACTAACGTAAAAGGACATAAGATAGACTCAGGCTTATGTCACTACCAGACAGACTTCTGCTGCCTCTCTTATCGTTTTATCATTCTAGTAACACATCACTCATTCCTCACATTGCCCCCACACTCCTTCAAACACATGCACACCTATTTCCCTTCCCTTTCACACATTATTGTAATGTAAACTGTAATTCAAGCAATCATTTTTTGCTTTGCTGTTGGGGTACATAAGGGATTTTGTATGTGCATCTATCTAAATTGGATAAATCTCTACCGAGCAGACTAGATGGATCATTTTAGTCTTTATCTGCTGTCATTTACTATGTCCTGCTCATTTTGTTTGACTGGATGAAAGGAGTATAAGCTCTTGAAAGATAGTCAAGACGTATATTAAGTTAGTTCAATAAAAAGGTATCACATGACTATTTTTTATTTATTTATTTTTATTGACCTTATTTCCATTTATTTAAATGAGCTAACATAGCAACTAGGGATGGGCATTCGGGAGACACAAAATAGGAAACGAGATGAAATTTCCTATTTCATTTTGGGTTGGGCCCCAGCGTCGGGCCTGAATCTGGTCGGGACTCAATCTCTGAGCCCGGGTTGAGGCCCCAGCATCGGGCCTAGGCCTTTAAACCTGGGCCTTGAGCAGGGCCTAGGCCTAGGCCTCTGCTTTAGATCCCCCTGGACGAGGTAAGTGGGGGCCAGAGATGATCCTGGCCCACAGTATATTTTGGGTGGGAGGGATGGTTGGTGGGGACAGAAGGTTTCGGGAGGCCCCATTTCATTTTTTCTGGGGGGTTTTTTCTGTTTAATTTTGGGTTTTATATAGTAAATAAATGAAATAAACATTAAACAAAATGAAATTAATGGAGACCCCCCCCCCCAAAAAAAAATGAAATTACATTTCTACTTCTTCCCATCCCCATAGCAACTATACTGTTTTATCCACAGTGGGTACACAGAAGGTAAAGGGAAGCCAACGTCTTAATTTTGTGTATATCACACCAACTTAGGGGGTTAATAATATACATTGAGGGGTTCAAAAAACATTCTGACAGTACTTGCTCTGTGCACTATTTGCTTTTCCTTTCAAATAGAAAGAGGGACTTAAAAGAGATGGATATTTTAAGGGAGCACTACAAATTAGAAATTTGTAAGTTAAGCTCTAGATAGGTTAATAACAGCTTGATTGAGCAAGATGGTCCTGGGGCCTTTAAAGAGAGTCAGGGCAACAACAGGACTCTTCAACCCTTGGAGAATCAAGCTGCTAGGCAAGTAACATATAGTAACAGAGTAACATAGTAATGATGGCAGAAAAGACCAAAATGGTCCATCTAGCCTGCCTAGCAAGCTTTCTAAGGTAGTCACTGCTGCTCCGTGCAGGTTACCCCCATGTTTCTCTTAAGGGTAGTAACTGCCGTGCCATGCCGGTTAAGCTTTTTTATTTATTCCCATCCTCTAGCCTTTTAGGGATCCACAGTGTTTATCCCATGCCCCTTTGAAATCCTTCACGGTTTTAGTCTTCACCACTTCCTCCGGAAGGGCATTTCCAGGCATCCACCACCCTTTCAGTGAAGAAAAATTTCCTGACATTGGTTCTAAGTCTTCCTCCTCGGAGTTTCAAATCATGACCCCTAGTTCTACTAAATTGTTTCCAATGTAAAAGGTTTGTTGATGACCATGGATCATTAAAACCTTTCAAATATCTGAGGTCTGTATCATTTATTTATTTATTTTGAATTTTTCTATACTGGCATTCATGTAGCAAATACATATCACGTCGGTTTACATTAAAACAGTAGTTATATACGTTGCATAAGAGCATTACATGGAACAGGGGAAAATGTAACTGGGGTCCATGAAGATAAATAACTGGGGTAAATACAAACTACTAACATAACCATCAGGTGTAACGCCAGCCATAATGATAGTTCAAGAAATTAACAGTAGATTCAGAGATAGAAGTAACAAACAAGTTATAAATTATAAATAGACTCGGGAGTGTACATTAAACTGTCATCCTTAAACGTACAATAAACGTCAGTGTTCGCCATTAAGCGTCATTAAAAAAGTATTAATCGTCTAAGTTTCTTTAATGATCGTCAGCATGGGGAAAAACTAGGCTGAATAGCCATGTTTTGAGCTTTTTTTTGAAAGTCAGTGGGCACGGTTCTTGACGAAGGTCCGGGGGGAGAGCATTCCATTGAGGGGGACCGGCTGTCGATAGAACGTGTTTCCTTAGAGAGGTCTTGGCTGGGGAGGGGGGGGGGGGGGGGGGAGTATAGAATGCCTTTGTAGGCGCTTCTCTCAGGTCTGGAGGAGGAGTGGGACCGCAAAGGGATCTTGAGATCAAGAGGAGAAAGATTGTGAAGGGCTTTGTGGATTGTCGTTAGGACTTTGTAGAGAATTCTGAATTTGATAGGTAGCCAATGGAGGTTCCAAAGGATAGGGGTAATGTGTTCTATGTTGGTGTTGGTCAAGATCCTAGCGGCCGAGTTCTGTACCATCTGCAGGGGTCTGATGTGGTTGGCTGGGAGTCCGAGGAGGAGGGAGTTGCAATAGTCCATTTTTTTTTTTTTTATATTTAATATTTTTATTGAATTTCAATTTAACATACAGTTAACATCTATCGATTAAATGTAAATTATCCATATAAAAAACACATTTGTTACAAACAAAGGAAATCAAAATTGAATTATTTTCATCAATCATTATGCAAAGAAAATAAGAATACACATCTATAATAGTGGAGCTACTATTCAAGAAATAGCTTTAATATAATAATTGTCTGACCCTCAGTTACATTACTAACCTCCCTACCTATGGGGCATTTTGGGGATGTGAATTCAAGTACTCCCTTAACTGCTCTGGAAAATTAAAAATATAGCAGGAATCTTGGTGAATAATTATACAGCGACACGGATATCTTAAAATAAACTTAGCCCCTTTCTGTAGAGCCTCGGCTCTCATTACTAAGAATTTTTTTCTACGAAGTTGTGTAGAACAGGCTATGTCCGGAAATATTTTTATACTTTGCCCATAGAACTTTTTATCCTGATTCCTAAAATAGGATCTCAGGATTGCATCTCTCTCTGTAAGAAAAACAAATTGGACTATTAAAGTCGCTCTCAGCGGTATATTCACCTCAAAAGATTTTTCCAGTATATCTGTTAAACTAATTTCTGATTCCATTTCTCCTTTCGAAGCATTTAATACTTCATCATTATAAGTTGGAAGGTAAAATATCCTTGGATAGAGCAGGAATAGAGGAATCTGTATATTTTAATACATTTTTTAGATAACTGTGAAATAAGTCTAATGGGGAAATAAGATTTATCTTTGGAAAATTAAGAAGTCTTAAGTTTGTACTTCTAGATTGATTTTCAATACTCTCTATTCTATCAAGGCACATTTTCTCTGATCTTATTAAATTAATTTGGACCTCACTATTTTTATCTACTTTCTCTTTAACCACCTTAATTTCCTCTTCTAATTTTCCCACCTTCTGTTCAACTTCATGGTTCAATTGTAAAGCTTGCTGGATTCTATGGGACATATTATTTATTGATTTGGGCATTTGTACAATCATTTCACCAATTTCTTTTAAAGTAAATTCTCTCACAGTTATTACTTGTATTACACCTTCTCCTTCTCCCATAGTGTCCTCCAAATCAGGTATAATACTGTGCATCCCCTCTGTTACTCTGGGACCCATTTCCACTGGGCCCACCGGAGACTCAGTTATTATCCCTGAGCTCCTCTGGGTTGTGGGGTCTGATGTTATTGTTGATGTTAATTCAGTGTTCCTGTTTTGTGGAGGTTCAGGTCTCGTGGGAGAACCCGGGGCTTAACGATGTTTCAATAGGCTTAGGGCTCAATTCTGGCTCCATATTGACACCCCCTGCAGCCATCCCCGAGGTTGAGGACCTTTTGAAACTCTCTTCTATACTTGTTTGATGAACACGAGGAACTGGAGTAGACGTTAACTCTTTAACCCTTGCTTTTCTTTTGGTGTGTGGCATCATACAAGAGTCACAAAGAAAGCACCAAAACCGACAATATCTTCAAATACCTAAGATGTGTATCTTAGTGGCCGTCGAGCAATTTATATAGAAAAAGGTAAAAGGTAAATACCTTTACAAAATTCGAGTGTTTCAAAGATAAATCCTGGCCTTCTCCCACCTTCTCCGGCCTAAGCCGGCCAAAGCCGCGCACCCCTTCGGCGCGCGCGGCTTAGGCAACACGCCGGGCAGTGTCGCACCGCTACAGCAGTTCTTTTATGCAGGGATGAGCCCTCCTCCTGCAGTCCAGGAACCAATCAGCTTAGGAAAATTTGTAAAGGCTTACCAGCCTGAGGCAAATGGCAAAGTTCCGGCGGCAGCATCGCGCCGCTACAGCAGTTCTTTTATGCAGGGATGAGCCCTCCTCCTGCAGTCCGGGAACCAATCAGCTTAGGAAAATTTGTAAAGGCTTACCAGCCTGAGGCAAATGGCAAAGTTCCGGCGGCAGCGTCGCGCCGCTACAGCAGTTCTTTTATGCAGGGATGAGCCCTCCTCCTGCAGTCCGGGAACCAATCAGCTTAGGAAAATTTGTAAAGGCTTACCAGCCTGAGGCAAATGGCAAAGTTCCAGCGCAATAGTCCATTTTTGAAAAAATGATGGATTGGAGTACAGTGCGGTAGTCCTGAAAGTGGATGAGGGGTCTCAATTTTTTTAGGACTTGAAGTTTAAAGAAACATTCCTTAGAGGTATTGTTAATGAATTTTTTAAGTTTTAGGTGGTTGTCCAGGATGACACCCAGGTCTCTCACTTGTTGGGAGAGACTTAATGGGATGAAGGTGGGATGTTGGTTGATCCATAGCTGTCGTCCTGGGAGACGATGAGGATCTCAGTCTTGTTGGTGTTTAGAACTAAATTAAGGCTGGAGAGAAGGTGGTTGATTGACTGAAGGCAGCTGTTCCAGAAGCTGAGGGTTTTGGTGAGGACTCCGTGTTCGGGATGAGAATTTGAACGTCGTCGGCGTAGATATAGTGAGTTAGCTTTAGGTTTGAAAGTAAGTTACAGAGCGGGAGGAGGTAGATGTTGAAAAGGGTTGGGGAGAGAGACGATCCTTGGGGGACACCCAGAGTGGAGCTGACCGGGTGGGATTCTTTGTTGTTAATTCTGACTTTGAAAAACCTGTTGCTTAGGAAAGATTTAAACCAGCTGAGGGCCACTCCGGTGATGCCTATGTCTGCTAGGCGGTCAAGGAGTATTGACTGGTTAACTGTGTCAAAGGCTGCTGATAAATCTAAAAGGATGAGAAGAAACAGTTGTCTATTTTCTAGGCCCAGGAGGATGGTGTCTGTTAGTGAGATTAATAGGGATTCGGTGTTCAAAGATTTGCGGAAACCGAACTGGGAAGGGGCGAGGATCTTGTGTTCCTCAAGATATTCTGTGAGTTGCTTGTTGACAATTTTTTCCAAGAGTTTGGCAATAAATGGTAAGTTGGCTATAGGGCGGAAGTATGCAGGATCAGCTGCCGATAGATTTGGTTTTTTTAAAAGGGGTTTGAGAGTGGTGAGCTTTAGAGGGTCTGGTACTAGCCATTGTGATAAGGAGCAATTTATGATTTCAGCAATGTGCTTAGTGATGGTTTTAGGGATGGAGATGAGTAGATTTGACGGGATCTGGTCTGATGGGTGAGAGGATGGTTTGAGCTTCTTGAGGATGTTTTCTATCTCCAGAGATGATGTAGGCTCAAAAATTTCAAATCTTGAATCATAGAGGATTGACGAGGTGGGAAGTAGAGGGGGCTGGCGATTGGTTGAGACGAGAGGGGTGATCAAATTGGTGATTTTTTTCTTGAAGTAGGTAGCAAGTTCTGCGGCTTTGCTTAGTGCTTGGTCATCCGGGATAGGAGGAGGAGACTGGTGAGAGCAGAGACATATGAGAATAGGGCTTTGGAGTCAAAGATGAAGTGATGTATTTTTCAGGCGAAGAAATCTCTCTTTGTTCTACGGATAGTGTTCTGTAGCGATGCATGAGTGATTTGTATGCGGTCAGCGTCATAGTGGAGGGGTTTTTTCGCCATCTGTGTTCTTTGCTTCTTAGTTCCTGCTTGAAGGTCTTCAATTCTGGTGTGAACCAGGGTTTCCTGTTATCAGGGTTCCGGTGTATTATTTTCGTAGTTATGGGGCAGGTTTGCTCTGCTACTTTGTTAGTAATGTTGAATCAGGAAGTAGTGGCTGCAGTTGCATCTGAGAGATTGAGCTGGGTTAGTTCTTTGGAGAGATGGGAACTAAGTTTGTCCATGGTACATTGTTTCCTGATTTGAACTGTTGTTTTTGTGAGGGAGTGGGATGGGAGATCGGTGGTTTCAAGAGTAGTAGAGATCATCCAGTGGTCAGACCAAGGAACAGGTGAGCATTTAGGTTTAGTGGCGATATTGAGGCCTTCGTTTAAGAACATTAAATCCAGAGTGTGTCCTGCTTTGTGGGTGGGACTATTGATGATTTGTTTAAAGCCCATGAGACTAAGAGAGGAGAGTAGTAATTCGCAATTGGGAGATTGAGGGGTAGCGTCGACATGTAAGTTGAAGTCTCCCAGGATTATGGCTGGGGAATCGGTGTTGATATGTTTTCGATAAGAGGGGAAGGGTCTGAATCTAGGAGCTCAAGGGGGGCATAGATTAAGCATATTTGAAGGTGTTTGGACCTGAAGAAGGCGAATTCAAGTTCATATCACCCCTGCTCCTCCTCTCCTCCAGGGTATACATATTCAGGTTCTTCAACCTCTCCTCATAAGTCATTCAGTAGAGACCAAACACCATTTTGGACACCCTTCTCTGGACCGTCTCTCCATCCTGTTTCTGTCCCCTTTGAGATATGGTCTCCAGAACTGAACAACACAGTACTCCAGGTGAGGCCTCACCAAGCACCTGTACAAGAGGATTATCACTTCCCTTTTCTTACTAGATATTCCTCTCTCTATGCAGCCTAGCATTCTTCTGGCTTTGGCTATCGCCATGTTACACTACTTTGTCGACTTTAGGTCGTTAGACATTATCACCCCAAGGTCTCTCTCCTGCTCGGTGCCCATCAGCCCTTCACCCCGCAGCGCATATAGTTCTTTCGGATTACCACTCCCTAGATGCATGACTCTGCATTTCTTGGCATTGAATCCCAACTACCATATCTTCGACCATTCTTCCAGCTTCCTTAAATCCAGTATCATTCTCTGTACTCCTTCCGGTGTGTCCACTCTGTTGCAGATCTTAGTATCATTTGCAAATAGACAAACTTTACCTTCTATCCCTTCCAGCTCCATTTTAATTTTAGACAGCTGAAGGTAAAAGGGACAGCCCTTGGTTCTCCAAATGATAAGCCTTGGGACATAAGCATCACAATTGTTGCATTGAATTAAAGCTATTCTCGCTGACTAATTAAAATCCTAAAGATAAGGTAAGGTATGGTTAGTGCCTAGCAAAGATTTTTAATAGGTATTTGAACTAAAAGTATGTGTTATCCAGAAAAGATTAATAGGCAGAATATGCAAACCAAATTAACAAGCAATATGACAGTATACATTATATCTAGGCTATAAGGAACTACTAAGTAATTGGGGATGGGGTAACTGAAGCTAATTATTTAGGAGACCAGGGAAGAGTATATACGAAAGTAAAGCTGGGGTGGGTGGGTAGAGGGGCAGGAAGGGAGGGAGGGAAATAATCAATAGCTAGGAGCACTGGCTATCCTATTTTTTTTTTTTTAATTCTTAGCCCTAGAAAGCAGACAAAATGGCTCTTTCAGGTTTCAATTTCAAACCTGCCCCTTTCTAACAGACAAGGCACAATCTTTTGCAAATATAACGCCCTATTACATTAGGCACAGGCAACAAGCTGCCTCTCTATCTGATGTATGACAATGCAGCACATTAACCTTTAGAGTCATGCATGGTTTCTATACCGAATTTTGGAAAATAGCCTCCTACACATGACACTTGCATTTGAACAAATCAAACTAAGAACACATTGCTCAGCATACCCACCATACCCTGTAACATTCTAGTCTCTTTATTTGTTTTTATATACCAACGTTCACACACGGGTATCTTAAGAAAGACAAGGCAATATCCCAGGAGCACAGTGGCAGTATAGTGATATTAACAAAATGTCGTACATTTATCATGCCTCTTTCGCAGACAAGCAGATCTATGAGATGCCATAACAATGAGAAAAAATAAATAAAAGTCTTTTTTTCTTTAATCCATAAACTACTCTATTTTCGCTCTCAGGAAACTTCCATATTTCAACCTCAAGTCTGTGAAAGATTAAGAACATAAAAAGCCACCCTGTCTCACGGGCATTCGACTAAGCTACCAGGCTAAAAAATTACTGCAAGCTGCTAGATATAGGATTCCGACCAACTTGGATTTCTATCAGCTTAGTGTACGTTTCCCTAACTAAAAAAGAACATAGTACTGTATAAAAGCTGGGTAAAAATCACCAAGGTCCTTGTTCAGTGCCATTTGTTTGGCTGTATTTAGCCAGACAAATGATGGAATATGAAAATCTTGCCTTGCTGACTGGTGCCAAAATAGCCAGATAATTGTTTACCTGGTGAAAAGGTTATCTGGCTAGCTCAGGAACAATGTCGGGATGTTCTGGAGCAAAGCCAAATATCTGGCTAAGTTAGCTGGATAAACACTGAATTTCGGCATTAAGGCTACCAATGTCCAGTCTTAAAATTAGCCAGATAAACTTAGTCAGCTAATAACATTGGAATGAAAGTTTTTATTCCAATGTTATTAGATATTTAAGTTTATTCATTTTTTTTTTATCTGGTAGTTTCTCTGGCTCCTCTGGGCTACCATTTAACTGGTTAACTGATCTCTATGGGGGGATTATGGTGTTTTGAGCTTTCCATGCACAATTACACAAGAGTTTCCACATTATTAAATGCCCCACTATGCAAGGCCAGTCATCACAGTGACTATGCTCAACCACTGAGCACTGTTGTGGGTTACCAAAATAAACACTTAATACCAGCAGCTTAAAGAAAGCAGGTCCGCTGCATGATCTGTTTAATAGATCCCTGGAAATGGGAGTGGTGCTGAATGATTGGAGAAGAACGGTAGTGGTCCTGCTTCACAAGAGTGGTAGCAGAGAGGAGGCTGGAAACTACAGCCATTTAGCCTATCTTGGTTGTGGGAAAATTAATGGAGACTCTGCTGAAGGAAAGGATAGTGAACTATCTATAGTCAGGAGGATTGCTGGACCCGAGGCAGCATGGATTGACCAGAGAAAGATCCTGTCAGACAAATATGATTGACATTTTTGATTGGGTGACTAAAGAATTGGATCGAGAAAGAACACTCAATGTGATCTACTTGGATTTCAGCAAAGCTTTTGATACAGTCCTGCATAGGAGGCTTGAGAATAAAATGAGAAGCTTGAGAGCAAGTGCCAAGGTAGTGGCGTGGATTACAAACTGGTTAATGGATAGAAGACAGCGTGTAATGGTAAACTGAACCTACTCTGAAGAGAGGACAATATTAAGCGAAGTTCCACAAAGATCAGGGTTGGGATCCGTTCTGTTCAATATCTCTGTGAGCGACATTGCAGAAGGGATAAAAGGTAGAGTTTGTCTACTTTTGGATGATACTAAGATCTGCAACAGAGTGGACATGATGGAAGGAGTAGAGAGAATGAGACGTGATTTACAGAAGCTTGAAGATTTGGCAGCTGGGATTCAATGCCAAGAAATGCTGAGTCATGTATCTGGGGGTGCAGTAATCCAAAAGAGCTGTATGTGATGGGGGGCGAAATGATGTGCATGGACCAAGAGTGTCTAAGTGATCTGAAGACGGCAAAGAATGTGAAAAGGTGATAGCTAAAGCCAGAAGAATGCTGCGCTACATAGAGAGAGAAATAGCCAGTAAGAAAAAGGAGGTGATAATCCCCTTGTACAGGTCCATGGTGAGGCCTCATCTAGAGTACTGTGCTCAGTTCTGGAGTCTGTATCTCAAAAGGGACAGAGACAGGTTGGAGGCAGACCAAAAGGTGGGGGGGTCTCCATCCAATGACTTATGAGGAGAGGTTGAAGGACCTAAATTTGTATAACCTGGAGGAGAGGAGGTGCAGGGGAGATATGATACAGACCTTTACATACCTGAAAAGTTTTAATATTGCTGAAAAGTTTTAATATTGCACAATCGACAAACCTTTTCTGTTGGAAAGAAATCAGTAGATCTTGGGGTCATGAAATGAGACTCCAGGGACGATGACTCAGAACCAACATCAGGAAATATTTCTTCACAGACAGGATGTTGGATGCCTGGAATGCCCTTCCAGAGGAGGTGAAAACAAAAACAGTGAACGTATTCAAAAGGGCGTGGGATAAACACTGTGGATCCCTAAAGACTAGAGGATGGAAATGAAGAAAAAAGTGCATGGGGTAACTTGCTGGTGTAGCGGTTACTACCCTTAGGGGTAGATTTTCAAATAGCGCGCATAGGCGTACTTTTGTTGGCGCTCCAGGCGCCAACAAAAGTACACTGGATTTTAGTAGATACGCGCGGAGCTGCGCGTATCCGCTAAAATCCGGGATCGGCGCGCGCAAGGCTATCGATTTCGTATAGCCGGCACGCGCCGAGCCGCGCAGCCTACCCCCGTTCCCTCCGAGGCCGCTCCGAAATCGGAGCGGCCTCGGAGGGAATCCTCTAACGCCCTCCCCTCACCTTCCCCTCCCTTCCTCTACCTAACCCACCCGCCCGGCCCTGTCTAAACCCCATCCTTACCGTTGTCGGGGGATTTACGCCTCCCGGAGGGAGAAGTAAATCCCCGCGTGCCAGCGGGCCTCCTGCGCGCCGGGACGTGACCTGGGGCGGGTACGGAGGGCGCGGCCACGCCCCCAGACCGCCCGGGCCGTAGCCACGCCCCCGTACCCGCCCCAAAACGCTGCCGACACGCCCCCCTAAACGCCGCGACGACCGGGCCCCGCCCCCCGACACGCCCCCGACACGCCCCCTCGGAGACCCCGGGACTTACGCGAGTCCCGGGGCTCTGCTCGCGCCGGTAGGCCTATGTAAAATAGGCTCACCGGCGCGCAGGGCCCTGCTCGCCTAAATCCGCCCGGTTTTGGGCGGATTTAGGCGAGCAGGGCTCTGAAAATCCGCCCCTTAACCAATAAGCCTGACACTTTTAATGCAACTACAACAGTGCTCTCTGCTTCAACAGCAAGAGATAATGGGGAATTAGACAGCAATAAACAAGGGCCCTGACTTTTACAGTCTGAGAAACTGATAAGTATGAAAGTGACCTGTACGGCGCAGCAGATTCTACCAGAAGCTTGCTGGGCAGACTGGATGGCTTGCTTGGTCCTTTTTCTGCTGCCATTATTCAGAAACAGGCTCTCAGAGCATTTTTTACGCAATAGATTAAACTGGTCACACCTCCAATTTACAGCCCAATGAGCTAGTTTGTTTGCATAACATTTTCTTAATTGTTTGACATTAACAAAACATCCTCTTAGTAGGGTAGTAGTATAATTTTATCTCATATATGTTAATAAGTCTGGGATTCTTGTAAGTCATGTGATTTCTTGAAAACTGAGTCCAGAAGGCAGGAATGAAACTTAAGGCTGAATTTTGCGATTTTTTGATTCTGGCTTACATTCAAGCATTTCAGCATATTCTATCATGTCAGAAACCTTGAATAATTCTCCAGGTCTAAATCAGTGCAATTTCACAATGCAGCAATAATAGCTTCATAGGAAAACTTTCAAAGCACACTAATGGCACCACTCCCTCTGGTACCCCATAAGCATGCCCCTCTGAGCCTGACCACTGGGCACTGCTGCTGGCGATGGTTGGCATTCCCACTCACTAGAGCTAGAAACATTGCCTTCACATTATCCCCAGCCTTAGGGAGCCCAGGGAACAGATCAAACCCAGGTTTCTTGTATGGTAATGAACAGCACAACCAATTATAATTTCTTAAATGAAATAAAAAATGAGAACCAAGGTGCTTTTCTTCAAGCGATGTAATTTGCATATTACTGATAGCTCATTTTGGGAACAGTGAAATTTTATGATAATTATTACTATTTGAACTTTTTCTATTGATTTTGGAAGCAGATCAAGCAAAAAAGTTGTATTTGTAAAGCATAGAAATGGCTTAAAATATTCTTTATACATATTAATATACTCTTCTCTAACAGCATAATAATCACAGGCTCAAAATTATAATAGCTAATATTAAAATGCGTAATGTATATGCTGTTCTGTAATAAACTGTGGTAAGAACACCCAACTTCACCATTAAAAATTGAATCAGTGTAAGAAGGTGAAGAAATATATACTGTACATGTATTAAGTTCCAGTAAATCCCAATAAAGTGGTATCAAAGAAAGTGTTTCGAAATCTGCAATCTTATGTCCGCAACAGATTGTAGATTTTATCTGAAACCAGCACTAGAATTGTAATCATCTACCATTTTATCCCCTATTACATTACAATACAACAAAAAAAAACTTATCAATGTTTTTTCTGCTTTTCTGTTCACTTGCCCGGTGCTGTCTGAAATTAATGCCTGCCTTTCTGTATTTTGGGTGACTAACTAATAGGCTCATCAACATGCATTTGCATGTGATGAGTGCTATTAGTTTCGGGGGGCCTCATGTTTTCCACGTGCTATTACCCTTTACAGTGTAAGGGGTAATATTGGCGTGTCAAAAACCCGCAACCAAACGGGGGCTAAATGGTGCGCTCACCTGAGCGCACCGTTCTGTATCGGCCTGAATGTTAGGTTCTGTCTTAAGAGTTACCACCCAGGAAAGAGAGCTAGGCGTCATAGTGGATAATACATGGACATCGCCAGCTCAGTGTGCTGTGGTGATCATAAAAGCAAACAGAATGTTAGGAATTATTAAGAAGGGAATGGAAACTAAAACAGAGGATGTGATGCCACCTGTGTATCGCTCCATGGCGAGACCATACCTTGAATACTGTGCGCAGCTCTGGTCACTGCATCTCAGAAAGGATATAGCTGCACTGGAGAAAGTGCAGAGAAGGTCAACCAAAATAAGGGGCATGGAACGGCTGCCATATAAAGAAAGGCTAAAGAAGTTTAGAGTTGTTCAGTTTGGAGAAGACGATTGAGGGGGGGGATATGACTGAAGTCTACAAAATCATGAAGGGACTTGAACAAGTTAATGTAAATCGGTCATTTACTCTCTCAGATAATAGGACTAGGGGGCACTCCATAATGTTAGCAAATAGCTCATTAAAGTAGCTCATTTAAAACAAAACGAAGAAAATTCTTTTTCACTCAGCGCCACATCCTCTGGCATTCATTGCCAGAGGATGTGGTTACAGCAGTCAGTGTAACTGGGTTTAAAAAAGGTTTGTATAAGTTCCTAGAGGATAAATCCATAAACTGCTATGACAGTAATTAATAAGCAATAGTAGCTTGTGATCAGTCTAATGTTTGGGTACTTGCCAGGTACTTGTGACTTGGATTGGCCACTGTTGGAAACAGGATACTGGGCTTGATGGACCCTTGGTCTGACCCAGTATGGCATATCTGATGTTCTGATGTTTCAGACAGTCACTTCATTGCACAGAAACATAGAAATGTGCTTGCATAACCAGACACAGACAGTATTTCAGCATCCATTTGCCTGCCTCAGGGGTTCAGATTTAACACCACCTACCTAACTCCTACAAACGTCTAGTCTCGATTGATACCATTTTGGGGGGATTTATTGTGACTTATTACATTTATATTTCTTCACCATTTTTTACTGATTCACCTAATCTTTAATAAAACAAAATGATGCTATGTGGTAGGCATTTTTTTTTCTTGCCATAACCATAAATGTGTCATTGATTGGCAGCGCTATCTTGCAGTGCTAGAAATTGCCACTGGATAAAAGGGACTGTCTGAGGCATCCTCAAACTGAATTATAGTGACTCCAGATGCTGCATGATTCCAGTGCCTATGCGCTCCTTTTAGTTTTAAGTGAATCTGATTTCCATAACACGGGGCAGGGTTTGACGACCCTGGTGGCTGGTCAATTGAGCTCTGCACCACTGCAAGGAGTACGTAGGCAAATTGGTCAGTGATTGACACTGCACAACTCTTGGCTTGATTTGTTAAGTTCATACATTTGGAAATATGGACGTTTGAATTTTATATAGTGTTAATGTATATTTTTATCCCTACGGCAGGCATTGAATGTCAAAATGTGGCCATGTTGGGTTTTTAGTTCGTTTTTGTGCGATTTGCATGCAAATTTTTATGTTGCATGTACTATTTATAATAAATTCATTTTTGTCCAATTTGTTGGGTTTTATTTAATAATTGTATCTTATTAATTTATTTCATTTGTTTATAGTCCATTGTGATTTACCTTCTATTTTCTGAACTCCCGCTCTTTTAAAGCTATTGTTTATTTGCTGCAGAGAGTTTGGGAGGTCTGCTCGGCAGAAGAAATGTGGATTCAGGCATACGCTGAAGCAGGCCGACGGGAGGTAACAGGTTAGGGGGGGGGGGGGCATCGTTCGTCCAGGGCGACGGATCGTTGGTTAGAAAGGGGGGGCTGATCTGGGCTTTTCTAGCCTTTGCAGAGGGTTAGGTAGTTTTAGATTCCAAAGTCTAGAGCCCATTGGCTCATAGGGAGCTAAGGTTCTAGGGAGTAGGAGGAGTTAGAGGTGTTCTCGGCAGCTACGGCACTGAATTGTCATTCGTGCCTTGTTGCATTCACGGCTGCTTCCCTCCCACCCGCCCTTCCATTTTCGACTGTAAATGGGTTTGTTCTAGTCGCAGCGGGGGGGGGGGGGGGTACAAGCAGGTTGCCCGAGCCTTTTGGGGGGTTCAACGTCACAATTTCTGCTGAATTGACTCCGGTCATGTTTCAATTCATAAGGACAACCGGGAGCAGTTGTCAACTTGGGACTCCTTGCTGGGAGGTGGGGAGGGGCCGCGATTATGAGTTTAAGTCAGGACAGGAACTTGCTGGCCGGGGTGGCTAGCAGTGAGCATCTTGCTGGGGAGGGTGGCGGATGGTCATTTTTGGGATCCTAAAAAATTTCTGAGTTTGTGGGCTCGGCAACTTTTGTTGTTATAATAATAAAGCTGCGGCCTTTTTGATTCCAATTTTGTGTCGGTGTGTTTCTTGGGGAAAGGAGGAGGCTTTTGTAAAAGGGCGGTTGCGGAGGGAAGTGTATGTCCTGACTGCCCACATTAGATCTCTGCACTATAAACAAACATTCCTCAACAGCAAGCTCTTCAAGTTATTCGTTGTACATTGGATTTGAGAGGTGAGCAGTTTATTACTGCTACATTTTTATGCACGGCTGCTGAGACAGGAACAAGTAATTTTAAAAGTCATTGTTTGGACAATGTTACGACTGGTGCCTTTTGATTTCGTGACCTGATCCCTAGTTGTATTTGAAATTTCTGGTGTGTATTTTCAGCATTGGTGGAAGGATTGCTTATTCCGATTGTCCCAAAAGCTATAAAAAGAACCCAAGAAACAGGCACACTCCTGAAACAATGACATCGGGGATTATAGATGTCATCCGTGGTTGGATGAACACCTAGAATGAAATAAGTTATTCTTTTTTTTTTTATTATTATGTCAACCTTTTGCACTGAAGATTTGAAACAATGGGACTCTTCAACAGCCTAATTTTTTTTTTAATTAATTGCATTACGTTAATTATTTTCTCAAGTTTCCGTTCACATTGATAAAAATGATTGCATTTTAAACTTTTTGGGCTTACATATGATACCCAATTCTCATTATTTTGCCAGGAGTTGTATATGATGCTGACCTTTAAGAGTATGTAAATCTGTGTGACCCATTTGTTTGTGGTGATTTGCTCTTTATACGTGGGATTTAATACTCCCGGTTTAATTGTGAGTTTTTCCTGCTTGCCATACTAACTTCTAATTATCAGTTTAATAAGCTGGGAAACAGCTAGATTGAAACTGCTCACTGCTGTGCATTTGAACATTATTACAGTCTCCTTGTTACCTTGACAACCTGCAGACATTAAACAGGAGAAAAGCAGTTACTGAGAAGGTCATTCCTATTGAATCATCAGGGCACTAGATACATAAGAACATGCCATAGTGGGTCAGACCAAGGGTCCATCAAGCCCAGCATCCTGTTTCCAACAGTGGCCAATCCAGGCCATAAGAACCTGGCAAGTACCCAAAAACTAAGTCTATTCCATGTTACTGTTGCTAGTAATAGCAGTGGCTATTTTCTAAGTCAACTTAATTAATAGCAGGTAATGGACTTCTCCTCCAAGAACCTATCCAATCCTTTTTTGAACCCAGCTACACTAACTGCACTAACCACATCCTCTGGCAACAAATTCCAGAGTTTAATTGTGCGTTGAGTGAAGAAGAACTTTCTCCGATTAGTCTTAAATGTGCTACTTGCTAACTTCATGGAGTGCCCCCTAGTCGTTCTATTATCTGAAAGAGTAAATAACTGATTCACATCTACCCGTTCTAGACCTCTCATGATTTTAAACACCTCTATCATATTCCCCTCAGCCGTCTCTTCTCCAAGCTGAAAAGTCCTAACCTTTTTAGTCTTTCCTCATAGGGGAGTTGTTCCATTCCCCTTATCATTTTGGTCGCTCTTCTCTGTACCTTCTCCATCGCAATTATATCTTTTTTGAGATGCGGCGACCAGAATTGTACACAGTATTCAAGGTGCGGTCTCACCATGGAGTGATACAGAGGCATTATGACATTTTCCATTTTATTCACCATTCCCTTTCTAATAATTCCCAATATTCTGTTTGCTTTTTTGACTGCTGCAGCACACTGAACAGACGATTTCAATGTGTTATCCACTATGACGCCTAGATCCCTTTCTTGGGTTGTAGCACCTAATATGGAACACAACATTGTGTAATTATAGCATGGGTTATTTTTCCCTATATGCATCACCTTGCACTTATCCACATTAAATTTCATCATTTGGATGCCCAATTTTCCAGTCTCACAAGGTCTTCCTGCAATTTATCACAATCTGCTTGTGATTTAACTACTCTGAACAATTTTGTATCATCTGCAAAACTCGTATTTCTTTCCAGATCATTTATAAATATATTGAAAAGTAAGGGTCCCAATACATACCCTGAGGCACTCCACTGCCCACTCTCTTCTACTGAGAAAAATTGTCCTATTTAATCCTACTCTCTGTTTCCTGTCTTTTAGCCAGTTTGCAATCCACAAAAGGACATCGCCACCTATCCCATGACTTTTTACTTTTCCTAGAAGCCTCTCATGAGGAACTTTGTCAAACGCCTTCTGAAAATCCAAGTACATCTACTGGTTCACCTTTATCCACATGTTTATTAACTCCTTCAAAAAAGTGAAGCAGATTTGTGAGGCAAGACTTGCCTTGGGTAAAGCCATGCTGACTTTGTTCCATTAAACCATGTCCTTCTATATGTTCTGTGTTTGATGTTTAGAACACTTTCCACTATTTTTTTGGCACTTAAGTCAGGCTAACTGGTCTGTTGTTTCCCGGATCGCCCCTGGAGCCCTTTTTAAATATTGGGGTTACATTAGTTATCCTCCAGTCTTCAGGTACAATGGATGATTTTAATGATAGATTAACAAATTTTTACTAATAGGTCTAAAATTTCATTTTTTAGGTCCTTCAGAACTCTGGGGTGTACCATCCGGTCCAGGTGATTTACTACTCTTCAGTTTATCAATCAGGCACAATTACTGCAAAACAGAGAACTGGCACAGGGACTTTACTTTACAGGATGACTTTGCAAGACTGGAAGATTGGGCATCCAAATGGCAGATGAAATTTAATGTGGAAAAGTGCAAGGTGTTGCATATAGGGAAAAATAACCCTTGCTGTAGTTACACAATGTTAGGTTCCATATTAGAGGCTACCACCCAGGAAAATGATCTGGGCATTATAGTGGATAATACTTTAAAATCGTTGGCTCAGTGTGCTGCAGCAGTCAAAAAAGCAAACAGAATGTTAGGAATTATTAGGAAGGGAATGGTTAATAAAATGGAAAATGTCATAATGCCTCTATATCGCTCCATGGTGAGATCGCACCTTGAATTTTGTGTACAATTCTGGTCGCCACATCTCAAAAAAGATATAGTTGCAATGGAGAAGGTACAGAGAAGGGCAACCAAAATGATAAAGGGGATGGAACAGCTCCCTTATGAGGAAAGGCTGAAGAGGTTAGGGCTGTTCAGCTTGGAGAAGAGACGGCTGAGGGGGGATATGATAGAGGTCTTTAAGATATGAGAGGTCTTGAACGAGCAGATGTGAATCGGTTATTTACACTTTTGAATAATAGACGGACTAGGGGGCATTCCATGAAGTTAGCAAGTAGCACATTTAAGACTAATCGGAGAAAATTCTTTTTCACTCAAAGCACAATAATGCTCTGGAATTTGTTGCCAGAAGATGTGGTTAGTGCAGTTAGTGTAGCTGGGTTCAAAAAAAGTTTGGATAAGTTCTTGGAGGAGAAGTCTATTACCTGCTATTAATCAAGTTTACTTAGGGAATAGCCACTGCTATTAATTGCATCAGTAGCATGGGATCTTCTTAGTGTTTGGCTAATTGCCAAGTTCTTGTGGCCTGGTTTGGCCTCTGTTGGAAACAGGATGCTGGGTTTGATGGACCCTTGGTCTGACCCAGCATCGCAATTTTTTATGTTCTTAAATTGTTTTTAGTACAATGATTGTAATTTTTATGATTCTATTTCTAAATACCAAACATCGGCATACAAAACTAACCAAATAAATAAATAAATAGCCTTTGCTCATAGTGGAGCTGTTCCATCCCCTTTATCATTTTGGTCGCCCTTCTCTGTACCTTCTTCAGTGCAACTATATCTTTTTTGAGATGCGGCAACCAGAATTGTACACAGTATTCAAGGTGCGGTCTCACCATGTCCTTTTGTAGATTGCAAACTAGTTAAAAGACAGGAAACAGAAAGTAGGATTATATGGTCTGTTTTCAAACTGCAAAAGTTAAACAGTGGACTACCTCAGGGATCTGTACTTGAACGTGTGCTTTTTAATACATTTATTAGTGATCTAGAAAGAGCTACGATGAGTAAAGTAATCAAATTTGTAGATGACACAAAATTATTCAGAGTAGTTAAATCACAAGTGAATTGTGATAAATGGCAGCAAGACTGGAAGATTAGGCGTCCATTTGACAGATGAAATATAATGTGGACAAGTGGAAGGTGATGCATATGGGGGGGGGTCCTTGCTGTAGTTACACGATGTTAGGTTCCACATTAGGAGTTACCATCCAGGAAAAAGATCTGGGCGTCATAGTTGATATTACATTGAAATCATTGGCTCAGGTTGCTGTGGTGGTCAAAAAAGCAAACAATGTTAAGAATTATTAGGGAGGGATTGGCAAATAAAATGGAGGATGTCATATAATGCCTCTGTATCACTCCATGGTTAAACCGCACCTTGAATACTGCGTGGAATTCTGGTCGCTGCATCTCAAAAAAGATATAGTTGAACTAGAGAAAGTACAGAATAAGGTGGCCAAAATGATTAAGGGCATGGAACAGCTCTCTTATGAGGAATGGCTAAAGAGGTTAGGGCTCTTCAGCTTAAAGAGGAGACAGCTGAGGAGGGATAATGTAGAGGTCATAAAAATCATGAAGGGACTTGATTGGGTAACTGTGAATCAGTTATTTACTCTTTTGGATAATGCAAGGACTCCAGGGCACTCCATGAAGTTACCAAGTAGCACATTTAAAACAAATTGGAGAAAATTCTTTTTCACTCGGCACACAATTAAGCTCTGCAATTCATTGCCAGAGGATGTAGTTAAGGCAATTAGTGTAGCTAAAGATTTGGATAAGTTCCTGGAGGAGAAGTCCATATACTATTATCAATCACTAGGGAATAGCCACTGCTTGTTGCCAGCATTAGTAGCATGGGATCTATTTAATGTTTGGGACTTACTAGGTACTTGTGACCTGGATAGGCCATTGTTGGAAACAGGATACTGGGTTTGATGGATCCTTGGTCTGACTCAGTATGCAAGCCTTATGTTCTTGGTTTCTAAAAGACCAAACCTAACTCATTTGTTAATTTTAGATCCCTGGTCAGTGTTCATGTTATAATCAAGGTTACTTGTTATAACTGAAGGGTTGCTTGCTTTTGCTGGTCTCTATATACTTTTGTTTATTTGTTCTGCCCGCTCATGTCCTACATTCAAAACCTCTCTTTAGAATAAGCTGGTGCAAGTAAATGGGGTTATTCTATCGCTTAACACAACGCCCATCTGTCTCAGCATTAGTCATCCCTTTTAAACAGCCAGAGCAATGCTTTTATTTCACAAGATTAATTTACCGGTTCAAATACATTAGTGGTTAAATCACAGAATATTGCCATCTTGGTATAATAACTCTGCTATGACAATAAAATGAACATGTTGCATTAACAGGATTAAAAACTAGAGCAAGATGCTCGGGATCACGGAAAATACTTGTGCTCTGAATAGAAGTATGAAAAATCCTCTGCAAAAAGTTTAGAAACCCTGTTGCCCTGGGAAAGAAAAAGGAGTACAGAGCTAGGCTGTAGTTAGAAGCCCTGATTTACAAGTCCAGCTCACCTCTACCAACGATTCTGTATAATCCTAAACTGATCACTTCATCTCCATGTGCCTCTGTTTGCTCAATTCCATGTGCAGCATAAATTGCCAGAAGAGCAGTACATTATGAGTGTTAAATAGGAGCCAGGTCTAGGCGTGATGGTATGCAAGATAGTGGGAGTAGCCAGTGGAATAACCCACAGAAACAAAAGGAGAAGATAATCCCGCTACAAATCATTGGCGAGACCTCATTTAGAGTATTCTCTCTAATTCTGAGCACTCATCTCTAGCAGGATACAAACAGAGTACAGGCAGTCCAGAAGAGAGATACCAAAGTGCTATAAAATTTGTATCAAAAGCCCTGTGAAATGGGACTTACGGATCTTAATATGCATATCCTAAAGGGAGAGGGGGAATAGGATAGAGACAGTCAAACAATGCATTTTCCAGTAAAGATGAAGTTCCAGATCAAGAGGCGATGATATACAGACAGAGGGTATAGAGCAGGAGATTCAGGAGTTACGTGAGAAAGCATTTGGCGGATGCATGGAACCAGGGCTGGGACCCGCTTTTTCAGCACCCAGGGCAGATGTTCAGAATTACCCTCTCTCTTCTCTGCCCCATCCCCTGACTTACCAGGAACTGCCTCATCAGAGCACTCTCTATTTTGGCAGCTCCAGTCTCCTCTCCTATTCAGCATCCCAGTCTCTCTTGTCCCTCACCCCTTAATCCAGCATTCGCTTTTCTTTTTCCCCCATTTCATTCCTTACTCTACATCTCCTCCTTTCTCCACCACACACTCCTTTGCCCTGCATCTCCCTTTCTCTCTCATCCACTTCCTGCCCTTTACCCTCCTCTTTCACTCCACCTCCAGCAGCATCCTCCCTTTCTCTCTCTCTCACCCTGCCCAGCAGCAGCCCTCTCTCTTTCTCCCAATCACCTGCATAGCAGCAGCCCGCTCTTACCCCATCCCCTGTCAGGCAGCAGGGTCCTCTCTCCCTGCCCAGTGGCAGCACCTTTCCCTTTCACCCATTCTCCTGTGGCCAGGAAGCGGTAGATCTCTGTGCGGCGATAACACCTGCAGAAATCTGAAACAAAATCAGTATGGGACCCGTGAGTCATCACGCGCGCACAGGCCCCTGAGGCAGCCCCCGAGCCTTCTCCTTCACATTCGGGATATCCTGAAAACTTGTCTGACTTAGGGGCTCACCAGGACAGTAAGTTGGGAACCACAGACCTAGGTGATCCTTCAGCCTTGCACACCACTGCCCTTCCCCCCCAATTAACTTTCAGCCCCATAGGCACCCTCTGAGATTTTGATAATTAAACTCAACAGTTGTTATATCCTCACCACAATCTTTCCTAAAACAATCATGTAAAAAGACGTAATTGGACATCATACTTTTAAATATTAAACTTTGATTTTATATATATTTTTTCTTTCTCTCTCCATATATACATATAGATAGATATAGCTAGATATAGGCCTGGATTTATCAAAATGCACTAAATATCGCATGCGATAGGAAGAGAGAGAGAGAGAGAAGACTAGCCATAATCCCTCACACTAGATAGGTATTTATATCTCTATGGGAGGCCCACCTAGTTACTCGAGGTGAGGTTTAGGTATTAGTGTAGGGGTTAGGAACCACTTTGACATGCAGAGTGTGACGTACGAACAGAACAGTGCTCTCTTGTGAAGATTTGATGACCTTCGGAGTAAGAAAACTCACCCAAAGATAAGATTTGTGCAATGTTCTCTCAACCTAGCTTGATGTTACTCAGTAGAGAGTCCACCGCATGCAAAAACACTTTAACACATGCAAAAACGCCATATAGTACTTTGATAAATGACCCCCATAGATAGAAATATAGATATATTTTTTTCTCTGGCTTTATATATATATAAAAATCACAAGATACCAGACAATGTAATCCAATATAAGCGCTCAATAATTACATATTCTATGACCCCAATGGGATAGAGCACTAACAGAGTTATTTATCATTTTGCTATAGGGGCTTAACGCCTGCGCTATGGCCTTAAAGTGTGCGTTAATTACCACAACATGCGTTAATATGTAATAATGCGTTTTATCGCTGGAAGATAACTACACCTTTTTTCCCTATGTTGTCCCCGCGATAGGACCAAAAATGCTTTACAACATGTGGAGAGAGAGAGAGAGTGAGCAAAAGAGAAATAGACTCAACATAGAAGAATGGGTCAGTTTACTATTTATATCAGTGTAATAGGAGGAACTTTAAACTCTCTCATCGCGATTTGCAGCCAATACATATAAATAGGAAATTTGCCTAGCCACACCCCCTTTTTTAACACAGGCGTTATGCTTGCTATAAATATAGCAAAATGATAAATCTAGGTCTTTATTTGGAAACAGCCAATCATGCACAAAATGTTTTTATTCAATCATTAAATGTAAACTTAAAAACACAAAAAATATTTTTATATATTTTCTAAATCATAGACATAGAATTCTAAATACATACCTTAAACAAAACACCATCACATCAAATGTGAAAATAAACTCAAGCACCTTCATGAAACCACACATCACAGATACTGCAATTGTATTCCAGTACACTTAAGTATCGTAAATGTCTATATCATCGAATGTATGACAAAAAATGAAAAACAACTCAGAGTGACAATTGCAAACGCCTCAAAAGCGCACAATATGGCGTTAACAGTTCACGATGAAGATCCCCAACAAGAATCCTCGTTTTGTCACTTGGCTTCTTTGGGGGAATTTCTTTCTAACTTAAGACCGTGACTTCTGTACAAAACATAAAAATATATCAAAAAACGTATTACACTTAACATGAAAAATCTCACTCATTAAAAATTCTCTTCCCAAAAGAATGATTAAATGAAATAGAATTTACAGCAAAGGAGAAAAAGTATATATGTGTTAAACACCCAGACTGCCATATATTAAACCAGCGCAGCTTACCAAATCCTCACGAATCATGTCTCCTAAATAAAAAGCAAACAAGCCGTTGAAGCCACTTAAAATGATCTCTCATTCTATGAACATACATCTAAAAATAATAAACAAACTAATGTACAACCAATATTAACTTAAATTAAAGACTAGAATTGTGGAATCCTCACATTAAGCGATGAAAAAGACACCCAAAGAACAGCCTGCTTCCAGCATTATGTTGTACCTAACTGTAATCTGTAGTGCCTAGACTAAAAATAACACTACAATTAAATTCAAAGCATATTAAATACAGTACATTTTTCTCGTCCAAGACTAAAACTGAAATGACTATAAAACCTACTCACATTTGCAGCCACATCGTGTCAATTCCTTGCCTTCCTGCCAGATAACAGAATATTTAATCCTACTCTCTGCTTCCTGTTTTTGTTTTGTTTTTTTTTAAACCAGTTTGCAATCCACTAAAGGACATCGCCTTCTATCCCATGACTTTTTAGTTTTCTTAGAAGCCTCTCATGAGGGATTTGTCAAATGCCTTCTGAGAATCCAAATACACCACATCTACCGGTTCACCTTTATCCACATGTTTATTCACCCCTTAAAAAATGTAGCAGATTTCTCCTCATAGAAATAACAATGACCTGAAAAAAAAACCTTCAGAAAGTCCCAATATTTAAATAATTCATTTTTTTAGCAGGCAAAATGTTCACTATCATTCTTTTTCCAATAAATGGTGAAAGTTGTTTTTATGTTGTAATTGCAGCCCAGCAAGTTCCTTCCTTATTGCTATGGCCAAAAACCACATAAAAAGAAAGGGCCTTTGTTGGGTTTTTGATGAAATCCCTTTATGGCTTGAAGATTTGTATGTGGTTTTTGGCCACAGTAGCAAGGAAGAAACTTGCAGCACAGGAGAGAGCAGCTGGGCAGTTTACCATTCAACTGGCAGGATTAAAAAGAAAAATGTTGTCTTGATAGAGGATAAGGTGTACCGGATCCATAGAAATAATCCATAATATATCGGGCTTGGAAGTGTGTCCGTCATTGCTCGCGCATGTTCCCCAGCCCGCCAATAGATGGCGCAGGCAGCTCCCTGGCCGCCTTGGAGGCTCAAACTCGCCGTACAGCGGACATGTGACAACATCAGCTACAACAGGTAGGAAGGACAGCGGCCATCGCGGGTCAGGCAAAATATAGCAGAGGAGACCCTGGCATGCCACGAACAGAGGGCGTCCCGCGGCACACGCTCCGTACGCGGCAAGGATGAAGGCCCGGTGCGCCGTTCTCGGTGAAAAGGGAAGGCCCCCATGTGCCGCGATCGGTGCGCCCTGGCCTTCATCTTCGCCGTGAACGGAGCGTGTGCCGTGGGACGTGCTCCGTTCACGGCATGCTGGGGTCTCCACTGCTATTTTCTGCTCAAGGTGAAAATGGAAGGCCCCCATGTGCCGCAAACGGCGAGCCGGGCCTTCATCTTCGCCGCAGGTCCCGCGGCATGCCGGTGAGAGAGAATGTGTGTCGGGGAAGGGAGGGTGAGAGAGAGCAGGAGGGTGTGAGAGAGAGCATGGGGGGGGGGGATGCCAGTAAGAGAGAATGTGTGTGTGAGGGGGGGGGGGGTGACAGAGCATGGTTGGTGAGAGGGGATGGGGAGGGTGTGAGAGAGAGCATGGGAGGTAAGAGAGGGTGGGTGGGGGGATGCTTGAGTGTGGGTTTCAGAGAGAGAGAGGGGAGCCTATATGAGGGGAGGGGGATGCCAGTGAGAGAGAATGTGTGTGAGAGAGAGGAGAGGGGATGTGGGGGAGTGCGAGAGACAGCTTGGTTGGTAAGAGGGGGAGTGCGCAGGATGCTCGAGTGTGGGTTTCAGAGAGGGAGCCTATATGAGGGGATGTGTGTGTGTGCCAGAGAGTGAGGGAGCCTGTATGAGGGTGTGTGTATGTGGAAGGGACACTCTTACAGTGAATTTCTAGGGAAATTCTGCTCAAAACAAGAGCAGATGTGCCATTAAAAAGGCTGGCCGCCTGGGCGTAGAACGGGTACAGTTGCTAGTCTACTATAAAAGGCTTACCTGAAACCCTAGGACTTTTGGCGGCTCAACCCATTGCTGTGGAATCTGCCAAAGGTCACTGCAACCAAACCAAGGCCTGTAATTGTGGTTGGCTTTGTAACACTGGGCTGGCTGCCTGTTGGCCCCCGTAACTTGGCTGCAATCACCGCCAGACATCAACAGTTCCCATGCTGCTATGCCTGCTCCCCCAGCCCAACCTTAGGCACGCGTGTGCAATTTCCATTCACCATAGTAAGGCAGCCCCGTGGCAGGAAATGCTGGAGTGGCACCGAGGATGATTTAAATCCTCACTTATCCTCATAGCTGATGCCATCACAACAGGTCCTCCTGCCGTGCTTGGGCCTGCGGTACGTGTTACTCAACTCCTGCTCCTGTACTGTTCCTGTTCCGTCCTGCCTTTACTCCTGCATCCCTTGCTCACCCTTAGACCTGCTTTCGTCTAAACCCCTGCCAGGTTGCGCGCACAAATCTATGCCCGCGCGTAGCTATTAAAATCCGGCCCATAGGGAACCGCATGCGCATGCTATAAAATCTACCCCTTAATTTAATAAAAATACTGGCTTCCTAACTTGTTTTCTATTACAAGGGCACGCACTAAATGCCTGGTGGCCTGACATTAACAATAAGGCTGCAGATCCGGACCACCTGCTCCTCGCAACGACTGAGGCCCGGAACGTTTGTATCTGAGGCCCGGAACGTTTGTATCTCAGGCTCTTATCGCGAAATCAGCCGGCAAGCGCAGCGGTAGGGCAACAGATGCAGACGGATGACGTCACGGGGCATATTTAAGGGGCTGGCTTGTTCAGGCTGACCCCCTTTTTCCCACCCACCTTAGGGACAAGTTATAAAACGCAACGTTGGCTTTGGGCAGTAGCTGTTTGCCTGTGGAGTAAAGAAGTAGCCTAGTGGCTAGGAGCAGCGGGCTGCAAACTAGGGCTCAAATCCCGCTGCCACTCCTTGTATCCTTGGGCAAGTCACTTCACCCTCCACTGCCTCAGGTACAAACTTAGATTGTGAGTCCACTGGAAACAGGGAAATACCTACAGTATCTGAATGTAACCTGCTTTGAAGTGCCTGAAAAAGCAGAAGATAAATCAAATAGATACCCACCCTGAATCGGAAATTGTATAAGAAAAATATTTTAAATAAAGCTTATTAAAAAATTCCAAATTATTTTATTCTCTTTTGTTTCCCTGCTTCTGCCTCTCACAACCCGCAATCTGTAAATTTAAACTCCTCTCACCATTTCTGTTCCCGTGGCCATGCTCTACGATAAAGAGGGATTTTTATGGTTTTATACCCAATGTTATTGCCAGAGATTCAAAATTCCAAGATTGTATTATTTAATTTTCTTAATTAACTGCCATTCTATAATGATGTAATCATAGTAGTATACAAATCAATGAAAACCCATACACATGCAATTGATAAATTAAAATCAATATACATACACATTCTAAAATAATGAATACAAATAATGAAACAGAACAACAAACTAGACAATTACAAATTTTTAAAGCCATTAGAAAAAAAAAAAAATAAACCTGATCATACACAGAGGGGGGAACTAAAAACAAATCCTGCTGTAAAGAATGCAATAAGCATACGAGTACATATGGACATAAATGAGAGGCCAAATACATGGGATCCCTTTTGAGCAATACCTTAAAGACTAAGCACAGAATTTTAAATCTATTTCTATAAGTTATTGGTAACCAATGAAGCTCAATTAGTAAAGATGTAACTGAAACATTCTTTTTTTAGTGCCACAAACAGTTTTGCAGCTATTCTGTGAATTACAAACATCTAATAATCAGTCAAACAATAGACCCTGATAAACAGACTGATACAGTAAAATTTGCGGGAGAGCAGGCGAGCACCCGCTCTCCCAGCACGTGCACAGGCCACTCTCCTGTGCGCGCGATTCAGTAAAAAACAAATATTCAAATTAGGGCCCATGGTAAAAAGAGGCGCTAGGGACCCTAGTGCATCCCTAGCGCCTCTTTTTTGACAGGAGCGGCAGCTGTCAGCGAGTTTGGTAGGCAACGCTCAATTTTGCCGGCGTTGGTTCTCAAACCCGCTGACAGCCACGGGTTAGGAAACCGAACACCGGCAAAATTGAGCGCCCGGTTTTCAAGCCACGGGCAGTTTTAAAATTGTTTTTTTTAATCTTTAATTATTTTTAACTTTTGGGACCTCCGACTTAATATCGCCATGATATTAAGTCGGAGGGTGTACAGAAAAGCAGTTTTTGCTGATTTTCTGTGCACTTTCCCGGTGCCGGCAGAAATTAAAATGTGTGGCTTGGCTGCACATTTTACTTACTGAATCGTGTGGGAATAACTAATAGGGCCATCAACATGCATTTGCATGTTGCGGGCGCTATTAGTTTCGGGGGGGTTGGATGCACGTTTTCGATGCGCTATTATCCCCTAACTGAATAAGGGGTAAAACTAGCGCGTCGAAAATGCGCGTCCAAACGCAGGTTAACAGTGCGCTCTGCCGGAGCGCACTGTACTGTATCGGCCTGAAAGTGAAATTGCTTTCCAGAAACAGGTTTACTCTGTGGATAGCAGAACAAACCAACCACACAGGTGGATGACCTCATCCCATGGCACAAACACAGGGAAAAAAGCTCTCTTCAAAGTCTTTGAGCATTCACAGACGTTCCCGTGCTGCTGCTACCACAGCAGCCCCTTCAACCATTTTCAATTGAAACTTCAATTTCATAGAGGAAGGTGGGACTATGAAGCTGATTTGTTATGCTGACCATGGAGAACATCTGCTATAGCTAAGCAATTTTGCTTTTTCCATGGATAAGCAAGAACAAAGAAGTCACCCAAGTAGGGATTCCCAAGCTGAGTGTCACTTTTAAATTTCTTACTGGTTTGACAGTATTGGAGTGCAATCCTTATAAGCCGATGCCAGGAAGTCGAAGCTGTTATTAACATAAGTTCTTTAAAATCACTTGGGCAAAGTACTATCACTGGGAGAATCTCGGCTCAAGCAGTAGTGCTTCATAAACGTGTGTATAGGTGACCAAGTGGCAGCCTTGCAGATATCCTGAATAGGCTCTTGATGCAAATAGGCTACAGAGGCTGCTGTGGTTCTTAGTTGATGAACCTTAATCTTTTGATGTAGGTGGTCTCGTTTTAGATAAGCACAGAGAGCTGCATTGAGATAACCAGCTAGAAAATGTTTCCTTTTTAACCAGACATTCTTGCTTATTCACATCATATGACAGAAATAATTGAGAACACTTTCTGAAAGGCTTTTTCCTGTCTGCATAGAATGGTAAGGCTCTTCTGCAGTCCAGGGTATGAACAGATTGCTCAACTGGAGATGAATATAGTTTTGGAAAGAAAGTTGGAAGATTAATAGATTGATTTAAGTGGAACAGAGACTACTTTAGGCAAGAATTTTGGGTGAATTCTCAAGAAAATTCTGGTTGGAAACATTTGAGTATACAGAGGCTATACCACCAGTGCCTGCAGTTTGCTCACTCTGCATGCTGAGCTTGTTACAAGGAACAGCAATTTCCAAGCAGGGGCCAAATGTTCAAAAAAATGGTTTCATTAACTAAGAAAGAACTACATTAAAGTCCCATTGAAGCGATGGGGTCTTGATTGGAGATTTCAAATGGTGTAACCCCTTAATAAATTTGGAAACTATTGGACGATGTGAAATAAATAAAAGTGCGCGCGCGCTGTTTCTTAAAATATACCCCTCTGTGCGGAACTGTGTTAAAGGCCTTGCTGAAAACCAAGTACACTATGGGGCGGATTTTAAGAGCCCTGCTCGCGTAAATCCGCACGGATTTATGCGAGCAGGGCCTTGCGCGCCAGGGCGCGCAGAGCCCCGGGACTCGCGTAAGTCCCGGGGTTTTTTGACGGGGGCGTGTCGGGGCGTGGCCGATCGATGCGGCGTTTCAGGGGCGGGTCCGGGGGCGTGGTTTCAGCCAGGGACGGTCCGGGGGTGTGGCCACACCCTCCGGAACCGCCCCCGGGTCGTGTCTCCGCGCGCCAGCGGCCCTCTGGGAGGCATAAATCCGTGGAGAAAGGTAGGGGGGGGGTTTAGATAGGGCCAGGGGGGTGGGTTAGGTAGAGGAAGGGAGGGGAAGGGGAGGGGAGGGTGAAAGCGAGTTCCCTCCGAGGCCGCTCCGATTTCGGAGCGGCCTTGGAGGGAACAGAGGCAGGCTGCGCGGCTCGGCGCGCGCCGGCTGCCCAAAATCGGCAGCCTTGCGCGCGACGATCTTGGATTTTAGCGGCTACGCGCGTATCTACTAAAATCCAGCGTACTTTTGTTTGCGACTGGTGCGCCAACAAAAGTACGCGAACGCGCATTTTTTGAAAATCTACCCCTATGTCTAGCATTCTCCCCCTTGATCCAACTCTCTGGTCACCCAATCAAAGAAATTGATCAGATTCGCTGCCTCAGATCTTGCAATCCATTGGATTCCAAAAATTGCATTATCCTGTTTTAGCAGCGATTCCATTAGTTTGCTCACCACAGAAGTCAGACTAACTAGCCTGTAGTTCCCAGCCTCTTCCTTACTTCCTTTTTTCTGAGTAGGAACCACATCAGCCATTTTCCAGTCCTCCGAAATGACTCCACACTCTAAGGAAGAATTGAAAAGGTGAACCAGCAGAGCTGCCGGGATAGTACCCTTGGATGAATCCCATCCAGCCCCATCGCCCTTTCTATTTTGTTTAGTTAGTTCCTCAGGAACACACTGTTCTGAAAATCAATTGAGGTTTACCTCACTTCCAATCCTATTTGTGTTTGTTTTATGTGGGAACAAGATGAGATCTCTTCAGATGCCTTTAAAGTGTAAATCTAAAAACAACATACTCTTTGTTCTCAAGATCATGATTTTCTCAATATTAGCCAATCGTCCAAAATAGGGAAAGACTAGAACAGAAGTCCACAAACCTGCCCTGGGGTTCCCTCAGCCAGTCGGGTTTTCAGGATATCCACAATGAATATACATGAAATAAAATGTGCATGCTATGGAGGCAATGCATACAAATTTGTGTCATGTATAATATATTTACTATGGATATTCTAAAAACTCAACTGGCTGGTTGTTCTTCATGACAGGTTTAGGAACCACTGGGGTAGAATAATGTTTTCTGCTGGGTTACATAGCTATTTTTGCTAGGAACTTGGTGAAAACCCTGGAGCTGCTGCTAGACCAAAGAGGAGAATGCAATATTGATAATACTGATCTTCTAGTGCAAATCAAAGGAACTTTCTGTGAGAGTCGTGAATGATGATGTGAAGATAAACACTCTTTAGTTCTAAAATCATTAGGAGTTGTTCCTTTCTGGATGAGGAAGAACTGTTCCTAATGAGTTCATCTTGAACTTTTCTCTCTTGAGTTGTTCCTGACTTCTTGAGAATGAGGCAATACCTGGAATAAAAACCTTTCCCTCTTTGGGAGTTTGGGACACATTCTATAGCATGAACTCACATAAGGGGATTTACCTCTTCCTTGAGAATGAATAAATGATTCTTGGAGTGATGACATTGGTGAGGTAGTGATAACGGAAGGTGAGATTAAAAACTGAGATGATAACCTCTCTTGATTATAGATAGAACCAGGTGGTCCGATGTGATAAGGGACCACTGTGAAGAGAAAAAATGAAACCTTCCCCTCCATTGAAAGAGAACAGATATTGGTAATCAAAATCCCCAAGATGACTTTTTGAGACAGATGATGTTAGTTTTTGCTGAGACCTGTCTTTGTCCTAGATTAAGATTGTTGGGTCTGTTGTTCGGATTGATAATGCTGATGAGAGTAGAATTGCTGTCTATAGAATGGATACTGACAGAATCTCTTTTTGGTATTCTACCTACATAGCTAAAGAAATATTGCTGATATTTGTAGGACAATCTGCATAAAATATACCCTTTAAGGTGAATTTTCAAAAGTTGCAAACATAAAAAAATAGCACGTCCGTATATTAAATACCATATAAGTGAGTATAGGCTATTTTAAAAATCTCAAAATAAACGCATTAATCAGGGTCCACGAGTAAAATTACAGATGTAAAAAAGGGGCAGGCTAGGGATGTTCCAGGGTGAGGCCAAATTTGCACTTGTAAGTTGCTATTTTATAAGCATTTTATGCAAGGAAATGTGGCAACTTATTTGCATACATTTACTTCTGCTCAATATCAGGAGTAAGTGACAAAATGACTGGATGGGGGTTTTGGTTGGGATGGGGGAACTTCAGGCTGAAAAGCCAAGAGGATCTTCATGAGCTGCAGATGGACTGGGCGAACTGGTAGACTAACTGTTAAAATTGGTTAGTTCATTGCCAATCGCATGTTAGAAAATCCTCAACTTATGCTTGTAAAAGCAGACTTACAGGGGAGGGGTTGGTAAATGCATTTATATAATGCGGGTAAAATCTATTCGCATATCCCTTTAAAATTTGAAGTAAAAATAAGCAGATATATCATTTGCGCACACTTACATAGTGCTAACATTGCCAGATAAATTCCAATTCATCTGGCTATGTAGTACCTTTGCCGCTATTTAGACGGGCAAATTTGAACTTATCCAAATTAGTGGTGGCACTTATCCAGCTAAATCTGGCTAAACAGCAGAAGACACTACTTGTTCAAGTAGCACTTTTCTGACTTATCTGGTTATATAAAATAACAGGATAAGTTAAAAAAAAAAAAAAAGAAATGCTACTTATCCAGATAACTAGCACTTTTTTTTTTTTTTTTTTTAGACTTGTCTGGCTAATTTTCATAGCCGGATAAGCCACAAAAGTGCTTCTTAGACAGACAACTAGTGCTTTTCAGACTTATCCAGCTAAGTGCTGCTACTTATCCAGATAAGTCCGAACTTTCCTGGCTCGCAGTTTTTACATACATGAGCATGTTAGCATGCATATGTACTCGTATTTTATAACCTATGTATATCATTTGAGTACAGGTTATAAAATACTGTAGCAACTTTGCGCACACCCAGAAACAAGTATATATGGGCATGTACAAGCAATTTTGAAAGTTAACCTCTTTATTATTGATCTGAGTTTACCATTGGTCTTAGATAAAGGATTTTACTAAGGGCTATATTAAGGCTATCACAATAAATTTATCATAATAGGCAATGACTGTCAGATGTTAAAAGCATTACATGTTCGCAAATATTTTCAAATAGAAAAATAATGTTCTATAAAATCAGCAAGACCCTAGCATATCAAATTAACCTACAAATTGCACTTAAGAATTTAAAAGCTTTCTGACTACCCACTCTGATAGGAATGTAAAAGAAAAATGCCCAAACCTTACAATGCAGCCATTTTTGGGATTGCTTGCTTGCTGCTGTGTTGCTGCAGTTTTGCTGTCTCGCTGCTGTTTGAAGTTCTCGGGTGGCTCTGGACCTACACTGCACTTAATTATTTTCAGCATTTTGCCTTAGACAGGGACATTCAGAACTTATTGAAAAAAAATAAAAATAAAAATTGATGAATTCTCAAACTCCAAGGTTAGGGTGCAGGGCCACAGAGGTGAGGTCCTGCAATGTCAGTGTGTTCCAGCTGGTACAAATGGCTTCTAAGTCCTTTGTTCTAACTTCTTTTAAAGGGATTCATTTGTATTTTTAGTTCATTAATGCAAATCAATTAGCTTCAAGACCAGTAATGCAATTAGTCTAAATCATCCAGTTTTTTTTCCAGTCAGATTAGCTCTCAGCCAGAGAGACACTGAGCATAAGGTTTGAGGAAAACATCTCTTGATAAGTCCACAGCCTCTAATAGTTGGGTTTGTATAGCAAAGCCAGAAAACTCGAGACCTGTTGGTACCTAGTGAAATCTGTTTTGCTGGAAAAACAGTCTTTCATTGTCCTTGGTTTTCTGTGCACAGAAGAGTCTCTGTTTGCACTCTGTTCTGAAAAAGATAGTCAAGCATTCCATATAGCCTTGTGAGAAATACTCCATCTTAGCATACAGAAGGGTCCCCTGGGCCTAGCTCATATAATATCTCTTCTGTGTTTTCTGTTACCATAGATGCTGCAGTTAACATGTGCAATACACTATTTATTTATTTAGTGATTTTTTTTTATATACCGCGGCACGTTAATAACATCACCTCGGTTTACAATAAACAATAATTAGCAACAAGCTTTACAGACAATGTTTTACAGACACTACAATGTTCCTTGATGACATTCACTGTTTCTTGTAACTTCTCTCCAAATAAATTCTCTCCAGTGTAAGGGATATCTGCTATCCTGTCATGTGTATCTATTAGACCAGTATTTTGAATCAAATCTATTACAACAACAGTTCTCAGCTATGTACAAGTGTTGTTCTAGAACATAAGATATGCCATACTGGGTCAGACCAAGGGTCCATCAAGCCCAGTATCCTGTTTCCAACAGTGGCCAATCCAAGTCACAAGTACTGGCAAGTACCCACACATTAGATAGATCGCAAGCTACTATTGCTTATTAATTACCATCATAGCAGTTTATATTTTATTTTTTTATCATTTTATTTACTTTGTCCCAATACATATTTGCAATCCTAACTTTATTATGCATGTACTATTGTAACCCACCCTGAACTTTGGAGGGGCAGGATATAAATACTCAAATAAATAAATAGATTTATCCTCCAGGAACTTATCCAAACCTTTTTTAAACCAGTTACACTAACTACTGTAACCACATCCTCTGGCAATGAATTCCAGAGCTTAACTATGCGCTGAGTGAAAAATATTTTTTTTTGTTTTAAATGAGCTACTTACTAACTTCATGGAGTGCCCCTGGTCCTTCTATTACAAACAAAACCAAGGAAGGTTACCACAGACTCCTCACCTTAAGACACCTAAAACCATTCCTCAATCCCCACGATTTCAGAACTGTACTCCAACTTCTTATCTTCTCCACCTTTGACTATTGCAATTCCTTACTAATTGGATTACCTCTTTCAGCCCTCAAGCCACTACAAATCTTACAGAACTCAGCTGCCAGAGTCCTAACTGGATCAAAAAGAAGTGAACACATCACACCAATTCTGACAGCACTTCACTGGCTACCTATCAACGCACGTATTGCATACAAATCAATGACTATAATCCACAAAATCCTAAATAATGATAATCAAGGTCTTAACTCACTAAACATAATCTCTCAAAAACCTTCAAGAAACCTACGATCCAATAACTCTGGTTACCTGAACATCCCCCCTGCACATCTGTACACTCTTGTAAACCGTTATGATGGCTCAACCGAATAACGGTATATAAAACTCATCAAATAAATACATAAATAAATAAATAAATATTATCTGAAAGAGTAAAAATAACCTATTTACATTAACTTGTTCAAGTCCTTTCATGATTTTGTAGACTTCAATCATATCCCCCAGTCATCTCTTCTCCAAATTAAATAGCCCTAACTTCTTTAGCCTTTCCTCAGAGTTATACTGCTTAAAGGTTTTATTTTAAAAAGGGGCTACCTTCCTCTGCACTCTGGATAAGAAGCAAGAAGTTGTTTTGTCTCCATCTTTTTGTGCACACTATTTAAGGTGTTCCATGGGCTTTACAGATTCTGCTTGTCTTATTTGCATTTCTGCTCCCTGTTATCAGATTATGGGCCTAGAACTGTAACAAACATAGGACTGTAGTTAGAACAGTGCTGAAAGTCAGAGGCTGAGGGAGCAAACTAAAACAAACAAAAAAAAAGGCAGCGTCCTAGGAAATGGAAACCATTGGCAGTACTGTATCCAAGTTTGCAGTTGCTCATCTAACTAACCAGAACTACCAGACATGGAAATTTAAGGTAAAGATTCTGCTTATACAAGAAAGTACATGTATCTGTATAGAAGAGATTGCCCTTGCCCCAGTCACATAAGAATGGGCAGAGAACAATCAGCAAGCTCAAAGTACTATTTCTCTCAGCATTAATAATAATCAGGTTATGTATATTTGTAAATGTGTAACAGCCAAACAGATGTGGAATGAGTGAAGAAGGTGCATGACAAAGCACATTTAAGCAATAAGCTGTATTTACTTAGAAAGCTGTACCAAACTAAACTGTTCAAAGGCCAGTGCATGCAGGATTATATAAAATGTGCCTTAGAAATGGTGGAAAGACTGCGTGGCATAGGAGAAGAAATTAAAGACTTATGTTGCAGCGCTGCTCCTCAGTGGTCTGCCAGATAGGTATGAAGCACTCATAACAGCACTTGATGTTAGACCATATGATGAGCTTTCCCTAAAATATGTTAAAGGAAAGATTATGGATGAATATAATCGCAAAGCAGATAGCACAATTAATGATGAATCAACTTTGCATATGCAGGCCTGTATTTCTAAATGCTCAACTAAGAAAGGTGAAACAAGGGAATGTTTTGTGTGCAGAAAGCCTGGTCACTTAAAGGCAGACTGCAGAGTTTGAAAAGCTAGAATCATCCAACTACAGAAACAGAATGCAAGGAAGGCAAAAAGCCAAACATGTTGTGAAAGAGGCTAAAAACAATTCTGATGTTGAATTTGTATTTAATCCTACTGCAAGTGTGACTTCACAAAATATCTGGTGTAATACGGGTGCCACAAGTCATATGACATATGCTAAAAATGTCTTCACTCAATTTAGCCAGAATAAATATGAAAGGATTGTCACAGTCAATGGAGAGTATATGGTCTCAGAAGCCCTGTCTCCCCAAATCTTACCAGAAAGATACCTATTAAGGATGTGCACTCGTTTACAACGAATGTCACATCCACAATGAAAAGGTCCCTATTCATTTCATTCGTGGGACCACGAAATGAATGACGATCCCCCATGAATGAAACATATATTAGTTTCATTCGTTTGGTTCACAGTGCTTTCTTAGCAGCCTTTTGCAGTAGGAGAAGGTCATGTGGGAGTATGCATAGCAAACAGTCCTTTCCTGTGAGTCATAATTGACCTCACAGCCCTATCAGAGTGGGTCGGACAGGTTGGCAAGGAGACCAGAATGCCAACATATCAGAGCGAAGCATTTTTTTAAATTCAGCCAATTGCTGCTCTGTGATGCTGATCCTGGTATTTTTCTACCTTCAGCAAGTATACTACAGTGAACTTTCTTCTTGGGTTCTATCTGAGAAGGTTGTTTGCTGACTGAGCTCTCTCAGAGTGTCTCAATTCTCTATTCAATTGCTGAAAATCAGAGCTATTGCTGAAAAAGATTTTGTCCTTTTTGCTGCTGTGCCTGGCAGCCAGGCTTTTTAAAAATTTTTTATTGCAGACTGTCTCTCTGTCTCACCCACTGAGACAAGCTACCAGCAGTGGCATTTTGCTGCTGATCTTACCCCCCTGGGGTAGGTGGCAGGCAGGGTTTGGGTGGTATGGGTGGGAGATAGAGGGAGAGTTGCAGTGGCTGTTTGGTAGTGGGCATTGTTCAACTACAAGCAGCATCACAGTGAGTACTGTAGGAATTTGGCTTGCAGACTCACAGCAGGAATAGTCAGACTGAGGCTTCCAGTGTTTTATCTGGAGTTTCAGTTTTTGTGCACATAGAGCAGTCTCAGTTGTAGTGTACAGCAAGATATTGCACTGTGGGGCAGATTTTCAAAGGGGTACACACATAAGATATGCGTGTACCCCCCGAAAACCTGCCCCAAGCTCCCCTTGTGTGCACCGAGCCTATGTTGCATAGGCTGCTGGCACGCACAAAGCCCCGGGATGCGTGTAAGTCCCGGGGCTTTCCTGGGGGGCATGTCGGGGACATGTCGTGGCCGGTGCGTCATCGGGGCATTCCGGGGGCAGGGCCACGGCCGTGGTTCTGGCCCAGGGGTGTTCCAGGGGTGTGGCCGCGGCCTCCGGGCCAGTCCCTGGACCAGAACATGGCATGCCAGCAGCCGGCCTGGCGCACACAAGTTACGCCTGCCTTGGGCAGGCGTAACTTTTGAAATAAAGGTAGAGGGGGGAATTAGTTAGGGTCGGGGGGCAGGTTAGTTAGGGGAAGGAAAGGGAAGGTGGGGGGCACCAGAAAGAAAGTTCCCTCCGAGGCCACTCCGATTTTGGAGCGGCCTCAGAGGGAACGGAGACAGGCTGCGTGGCTTGGCGCGCGCAGGCTGCCGATTTTGCACAGCGTACTTTTGTTTACACCAGTTGCACGTACTTTTTTAAAATCTGCTCCTGTGTGTCTGCATGTGTGTGTGTAGTTTTCCACACTCACATATATTGGTACAGTGGTGTTCAGTACAACCAATAAAGAAATAATCCTTTTAATCCAAATCCCCAGTAGGCAGTGACATTAAAATCCATGATGTCAAGGAAAGTACAGGTTGAGTGATTGGTACTGGCAGAGGAGGCACTTCAAGAGGCAGTCCCCCATTAAAGTTAAAAAGGGACCTGTTCCAATCCAAAATCTCTGGAGGAGCAGGCAGTTCCAGCCAGAAAAAAATTAAAGATGATGCACCGCCCACCACCTGTTTCTGACCCTGTTTTGGAGGTGAGGGAAGGGGAGGCTGAGCCATCCAAGGCAGTTGGGGTAGTGGAGAAAGCAAAAGAGCGAGACCCAAAAGCAGCAGTATGACAGCAGACTCTAGTTAGCGCTCACAATGTAGTGCAATTACTGTTTGCTTCTGATTCCAATGAAGAATCATCTTGTATGGGATTCCCTTCATCAGAAATGGAAGACATAATAGCTGAAGAAGGTTTAGGAGGATTAGATAGTTCCATCTTAGCCTCCACGTCAGTGTTGGAGGAGAGAGAGGAAACTGGTGATGATGATGAGGAAGAGTAGTCAGTGCAGGCAGAGTGTGTTACTGATGCCCCTGGCATTGCTTCTCAGGGTAAACCCACTACTTCAACTCCAATGCCAGCATCCACCCCGAAGGCTATAGAGAAGGGATCATGAAAGAAATCTGTGATCTGGAGCCACTTTAAAGTGAGGGAAGACCCGCGTTTTGCTCAGTGTAATTACTGTTCCAGGGATATTAGCAGAGGCAAGCAAGTGGGCCATCTAACTAAGCAATATCCATCAGTACTGACATCTGGGGATGGTGGCAGTACCAGTCAGGGGCCCCCTTTTTCCAGGCAGCGTAAAGTGGTTGAAAAGGAGCAGAGTCATCACACACCCTCAGCCCCTTCCAGCAGTCAGGTGGCAGGCCAGCAGTCCCCTGCCATGCGTCAGAAACAACAACCCACCATGGAGGAAATGGGGTGTTCGGTAGCACTATCCTGGGGAAGGAGGCAGGCAGCCACAAAAGTTGTAACCAGGAGCATCGGGGAAATGATTGCCCTTGATGACCAGTCCCTGCAGGTAGTGGAGAATGTGGGTTTTCCAGTGTTTGTTGCAGGTCTTAGCTCCAAATTACAAAGTCCCCTCCAGAACCACAATTAGCAGAAAGGTCATCCCCAGCCTGTACAACCAGTGTTGCAGTCGCATCCAGGTGCTGCTAGCTAAGGCAGAGGGGAGAGTGCATTTCACCTGCGATATCTGGACCACCATGAACACTTCATACTCTTACCTCTCCCTGACAGCACACTGGTAGGACCTGGCTGAGGCAGGGGCAGGCAGCAGCTCTATTAGTGACCAAGTATCAGGGTGCAAGTGGGCTTTACTGCACACCCACCTGACAGACAAGGCCCACACCTCAGCTAACATTCTATCATGCATCGGAGACATGGGTGGCAGCTACACCAGCGAGACAGGAATCTTCAGGCAGGGTCCTATATCACAGACAATGGTGCAAACATGGTAAAGGCAATATCCGATGGGGGCTTTCAGAACATCCGATGTTTTGCACACACTCTGCACCTGGTAGTGAAGTAAGCTCTGGGGTTGGAGTCCAAGCACCAAGACAATGAATAGCTGCCTAGGTTAATACAGAGGTGCAGGAACATAGCAGCACAATTCCACAGAAGTGTGAAAGCGGGGCAGGTTCTCCATCAAAAGCAGACTGATTTGGGGATACCTCACAAGCGTCTTATTCAAGATATTAGCACCTGGTAGGAATTCCACCTATATGATGCTGTAGAGGTTAGTGCAGCAGCAGACACCCCTTCATGGAATTTCTCTGGAAATTGAGATAGGTGTGCAGAGTCCCCTAGGGCATCATGATTGGGTAGTCATGAGTCAGCTGGTAAAAATCCTGAAGCCCTTCAAGGATGTCACGGAGAAGCTGAGTTCCAGAAGTGCCACCTTGGGTGACAACATCCCTATAGTTAATATTCTGGAGGAAAATTTGGAGGGCTTTAAACAGGAAGAGGGAATGACAGTAGAGGTGCTGCGTTGTCTGGACTTTTTGCAGAAGCATGTGCAAGAGAGATTAGGACCTTTAACAAAAGACGACAGATACATTCTCGCCGGAGTCTGTGATCCCTGTGTGAAAGGGAAACTCACCCAATAGTCTGATTGTCTCACATTTGTGAAGAACCTGCTGTTAGATAAGGTGAACAGGAGTGCCACAGGCAGAGACAGATTAGGCATGAAGTAGAGGAGGAAACAGCGGGCACTTCAGAGAGTAGTGCAAGCCCAAGCAGTTGCAGCACTCTGTTAGTGACAGCTAGTACTTCCTCCTCCACTTCAGTATGCCAAAGCCACGTTGCCCCTAAAAAAAATCATCTCTTCTGGCACAGGCTAGAGTGAAAGCAGCTGATAAGAAGGACTTTCAGCCCACCCAAGCAAAGGAGACACCAGCACAAATGTTAGTGACACAGTATCTCACAGATCCCACTGAGGACATGGAGACAGATCCACTGGCATATTGAGCACACAAGTCCACTGTCTGACCACACCTAGCCAAAGAGGCTTCGCGATATCTGTCCTGTCCACCAACCAGTATGCCCAGTGAACATGTCTTTTCAATGACAGGGGATATCATGACCCCTCATCGCTCAAGGCTGGCACCAGAGTTGATGGAAAAGCTAGTGTTTTTGAAAATAAACATGCCTTTGCTTGGGTTTCCAGATTTTCCCTGTGAATGGCAAGATGAATAAAAGCACTTTAAAGCCTTGCAGCAGCTCCAACTGCCTCATATGCTCCAGATATATCAGCACATGGACCTGACCTCATTGCTGTGCCTGTCTGGCTTGCCCCTTATGTCACCACAAAGGCCTGACCTCATTGCTGTGCCTGTCACGCCTTATGTCTATAATCAACTAACACCTTTTCTGGGGTCTGATGAGCATCAGCATTGGGCACCTTAACCTGGCATTTGGTTCATCCCGCAGCACCAATTCTGCTTACCAAAAGTGGCCCACTAGGCACTCGCATTCCATACCCAGCTCCACGCCAGCGAGCCGGGCGTCTTACCCATTTAAAGTTTGAGAATAGGTTGAGATCGTTTCGGCCCAAAGATCTCTAATCATTCGCTTTACAGATAAAACTGGGGGACGGCCCAAGTGCCAGCTATCCTGTGGGAAACTTTGGAGGGAACCAGCTACAAGATGGTTCGATTAGTCTTTAGCCCCTATACCCAGGTCGGATGACTGATTTGCACGTCAGTTTCCTGTGGCTTCACCTTGCCCAGGCATAGTTTGCCATCTTTCGGGTCCTATCACGCGCTCATGCTCCACCTCCCCGACAGGGGGGGGGGGGGGGTGTTGGTTTGTGGAGAGGAGTCAGGCCGCTTCTCCCCCCCCTCCCCCAGGGCACCGGTAATGATCCTTCCACAGGTTCACCTACGTAAACCTTGTTATGACTTTTACTTCATCTAGATAGTCAAGTTTGATCATCTTCTCGGCACTCTGCCAGGGCCGTTGCCAACCCCAGTGGGGCCAATCTGAGGACCTCACTAAACCATCCAATCGGTAGTAGTGACAGGAGGTGTGTACAAAGGGCAGGGAACTTAATCAATGTGAGCTTATGACCCGCACTTACTGGGAATTCTCGTTCATGGGAAATAATTGCAATCCCCAATCCCTATCACGAACAGGGCTCAGTGGGTTACCAGCACCTGTTGGCGAAGGATGGACACACACTGATTCATTGTGTAGCACGCGTGCAGCCCCAGACATCTAAGGGCATCACAGACCTGTTATTGCTCAATTCGTGTGGCTGAATGCCACTTGTCCCTCTAAGAAGTTGGACGCCGACTGCTGAGGGTCACATAACTAGTTAGCATGGAGTCTCATCGTTATCAGAATTAGCCAGTCAAATCGCTCCAGGAACAGCCATGCACCACCATCCACAGAATCTAGAAAGAGCTATCAATCCTTTCTGCAGCTGGGCCGGTCCCAAGAGTCATACACATGGTTTGCTACCTTGCACAGTATGGCAGCAGTAATAAACAGTGAATGACGAAGAGCTGGAACAATTTCATTTTCCTGGTGGTGACCTTCTGTCAATTCCTTTAAGTTTAGGCTTTGCAACCATACTCCCCCCGGAACTCAGACTTTAGTTTCCCAGAAACTGCTTGGCAGGTAATGGGAATAACGCCATCGGATCGCTAGTCGGCATCGTTTATGGTTGGAACTACAACGGTATCTGATGGTCTTCAAACCTCCGACTTTCTTTCTTGATTAATGAAAACATTCTTGGTAAATGCTTTCACTTTGGTTTGTCTTGCACCGGTCCAAGAATTTTACCTCTAGCTGCACAATGCAAATACCCCTGGCTGTCCCTCTTAATCATGGTCCCAGTTCTGAAAACCAACAAAATAGAACTGGAATCCTATTCCATTATTCCTAGCTGAAGTATTCAGGCGACCGGCCTGCTTTGAACACACTAATTTTTTCAAAGTAAACCCTTTGATACCATGTAATACTGACAGACTGTAGGTTGTACCTGAGGGTATAGGACAGAGTCAGTCAAAACTTCTCTGTCTCCATCTGCTGGTGGGGAGGCAAAACACAAGAGTCTGAACTGACCCATGTTGAACTGCTGTTCACATGTAACCCTTCTTCTCCACTTTGGCCTTCAAAGCTCTTGCTTGAATATTTGGTATCTCCCCCAGATTTTCAAAGACCAGTGAGAGCTCACCAGACCCGCCAGAACCATGACCTTTCCAAGGCTCAGGCCCCTCTCTCGGGGCGAACCCATTCCAGGGCGCCTGGCCCTTCACAAAGAAAAGAGAACTCTCCCCGGAGCTCCCGCTGGCTTCTCCGGGATCGGTGGCATTACCGCACTGGATGCCTCGTGGCATCCTTCTCCGCCACTCCAGGTTCAGGGATCTGAAACCTACTCCCTTTTAATCGGCAGAGGGCAATGGAGGCCATCGCATGTCCCTTCCAAACGGCGCTTGCCTATCTCTTAGGACCGACTGACCCATGCTGAACTGCTTTTCACATGGAACCCTTCTCCACTTCGGCCTTCAAAGGTCTCATTTGAATATTTGCTACTACCACCAAGATCTGCACCCGCGGCAGTTCCAGCCAGGCATAATTCATCATCTTTAATGTCCTAGCACATGTGTCAGACTCCCTGGTCCATGTTTCAAGATGGGTTGGGTGGACAGTATGTCCCCATTGTCAGTCGCACTGGGAGCGGGCCCCCTCACGAGAGGGAGGGGGTTCCGGAAGAGGGCACGGCCGTGGTCATCTCTCTGTGTCTGCCTGTCATGCCCCTAACACCACAGGGACCTGACTACCTCCACTGTGCCTGCCTGTCTTGCCCCTATCAACACCAGAGGGGCCTGTCTACCTCCACTGTGCCACCCTGTCTTGCCCCTATCAACACCAGAGGGGCCTGTCTACCTCCACTGTGCCTGCCTATCATGCCCCTATCAACACCAGAGGGGCCTGTTTACCTGCACTGACTGCCTGTCATGCCCCTATCAACACCACAGGGACCTGACTACCTCCATTGTGCCAGCCTGTCTTGCCCCTATCAACACCACAGGGACCTGACTACCTCCACTGTGACTGCCTGTCATGCCCCTATCAACACCAGAGGGATCTGATTACCACCACTGTGCTTGCGTGTCATGCCCCTATCAATACCAGAGGGGCCTGTCTACCTCCACTGTGCCTACCTGTCATGCCCCTATCAACACCACAGGGACCCGACTACTTCCACTTTGTCTGCCTATCATGTTCCTATCAACTTTCTGCTACTCTGCCTTGTTACCATACACCAGACGACTCTACTCCTTGTGGTGTTCTTACCACTATCATGGTTCCTCAGTGTGTTGGTGCTAGTCTTTCTGCTGCTTTGTCCCTTTATCGGCACCTTGTGGGTTTTTTTTTTAAACCCTTTCTGCTTATGTTCCCCCTTCTTTCTGCTGTAGGATGTTGATGCCACTTGTCGTGCCACTTTGCCTCTCATGCAGCCTTCGAGGGTTTATGCAACTGTTATTGGTGCCCTCTTTTGAAGCTGTGGTGTGTTTTTGACGCTCTCGCTGCTGCTTTGTACCTCTGTTAAAGCACTCTTGCCACTCCTGGTACCCCTTTGCCCCTTTACAGTGCCTTAGGCTATTCATGCCACTTTGCCACAGTCTTAGTACCTTGGAGCTCTTTTGCCCTTCTGACGATTGCTCCCCAGAAGTTAAGAAATTGCCATGCTAGGTCAGACCAAGGGTCCATCAAGCCCAGCATCATGTTTCCAACAGAGGCCAAAACCAGTTTTGTCCAAATTGATAAGAAACCCCTAATTCTGCAACCAAAAATAGGCTGCAATACTTCCCCCATTGATTTTAATGGCTAACAAAAAACAAATCAAACTAATAAACGAATATTTTTATTTTTTTTTTTTGCTTTGAAACTAATGAAATTAATTGGGGTCCCAACAAAACGAATAAATGAACGGAAACAAATTTTTTTCTTCTGCACATTACCTCTTAAGGAAGTGTCATATTTGTGCCTAATTTTGAAAGCAACCTGCCGTCAGTGAAAAAAAAAACACTTACCAAGCAAGGTAACGTTGTAATATTTAAAGGGGACAGCTGCTTTACCACAAATGGAAGTAACAGTTACAGAAGGCAAAATCTCAAATTAGCTATATCAATTAAACTGCACTGAAGTTGATAATGCTGCTAAGCAAGAATATCATGTTAATTGTATTAATGTATGGCACTGTCATTTATGGCATAGAAATCCTGAAATAAGGAATCTAGCGTAAAAAACAACAAGCTGATGGAATCACAATCAACCCATCCAGTTAAGTAATGAAATGTATTAGCTGCTTTAAAGGGAAAATATCAAGGAAACCTTTTCCAAAAATCAGTAATAGCAGAGCTGACAGGTATTTGGATCTGATTCACATAGATGTGTGTGGCCCAATGAAAAATGGGACTCCATTCATAGATGATTTCTTATGATTTACAATTTGCCTGCTACACAGCCTGCTACACAGCAAGGATGAAGTCTCTGAAAGATTTGAGGAATATCTTTCTCAATGAAACCAACAAATTTGACAGTTTTCCTAAAGTACTATGTGCAGGCAATGGAACAGAATATACAAGTGGCAAAAATACAAGCTATTCTGAAAGAACATAGGATTGCATTTCGGACCTCAGTTCCATATAAACCAGAACAAAACGGTATGGTTGAAAGAATGAACAGGACACTTTGTGAAAGTGTCCAAATTATGCTTTTTGGTGCAGATATGCCAGTTGCCTACTGGGGGAAGCCATCTTGACAGCCTGCTATCTCCAAAGTTGCTTTTGGGGAAAGGCAATTGAAAGGACTCCATATGAGTTATGGAACGGGAAGAAAACTAACCTACAGCATATTAAAATAGTTGGAAGCAGTGTTTGTACATGTTCCAATGAAAAATGTGCACGAGGGTCCCAATTTGTGCACAGAGGGCCGGATTTTAAATGCCCTGCGCGCGTAAATCCGGCCGGATTTACGCACGCCTATTTTGCATAGGCCGCTGGCGCGCACGTAAGTCCCAGGGCTTCGTAAAAGGGGCGTGTCGGGGGCGTTCCCTAAATGACGCGGCGTTTCGGGGGGGGGGGGGGGCGAGGCCTCTGGACCAGCCCCCGGGTCGGGTGATGGTGTGCCAGCAGCCTGCTGGCGCACGCAGATTTACATCTGCTTTCAGCAGGCGTAAATCTGCCAACAAAGGTAAGGGGTGGGCGAAGGAAAGTTCCCTCCAAGGCCGCTCCGAAATCGGAGCGGCCTCGGAGGGAACAGGCAGCGCGCGCTGGGCTCGGCGCACTCAGGTTGCACACAAATGTGCACCCCCTTGCGCACGCCAACCCCGGATTTTATAAGATACGCGCGTATCTTATAAAATCCAGCGTACTTTTGTTCACGCCTGGTGCGCGAACAAAAGTACGCGCTCGCGCAAAATTATAAAATCTACCCCAGAGTGCTCGTAGGCTACAGTGAGTCACAAAAGAGTTATAGAATTCTGCACAGACATACCAACAAGGTAACAATTAGTAGGACTGCTGTGATTAATGAAAACTCTGTATCTCCAACCTTTCATGAAATAATACAAGAAATACAGCTTCATCAAGAAGCATAAATACCTCCATCTGAAAACGAGCAAAGAGATACTGAAGTTGCTATAGATGATCCAGTTAATACTGCAGAGGAAGCAGAGCAACAAGTGCAGTCTTCACTCAGGAAATCAACAAGGTGGAACAAGGGTATCCCACTCTAAATGTTTATCCTACATTGCTCTGATGCCACCACAACCTGAGCCAGGATCCTGGAAAGACATGCAAAACTTCCCTGCATTTGAAAGATAAAAATGGACTAAAGCTGCTGATGAAGAGATGGAATGTCTTAAATTCAAGAACGTGGGAACTTACAGAGTTACCCCCAGGAAAGCATGCTATTGGATATAAATGGGTTTTCAAAATCAAGTATGTCTCTGCAGGTAAAGTTCATAGGTATAAGTCAAAAAGTTCTCCTCAAAAATATAGGGAAGATTATGATGCTACTTTTGCACCAGTGGCTGAGCAAAAATATTTTCAAAGCAGTCATTGCTAGAGCTGCCTTGTGAAATATGGAAGTTATGGACATGATGATATTAAAACTGCTTTTCTCAATGGTGATATTGAAGAGGATCTATATATGGTATAACCTGAAAGTTACATTAAAAAGGAAAAAGAACATTTTGTCTGCAAACTACAATAATATCTCTATGGTCTTAAGCAATCAGCTAGAGTATGGAACTGCAAAATAAACAATATTTTGCTAGCACAAGGGTTCATGCAAAGTAAGGTTGATCCATCCCTATACTGAGGATGGAAATGAATGTATCTATTCCTACATGTAGATGATTTGATTTTTGACCATGAAGAAAGCTCAAAAGTTTCAAAGTTAAGTGAAGTTCTTAACCTGCACTTCAGTACTAAGAATCTAGGAGAACCGATATACTATCTAAGAATCCATATTCAGCAACAAGATGATGGGCGTTTTCTTCTAAATCAGTCTTCTAAAATCAAGGCAATTCGACTAATTTGGGATTTCAGAAGCCAATGGTTGCATCATCTGAAGTTGGAAAGAGAACGATCTTTTACCAAGTAATGATCAGTATAGACAAGCAGTGGGGGCACATTTCTAAGGTGTAACCACTACTCGACCAAATATTGGAGTGGCAATGTCTCATCTTTGTAAACGTGTCAGTAAACTTCACCAAGGAGATTAAGAACATAAGAAAATGCCATACTGGGTCAGACCAAGGGTCCATCAAGCCCAGCATCCTGTTTCCAACAGTGGCCAATCCAGGCCATAAGAACCTGGCAAGTACCCAAAAACTAAGTCTATTCCATGTTACCATTGCTAATGGCAGTGGCTATTATCTAAGTGAACTTAATAGCAGGTAATGGACTTCTCCTCCAAGAACTTATCCAATCCTTTTTTAAACACAGCTATACTAACTGCACTAACCACATCCTCTGGCAACAAATTCCAGAGCTTAATTGTGCGTTGAGCAAAAAAGAACTTTCTCCGATTAGTTTTAAATGTGCCCCATGCTAACTTCATGGAGTGCCCCCTAGTCTTTCTACTATCCGAAAGAGTAAATAACCGATTCACATCTACCCGTTCTAGACCTCTTATGATTTTAAACACCTCTATCATACCCCCCCCCTCAGTCGTCTCTTCTCCAAGCTGAAAAGTCCTAACCTCTTTAGTCTTTCCTCATAGGGGAGTTGTTCCATTCCCCTTATTTTGGTAGCCCTTCTCTGTACCTTCTCCATCGCAATTATATCTTTTTTGAAATGCGGCGACCAGAATTGTACACAGTATTCAAGGTGCGGTCTCACCATGGAGCGATACAGAGGCATTATGACATTTTCAGTTTTATTCACCATTCCCTTTCTAATAATTCCCAACATTCTGTTAATAATTCCCATTAAGAGTCATGCAATACCTTACGTGCAATCAAGTCTTAACTCTAAAACTGTCTGAGAAAGGTCAAATCTGATTGGACCCGTGATTCCAGTGATCATAAATCAATAATTGTCTACTCTTTTAAACTTGGCAACAGTCTAATTTCTTGGTCCAGTAAAAAGAAAATGTTAGTTGCACTGTCATCAACAGAAGATGAATACATCTCAATGGCCTGTGCTAGTCAAGAAATTGTTTGGCTGTGTCAGATATTGGAGAGTCAGTTGATCAGTCAAGTCTTATTTGAGGACAATCAAGGATGTATAAAGCTTACAAACAGTGAGAACATAAATACCACAACCAAGAATTTTGTGGAACAAGATATGAATGTGTTTGAATACTATGAGTCTGACAACATGCTAGCAGATATTATGACTAAGCCAATTCCAAGGCTGAAGTTTAAGAGTATCATTTATTTATTTAAAAGTTTGTATATGCCGTCTAGGCGGTTTACAATGTTACATTCATAATATCAATTATCAAAACATTCACAGAAAAATAAAAAGTAAAAACATCAAAAAGCAGATTAGTAATTTTGTCTTCATTGGTAGTATTAGTGGTGCATTTTTAAATAAATAAATAAATAAATAAATATTAGTGGACGTACTGTCATTACTACTATATCTGTATATTGTATGCACTGTTAAACAGTTGGTTTTCAGTTTCTTCTTAAAATCTTTAGAGTTTGCAGTCAAACGGATGTGTTCAGGGAGAGCGTTCCACAGAGTTGGACCTGCCACGGACCTGCCAGATCTAAACTGGGCCTTATCTGAGAAGCAGTTGTTGAATGAGGGTGCGAGACCTGTATTTTGAATCTAGTCTATTATTAAAACAACTATTAGCTAGGTCAGTCCAAAGTCCATCAAGCCCAGCATTCTGTCTCCAACAGTGGCCAGTCCGGGTCATAAGTATCTGTCAGATCCCCAAAAGTTGACCATATGTCCACAGGATTTCAAGGAAACTTTCACTAAGAAACCACACATTCACAATGTGGTTTCCAACTTCAACTTCCCTCGGTCAAGAGTTTGATAAACTAAGTTACAAAATCGTTCTTTCTAAATGACCATTTCTAAATTATGGAATGAACTTCCACTATTTATTAGAGAAGAAACTAATTTGATGTGATTTTGACAAAGTAAAAACATGGCTGATGACAACAGAGCTTCTGCATTAAATCTGGTAGTGATTCAGCGTCTTGGAAACCCCTAGAAATAACACTTGAAAATTAATAGAGTAAAAATCTGGATGAGGATTAAATAAGATCATAGGGCATGACAGAAACTCTTGTTTTTAAGTGGTTATTTTGTTTATTTTATTCTGTTATGTTTTAATTTGTTTTATTGTTTTAAATTGGCTATGTACATTGTGTTGGAAGTTATTATAAAAACTGGAAAGTGATTAATATGTTTTTATAAATAAAGAAATAAATCTTACTTCCCGGGATAAACATTGGCTTTCCCAACTCTTATCTGGCTAATAACTTGTTGCGTTTCCCGGCTGCGTTTGCTGTGCAGCCGGGCCTGCTTACCTGGTGCAACCCTCTACCAGCACGGCCTCGAGATCCTGCGCTATCTGACCCCGACTGTATCCTCCTCGGGCGTCTCCGGCTCCCTCTCGCCCTTCGGCATCGCAGCTCTCCTCGTGCCGAGGCTTGGTGAACTCCTCGCCCCCCAGAACTCAGATTTAAAGACCCAAGCGTGGGAAGACCTCAGGCGGCTCCTGAATCTGACATCACTCATGCTAGGTATATATACCACAGCCCGGCCCCTAGCTCGGGGCCTTGGCAATTGGGTCATACACGCCGGTGTCTCTAGTTTGCCTTCCTGCGTCTTGCTCCTGTGTCTCCCGTTCCAGTCTCTCTGTTCCAGCGTCTCCTGCTCCTTCGTCTCTCCTTACCTGGTAGTACCCTTCGGACTGATCTTACGGTACTGACCTTTGCCTGTTCTCTGACTACTCTCTGATTGCTGCCTGCCCTGACCACTGCCTGGAACTCAGACTACTCTGATTGCCGCCTGGAACTTGACCTTCTGCTTGAACTGACCATGCCCGGATTGACCTCTGTTACCGACCCTGCCTGGCTGACCATGCTGGACTGATACTCTGGCCTTGATTCTCGCTATACACTTGGACACGCTCTTCCGGCCTCCTGCAACCTCTGGACTTCCCTGTCTGAACACCGACCACGCACCCTTGTTCGTGGTGGGCACTCCTTTGAACTTTCTCTCTCGGAGACCCTGCAAGGCCCACCTAAGACCAGGTGGCCCGGGTAACCAAGGGCTCAACCTGAGGGAACCCCGGGTTGCTATTGGCAAAGCTCCAGTTAGCCTCTGTCTCCTCTTGTGCTCTGCCTCCTGTTGGCAGGCGCTCTCCGGGTCCGACTGGAGGGCCGTACCAATCCTGCACCAGGCCAAGGGTCCACTCCCAGCGCAACATAACTATTTATGGATTTTTTGTTAAAGAACTTGTCCAATCCTCTTTTGAAACTCACTATTTTAGTTGCCTTGCCCACAACCTCTGGCAACAGATTCCATAGCTTGATTGTGTGCTGAGTGAAAAAAAAATACTTCCTATCATTTGTTTTAAATCTGATGGTTGCTAGTTTCATGAAGTATTCCCCTAGTTCTAGTGTTGTTTGAAAGGGTAATTAACCACTTCTTATTTTCCCATTCCACCCCACTCATGATTTTTATTTTTTAATTTATAAATTTGTATTAATTTTGCAAAAAGTATAAAGACAGGATCTGCAACAAGCAAAATCAACAGCTAAATTAGCACACACAAAACATACATCCAATTCTCCCTTCCTGTGGTCTGCAAATGCTTATCAAGTATCAGTGTACTGCAATAACACTACAATAACATTCCAGTTAGCAGATCAATAAAGGGAAAGCATAATACAATTAATATAGACACATGTTAACAATTCATGGCTATAAGCTAGTATGCTGGATATCAAACATAAGTAAAGCTACTGTAAAAGGCCTTAAGAGTGGTAAGTAACATTAATATCCCAATATAGAAGGAAAGGAAACCACCCAGAAGCAGAGTACCAAGAAATCCCCCCATAATATCAGGTTAATAAGAAAAGTAGCAATAGTAAAAGGGTCCCAAACTGCTCTAAAAGATGCCACTTTATTCTGTCGAAGTGCAGTTAATGAGGCTAGTCAGTGATACTCTATCAGCTTCTCTATGACCTGATGAATAGGAGGTAGGGTGACCTGTTTCCATCCCTTAGCTACTACACATCTCGCCGCTATATAAACCTGTAAGCAGAGCCTCTGTTGGTGTTTTCTCAGGTTGGGAAATGGTAAATTCAACAAAGCAAAACGAGAATCCAAGTCAATCGCCACCCCCAGTAGCTCTGCCACAATCTTATCGCATTGCCACCAAATGTGATAAAAGGTCCTCACCAACCTACACCTCCTCCAACAGGCATCAGAAAGAGTAGGGTATAATCAGTGAAGCTTAGCAGGTGTGATGTACTGACTCCCTCACAGGCTTTTTGCTTCAAATATACTTGAAAAAGTTTTTGTTATATGTTTTTATTGCTTTGGCAAGCTTCTTTACAAATTTTCTTAGCCTGCTTAGTTATTCTTTTATATCTAACTTGTCAGTGTACTTAAATTCTTTCCTGTTTTCCTCATTTGGGTCTGTTTTCCATTTTTTGAATGATGCCTTTTTGGCTTTGTCTCTTTCACCTCACTTTTAAACTACACCGGATGTCATTTGGTTTTCTTTTCACCTTTTTTAAATGCACGGAACACATTTTGTCTGGGCCTCAAGGATGGTAACTTTAAACAGTGTTCACGCCTCCTGCAAGTTTTTAATCTTGTGGATTTGCCTAACAAGTTTCCTCATTTTATCATTATCTCCCTATTTATAGTTAAATACTGCAGAAATAGTTTTCCTTAGTATTCGTCCTACAATGATTATGTCAGATTTAATTACATTATGATGTTGCCAAGCGGATCCACTACGTTTATCTCCTGCACCAGGTCCTGCTTTCCACTGACAACTGGTACCAATATGGTTCCCCCTCTTGTCAGGTCCTATGACAAACTGCTGCATGAAGCGGTCTTTGGTGGCATCTAGGAACATTATTATCCCCTTTGCATATCCTGATGGGACATTTACCCAATGAATACTCAGGAAATTGAAGTCTCCCACTATTATTGTTGCCCATTTTACTAGCATTTTGCAATTGGTTTCCTCATCCTGACCAGGCCGGTGGTAACATAGTCCCACTGCTATATTCTTCCCTCTCACCCTTGGAATTTCTAGCTATAAGGATTCCAGAGTGCAGTTTGTTTCTTGTAAATGTTTTATCCTGCTTGAGTGTATGCCATCCTTAACATATAGTAACACCCCCCTCCACCAATTTTATCTGCCCTGTCTTATCGAAGTAATATGTACCCTGATATCAAAGTGTCCCACTGGTTTTCCTCCTTCCAATAGGTCTCCAGGATGTCTATTATGTCTCTATCTTCCTTTAGAACCAAATATTCTAACTCTTATTTTCAGACTTCTGGCTTTCACATGCAGATATTTTTTAATATTTTTATTTGTTTTTGTATTTTTATATGTGCATACAACATTATCAGAATATACATGCAGTTTGGAGTCATTTTTATCTGCGTGCTCTATATTTAAATACATCTAGGTTTTCTCAGCTTTTACAACCACCTATCAAGGTATTCTAACTTGCTTGGTTTGCCAGTATCTCCCTTTGAGCCATGCACTGCTAAGCACCTGTCAGCTTACCCCCTGTTCTAGTTTAAAAGCTACTCTATCTCCTTTGTAAAAGCACCGGAAACCTGGTTGCATTCTTGTTGAGGTGGAGCCCATCCTATTGGAATAGGCTTCCCTTTTCCTAGAATGTTCCCCATTTCTTCACAAACCTAAAATCCTCTTCCCTGCACGACTGTCTCATCCACTCATTGAAACTCTGGAGCTCAGCCTGCCTCTACGGTCTTGTGTGTGGGATGGGAAGCATTTCTAAGAATGCAACCCTGGAGGTTCTGGATTTCAATTTCCTACCTAACAGCTTAAATTTAGAATCCAGAACCTCCCCTCATGCACCTTCCTATGCCATTGGTTCCCTCATGTAACAAAACTGGCTCCTCTCCAGCACTTTCTAAAATCTTATCCAGGTGGCACACAAGGTACACTACACCTTTGTACCAGGCAGGCAAGTTACCAAGTATTCTTCATGTCCACCAGCTACCTTTGCTATCTACTTTCCTGTTGATCGAATCATCCACTACAATGGCCATCCTAACACCTCCCTCCTGAGCATGGACCTCTGGAGACATCTTTAATGTGAGAGGATAAGGCATCACCTGGATGGCAGATCCTAGCTTCAGGATCACTTCCAGCCACCTCAAGGTGATAGTCTCCTGCTCTAAAGCACCACGAGAACTGCTTGACTGGAGTTGGGACCACCTATGTCCCTGATGGTTGTCTTTATATACCTCTCAGTCTTCCTCAGTTACTTCAAGTCTGCCACTCTGGACTCCAGAGATAGGATTTGTTCTCTGATAGCCAGTAGCTCTATTTATTTATTTAACATTTTTATACACCGGAGTTCATATAGCAAAATTACATATCACTTCGGTTTACATTATAACAGTAACAAGCATGTAAGAATGCGGATACATTAAACAAGGGAAGTAACATGGATCAACAGAACAGGGGGATAAATAGCTGAAAATAATAGAATAAAAAAAAACGATTATTTACATGGATCCAAGACTCATCCTGGCTCAGGGTCTAAGAGCATACTGGATAAACTTGGGGTCAAGGTGCGATGTGCATCAGTATTAATGATCAACTACAGAGATAGAATGCTAGTCGGAAAGATAGACTCTTAGGTGGTATGAAAAGCTTGTTCAAACAGCCAAGTCTATGCATCATGTATACATATACAACCTCTCACCAATCAGTAAATAATCATTCTGTGACACTGTGCAAAAGGCAGGATAGCTCCCGACTCACTGCTGGGCTTCTGTCTGAACCTTAATTTGTTGAGTTGATAAAGTCTTAAAGGCTATTTGAGTAAGCATGTCTCAATTTAAATGTGATTAGGGTTTTTTAATTTATTTACTAGGTGTCTTTTAAAATCAATTTTTTTTATTTGATTACTGTGTGATTAATGTTAGTTGGCAAATAATCAGCAGTAGGACTAAAATTAGTCAATCACTAAAAACAGGTTAACAGAATGTTATTTTAAGTGACTAACTAATTCTGAAGACTTTCTTCTTAGTAGTGGTGATAATCTATGTATCAAAAAATGAGAGCGGGGTGAGTGGGAATCAAACTAGTAACTAATTGCCTAGGAACCAGAACTCATACCTTCTCAAATCAAGAAAGTGACCTCTGCAAACTCAATTTGAATACTGGCAAAGAAAGACTATTTTTTACTAGCTCAGAGACTCAATCTATTTTCCTACTATACAAACAATTCTAACACTGGCAAATAAATACTAAGCTTAAAACTAGCAGACAATATAAATGGCCAGTAATAGGTAATGCTCCAAGAATAACTTTACATTTTGTCTCAAGCTTTAAGTGCTTCTTTCCAGGAAGTACAAATTTACCACCAGCAGATAAAGGTTGTGCTGTCAGCACTCGCTCTGGAGGAAGTATAAGTGTCAAACAGATCTTGCTAGATATTTTGAAACACTCTTGCCTCATTTAAAAGAGGCATACATTTTGCCTGATCATCTTGATAAGATTATGTATAATATTTTGCAAAAGATAAGACAATCAAACCATCTGCAGTTGGTGTGCCGATATTCTTCACTGATGCATAGCCTTTTGACATTGCTTTCTTCCAACACTATTCAGGGGAAGAGAAAAAAAAAAAGCTTTTGATTTCTTTGCTTTCTTCATAGCTGACCCCACCACAAAGGAGTCATGTGGAAGCTTGATTTTGGTATGACCTGAACAATGCTGAACTCAGTATTTAACAACAATATTTTTTACTACTAGAAGAACTGATAAGGGAGTTTTCCAGATTCTGGACTGAAGATCTTGTAAGACGTTATGAATAGAACAGTCTTCTTTTTTGTGGAGGCTGAATAAACTTTAACACACCCTAGAACTTTTATGATTTATAAGTCTTTTCTTTGAGCTAGAAAGGGATGTCTTTGGCCACTTTTTGAAGAAAAACCATGTATTCAGGTGGATAATTACTCTTGAGGCTCTGGAGAAGAATCCGTTGATATACCAAAAGATTCTTCTAAACAGTGAAGAGAATCTAAATGATTTAAGAAATCTGAATTATCAAAGTCTGGAATTATGATGGGAAATTCCTTAGGTGATGGAGGAGATGATTTCCCTTAAAGAATTTTCGGATAAGGCATGATCAGAAATTGGGTCTACAACTGCTCTGCAAGTTTCTCTAGAACAGGTTGAAAGGATGGCTCTTCTTTTGACATGGATGGTCAATGCTGGTCCAACATATATTTTTTTATAAAATCATTCTATACTCTTTAATGAATGACTTTAGTAAAGGAGATAGTGATTAAATTGGATGCACCAAAATTGAAGGAGGTGGTTGTGAAGAAAGAGAACTGCTCTTAATTTTTTTTTTTTTTGGGTGCTCTTAGCATTGATTTTACAGTGCGTTGAGATCTTTGGCACTGTAGAAGATGCTTTTGGCTCCAAGACATACGGCTCTGATTGCCTTTGCACCAAATCCTCAGAGGTTTTGTATTTTTTTTTTTTTTTATAAAGTAACAGTGCCATTTCCTTCTGAGAAATGCTCCCTTACTGGTGATGCCAGATTCATGCCTCCATTTTCTTCTAGTGCCATGAGAGAATGAACTTGTGTGCATAAACTCCCAAGACTCCAACTTTTAGGTGCTGGTCTATTTCTTTTAAAGAATCTGAAGACATCTCGTATTTCAGTTTCAAACTCATATATTAAACATTTTGTGACATGGAGCATAGTTGATGAGGGCATGAGATAGTCCAAGACATCTGAGCCAAAGAGCATGTAGGTCTTTACTTCCAATTTTGCAATGGCATTTTGTGCAAACTAAGGCCTGGATTTATCAAAATACGATAAGTATCGCATGCGATAGTAAAAGGGGCGTGTTTTATGCTAATATACAGTTTATTGCAATTGGTGTTAATAACCTACGTGAAGAGCTAAGTTAGGGGGGAGAGACGGGGGGGGGGGAGAGAGAGAGAGAGAGAGAGAGAGACTGGCCATAATGTCTTCTCCCTAGATAGGTATCTGTATCCCTATGGGTTGCCCATCTAGTAACTCGAGGTGAGGTTTAGGTATTAGTGTAGGGGGTTAGGGGCCACTTTGACATTCTACGAGAGACATACAAACAGAACAGTGGTCTCTTGTGAAGATGTGATGACTTTCGGAGTGAGGAAACTCACTCCAAGATGATATTTGTGCAAGGTTCTCTCAACCTAGCTTGATGGACTCTCTACCTGGGTAACATCAAGCTAGGTGGAGAGAACATTGCCCAAATCTCATCTTTGGGTGAGTTTCCTCTCTCCGTAGGTATTTGTATCCCATAGGGCTTCTTCCAGATCTTGGCAACTTACCCAACATGACTAAAGATAATAAAGTATTTTAAACTGAAAGTAAAAATTTTATTTGGCTCAAAAAGCTAAAAGAAAAAAAAGAGTAAAAGAAAAAAAATGTCAAAAAATCATGGTGACAGCAACTAGAGAGCAAAACAATTTTCTGTCAGAAAACTACGGAAGAAAAAGACTGAAAGAGCTTGTACAGCAGCAGCAGCAGCAGGGGATCTCTCGCACATGCTCAGAAAGATTCTGAGCTCAAAGAGCTTTTTTCCTTATCAGTTCCTTCAGATGGTACTCACTTGTGTGGCTGCTTTGTTCCTGCTTGTCCATGGAAAAAGTGTATTGCATTCTAATCTTGTAAGAATTAAAGAATGAATTAACATTTCTAGATATTTCCTAGTATCTTCTGTATCAAATTAAACACTTTTGTACAACTCTAGATACTTGATCATTCATAGCTAATGTGATGATGTATTGCCAGAGTTATGACCCCCAAAAGCAGGGGTGGACTGGATGCAGACCAGGTGGGCTTGAACAGAAACAATTAGGAATCTTCTGCCTGTACTGGCAACCATCCCCTTAGGTTGAACCTTCAGGTGCTAATGGCCAGCAGGAATTAGACCATGGGACCAGGAACACTCTCACCAGGGATCCTGAATGCATCCACAGGAGTACGGGAGCTGCTGCAGGAAAAGGAATCAGGAAGGTGCTCATTAGAACAGGAACTTAAACAAAAACAACTAGGACAAGAACAAGGCAATGCTGATACCAGACAGGAACACAAAAACATACTAACGCAAACAGAAGCTCAAGGAGAATACGAGGGCCCAAGAGGACGATGCATGTAGGGCCACAAATTAGGACTGGCAAAGATAGAGACTAAGAGCAGGACTTGGACAGAACAACAAGAAAACAGAATGGAGTCGATTTTATAAACAGCACCTGGCTGCACATGGTTCCCAGCACATGCACACGGACGCAATGATTTTATAACACGCACGCGTCTGTGCGTGCATGTTATAAAACCTGATGGCTGCATGTGCAGGCGGTGTACATGGGGGCAAAATCTCATTGAATATGTGTGGCGACGCAATCGGGCCTTTCCCAGTTCCTTTCCAGTCCAGTTAAGGTGTGGCTGGAAGGGAACTTCCCTACCTAAACTTCCTCCTCCTTCCCCTCTTTTCCCCACCCCATAAAACCTAACCTACCTTTCCTAAAAGTTTTTATTTTATTACTTACTGATCCTCTGGAGCAGCAGTAATCTCTGTGCGTTGGCCTGCTGTGTGCGGCTTCCCTGGAACAGCAGCTAATGGCCGCTATCCTGGCCGGCCTCCGTCCTGCCCCACCCAGACCACGCTTGTGCGCGTACCGGGGTTTACGTGTTTAGGCCTTTGAAAATTCGGCAGAATATATGCCCAACAGAGGGGACCATATAATGCCACAAAATAGACTCTTCCCTTGTTGGGCCTAAGCAAGACTAGGAAATAAGGCAAGCAATATAACTGGATCCATACCAGAACAGGATGGCCACAGCAGGAAGCAGAGACCAAGGAGCTGGGAGGACTATGTAAGCTATCTATGCAGCAGATCATAAAGCTCAGAGGACTAAACAGGCAGTCCAAGAGGCCCACTGAGGCCCTCTAGTGGCAGGCAGACGGAACTGTCCAACAGGTCTCACAGCTAAGAGTCCAGAGTAGTTCCCAAAACAGTAACTGAGTTTTTTTGACAAATTTCTTTTACCTATTAATTCCGGTAAAGAATTTAGAAGTTAATTTTTCCTATTAATCCATAATACTTCAGTCTTAGATGGGATTAATTTTAATCTGTGTTCTTTTAACAAACCTGCAACTGCAGCAGGACAAGAGTTTAAGATAGTCCAATCACATCAAGTGTGTGAATCTGTAAAGGCCATGAGCAGAATATCCTTAGCATAAAAATACCTATTAAAACCCGAATTAAGGTGGCTAAAAAAGCAAGATAATGATTTACAAAATTGGTGCTATAATAGAACCCTGAAGGATCCCATATAGCAATGGAGGGAGAGCCAGGGACAAAATAGTGAGGAGGGGGTGAGCAATGGGAGTATCTGGCAAGTACAAGTCTTCCCTGATGAATGCACATACCCCACACATCCATGCAGTACTCTCCCTTTCCTCCTTCACATCTCTCCCCTTCCCACTGCAGCCTTAAATGCCCACTCATTCTCCTCTACCCTCTTTATTCCACCTCAGCCCTCTTCTCCTCTATTCTTTTACACTTACTCCTCCCTATAGCTCCGTTGCTGTCTCTCAGAACGCAATGTATCCCTAATTCCCCTTTTTTGGCCACAATCAGGGCCCAAGAAGCTTCCTTTGCCTTCCAGGCCCCAATTCAGGTGTTCCCCTTTGTCATGCTCTTTTCATTCAGTGGCGAGGGGAATTGTGTTCCCTAAGGTTGGCCGTCTTGCAGTACTTTTGGTTCTCAGCTGCCTCAGGGGTACTCCCATGGTCAAACTCTGCCAGCTGCTTCCTCCTCTCAGCTCACTGGCAATTGGGAAGAGCAAGGCAAAAGAATCACTGCATCAACTAGCAGTACTTAATTAAAGCTGTACTTCACATGTTGGTATTGCGTTAATGCAAAGTTAAAGAGACAGTTGTTTAACTTGAGATTTCCCTGAATGTAGACAGTGCAGGCCATGAGGATGTCAATGATTATAGCCCTGCAGATTTCAGAATAAATTCTGCAAAACAGAAATAGGACAGAAAACCCAACTTGTTATCACTGTGACAAGGAAGAAGAAAAAGGGAAGGGAAGGAAAAAGAAAAATGGTGAAGCTAATGAAAAATGTTTCTATGGAAGTATGATCTTAACTTTGAGATGCAGCATAAAGTAAGTGCCTACAAACAAAATAACCGCCAGTGCCATGCTGACTTCTTTTCTGGAAATGTGTTAGGCAGAAATGTTCTATGGAGCACACGCAATGTTCTTTTGCCATTTGAAGTTTACTTTCTTGTGACCATGCCAGCAGGACACGGATGGCTTCACATTCCTTATTCATTTCGCTTTATTTCTCCAAAATGGTCTAGCAAATTCTCATGAGACAAACCTGATTCACTGCATCTGGCTGAGGAAAACAGTAGATTAAAAACAAAGTCATGACATGCTTCCCAGTCACAGCACTTCAAATAAAGCTGCTCTTCCACTCAACTTCAAATCAGAAGACACTGAAAAACTAGAATAAAACCAATATGAATATGCATGATTGTTTTACAGTAGGTTTTACTTCTCCTCTTTAAAAAACTAGATTAAAAAGTCTGAGATCAGTTCTTTGGCCAACTGCCAAGGCCCATGATTTAAAACAGTTTCTCGGGGACAGAAACCGAGCTCGTCTCCCCAATAATTGAAGCTGGCAGGGTCCAAGGGTGTTAAAGACCTGGCCTGGCTTCTCCCCAAAAGTGAAACCAAGAGAGATCCTTTGTTAAGCAGGATTCAGTAGAGTTTATTTGTCTCCATGGGGAAAGACCTTGAAGGCTCAGATCCTACAATGGTAACTGAAGCAGGCATTCTAATCAACCCCAGGAAACAGAGTAGCCTAGTGGTTAGAGCAGTGGGTTTGAGTCCCGCTGTCACAACTTGGACAAGTCACTTTACCCTCCATTGCCTCAGGTACAAACTTAGATTGTAAGCCCTCTGGGGATAGGGAAATACCCACAGTACCTAAATGTAATCCACTTTGAAGTCCTGAAGAAAAGTGGAATAAAAAAAATAAATAAAAGTGTAGAGACAATTCAATGAAATTAATTTTGGCTGCTGGAGGACAAATATCTTGGGAAACAAAAAGCCATTAAATACAGCTGTGGTCTGGCAAATGCCTTACAGGATATTCTAATTCTTTGCTTCTAATCTCCGGTTTAATGATCACAGACATGTGCCCAGCTTTGGCTGCTGCTGTGGGGCTGGCTTTGCACTTCTTCGTTCCCAGGTCTTTTCCATGACTAGTGTTAACAAATATTGCCCCATTCCTCAGTTAAGTAGACCAGATTCTGTTTAATTTTAGGAGTCCAGTGCCCTTACTAGTCTAGATTCCTTTAACAGCCTTTCCATTGTAAAAAATTGAAAAAAAAAATATTGCTTTCTTCCTCCCTCAACTAATCATGGGGCTGATGAGCTAAACATATGTTAACATTAGAACATGTGTTAATGCAAAATTTACAAAGGCTTCCCCAAATGCTGTATAAAATAAATAAAAGCATAATTTAGCTATTATGCCTATTAATCAGGTACAAAAACTTAGATTGTAAGCCCTCTGGGGATAGAGAAATACCTTCAGTACCTGAATGTAAACCGGTGTGATATCTCGATTGAGATCAAATGTCGGTATATAAAAATAATAATAAATAAATAAAAATGTTACGATACTGATATACACTAGGGGATCAATTTTAAAAGCATTGCTCGTGCTAAAAAGCCTATATATCGCAAGTATTAGGGATGCATGAAAGCAATGCATATTTTAAAAGCTGGAAATTACATGCATATATATGCATGCATGAATAAAAACAAAAAAGGGGGCAGAAAGGACGGGTCATGGGCATTTCAGGGCAGAGCTAAGTGCCTCCGTATTTTAAAACCGGCTGCCAAAGTACATAGCGGACTGTTAGCCACCTCTACTTACTGCTGCTCCTGATGAAGGGTAAGCCTGCAGAAATTGCTGCTGAGGCCCCACCTGACAGGGTGAAGGGTCTGGGTCAACTGGGGGAGTGCAAGATGAAGAACCAGAGGGTTGTGCATGACCCCGAGATAGCCAATTTTCCAAGTCTAGCTCCTTCATGCGAGAATGTTTTAAAATCTGCTAACCTGTGCGGGTTAAAGCCAACAATTTCTTAAGAAAGTTACGTGAAATGCATTTGCTCAAGTAATGGCTTAAAATTAGGCGCTCACATACACGCATTAGGTGTATTTTAAATCTTATGCACGTAAATGTGCGCATGATTTAAAATTCCATCATATGATCACTCATATGCCTATGCATGCGTGTTTTAAGGGGGAGCACTGAGAGGAGAGGATCACCTTGCTGGTGGCTGAAAGGAATCTAAGTTTTGCTTGGAAAAAAATTTTTTTTTTAAAGTATTGGGGAGAGGTAAACTATTAGAGTATATTATTTAGTGTGTTTGTGCTTTTAATAGCCAGTAAGGCAGATAATAGGGATGTGCAATCATTTTTTGATGATTAGGAAATTCGTACGATATTTCCTAAATAGTCATGGATCGGGAAACCGATAAAATGATTGCATTTTCCCCGAATTTTCAAAAAAATCTTTTTTTGGTTTAGTGCGTGCTAACTCCCGTTAGCACACACATCGAGAAAATGGGCATCCATTCCGGCGGGGGCCGTGCATTCAACCAGGCAGAGGCTCCCTCTGCCTGGATGAATGGCCGTGCGATTTCAGCGCTCAAGGCAGTCACGGCATGTGACTGCCTTGAGCGCTGAAATCGCACGAAGAGGAGAGGGGAGAAGGGACGGAGGGGAGAATCGCACGGAAAGGAGAATCGCACGGAGAGGAGGGGAGGGGAGGATCGCACGGAGAGGAGGGGAGGGGAGGATCGCACGGAGGAGAATCGCACGGAGAGGAGAAGGGAGAAGGGACTACCGTAGCAGGCCCGAGCTTTGCTACTTTTTCGGTTTTTTTTTTTTTTTTTTTTGCTTCGGGAGGAGGGGACCGGACCGGGCTGCAGGAGACCGGACGGGGCCAGGGCAGGTAAGCGGGGGCTGGGGGAAAGTTTGCTGAGCATCGGGGAACATCTGGTACCTGTCATTTCAAATGTCATTTGAAATGACATTTGAAATGACAGATACCAGCGGGCCGTGAAGCGTTAGGCCCGCGAACCCAGGATACTGTATAGGCGCTCTATACAGTAAAATGGGTTGCGCGGGCCTAACGCTTGCCTAAGGCTTCGCAGCCACGGCATGCATTTGCATGCAATTAGAAGAGAGTATCGGGCGCTAAATGAAGAGAACTGTGCGTGCGGGGAGGAAGGGTGCGCCTGACACTGCCGCACTGTTTCTACCGCGGCCTTACAGTATAGAGCTGTGTGTGCACTGGCCTCACCCCTCGCCACTTGCTCCTGAACAGTACAGGAGGGGATGGGGCAGGAATAGGCAATAGAGTAGTTTTTCTTTTCTCTTTCACTTTTTTCCAGCCTCACCCCCTCCCCTGTAGTTCTCTGTACTGAGAGGGGAGGGGCTGGAGCAGGAAGCTGTTTTCTGCCAGGTGAGATTCAGCATAGCTGGGAGGCAGCAAATCTTCAGCTGGCCTGCTGCACTGGCCCCCACCAGGATTGTAGCAGTCTTATTGGCAAATCCAGGCCTGCTCCTTTCCTAGCTGCTAGCTCAGATATTTCTTTTCTACCTTACTAATTGCATATTTGCTGAGGGTTTGCAGTTGGGTAGGATTTTCTCAGGAACTGCATGACACCTGTTATGCTCTAGTGATGGGGTTGGCCAATTCTTACTGTGAATGACTACAATCACCTAAGTCAGGGGTGCTCAAACCAGTCCTACAGGCCCCCCAGCCAGTTGGGTTTTCAGGATATATCTAATGAATATGCATGAGAAATATTGTATTAGCATGCATTACCTTCTTTGTATGCAAATCTCATGCATATTTATTAGGGATATCATGAAAAAACCTGACTGGGGGAGCCGGTAGGATCAGTTTGAGCACCCCTGGGTTAAATAGGGCCATGATAGCTCATCTATTAACCTTTGAAATGTAGCTGGTGACCCCACTATCCCAAATAAGAAGGTGGAGAATTCATACAGTCCAAAAGTGGCAAAGGAAGTTTTTTGCCCTTAATTTCTTTGTGAGAAAAATCTGCCAACATTTCTTGGTCATGTCTAATGAAAAGATATATTTTATTCTCCTCAGCCTATCCAATCGTTCATCAAAACTTAGCAATGGATATGTATCTCACTTGAAAACTGTGTAAACCTTTCTGTAATTAAAACAAAACTTATTGGACCTATCTTTTTAACCAATACTAAAGGAGCTCATCACTTGCTGTGGTACATTCTCACCAATCCTTACTTTAATCATTCTCTCTTGTTCTTGCTTCAGTCTCACTCTTTTCAAAGTGTTAAGACCTTTGGTGTACCTGCAGTCACAAGGCAGTCTAATTAGGATGAACAGAGATTTTCTCCTAGGAAAGGCAGAAAATACATCTGAAAATTGAAAGACCAAGTTTTCTACTTCCTTCTTTTAACTATTTATAAGCTGGTCCTGCATTTGAAGCACATGGGGCTCTCCTCTGTAAATTTGTGTATCCCAATTCAGGTCTATCCATTTCACGGCTAACACAGAGGTTTTGTTTTACCTTCTATGATTAATTTAGTAGTTTAATTTATTGTGATTTGACATACCACATTTTCAATAAAATCAGTGATAGATTTTAGTTTTCTTCTTGTATTCTGAAGTCTCCTGGTTGGAATTCTCTAAGATTGGCCTGTTGATTGTAATATATAAATACCAAAATACTTTTTAAATGCTTAGCCTGCCTTTCCAAATGATGCACAAGAGAGGTTACAGCATTATTATAACTCAGGTGCAATAAGTCCCTGTTGCAAAGAGCTTACCTCAAGTATCCACTTAGATTGTAACAGGAAATAAAGTGACTTGTCTAAGGGCAGTGGGATTTGAATCCTGGTTTCTCTGTTTCTCAGTCCATTGATCTAACCACTAAGTTTCTCCTTCTCTTACTCACCTAGCCTTCTAATAGTGTTCCTGGTTAGTCTGGGCTTAAGGTAATTCTTCTGGGCAAAACTTATTAACTCTAAAATCATCAACAATTTTTGCATATATTAGCCCATATTATTAACACACAGTGTCTGCTTGTTTTATCTCTCTCATACGAGATGTAGGATTCCACAGAGCCAGGTTCCTTACAGCAATTCAAAAGGGGAAAACCATGAAAGATTGAAGGACTTCTCAAATGGTAAACATTAGTGCAGGTAGTAATTATAATTTGTTCTACTACTGTACCTTTTGTGGATAAATTTCATTAACATATCTGTAAACGTTCTGTTCAATCATGGAGTGGTCTTTGGCTTTAGGGAGGTGTGCCAGAGGACAGAAAACCAGCTCTGGCTTTCAACAAAGATACACATTTTTTCTTTACATAAATAGAAAGACAACAAACATCTACTCACCTCAGCAGTGCTACATCAAGTATCCAGGATTCAAACATACAAGGTTATGGCATGATCCCTGAGACTTCCTCTTCCTGCTCTGGCCTTCCTTACTCCTTCCTCAGGTTGACCTTTTATTCCTATCTGGGAAACAACCTATGGTCTGAATTCTGAGTATTTAAGGAGGACTGAGCCAGATAACTGTTCCCAATCTTTTAAGATATTTTAGGGTTTGTCTATACACCCCTTCACATACTCTAAGCAGCCATCAGTTTGGGGTCAGTATAGCAACATTAAAGTGAACTTAATTTTGGTAAAATGAATACTTCCTAAAAGAGCTAGAACAAAGTTAGCCCACATAGTTCATTAATATTCCTTAGGGGTCACAATATGTACAAAAATTCTCAGGAACTCATTGGCAACAGGTTTGGCAACTATAGTGTTTATAGGAATTGCATCAGGGTATTGTATGACAAAATCTACAATTACTAAAAAATGTCCTGTCACACTTTCTTAGTGCACTTTTTAAGTCCATCCCTATTCTTCTAAGGGACTTGCCCACTGCTAGCAGAGAAATGATTGCCTTAGGCACATCTGTGGTGGCCACCAATTGGCCTTCCAGATGACAAGTGTAGCGTTCAGTCACTTCATGATATATCCCTAGTAATAAATCAAAACTAGTAATACATCTAGCTAGTCTTGTCCATGCCCAGGCGTATGGCACTATGGATAGAGGAGCCAGTATAATTATCTTCTGTCTATATGGCTGACAATTGTTTAGTTACAATTTTAGCCTAAGATCCTGAACAACCTGGTACAGAAAGCAAGTTTCCTTACCTATAAACAGGGATCTACATCGACAGCAGGATGAATGAGCCATTACGCATGGGTGATGTCAGATGATAAATACCCAAGTTTTCAAAGCTCAGTAAAGAGTTGACTAATTATGTGCAGAGTTCACACGTGCACATACTGCTTTTAAGCCCCTCAATTTCTTCCAGAGCTTAAGCTTTAACAAGTTAGTCGAATCTCCAGGGAAATGGAGAAAGGGGGTGGGGGGGGGTGATTAAGCACGCTAATTGATCCTGCTGTCTAAAAGAACCGTTTACAGGGAAGCAAAGCTTTCTCCATCAATAAGTAGGCATGAATTACAGTAGCTATTATGTGTGCGAAGTCACAAGCTGAGAGATGCATTGTGCAGCAATTACGTAAAGACTACCTGGTCCTGCCAGGTAGAGAATGGACAATTAATGGGACTGACCAACTTGGATTAAGTGGATGTGTTGTCAAAGTAGGCCTCAGAGTTTTCTCACAGATCCCAGATTAATACAACTGCTGCTGATTGCAAATTGTATAAAGGAGAATTTTGGAGAGGGTAAGTAACTGTGAGATAAGAGGAAGTACCAACAGCTGTGTCTAGGACAGTTGAAACTTTCAAGCTTTTGCAAGTTTTTTTTCACTCTGGGCTATTAGTCAGGAACAAGTACCCTCCCCCACCCCCACCCCCCAACTCATATCTTCAGCTGTGCCCCTGTAATTGAAGACAGATCACTTAACCTGAACTTAGAGACAAGAGAGGCAAGGATGGGATCCATCTCCATCAGTAATAATAGTGAGTTTTTGTTCTATTTACTGCATGCGTTATTGTGATACAGAATTAGGTGCAGAATATTGCCTGTTACTATATTATTAGCATTATCTTATGATCATTACATTTCATTCTGAAGTATAACCACACTCATAATACACCAGTCACTATCACCTGGGATTGTTATGTTGCATGAAGTCAGAGAGTAAATGTGCTGCATGCTCAATAAAGTAGTAGGTCTTAGAAGTCACAGGGTAGCAAGTCCCATAGATCAGTGTTTCCCAACCTTTTTCAGCCCAAGGCACACTTACATAAACTAAAATAATTTGTGGCACACCAGACCGCCCCCCCCCCCCCCCCCCCCGCTCCTCGTCATTCCTCTTCCACACAACACACACTTCATTGGCCCCAGCACATTATTAATAATAAAATCCAAAAAAGTACTCTATTTTTTACTTTATATTTATTAAGTTTCCTTAAACTGTGGCCCTCAGTTCCATTGGGAACAGTATGATGGAATGGAAGAGAAAGCCTAAGACTTTGATGGGTCAATGGAACTAAGGGCAAGAGAAAAGCTCTGTAGATTGGGTTTGGTGGAGGGAGGGGGCAGAGAGAAAGATAGGAATGATTTCATGCCATACAAGTACATTGCAGAGACTTAAAACAGTTTTCCTACTTGCCCCCTTTCTAATTAGCAGCATTCACTTACTTCTGTGCAGGTTGTGAGCTCTATTGTGCATTGCCCCACTCTTGCCCTCCTCCAATTGCCACTAGCAGCAGGGCTGGTCAAAGGTCCATAGTGCCCTAGGCAGAGCAATGTAACACTGGCCCCACCCCCCTCCAAAGCCCACCCTGTTGAAAGTGCCCCTCCAACAGTGATAGTCTCTCTCTGTGGCCGTGAGTCTGCTTCCTGGCACGCATGTGCACCCACATGGCCCTCAATGGCAATGAACATGCGCGCCTATGTCTGCAGGTCAGGCATTATGGGAATGCTGGTTTATGTGCCTCAGTCCCAGCATTGATTTTTAAAGAAGAGTTACAGGATGGGCTCTCTAGCCGTGGCACACCTGGGGATCCGCTGCAGCACACCAGTGTGCCTTGGCACACCGGTTGGGAAATGCTGCCATAGATGATATGGGCCCTGGGAAAAGAGGATGCCAACGGTGACCCTGAGGCAGGCCACATTCACTGCGAAAATAAACTACCCTGCAATAACTAGATTATAGGCCGTGCAGAACTGATAGTCCAAAGTTGCCGTCTCCTGGGACATGTTGTCCAGACAGTAGTGGAACATGAAGGTGTGAACAGTTGACCAAGTAACAGCTTTGCAAATGTGTTGCACAGAAATGGCCCTCAGATAAGCCATTGAAGTAGCCATGTCTCTCATTTGATGAGCATTGGTAAGAGTCTATAATCTGTAGGTCAGTCAGCAAGTAACAGTGCACTGTACAGTTTGCTAGCCAATTGGACAGAGTTAGTTTGGCAATACTCTTCCCAATCTTTTATTTATTTATTATTTATTTTTAACTTTTATATACCGACATTCTTGTATAGAATACAAATCACACCGGTTTACAATGAAACGTAACATCGCAAGAGAGGCATTACATAGAACAAATAACGAGGCATGAACTTTGAACTTTTGGGATCAAAGGACATGAACAGTTGAACAGCTTAACAGTGAGGTTGAGTCCTCTTTAGGTGAAGAGCCCATTCATTGTGGGTATGTAGTTTTCAAAATAATGTAACAAAATAGCATGATTAATGTAAAACATACTACTTTTGGAAGAAACTGTCATACCTTCAGTTTTTCTTTTTCATAATACACTGGTTCTTTGAAGCATTCACTTACTCTTCATGCTGGAGCGATGGCCATGAGAAATATTTCAGATGAGAAACATGCCCACCAACTCAAACTGTTTCGTGAATTGAGCTAGAACTACATTGAGGTCCCATGGCATAGTAGGTTCAATGAACGGAGGTTTAAAATGCCACAGACCTTCCATGAACTTTGATACTAAAGCATGGAGAGAGATTGGAGCCCTTTCTACTTCCTGGTGATGTGTCACTGTGGCACTGAGATGAACTTTGATTGAAGATGTGTTAAGACTTGAGTATGAAAGGCAGAACAGATACTGAAGCAAGTCCCTTAGACCAGAGGAGAAGGAATCCAGCTGGCTGGTCCTAGACAAAGTCAAGAATCTTTTCCATTTGAAGCAGAAGGATCTTCTGGTTGAAGGTTTCCTGGTGAACATCAAAACATCCTCTACCGCTTTGGAATGGAGGAGAGTGCTGCACCTTTAACATCCACATTATGAGGGCCAGCAATGGCAGCACCTAAGAATCAGAATTGTTCCAAGTGAAACCAGAGACTAAACTGGAAAACAGACAATTGCCAGGTTATTGTGGCCTGGTTTGGTCTCTGTTGGAAACAGGATGCTGGGCTTGATGGACCCTTGGTCTGACCCAGCATGGCAATTTCTTATATTCTTATGACAACCTGGATACCACACTTGCCACAGCCAGCATGTTCTAGGATTTTCCTCAACTTGTCCTGAAGGACTTCCGAACAGTCCTGGTAATTAGAATAGAGTAGACAGACTGTCTAGTAGTCTAGCACAGAAGCATCAAGAATTGACATATAGCTGTTCAGTCACAAGGAGAACTTTGACCTTTTTATTATCTTCCATTGGCCTTCTCCAGTGACTGATTATTAATAAAAATAAGTCTTACATTATTCCTTGATCCAAGAACTACTTGTGAAGTAGCAATAATCTGCCGAGGCGATCTGCCAATATATTCCTGGAGGTGGGCATTGTGATGTCCTGCCTGCTGACAGAGGGGATAAGATACCATATCTCCTGGCTTATGTAGAACATATCCACTGGATCAAGATTCTCTTTCCCAAAAGAAGGTAAGAGAAAACCCCCAGAGCATAGAAGATGGCTTGCAACTCCAGGTGGCTAATTTGAAGAGGACTCTATTGGGGACCACAGTCCTTGGGTCCACACCACATCAGTGTGAACTCTCACCTCTTAGTGGAGGTATTGATAGACCGAGTAACTTGATGTGGTGGTGTAGGCAATGAGAAGCCCACACTTAAAATTTCCAGTTTCATCCACTACTGAAGATACTCTCATCCTGGGAGTCATAGAAATTTAGTAGTATAATGGCTGATCCAAAACCATCCTTTGCTCACGTCACCAAATGGATTAGGAAGCAGAATGGCAGCTCTCTGCACCGTGTGTGCTCCAGGCTCACCACCTCCTCTCCTTTCTCCTGAAGGCTGCCTGGGGTGGGGAGGGGTTGGAGCAGAATGCTCCCCCTGTTCTAAATTCAGGACCATTCCCCCACAAAGTCTTGCATGGACCCCCATTTGATTGTAGTAACAAAAAACTCCATGAAAATAAAATAGTTATGTACTTGCAGGACTTAGAGGGAATATTGGAAATGTTGAGATTAATTACCTGATAATCTCCTTTTCCTTAGTGTAGACAGATGGACTCAGTACAAATGGGATAGTATCCGCGTGCTAGCAGTTGGAGACGGATCTGACGTCAGTACGGGGGCGTATATAGCCCCACAGGAAGCGTAGTGATTCAGTAATCTTCCTTGCAAAAGCTGTTATGGATGTGTGTACTGACGCTCAGTGAAAAAGTAAAAAGTGAAAACAGGATTCCCCTGACCGATTGATAGTAGCTGGAGACCGCCAGCCTTCACAACCGGAAGGCGTTGACACCTGGTAGAGTGTACGCTCTTATGGAAATAGATGACATGGCTTACCTTGCATCGGTGAAACCCATGTACACAGGCAGCTGGGTGGGATGCTGAGTCCATCTGTCTACACTAAGGAAAAGGAGATTATCAGGTAAGTAATCTCAACATTTCCTGGCGTGTAGCCAGATAAACTCAGTACAAATGGGATGTACCAAAGCTTTACTCCCAGCCTGGGCGGGAGGCTGCCTGAGGACCATGTAAGACTGCTCTTGCAAATGCGGAGTCCTCCCTGGCCTGGACATCCAGACAGTAGAACCTGGAAAAGGTATGGAAGGAGGACCATGTCGCCGCATTACAGATCTCTGCAGGCGATAGCATCCTGGACTCCGCCCAGGATGCAGCTAGTGCTCTGGTAGAATGAGCCTAGACTTGTAGAGGCGGAGACTTCCCAGCCTCCACATAAGCTGCTCGGATAACTTCCTTAATCCAGCGGGCGATGGTGGGCCGCGAGGCCACTTCACCTTGCTTCTTCCCGCTGTGTAGGACGAACAGATGGTCCGTCTGTCGCAGGTCTTGCGTCACTTCCAGATATCTGAGCAGCAATCTGCCAATGTCGAGATGGCGCAATAACCGGCCTTCTTCAGATTTCTGCAAACCCGCCGTGGTGGGCAAGGATATGGTTTGGTTAAGATGAAATTGGGAAACCACTTTAGGTAGAAAGGAGGGAACTGTACGAAGATGAATAGCCTCAGGAGTGATTCTGAGAAAGGGATCACGGCAGGACAGTGCTTGCAGCTCCGAGATGCGGCGTGCCGAACAGACCGCCAATAGGAATACCAGCTTCAAGGTGAGAGAACGGAGAGACAGGCCCCGAAGGGGTCTGAAGGTGGATCCCGCGAGGAAATCCAAAACAAGATTAAGGTTCCATAAGGGCACAGGCCACTTCAGTGGCGGACGAATATGCTTGACTCCTTGCAGGAAACGAGAAACATCTGGGTGCTTGGCGATGGTCTTGCCGTCCCTCCTGGGACCATAGCAAGACAGCGCAGCCACCTGAACTTTGATGGAGCTGAGGGAGAGACCCTTCTGAAGTCCATCCTGCAGGAAATCCAACACAATAGGTATTGTGGTGGCATGTGGATTGGTGCCGTGAGTGTCGCACCATGCTTCAAATACTCTCCATATGCGAACGTAGGTGAGGGATGTGGAAAACTTGCGAGCTCGGAGGAGTGTATCAATCACGGGCTCCGAGTAACCTCTTTTCTTCAGTCTAGCCCTCTCAATGGCCAGACCGTAAGAGAGAATTGAGCTGGATCCTCGTGTAGGACGGGACCTTGACGTAGAAGGTCCCGGAAAGGAGGCAGGGGAAGAGGCTCCCCCGCCAGTAGCCTTCTCATGTCCGCGTACCAGGGTCTTCTTGGCCAGTCTGGTGCCACTAGAAGAACTAGGCCCCGGTGTTTCTGAATCTTGTGGACCATGGCGCCCAGCAGCGGCCACGGAGGAAAGGCATAAAGCAGAGTCCCTGGTGGCCACGGCTGGACCAGGGCATCGATTCCGTGCGAGAATGGGTCGCGCCTGCGGCTGAAGTATCTGGGTACTTGAGCATTGGACTTGTCCGCCAGTAAATCCATGTCCGGAATCCCTCAGTGATCCACAATCATCTGGAAGGCTGTGGGTGACAGCTGCCACTCTCCCGGATTTAGACTTTCTCTGCTGAGGAAGTCCGCTGTGGTATTGTCCTTCCCGGCGATGTGGACGGCGGAGATGTCCAGAAGAGTCGCCTCCGCCCAAATCATCAGTGGGGCGATCTCCAGAGAAACCTGTCGGCTTCTGGTTCCGCCCTGACGGTTGATGTAGGCCACCGTGGTGGCGTTGTCTGACATCACTCTGACAGCTCTGTGCTGCAGTCTGTGAGCAAATCGAAGGCATGCCAATCGGACTGCCCGGGCCTCCAGGCGATTGATGTTCCACGTTGACTCCTCTCTGTTCCAGCACCCTTGCGCGGTGAGTTCTTCGCAATGGGCTCCCCAGCCGCTCAGGCTGGCATCCGTGGTGAGCACGGTCCATGAGGGCGAGGACATCCTTGACCCCCTGCTCAGGTGGTTGGACTGCAACCACCACCGCAACTGGGTCCGAACTCTGGCAGGTAGAGGAAGGTGCGTGGAATAGTCCCGTCGACTGGGGCTCCAGCGAGAGAGCAGGGAATGCTGTAGAGGTCTCACATGGGCCTGCGCCCAAGGCACCACTTCCAGGGTGGATGCCATGAGACCCAGAACCTGCAGATAATCCCAGGCTATGGGCCGACTGGCTCCCATCAGATACTGGATACGCTGCCGAAGTTTCAACTTTCTCTTGGTCGTAAGACTGACCGTGTCTGCCCGGGTGTCGAACTGTACTCCCAGATATTCTAGTGATTGGGAAGGCTGTAGGCAGCTCTTGCTGAGGTTGATTACCCAGCCCAAGCTTTCCAGAAGGGCGATCACTTTGTCGGTTGTCCGAAGGCTCCTCTCGAGATTTCGCCCTGATCAGCCAATCGTCTAGGTAGGGATGGACCAGAATCCCTTCCCGCCTGAGTGCCGCAGCAACCACTACTACCACTTTGGTGAATGTCCGTGGTGACGTGGCCAACCCGAAGGGTAAAGCCCGAAACTGGAAGTGTCGGCCCAGAACCTTGAAGCGCAGGTAGCGCTGATGATCTGGATGGATCGGAATATGCAGATAGGCTTCTGACAGGTCTAATGCCGTGAGGAATTCCCCGGGCTGGACTGCGGCTTTGACGGAGCGCAGAGTTTCCATGCGAAACCTCGGTACCCGTAAGTATCGGTTGACAGACTTGAGGTCCAGGACAGGCCGAAAGGTGCCCCCTTTCTTGGGTACCATGAAATAAACAGAATAGTGTCCAGAATTCACTTCCCAGGCAGGTACTGAGATGATGGCGTTCAAGGACAGGAGCCTCGCCAGGGTAGCTTCCAATGCTGCCTTCTTGTGCATGGGACATGAAGATTCCACAAACTTGTCCGGAGGAAGATGATGAAAGTCCAGATAATATCCTTCCCGGATAACGGCGAGGACCCACTGGTCCGACGTGATCTCGACCCATCTGGGGTAGAAGAGGGTCAACCTGCCCCCTATGGCCCCGTCCCCCAGATGAATCGGCAAATTCTCATTGTGAGGCGCGACCGGGACCCGAGCCTGGACCAGCCCCCCTCTTGCGCTGCTTGGTCCGAAAGGACTGATTCCTGGCCTGAGGACGTGTTGCCTGATAGCGACCCCTATACGGAACAAAGCGCTGTGAACTCCTGCCCCTGGAGGGCCTTGGAAAGGAGCGCTGTCCCCTTCTGAACCGATCTTCCGGCAGTCTAGGCACTGGAGAGGCACCCCAAGTAGTGGCTAGCTTATCAAGGTCACTGCCAAACAGAAACGAGCCCTTAAAGGGCAACCTAGTGAGGCGAGACTTCGAAGGCGCATCAGCTGACCATGTCCGGATCCAGAGCTGCCTCCTGGCGGCTACGGAGGATGAAATCCCCTTAGCTGTAGTCCGGACCAAATCCGATGCCGCATCTGTGAGAAAGGAAAGGGCGGACTCCATGTCAGCCGCTGGAGCGTTGTTCCTGACCTGAGACAAGCAGGCCCGTGTCACCACTGTGCAGCAGGCCGCAATCCGCAAAGAAAGAGCAGCCACCTCAAAAGTTTGTTTCAGAATGGCGTCCATTCGCCAGTCATGAGGCTCCTTGAGGGCCGTCCCCCCTTCCACTGGAGTGGTAGTGCGCTTGATTACAGCGCTAATCAAAGCGTCCACCTGAGGACACGCCAGCAGGTCCTGGAGAGCCGGTGCCAATGGGTACATGCCCTTCAGGGCCCGGCCCCCTTTGAATGAAGCCGCCGGTGTCGCCCATTCCAAATCTATCAGTTGTTGAGCTGCTTGCAAGAATGGAAAATGGCGGGCTGTAGGACGAAGACCTTCCAGCAGGGGGTTCTGCGCAGAAGGTACCGAAGCGCTGGGACCAGTTATATCCAATTCCGCCAGACACTGAGACACCAGGTTGGAGAGATCCTCCTTAGGGAAGAACCGCCTCATGGTTCTATATGGCTCAATCCCTGGGGGAAGGTCCCCCTCGTCCGGGAGCTCGGACTCGTCCGGCGAAACCTCCTGGTCCGATTGATCTGGACTGTCCAGCGGCGGGATGTCCTGCTCCCGATAAGACTGTGAGGTTCCAGGAACAGGATCCATAGGTGCTGCCACTGCAGCGGCAGCCGCAGCCACCGCCGCAGTCGCAGCCACCGCAGCAACCGCAGGAACAACAGGAGCAGCAGGGACAGTAGGGCCGGGACGGGAAACCATTTGCATCTGGACGAAGGCATGGATCCCCTTAAAGAGATCCACCCAGGAAATCGAAGCAGCCTCTAATCGCCGGGGTACAAGATCCCCCGGGATCCCTGATTGGTCGAGACTGCCCCCCAAATCCGGGGTAGCCCCTGGGGAACTGTCAATAAACGGCCGCTGAGACCGGCCCTGGCCTGAGGATCCCCCGGCCTCCTCACATTGGGCACATAGGGAGTCTGGCTCAGTACTGTGCGTGGCTCTGAGGTGGCATGCAGAGCAGAGGCCAAGGGCTGTAATGCCTGAGACAAGCGGCGCCGCCGCTGAAGATATGGCTGCGTTCTGATCCATTCGAGTATAACCAGCGCGCAAGAATAAGCGGTAGCAATAGGCGCTTAATACAACAGGCGCACAATAATAATAATACGTGGCAGCAATAGGCGCTGAATACAACAGGCGCACAATAGTAACAATACGCGGCAGCAATAGGCGCTCAATACAACAGGCGCACAATAGTAACAATATGCGGCAGCAATAGGCGCTTAATACAACAGGCGCACAATAGTAACAATATGCGGCAGCAATAGGCGCTCAATACAACAGGCGCACAATAGTAACAATATGCGGCAGCAATAGGCGCTTAATACAACAGGCGCACAATAGTAACAATATGCAGCAGCAATAGGCGCTTAATACAACAGGCACACAATAGTAACAATATGCGGCAGCAATAGGCGCTTAATACTAAGCAGTTAGCAATATACGCTCAATGGCATGCAATAGGCTTTCAGCTCTAAGCAAGTAGCAATATACGCTCAATGGCATTCAATAGGCTTTCAACACGAAGCAGGTAGTAATATACGCTCAATGGCAGTCAATAGGCTTTCAGCACTAAGCAGTTAGCAATAGATGCTCAAGGGCATTTAATAGGCTTTCAACAATATGCGGCTAACAATATACTCACAGTGGCAGCCAATATGCATGCACAGAAACAATGCAATATACGCACAAGGAGGCAGAAAGCCGCGCCTATTACGGGCGCGGAATACCTGAACACGGCCACAAAATGGCGTCCTCCACGGCTTGCCACGCCGCCGATCCTCTGTACTTCGGAGACCCGTAAGAAGAGATGTACGCCTTACCAGATCTTCGGCGCTTCCTGGCTGGAACTTAGGCGGTCTCCGGCTGCGGGGGGAGGGCCCACCTCACCGCCGCGATTGAGGAACTGCACCCGCTACCTCGTCCACGCCGGGACCGAGGCCCTCGATCCCGGCGTGGACGAGGTAGCGGGTGCAGTTCCTCAATCGCGGCGGTGAGGTGGGCCCTCCCCCCGCAGCCGGAGACCGCCTAAGTTCCAGCCAGGAACTTAGGCGGGTGCTGTGCTTGCGGGGAACTTAGGCGGGTGCTGTGCTTGCGGGTGCTGTGCTTGCTGTATACGTGCAAGAACATGCACGTATACAGCAAGCACAGCAAGAACGTGCCCCTGCCACGGTTCGGCCGGACCGAGGACTTCCACGTCCAGGGGACCACGGTAATTACCCCGGGAAGCTCAACTGGGGGGAGGAAAAGTATCCCCTGAGGAGCGCGGGGCTCAATAGTCGTGTAGATAGGGAAAGTAGAATCTAGAATGATAATAAAGAGAAAAAATTAAAGTAGTCTTGGAAAGCACGCTCAACCAGCGTGCAGGCACTCTAAACTGCTTTGGAGACGGAAATTACTGAATCGCTACGCTTCCTGTGGGGCTATATACCCCGTGCTGACGTCAGATCAGTCTCCAACTGCTAGCACGTGGATACTATCCCATTTGTACTGAGTCCATCTGGCTACACGCCAGGAAATGTTTAATGGCGAGAAAAACAGTGTGTACCTGATGTGTATCTGTGTGTCCTATAGAATACATGTCTTAACTCATATCAATGCAGGCATTAAACAGATCGACTAAAAGAAAAACATACCTTTCTGGAATATAAACAATTTAATGTTTACCAAGTCTAACATTTCAGCCGATTTGTAAATACAAAGATCATAAGAAATAACTGAATGCCATAAGAAAAGGCCCCTCACTATATCTGTATTTAAAGTATAACAATCATACAACTGCATACTTTTAAAACAAACAGTCTGAATTTGAATTTTCAAAGATTAGTTTTGCTTTGTTAAAAACAGCTTTAAGTAAAATTTGTTTAGCATACATAATCAACAAAATGCACTCAGTTTACATGCAACTGTCAATGAAGAATAGTAAAAGGTACTATACAGGTAAGTCTACAATAAACAATGTGCACTTTTTCACGAAACAAAAAAATGGAGCTTAAAATGTTAGTACCACTATATATTTCAATCTGTTCTGAAGAGAGATTTACAGGATGGGGCTTACACATAACATCTAGCGTATGACGTGAAGACTTGGATTGCTCTGAGAAATACTGCTGTGAGATTCACTAGTGCAAATACACCAAGATCTAAAGGAGTCAGAATTCTTCCTATGCTTAGGATTATCATTATAAATTCTTGGTGCATCATCTGTATGCTCAAAAAAATACGACATAGTAAATAAAAACGTAAATGTAAACACACATTGCAATGCACCATTTATAAGTTTCACATAAAAAAATACATTTTGTATTATCTTCAATTTCTTCAAGCTTATTATAAAGGAAGGAATATAACTTGAATGGGAGAACAACCAAATTGTGCAAAAAACGCTGCTATTAAAAAAAAAAAAAAAAAAAAAAAAAGAGGAAGAGATGTGGGAACGCCACATTTATACATCTACACACTACACCAAAGCAGATGTCACAGAAAAAATTGTTAAAATGCTTGCAAAACATTTAAGAAAATAGTTTCACCTAAATTTAGTACTGGTCTGTCAGATATGTTTTGTAAAGTATTTACCAGTTTTAAGAAAACCACCCTCCTAGATGGTAACTTTCTGCTCAGAAACAACACTTCAGATGACATAAAAACTGCAGTTACAGTGACTTCTCAAAGATTAGACAGTCTGACTTTTTGCAGAAGTAGGAAATTTACAATTTTAAAAGACAAGTTGCTTTTTTTTTTTATACATCTTTAAATTTTATGGATTGACTGTGCATAGATTATGTCTTCCTATTTCCCTTGGTAGAACCAAAGCATTCTGGCTCTGATTAGACCTCTAAGAATACTCAGTGATATCTTATTTTCAACTAAGCAGAAAAGATAAATATGCTTTATTTTTTGCAATTTCAAAGAGCTATTATTTTTGAAGAGTCTAAAATATAATCATCTTTCAAAATGTTCAAACACATCTAGAATTCTGGTAGCCAGCACAGAATACTCTAGCTTTAAACCAGCTACTGGTATGTGTTTTAAATATGGTTATCCAATGTATACTTCTAACAGGTTAAGGGAATATTCTGTAAATTACTAGTATTACTTAATTATAGTACTTATATAATTACATGTTATGAAGAGAGTCAATAAATTGGCTACATGTCTTGAATGTGTCAACAATCACTTGCTGTATTGACCATGTGCAAAAGTGACAGACAAATTATACTACATTTTAAATTAAAACTTATTGGAGCTTCGGGGTTGAACACAAAAGCTTTAAAAAGCGTATACAGCAAGCACAGCAAGAACATGCACCAGAGTGTTATTGAGCATCACTTAAAGCCTACATGGTTAAATGAGACAGAAAAGAGGAGAACATTATCAGGTCATGCGTTTGCAAACTGTGTGCAACAAAGATGCAAAAAAAATAAATAAATAAATCCAAAAACGCCATATTGCTGGAAGGCAGCCAAATTAGTAATCTTGTGATATAGGATAAAGCAAGTGAGGGGGACAATATGTAACATATTCCCTGCCATTAGTAAAAGGCAGTTCCATAATTTATGTTAAATAAAATGGGAATGGATTATTTATAAAATGGTGTATTAAAGAAGAGAGCCACAATAAATTAGTGTTTTCATAAAAGAAAGCTTTTACTATGTGCTGCTTTTTGATCCCATGTCTATACACCGCTCCTGCTTGTTAATTCCTAAATAGTGTGGCAGCATATTGAGTCACTGAGGTACATTAGTTTAAGTCAAATATTTATATATATATATAAATTAACATATATATATTATTTTTTCTTTTCCAGTTTTGTTTCTTCTTCATCCCCGGACAGAAACAACAGAGGAAACATCCCTAAAATGCAGCCAATGGTCACTCCTACAGCTTTGCCCTAAGGAGAGGAAAAAAAACAAAAAAACAATGGAAAATGAAATGAAATTACATTCCAGTCTACTATAACAATCAAGGATGCTAATATTAAGCTATCTTATTTTTATTGTTGTAAAAGACAAATGTATATATTTAATTGGTTAGGGCAGAAATATTACCAACTAGCATAGTCTGCAACATTCAGAACACGATGGCATGAGTAATGTGGCTCAGAAAGCAATATAGCCAAGAACTACAGCTTTCTGGACTACATCTTCCACCACCTTTCAAAAGTGCAAGCCTTGAAACACCCTCCCCCTTAAAAGTCTGGACTGATGGTTCCTTTCCCCTCTGATTCAGGCCCAATGTTTCCAATCTTGTTCTGCAGCTCAGAAAAATCACTCCCTCCCGATCACTGTCCCCACAATGCCTGGGATCATCCAGTCCCATTTTGAAAGATGGCACTGACAGGGCAGGAGTAAGGGGGGGGGGGGAAATCACATTTGCCCCCCAGTAGGATCACTAGGGATTTACTAGTAAGCCTTGGGAGAATTTAGGAGGTGGAGATTGGTTCTCTCAAGGGTTGGACTGCGTCTAGCCCATTTTTTTCTTTTTTTTTAATTTATGGGCTGGCTAAAGGGTGTAGGGAGGGTACACCCAATATACCACCAGGGAACTGGCTCATGGGGGAAATGAAACTATGATTGGGCTGTGTGACCACTTTAAGGATGCACCCCAATGCTCTTGAGGGAGTTAGTTAAGCCTCTTGAAATTAAGTTATTTTCCCATAGCAGCACAGTGTGTGAAGACTTTTCACATGCGTTACTCCCTGGCATAATAGCTTCTTTGCATGAAACAGAGCTCATTAGCACAGCGCTTCCCGACCTTTCCTGGAGGCACACCTAGCCAGTCAGGTTTTCAAGATTTCCACCATGAATGTACATGGGATAGATTTACATACACTGGCTCTCCAATATGTGCAGATCCATCTCATGCATATTTATTTATTTATTTATAGACTTTTATATACTGGTATTAGTAGGGACATCATGTCGGTTTACATAAGAACAAAAGGATTGAAATTACAACATAACAGGGGAGAGGAACTGGGAAAGTGGGATAACTTAAGCGCAGCATAGAAAGAAAGGTAAACGACCATAAGAATTGAACTAAGAGGAGCCAAAAACATAAAATGGAAGGGGTATCATCAGATGGCATAGCTTGAGGAGCGTGGAGGGGGAGGAGGTATTATTCTGGGTAGGCACGTTTAAATAACCAGGTTTTTAGTTTCTTCTTAAATTTGATAGTGCATGGTTCAAGGCGCAAGATGGGGGGGGGAGGGTGTTCCAGAGTGACGGGCCAGCAATTGAGAGGGCACGGTCACGTGTGGAGGAGAGGCGGGCTGTTTTAAGTGAGGGTACAAATAGAGAGCCTTTCTTAGCAGTTCTGGTAGGTCTGGTGGACTGGTAGGGGTTAAAAGGGAAGTCGAGCCAGTTGGAGTTGTGAACATAAAAGAGATTTATGTATAATAGTCAGTGTTTTGTAATGGATACGGGAGAGGATCGGGAGCCTGTGTAACTCTTTGAGTATGGGGGTGATATGTTCACATTTGCGGGTATTTGAGAGAATTCGTGCTGTTGCATTTTGCAGCATCTGTAACGGTTTTATCGTAGAGTAAGGGAGCCCTAGGAACAGGGCGTTACAATAATCTAATTTGGAGGGGATGGTGGCTTGGATCACTGTGCGGAAATCCTGGGTGTATAGCAGGGGCTTCAATTTCTTTAAGACATTGAGCATGAAGAAACCTTCTTTGAGAATGGAGTTAACGTATTTCTTCATGCTTAATTGCTGATCAAGGAGGACTCCAAGATCTCTTACAGCTGGTTGCGCTGTGGTAATGTTGAGTTTGGGATCACTCGGCAGGGAGGAAGGGGGAGAGTGGGGAGAGATAATGGTGTTCACAGAACCACAGAAATATGACAGCAGAAAATGACCATGTGGCCTATCTAGTCTACCCATCCACATCAACTATTCAGCTCAATATATTCAATACAGATATCTTGAAAACCAGACTGAATAGGTGCGCCTCCAAGAAACATGTCAATTGCATACCCAAGCTGCACCAAGTTTAGAGGCCAGCAAATAACGCATGAAACTTGCAAATTCTACACATTATTTCAATTTTTGATGCACCAATGTGTTTTACTATACAAAAAACGTTTTAGCATAGCTTAGTGAATAGGCCCCAAAGATATCAATATAAAATAAATGCCTGGACCATAGGTCGCTATTGCCACTATAAGTTTAAAGCTAATAAAATATTATGATAGTAACTTTTAAACAGGTGCAAGGGCGGCACGTTTTCCGGCTCGCACCCACAGACGTGGCTATTTTATAACATATGCACCCATCTTGTAAAATAGGCTGACCGCGCACATGTGTGTGCGCAATTTTAAGTGGGTGCGTGCAAATCCTGCTTCCACCGCATAAGTGGGGGGGGATTTTAAAAGGGGCAAGCGTCCACGCCATTGCCAGTTTCACCAGTTTGTTCCCAGTCTGCCCAGCCAAGGGACAGGACTTCCCTCCCACCCACCCCCCTAGTTTAAACAGCCTCCCTTTCCCCCCTGTTAACCCAGACCCTTAAAACCCTGACATGCCTAGATTTTTTTTTTATTTTGTTACTCACACGCCATCCATAGCAGAAGTAAAGTTACGCGGTAGGACACCCGGTGTGTGCTAGGGCGCCTAAGTATTTACACGCTGGTTTCACTGAGAAATCCGGGAATGCCCATGCCCGGCCAGGCCACGGCCCACCCCATTTTTGGAACTTTTCATGTGTGCGTATGCACGTAGTCGGGCGGCTTTTAAAATCCGCTCGGTGCACGCCGGCCCAACATATTCATATACCTCCCAGTTTTGACACACTTCGGGCTTTTAAAATTCACCTTTATATTTTTAACTTTTTTGGTATCTAAAAGCAAAAATTCTCAGAGATCAATAAAACCTCACTGGAAGGTCTTATATGATCTTTAAAACCAATAGGATTTCTCCTCTTTCTTACCTATTCTAGGAACATTAATATAGGGGAAACCTGTAGGACATAGGTGATTTAATAATACAGTATCCTTTTTATGTAACCATGACTAATGTACCCAAGAAACCCACATTATACTCAAGAATCAAATTATGCAACATTTCTATCTTAGGGCCTCGTTTATTAAGCATTTTTCCCATAGACACAAAATGGGAGAAAAGCCTTAGTAAATCAGGCCCTGATTTTTATGTAGGGCTTGTATTTATCAATGCAAAAGCCAACATCTTAAGGATATATTTATCTGTAACCAATACAGTAGCCTTTTGTACTGCCACTAAAACGTTCTCGTTCATAATTCATTCCTTACTTTCTAGATCTAAAGTGAGTACTGTAATGGCCATTCCCACCTAGTACCCTCGTTTTCCCACTGAAAAATTACCTCCAGACTACAAGGCCTCTCAGCTCTTCTTATGGAGGCACTACCCTGCCGATCAAACTGGCCTCTGCCCGTAATTACTGACACCCTTAAGCCTTCTAATTCAAGTCAATTTTCACCCTGAAATCATTTAGACCAGCAAATTGTCAAACCATAAAAGAAAATCCAGTAACATATATATATATTTTTATTTTTTTTTTATACTATTACTTTCTCTCTTCATCCTTTGGTGCATTGTGTTGGATTATACATCATCATTACATCTTTTCCACTGCAGAAGTGCTATCTTTCAGGCTCTAAAGAGGTTTGGGATATTGTGCCCCAAGACCTTCTATACAAACTCCTTTCCTTTTCTAACATTTGGATTAAAGTACCTGATATTATTGGATTAATAGATAAACAAATGCACTCACCAGATGTGCACTAATACGTGTGTGCCACATATCCGCTTGCTTGGGCGTCATATCAGGAATTGACAGGCCTAGTCTTGAACATACTGCTTCAACATAACCTGCAAGACTGAGAGAAAGTATTTATGTTATGCCATACACACAAAAATGCAGTACGCAGATTGCTTTTAGGTTTCTTCCTTTCCAAAGTCTTGGACTAGAGCTTAGAACCAAAGAGACAGTATTTTCCTGCATTGTTCTGTTTAAATATATGTGCCAATAAATGTCTTCATCATATAAATGATGGAAACTTCAACATTAATTTTCACACCAATTTGCTATTGTGAAAGGAGACCTCATATACAATACAAGAGAGTTTTCCTTCTGTAGCTCTCTCTCTCAAGTGTGGGATTTTTGTTTGTTTTTTTTAAACATACACCACTACTGATTGAGCAGCACAGTATCTTACTGTGTATACTTTATTTATAATCATTGGTCTCACTAAATTTTGTAAAAATTGTTTAGTTGCTAATTTAAGCTTTTTTTGGAATAATCAAATGACACTTATTGTTTCATGGTGAACTGAAGGAGCTCTAATAACAAGGTATCAAGTGATTACATCATATTAGCAGTTTTTCATTATATGAGTAATAAATATCTTCAGGCTAAGGCAACTGGGCTCTTGCTTCTGATCTGGTCTTCTCCAGGCTGGTGATTAAGTGCAGATTGAGTAGCCACGCCCTGCACTGTGAACAGGAGGGCTTGTACTGCTCAGATTAGATTGAAAGCAATCAAATTAGTGGGGGGGGGGGGGGGGGGTTTACTACTTTAGATAATCATAAAACAGTTCAATGGTACACACATAGGTTTGGTTTCCCAGGTAATCACAGTACAGCAAATTAACAGATGACGTGGCTATCCTGAAAACCTGTTTGCTGCCCTCAAGAACGTGCATCTCTGAAATAGCTGAGAGGAAATTTTGTATTTGGTAATTCCATTTTTGTTAGTCTCACCTCAGGCTGAACCAACAGTACACAACACCTCTTGCTGGGGATTTATGTAACTATCAGCAGTTCAACTTGCTCATGTTGCCTGTGCTGGGAAGGTCCCTCCTTCAATGTACGCTGCCTAAGCTCCATGTGTTATGTCTACTCTCCCATCAAACAACTTCCTCAGCAGTACTTGTAACACTTAACTAAGGAAGTCAGAAACACCAGCCACTTTCCCTGACTTGTCACACTAGCTCCACAGCCCAAAACTTCTCTCCCATCAGATATAAATCCTCCAACGAGGCCACTATATCGATATTCAAGGCGCTCCTAAATCCTGATGTAGCTCAGGAAATCGCGGTGCCACCATTTTTTCTATGAGCTTTCCCTAAGAAAGGCAGAACTGAAACGGGTCTGTAGTGGTCCTACATGCATTGTTATTTACATTGTTATTCTTACTCCACCTTTTGGCACTTCAAAATGGATTACATTCAGATACTGTAGGTACTGCTAGATCTAACGTAGATTTTTTTTTTTTTAAAACAATGGTCTAACCACATCCAAATGAATGGACTGGTCTAGACTGGTATGAGATTAATTGAAAAGGAATTAGCAGGCACAAAATTTCTTCTTCTGTTTCATCTCGCCCAGTCAGCTCAAAGCAGTAGCTCATAATGGTGCTGATCACGACTAGTAAAACTCTTCATCCAACCCCACATCCACAGATGCCCATCTATAAATCCAATACTGGTTTGTTAAGGTATGCAGTCATTTCCAGATTAACACCCTGCACATCTTAATCAGAGATGGCTCTACCATCTGTTATGACATCGTTACTCTCTTTTAGTGTGTGTCTTTACAAATTCCAAAGGTTGAAATATTTCTGCCCTACAACTCTTAATCAGCCTGGAAAAATTCTTAGATGCTGACTAACTTATTTATTCCATGCTTTACAGAAATATGATTCAAAATGATTGATAGCAATAAAACGTCAAACATCTAGTGATGTCCAGAAAGCAAGTTCATTTCTACATCTGCTTTAGGTTTCAAGGCTAAGGAAAGCAAAACAATTGCCTGGTTCAAATGAAAAACTGAATTCACCTTCAAAACAAACCTAGCAATACAATTTTGTCTGGAAAAAATGAAGAAAAGAAGCTACAAACAAAAGTGCTTTATGTTCATGGATCTTTCAAGCAGAGTAAATTGCTAAAAGAAAAAGCCTTAGCAGACAAAAAAAATGCAAAGCAACTGAAGCCAATACCTCAAAGAAGACTTCATTAGTGCATTTAAATCCATCTTTAAACTCTATGATGGCAAGGGTTTAAATACTACTGGCTTGACCAATCTTGCCCATTCCATGAACAAATATATCCAGAAGAAAAATTTTCTCTTCCATCTTTCTTAAGCTGTGGAAAATGGAACCGGAACTCTCAGAATGCTAGCTTTTTTTGTTGTGTAGCCCAAAATCATTTTGATATATGTGTGGGATGCAGAAATCTCTCTCTTAAAATCAGAAGGACAACTTTACATGAATTATATAAAGCTTTTCACAGAAAACTTTCTTGAATCCAGGAAACCTCTGATGATTTTCTGACTAGCTTTTTCTTCACAGGGTAAACATCTCAACTTCTAGGCCACCAAATGACTAGAATTCAGGTCCCTGGATGATTTTTTTTTTTGTTTTGTTTTTACATATAGTAAACCTGATGGGCTTCACCATCAATGAATCCACCAACTCCAAAGTCATGGGCAACTTGATCAATCAGGAGCTTCTAAGATGATTACCACAGAATATCTTATTTCCGGTACTCAATGCTGACCATAGTGGAAATAGGTCAAGACAAGTTTAACTCCACCACTGAGTCAATATGTCAGTGTTCATTGGCCATGGATCTCTGGATGTGCTGAAATACCCATTAGTATTTTGCTGAATTAAGCCCTCAAATCCATAACTGACAAGTTAGCTAAAAGTCTTCTTAGTTCAGCTTCTATCCCAAAGGAGATGATCTGATCATCCATATACAGAAAACCTCCTTGCTATCAACATTACCAGTAGTTTCATGAAATCCAGTGGGGCTGATACAAAGCCAAATGTGAAGCCTGTATTGGATTCATTCACTGTCTAACACAAGTATGAGATCCCAATTGCCCCCCTCCTCCACCAGTCACCAAAGGTTATGAAGATTCAGATCTAATCTCCCAAACTAATAATCTGGATTACTGATACCAAAATATTTTTGTCTGAAATGTTTTCTGCATCACTAGAGAATCCTCTTGACCTTCTTGGTGACTAAAAAAAAAAAACCCCAAAAAAACCCCCACAAACACATCTGGGAGTAAATTCCAGATAACTTCTTGGTTGTGTGATCTAGTATCATTACCCCATTTCAACCTCACCTCTCCTGAAGTAGAAAGGCTGCCTTGCTTTCTGCTGGGAACTTAACAACTTTGTTTAAATGCAACCTGAAAGACTGGAACCCTTCAAACAGTAGCTCCATAAGGTGAAACTTTTTTTTAAATTAAATTACAAAGCTTTGATTTCTTGATTTAATTTGTAAATTTGTCTTTTTTTGGGGTGGTCCTCCTATCATGACTCCTATTTTTTATTTAAGGTTTTTCTCTTTTTTTTCTACCTTGTTCATTTCATATTTCTACCCAGTTTTGTTATACTACTTCATTTGCTAGATGCTAATATTGTTTCTAGAGTTTCTCTGCTGTCAAGACTTAGAATGTGAGACTTATTTGATTCTCTGGCTGGGTGTGTGTGATGAGTCTAAAATGCTTAATTGCAACTGTCACAGCGCTCTATCAGAAACAGGGAAACACAGAATATGACAGCGAATGACGACCATAAGACCTACCCAACCTGCTCAATTTGCTTCCTCTGGCAATACCATAGACCAGGCGACCTAAACTTTATGATTAGAGCCACACTGAACACTCAAATCGCCGAGGGGGCCAAATGAAAAATGTTATAACCTTTCCTCTCTCCGGCAATCCCTTGTAGTTTTTCCTGTCTCCTTTGTTTTCTAGGGGGTGGGGAGAGAAGAATATGGCGGGACTCAGGACTCCAAAATTTTCAGAAAGATTGGTGGCCAGTAAGATTTTCTAGTCACCAACTAAAACAAGCTGTAGATAAGGACACCTGTCAGTTGTAGCACACAATTATAAAACAAAAGTTGTATAGAAAATATGAGTTTAATACTGCAAAAGTTGCATATTCAAATCACTACCAAAAATATAAAATGTTTTTCTACCTTTGTTGCTTGAGAGGTATTCTTTTAATTGTAAGATTCACACTTTTTCTTTCTATCCGCCTTTTCCTAGTTTTCATTTTACCTTTCCTTGTGACTCCTTTCTCCAACTCTCTCTTGGCAACAATCCTCTCATTTCATTTGCTCTTCTCTGCCTCCTTTTGAAGTTCAACCCCTCTTCACTTCTCCCCCTCTGGCCTCTCACCTTTGCTCCAAAACTCCACCCCCAACCTCATCTCCATCTCCACTTCTCCTCCACCTCACTTTATCTCTTTCTTGATTCTCTCTCCCTTTCCTATCATCCTCCCCCTGCCTGGCTAAACTGAATCTAAGCCCTGAACTTTCCTGATTTCTCTCTCTCTCAAACTTTCATCTCCCCCTTTCTCCGAACCACACTCCTCCATCATTTTGTGTCTGTTACACCTTCCCAGATCCTCCTCTTCATTTCCCACCCCTCTGTGCTCTTATCTAGCCCCAATGATCCCCCCTCAGTGCTGCCATCTCCCCAGCTGATAGAAGCAGGATGCAGGTGAAAGTATCCACTGCAGGGACAGTGAATGAGTGCATTTGTACTCACCGTCCCCCATGGTGGTCCTGCTGCGGCCTCTAATCGTATATTCAGGAAATGGTACTGCAAGTACACGTGGCGGCAGAGCCACAGCAGAGATGCTGAGCGCAATCTGCAGCTGCAGGCTCCAGGTGACCTGTATGTCTGGAGCCCTGGATTACTGATTCAGTGGGCTGTAGTTTGGGGACCTCTACCATAGGCGGCCTCTGACTTTCCCTTCTCTTCTTCCCAATTAAGAGCCATGTGCACTTATCCAAGCTTTTTTTTTTTTTTTTAGTCTGGAGAAATTTAAACTTTCTGTTGCTTGGTTTTCAAAATAAGATTAGAGGACCTTGTACTGCTTTTGTTTTCAAACTCTGCTCTAGCTGGGTAGTACTTCATCCCTCCGTCCTCCCCCACTAATTGCTAGTTTCCTTACTAGCAGGCCGATACAGTACAGTGTACTCCGGCGGAGCGCACTGTTAACCCGCATTTGGACGCGCGTTTTGGACGTGCTAGCTTTACCCCTTATTCAGTAAGGGGTAATAGCGCGTCAAAAACGCGCGTCCAACCCCCCCCCCAAAACTAATAGCGCCCGCAACATGCAAATGCATGTTGTTGGCCCTATTAGTTATTCCCACGCGATACAGAAATTAAAATGTGCAGCCAAGCCACACATTTTACTTTCAGAAATTAACGCCTGCCCAAAGGCTGGCGTTAATTTCTGCCGGCACCGGGGAAGTGCACAGAAAAGCAGTAAAAACTGCTTTTCTGTGCACCCTCCGACTTAATATCATAGCGATATTAAGTCGGAGGCCCCAAAAGTAAAAAAAAAAATTAAAAATTGGCCGGCAGCCCGCGGGTCGGAAGACGGACGCTCAATTATGCCGGCATCAGTTTTCCGAACTCGTGGCTGTCAGCGGGTTTGAGAACCGATGCCAGCAAAATTGAACGTCAGCTGTCAAACCTGCTGATAGCCACCGCTCCTGTAAAAAAAGGAGGTGCTAGGGACGCTCTAGTGTCCCTAGCGCCTCTTTTTACCGCAGGCCCCACTTTGCATAGGCCACCCTCCTGAATCGCGCGCCCAGGAGAGTGGCCTGTGCGCGCGCCGGGAAAGCGGGCGCTCGCCTGCTTTCCTGCAAGTTTTTCTGAATCGGCCTAATAGATGCTTCTCACAAAAGAGGAAAGCTCCTTCTGAAACCTTGCTCATTAGGGGAAAACATGCCCAAGCTCAGATCTGATATGCAGAAACCTTATTTCAAAACAGTTATAAGAATCAATTAGCAAAATTATTATTTGAAAACTGATCTATTTCATTTGATTTTTTTGTTTTGTTTTGTTTTTTTTTTTTGTTTTTTTTTTTTTAACAGAAATAAGGTTTATATGTTGGAAATAGTGCTACGCAATAAGATGGCCAGCAGTTTTTACCAAAACCTTCTAAAGGCTGCAGGTATGCCCTTCAAGAGAGCATATATTCACACTTTACAGAGGAAGGAGGATATGATAGAGGCATTCAAAATACCTCAAATGAAGCAATACTGCAGAAGATGCAAGCATTTATCACTGGGCTCACTTGGGAATAACATAAGAAAATATTTACCGTATTTTTCGCTCCATAAGACTTTTTTTTCCCCCAAAAGTGGGGGGAAAAATGTCTGTGCATATTATGGAGTGAATATTAAAAAAAAGAAAAACCCAAAAAAACCTAACTACAACCCCCACCCTCCTGGCCCCCCTCCCCCCCAAGACCTGCCAAAAGTCCCTGGTGGTCAGCGGGGTTTCGGGAGCGATCTCCTGCACTTGGGCCGTCATTTGCCAGTAACCAAAATGGTGCCGACGGCCATTTGCCCTATGTCACAGGGGCTACCGGTGCCATTGGTCAGCCCCTGTGACATAGTAAATCAAAATGGCGCCGATGGCCCTACTGGCAGCCGACTGCTCTTTGCCCTTACTATGTCACAGGGGCCGACCAATGGCACCGGTAGTCCTTGTGACATAGTAAGGGCAAAGGGCCGTTGGCGCCATTTTGATTGCTGGCAGCCGACGGCCCAAGTGCAGGAGATCGCTCCCAGTCCCCCGCTGGACTACCAGGGACTTTTGGCAGGTCCTGGGGGGGGGGGGGGGGGGTTGTAGTTAATTAAATTTAAAGGGTTGAGATGTGTTGTTTTTTTTCCCATAGAAAGATAACTATAAAAGTTTTCTGATCTGGGGAGTGGACCGAAATGGCCCTCCCCAGACCCGAAAACGAAATGTAGAAAAAAAATTTTATGCACTCCTCTAATTTGCTCCATAAGATGCAGACGCCCGGGAATAGAGCCGGTTTAGCACACCATTTTTTTTTTTTTTTTTTTAATTTTCCCCCTCTGAATCCTAGGTGCATCTTATGGTCAGGTGCGTCTTATGGAGCGAAAAATACAGTATTTTCTGAAAGGCTGATAGATGCATGGAACAGATTGCCAATTGTGATGGGAGGCAAAAACATGAAAGTATAGGATAAGCAAAGAGATTCTCTAAATGAAAAGAACAGAGGATAAAACCAAATATTAAGCTTCCCTTCCCATTACAATATAGTAATAAAAAAAAGAATTAAAAATTTAATTAAAAATTTATATTCCACCCATATACAACATTCATAAAAACATGAAATAATTAAAATTGATTAACATAAAATAAATTGTTTTAGAAAATAATTAAGCAAGTTATCTATAGGCTTTACTAAAATACAGTGCATTCAGAAAGTATTCAGACCCCCTTCTTTTTCCACATTTTGTTACATTACAGCCTTTTTCTAAAATGGATAATATGCATTTTTTCCCTCTTCAGTCTACACACAATACCCCATAATGACAAAGCAAAATCAGGCTTGTAGAAATTTGTGCAAATTAATTAAAAACAAACAAACCATGAAATCACATTTATGTAAGTATTCAGACCCTTTACTCAGTACTTTGTAGAGGCACCTTTTGCAGTGATTACAGCCTCAAGTCTCCTTGGGTGTGATGCTACAACCTTGGAGGACCTGGATTTGAATTTTCTCCCATTCTTCTCTGCAGATCCTCAAGCTCCGTCAAGTTGGATAGGGAGCATCGAAGCATAGTTATTTTCAGGTCTCTCCAGAGATGTTCAATCAGGTTCAAGTCCAGGCTCTGGCTGGGCCGCTCAAGGGCATTCACAGACTTGTGCCGAAGCCACTCCTGCATTCACCTGGCTGTGAGCTTAGGATTGTTGTCCTATTGGAAAGTGAATCATTGCCCCAGTCTGAGGTCCAGAGCACTGTGGAGCAGGTTTTCATCAAGGATCTCTCTCTGTACTTTGCTCCATTCATCTTTCCCTTGATCCTGACTAGTCTGCCAGCTAAAAAACATCCCCATGATGCTGCCACCACCACACTTCACCATAGGGACGGCATTTGCTAAGCATTCAAGTGAAAGAGTTTCATCAGACCAGAGAATCTGGTTTCTCATGCTTTGAGAGTCCTTTAAGTAATTTTTGGTAAATTCCAAGCAGGTTGTCATGTGCCTTTTACTGAGAAGTGGCTTCTGTCTGGGCAATCTATCATAAAGGCCTGACTGGTGGTGTGCTGCAGAGATGGCTGTTCTTCTGGAAGGTTCTCCCATCTCCACTGCAGAACTCTGGAGTTCTGTCAGAGTGACTATCGGATTCTTGGTCAGCTTCTCCCCCGATTGCTCAGTTTGGGCAGGCGACCAGCCTGAACTTCTTCCATTCAAGAATGATGGAGACCACTGTGTTCTTCGGGATCTTCAACGCAGCAGCAATTTTTTTTGAATCCTTCTCCAGATCTGTGCTTCGATACAATTTTGTTCCTGAGGTCTACAACAACTTTTTATTTCATGGCTTTGATTTTGCTCTGACATGCACTGTCAACTGTGGGACCTTATATAGACAGTTGTGCGCCTTTCCAAATCACGTCCAATCAATTGAATTTAGCACAGGTGAACTCCAATCAAATTGGGAGAACCATCTCAAAGATGATCAATGGAAACAGGATGCACCTGAGCTCAACTTAGAGTGTCATAGCAAAGGATCTGAATACTTATCTTTCATTTTGTGTTTTTTTTTTAATTAATCTGCACACATTTTTACAAATCTGATTTTGCTTTGTCATTTTGGAGTATTATGTGTAGACTATTGCAATTTTCTTGAACCTAGACTACTGTAATTCCCTATTTCTAGATCTACCTGCATACCTCTTAAAACCATTACAAATACTGCAAAATGCCTCAGCAGGATCTAAAAAATTTGATCACATTTCTACATCACTGATCTCATTACACTGGTTACCAATTCACTACCAAATCCAATTTAAAGTACTAACTTTAATTTTTATCATTTACTCAAGTAACATCGATATGATAGGCATAATCACTGCAACCTTACACTCCCAAGCGATCATTAAAATTCCAAAATAAGGGATTAATGTCCATCCCCAACATACAAAGCTCAAATCTGACACAGGTAAGGGATAATGCCTTTTCCAAATCTGTGGAACTCCCTGCCCAGAAGGCTATGATTGATTCCTGACAAAAAGAAATTTAAAAAAAGAACTAAAGACATGGCTCTTCAAAAATGCATACAACCTAATCTAACCTCTATAAGAAGAAAGGATCTATAAATGACACAAAACTAACTAAATAATGCTTGAATAGAAATTCCTTTACAAATCATCTCAAGATAAAGTGTTGAACAATTAGTCATGCTCCCCCTACGTAACGATTACATTTTACCCTTGTTTTGCACTATCAATCTTTCTAGTATTGACCTGCATTATAAATGTATTACACTGACTTTTATTCTATTGTCCTTTCAAGTATTGACATGTTTTATGAATGTACTGAATTTGACTTATGAATGTGAAGCCCTCAATGATGAATGTCTCCTCAAGTAGTCAAGAATCCTTGATCAATGAAATGTATGTATATTGTGAATCGTTGTGATCTTTACTGGATTGACAGTATATCAAATGCTTAAATAAAAAATCATAAGAGTGAGGAGGGAAAAAAATGCCTATTATCCATTTTAGAATACGGCTGAAACATAACAAAAGGTGGAAAAAGTGAAAGGGTCTGAATACACTATATAACAGCCTTCAGTATTTCTTTATATTTTGCCCCTTCCTCAGCTCCACTGGCAGAGTATGCCAGAATACTGGGTCCACTTGCGAAAAGGCCCTGGTTTGTGTCTGCTGCAACTTTATACGCCCAAAGAACTGGAACTGCCAGAAGTTTTGCTCTTGAAGACCTTCATGTACGTGAAGGCATACAGAACTGTAACCTACAGTGCCCGAATGTAATCTGCTTTCAAGTACTTAAAAGCGGAATAGAAAAATCTAAAATAAATAAAATGACCTCTTCCTTAAGGAACATGAATAGAATATAAGAGAAAGTTTACATGGGCCTAATGCTCTTTACCTGCCTCACATTCTCTTCTCAGTTTCAATGCATCTGTTCTTGAGATGTTATTGTGTGTCATAACTAATGTACGAGTTGTCTCGAAATGATTGGACCCGGTGACACCATCCCATATTCTCCGGAAAGCAAAGTTGTAAGAAATAATGTGTTTAGAACTTAAAACGTATTGTTCTAAGCCCCCAAAGTTGCAAAATAAATTTATGTTAATTTGGGCAATTACATTAACCTATTGCCTATGAATATATAAATAAGGTTTCATTTTTGTTGAGCTTTATCTTCGATAGTGAACTAGGTGAATATAAGTGCTCTAAGTTAGGGGTGGGGATGGACGGGGTGAGGGGCATTTGATGTTCATGTTATCAATGTTTGAAGAATGTATAAGTTTATTGAAAATTTAAAGATGACTTTTTTTTTTAAGTTATAAAAATGATCTCTACCCATCTCAGAACAAAACAAATCAATACATTTGATTCAATTTTAATACAGCAGAGCACTTTTTGTCTGGATAAAGGGAGTTTTCCAATAAAATAATTTCAGATTTAATTATATATTTTCAAGACAATGAAACATGGGCTGAAGTGCTTGATTATTTTTTCAGATAATGGAAATTTTCGGATGAAGGATATAAGGTGGTCTACTGCAGTGTTCCCCAACCAGTGTGCCATCAGACCCAATTAAATGTGCCACGAAACAATCATCATTGCCTGTGTTTGGATCCAGACCAGCATGTGGGCTCTGTTCTCAGCGCCTCACAAGAGCTCCTTGTGTAATCCTACATGCTTCTTCTTACTGGCTACAGTATGAACCCTGGAGTGTGGTAATTAATGGGCAGCATGCAAGATATAGATAGCCAGGCCCCCACTTAATTTGGCATACACAGTGCACACATTTCCTCAGAGTCCCTTCCAGGCTGAGCGTGCACTGAGCACTGGATGTGGCTCACTGAGTGTTGAGAGCAGCAGCAGTAGTAGAGAAGCTCCGGCAGCCACACGAGGCAGCCAAGGTAACTAAGTGAGCCAGGTGCCCACATCATACTGATATTGCCTCTCTCTTGTATATAGGGGGAACAGACTCATTGTGAGGAGTTCTGCCTCTTCTCTCCTTTTGTTTAAAAATTTGAGAGAGAGACTAATACGGCTTTCATTGCTTCTCCAGCTTTTCTTTTGATTACAAGAGTCCTCTGCATGCCCCATGGTCTGCCACAAATTTTGTTAATGTAGGTGTGCCTTGGGTTTGAAAAGGTTGGGAAACACTGTGCTAACGTGTAATTTCTATGTTGGGATCTGTAGCGGTCCGGATTGTTCAATTTTTCCAATAGGACATGTACTGGTGTTTTAGGGCCTGGTACAATATTTGCAGTGGTCTTTCCATATATTTGTTGCCATATGAGTTCTGGGAATTTGTGTTTTAGTATAGCGGGTTTGCTATATAGGTTCAGAGTGACCTTTTTTTTGCAGGGTCTTGTGTTACTTCACAAAGTGCCTGGTTATGGAGGGACTTTGTGTCTGTTACAGAAATTAACAAATTGAAATATTTTCCTATAGCGAGTTCAGTTCAGTTTCAGAGATTAGCCTCAATCAATGTAGTATGAATTTCTGCTAATTGATAAATGTAGGCATTTCTTATGGCTTCTTTTGTAGTCTATCCCCAAAAAGCACAGATGGCACATTCAAACAGTGACATGATTCCTGAAACATTTGTGTGTATGTATATATGATAGGTAGATATAAAACAAAATCTAATATTTAAAAATATTGGATTGTTCTGAGAAGGGTGGTGGTGGGGACATGTTGAATGTTAAGTTTAATTATAAAAATCTCAGGGGAGTGGGGTGCAGCTATGGGCCTGAAAGTTAATTGTGGAGGGTGGACACATGGCTGATGGTTCACCTAGGACAGTGGTTCTCAAAAAAAAGTCCTGGGGGACCCCCAGCCAGTAAGACTGTATGGGTGGACTGACTCAGGGACTGTGAATGCATGTTGGCTCACAGTCTCCATGCTGATTTTATTTCAAGTGCCTGCAGCTATTACCACTGCACAAAGATCAGTTTCTTGATAATGCAGAATTATGCAGATACTGCCATTAGTTCCAATCACTATTGTGATGTCTGTTTTTATAAAAAAAAATTTTTATTATGTGATTTGTTGCTCGCTTCGAACAGTGGAAAGTGCGAGAAATAAACATTTTATTATAATTATTACAGCATTGTGACCTGAGGAGCATAGGTGGGAGGAGAGAGTGAAAGAAGAAGGGAGAGCGCTACCACTGGGCAGGTGGTGAAGGGGGAGCCAGAAAGGGACCGATGCTGGGCAAGAGGTTGAGAGGCAGAGAGCAAGGTGTGGCTGCTGCTGCGGCTGGGTAGAGAAATGGAAAAGAAGATACTATTGAGAGGAGTCTCCTGCTGCTTTCAGGTGGACGTGAGAGAGAGAGAGACTGTTGCTGAGCAGGGAATGAGGAAGAGAGAGGAGGGAAGCTGTTAGGCAAGGGAGGAGTGGTAGAGATTGGGGGGGGGGGGCAGAAAGAAATGCTGGGCAGGAAAGGAAAAAAAAGGAGGTGCTTTGTTAAAGCCACAACTACCAGGAGAGCACCACCGGTAAGTGAAATGGGGAGGGAGAGGGCAGGGGCTGTATTTCTAACTATTTGCCCCGGGTACAGAAAAAGCTACTCCCAGTACCAAGATATACAACGAGTCTTCCATATCTTTTTTTTCCTTCCTGGTAGAAGGCTGACCCCTTTCACACCAAACTTATCCCAGAGAGCTGCATTTGTCCTGCTATTTTGACAGTGGCAACACCTGTTGAGTGGCACCTGCTTGATCTCTTAGTCATCTGAAGCTGCAGAAAACTTCCAGATGTCTACTTCTGTCTGAAAAGGTGATGGCTTCTTCCAGTGGTGTACACTGAGCCACTGCTGAACACTATTGGTCCAACAATCATGGGAATTGCAAGCACATGGCAGTTTTTCAGAGTGAACCCTTAGCTCTGTGGCCACTTTGACACACCATCACACACTGTTTTGAAGAATCCAACCTATTCCCTGACTCTAACAGGAATAAAGAAACAGGACCATATAACCCCTATAAATAAAAATAAATATTAATATCCTTACATTGGTTAACCATAAAATGTTGCATTGAATATAAAATACATCTCAATCTCCACAAATGTATGTAAAATTGCAAAGGGCCAGACAAGCTCTCAAGGCTCTGCATTTAGATGCTATTGATTTACAGCTACAGATGGTGAAACAAGAGCATTTTGAATGGGGTAAAAAAAGCTGGTAGGCTGCTGCCCCGAAAATTGAAAAAGCAAATGGCTCAGAATCAAATTACTAGGATCAGAGCTATTGATGGTTCAATCCTGGCCCTACCTGCAGATATTCAGCAGAGATTCCAACAATTTTATGGAAATCTGTATACAGCGGACTCAAGCATCCAGGAGAGAGAGATTATATCCTCTCTCGATAGGGTAGATCTATCCCAGTTAACGGATGTAGAAAAACAATTTTTTGAAAAAGAAATATCCCAAATGGAGATTAGGCAAGTAATAAAAAAGCTTAAGACTAATAAATCCCCTTGACTAGATGGGTACACGGGTCTTTTTTTTTTTTTTTTTTTATAAAAGGTTCATAGATCATTTATCCCCCCATCTAACTGAGATATTCAATGCCCTTTGAGATGGGAACTCGCTGACGGCAGGAGCTAACGTGGCCAGAATCACTATATTGGCCAAACCGGGTCGAGATCCCTTGGAGTGTGGATCCTACAGACCCATATCTCTGATAAATATTGACTTGAAAATTTTGGCCAAAATATTGGCTAATCGCCTCAATAGAGTAATGGCAAAGCTGACACACCCAGATCAGGCGGGCTTTATCCCAGGGAGAAAGGCTACAGACAATGTACGAAAGATATTGGATCTACTATGTGGGCTAAACAACAACAACAACTCCCTGCAGTATTGCTCTCTGTCAATGCAGAGAAAGCTTTCGACATAGTCCACTGGCCCTTCCTATTTAAAATCTTGGGGAGAATGAATTTCGGCCCTTTATTCCGGAATTGGCTGCACAGATTGTATGAAGTTCCGATGGCCTGAGTTAAAGTTAATGGAGTCTACTCAGCTCCTTTTCCATCCAGGGATGCCCATTGTACCCACTGTTTGCATTGTTTTTAGAACCATTTACCACTAGAATAAGAAGGCAATCCACTATCTCTGGTATACACGTAGGGGGCACAGACTATAAAATGTCACTTTTTGCTGATGACGTGTTTACATTGTCACAGCCACAGCAATCCTTGCCGGGGGTGGTGGACATGCTAAAAGGAATTTAGTTCTGTGTCGCGATTTCACCTCAATTTAGAAAAATCTGAGGTGTTAAATGTTTCGCTATCACCTGAGCAGGTGGCTCCTTTGAAACAGCAGTTTCCATTCAAATAGGCAGATAGGAGCATAAAATATTTGGGGATCTTAATTAGTAACAAATTGGAAGATCTTTTTAGTTTAAATTACACCCCCTTGGTAGCTAAGATATTTCGGGACCTGGATACTTGGGCTCATTTTCCAATAGTCTGGACGGGGAGAATAGCATTGATAAAAATGAATGTTCTTCCAAAATTCAATTACCTTTTTCAATCATTACTGGTACATATTCCCACAGCTGTACTGAAATGCTGGCAGAAACATCTGTTTGCATTTATTTGGAAGAGGAGGCCACCAGGGTGGCCAACGTTTTACATAGACAAATTAAGAGGAGGGTTGGGAGTTCCCCAGCTTCGATGGTATTATGCGGCCGCACAGCTTAGTACTATTTTCTCATGGCATAAACGAGGAGAGAGTCCATGGTGCGTGATCACTGAACAAGCGATATTGAGTGTAAAGTCAATCCAAGCACTTATCTGGCAACCCCGTGAGACATGGAGGATACAGGGTGCTTTTCCTCCGCCCCTTCAAACCACGCTCCACCTCTGGACACAGTGGTGACATTTATTAGTAGGATCACGGAGGTATTTCCCCACTACTTTTTTGTTTCATAATGTGAAATTCACTCCGGGATGGGATTATTCCCTCTTTGAGGAATGGAAAACTAAGGGTCTAATTACCTTGGGGAAGGTATGGGGACTGGAAGGGCTAATGCCATTTGCTCAGCTTCAGGATACATATCGGTTAAGGTCCTCCGCTCTATACTCCCATTTCCAATTACATCAATTTATTAGACGGGAAGCAATTAGAGGGGATCTTGCGATGGGGAAATCACAGTTTGAGGGATGGTGTGAAATAGAGGACCGCGTCAGTGGGGGACTTTCCAAGATTCATAGCCTACTCCAGAGGGATCCTGACCGCAAACCAGCATACAATCTGGCCTGGGAAAAAGATCTGGGTAAGATCTTATCCGAGGATGAGTGGAATCAAATATTTATGCATACTAAAAGGTGCTCCATTCTGAATTGCTCACGGAAAACAGCTATAAAGTATTATTTTGCTGGCATTTTACTCCCTGTAGACTTTATAGGGCTAGCCTATGCCAGGATGATTTATGCTGGAAGGGTTGTGGCCAACGGGGGACCTACATCCATATGTGGTGGAAATGCCCCAAGGTATGTAGGCTGTGGAACGATGTGTCTGTTATTATTCAACAAATCCTGATACAACCCCTTCAGCGTATGCCCGGAACAGGTACTATTAAATGAAACCAATGATGGATCACGGAGTGAGGGGATGTTGGTGCATCAAACCTGCTTGGGAGCCAGGTGCATATTAGCTGCAGCATGGAAACAAGCTATAGTGCCATCGATAGAAGTACTGCTTCTGAAATTGGATACAATGAGCACATTATACCAGGTTACCGCTCGTAAGCATCATGCACTTCCCAGATTCCTGGAACCCTTATTTACAATGGAGGACCACACTGCACCCCACTACTAAAGCAAACGATCAGAAACTGCCCCCATAGTGCGCTTGGAAAGGACAACACAGACTTTCTTTTGAATATCGCCTCAATAACTGCTTATTAGACTGTATACATAAATGATCCATTTGCAAATGTGGAGTTATATTCCTGCTTACATGTTACAATGCTAATATACATTCAATAAAAAATAATTTACAAAAATTCAAAGGCATGGCCTTCTCTCAGTTTGCTCATTTTTTTTGTTTTTACTAAGTTTCCCTATCCCTGGACTTCATACTATTATAATGGTACACAATGCTAGTTATTGTATCTGCTAACCCATTAAAACTGATTATCTGCTTTGAGAATACGCCTAACAGAATATCAAATGTTTGTAAATAAACAGCTATATCTTTTGTATATGGCTGAGTAAGTTAAAGTTATCCACTGATATTCAAAGATAGCTGGTTAGATTTTAAAGTTACATGAGTATACTGGGTATACCTGGATAAATTTATTCATCAATATCTACCAGATTTTTAAGCATACTGAATACTAGCCTACTGAAGCTAGCCAGATAACTGAATTCAATGTATATAATAAGTCATGTGTACAAATAGCAAAACAAAATGCTCAATATTTTTCTGACAATCTTGCACTGGTTGTTAATATTCCATTTACTCTGGAAAATAATTCTGATTGTAAATAATTCTGATCTGCCAAATGTCATGGTGAGATATGGATCAACTTCATTCCAATGGATTTAAAGAGAAACTAAAAAATAGAGGTGAGTTTTAAAAATTTAGCAAGACATTTTTAACATGCCCCTCAAAAATAGTCAGGGGTGGGGTACAACAGAAACATACATAAAAGTGTCAATAAAGAAAGTTAAATTAATAATTAAAAAAAATACATCCAAGTATATAGTACATAGATTCAGAGGAACGGCTCAGCAGATGGATTACTGGAATGCCTCAGCAAATAGATGGATTTTGAATTGTTTTCTACATTGTTTGGCATCCCGCAAGAGTCGCAATTGTAGTGGAAGAATGGTACAAAGTGAAGGACCAGAGATAGAAAAAGAGTGTTTGCATGTCATACTGCGGTGGGCAACCCTTGAAGAAGGGATATCTAGCAGGAATTGGCTTGAAGCCTGGAGAGTGTGAGCTGGAGTTGAAGAGTAGATGTGAACCAGGGTGATTTATTGTGGAGAAGACTATCTTGTGAACATAAGACTTGTCATACTGGGTCAGACCAAGGGTCCATCAAGCCCAGTATCCTGTTTCCAACAGTGGCCAATCCAGGTCACAAGTACCTGGCAGGATCCCTGGGGTTAGACAGATTCCAAGCTGCTTATCCCAAGAAAAAGCAGTACCTACCTGCAACTCCATCTCAATAATGGTTTATGGAGTTTTCCTCCAGGAAAATGTCCAAACCATTTTTAAATGCAGCTCTACTAATAGCTATCACCACATACTCAGGAAACAAAGTCCAGAGCTTAATTATGCATTGAGTAAAAACATTTTCTTATTAATTTTAAATGTATTATCTAGTAAGTTCATTGTGTGTCCCCTAGTTTGTACTTTTTGAAAGAACAAACTGATTAACATTTACTCCTTCCATTCCACTCATTTTATAAACCTCAATCATATCTCAGGTCAGCCATCTCTTCTTCAAGCTGAAGAGTCCTAACCTCTTTAGCCTTTCTTCATAGGGGAACTTTTCCATCTCCTTTATCATTTTGGTTGCCCTTCTCTGTACCTTTTCTAATTCTGCTATATCTTTCTTGAGATTTGGTGACCAGAACTGCACACAATACTCAGGATAAGGTCGCACCATGGAGTGATACAGAGGCATTATGATATTCTCTGTTTAATTCTCCATTCCTTTCCCAACAATCCCTAGCATTCTATTTGTTTTCTTGGCTGTTGCTGCACACTGAACATAAGATTTCAATGCATTATAAACGATGATGGTCACCGCATCTCAAAAAAGATATAATTGCGATGGAGAAGGTACAGAGAAGGGCTACCAAAATGATAAGGGGAATGGAACAACTCCCCTATGAGGAAAGACTAAAGAGGTTAGGACTTTTCAGCTTGGAGAAGAAACGACTGAGGGGGGATATGATAGAGGTGTTTAAAATCATGAGAGGTCTAGAACGGGTAGATGTGAATCGGTTATTTACTCTTTCGGATAGTAGAAAGACTAGGGGACACGCCATGAAGTTAGCATGGGGCACATTTAAAACTAATCGGAGAAAGTTCTTTTTTACTCAACGCACAATTAAACTCTGGAATTTGTTGCCAGAGAATGTGGTTCGTGCAGTTAGTATAGCTGTGTTTAAAAAAGGATTGGATAAGTTCTTGGAGGAGAAGTCCATTACCTGCTATTAAGTTCACTTAGAGAATAGCATGGTTACATGGAATAGACTTAGTTTTTGGGTACTTGCCAGGTTCTTATGGCCTGGATTGACCACTGTTGGAAACAGGATGCTGGGCTTGATGGACCCTTGGTCTGACCCAGTATGGCATTTTCTTATGTATGTTCTTATGATGACGCCTAGGATAGTTTTCCTGAATGGTGACTCCTAATGTGGAACCTTGCACCGAGTACTTATAATTTTAGTTACTCTTCCCTAAGTGCATTACTTTGCACTTGCCCATATTAAATTTGCCATTGCCCAGTCTCCCAGTTTTGCAAAGTCATCGTGTAATTTTTCAGAATCCTCTTACAATTTAACAACTTTGAATAATTTTGTGTCATCAGCAAAATTTGATAACCACACTTATTTTTCCCATTTCCAGGTCCTTTATAAATATATTAAAAAGCAGTGGTCCCAGAACAGATCCCTCTGACATTACTATTCACCTTTACCATTTAGCCTACTCTCTGTTTTCTATCTTTTAACCAGCTGGCAATCCACAATAGGACACTGCCCCCTATCCCATGACTTTTTAATTTCCTACGAGGTCTCTCAAGAGGGACTTTGTCAAATGTTTTCTGGAAATCCAGATACACTAAATCAACTGGCTCCCCTTTATCCACGTTTATTTATGCCTTCAATTAAATATAGTAAATTGGTAAGACAAGGCTTCTCTTGCCTGAATCCATATTGGCTTTGCCCCAATAAACTATGCCTATTTATATGTTCAGCAATTTTGTTCTTTATGATAGTTTCTACCATTTTGCCTAATGTCAGACTCACTGGTCTGTAGTTTCCTAGATCATCCCTTGATCCCTTTTTAAAGATTGGCATTACACTGGCAACCCTCCGGTCTTCAAGTACCATAGGCAATGTTAATGGTACAGGTATCTGGTACTGGAGGTGGGCTACTCTTCCAGGGGCCACCCTGTAGCTTACAAATTTCCAATAGCAAGTTTGCAATTTAATTCTCAGCTCTATCAGCACTCTGGGATGTATACCACCTGGTCTAGGTGATTTGCTATTCTTTAGGTTTGTCAATTTGCCCTAGTACATCTTTGAGGTTCACAGGTTTGTTTCATTTCCACTGAATCATCCCCCTTTGAATATCATTTCTGGTATGCATGTCTCTTACATCTTCCTCAGTGAAAGTACCTAATTGTGGAGTTCATTGGGGCCGATACCGTACATATGCACTGAGTACACTCAGCGCCCACTTTCCTAATACACTCCCAGGCACTCCTCCTGGGGGGTGCCATGTAATATTTAAATTAGGGGTCACATTATCAAATAAGCGCTGGGGTTGCTTGCGCGTCCCTAGTGCCTTCTTGAGAAGGGAGCCCGCGAGCATCGGCCATCTGCCGATAAGGAAAACAGACGCCAAATTTATCAGCATCTGTTTCAATAAACAGCGTACAGCCAGGGGTTCAAGAAACAGGTGCTTGTCTACAAAGCGCTTGTTTCCTACACCCGACTGCCATTGCTTTTTTTATTTTTTTTTATTTAAGATTTTTTTCTCTTACTTAATATTGTTGGGATGTACAGAAAAACAATTTTTTTTAAATTTTCTGTACTACTTTTAGGAGCGCTCAGCAATTAATGCCTGCTCCGGGCAGGCGTTGATTTCTAAGCGCAAAGATGAGCGTCTTAGAAGCACCTTTTTTTTTTTTTTTGCATTCAGAGTGAATAGCTAATAGCCTCATTCACGTGCATTTGCATGCGATGAGCGCTATTAGTTTCACTCCGATTTGGATGCGTGTTGTGGAGGCACTAATCCTTATTGCATACGGGAATTAGGTAGTGTCTATATAACATGCACCGCATTGCATCGGCCCCATTGTGTTTAAACACACTATTTTTATAGCCTTTATATTTTTGCAAGGTTGAGAAACAGCATGTTGAATCACCAGGCTTTTCTACCATTCATATGCACTCAAGTTAATGAAGTATAAAACACATTTTTATTTTTTCAAATATTTAAGTCTTTACCTAGATTTGTTAATCCCCTTAAAACAAGGCGATTTACAACATAAAGCATTCATAAATAGATAAAAAAATGAACATATAACCGTGTCTGACATTTTCACCATTTATGCTAAAATGTGTAAACTGACAAAAATAAGAGTGTGTCAAATATTAGGATGTAAACATTTTACACCTACAACGGGATTATACATCTCTTTAACCTTAATAAAACAAACTTACCCTAGTCCAGCTAAATCTGACACAAGATTCCCCAAAGCTGCAGCTGTAATTTTAAAAAAGAAACACATTTTCACTGATTTACACCAATTAAGACATTTGTCAGTCATCTTAGTACTAAAGGGTCAGTCCAAAACCTTGAGCACTGATAATTTATGTATTGGAAAAGGCTGAATCAATCAGAATAGCTTATTCAGTATTTTCTAGCAAGTAAATCCTCTGTAAGCATAAGCATGTGCCCAGCTCTATTTAAATCAAACTTCATTCATAAAGCACTGTTAAAAAGGAAAGAAAATACGATAATCAATCTCAATAAAAAAATGAGGTGCAGATGTAAAGGTTAAAAGTGTATAACAGGCATGGACATTGGTTAAAAATACAATCTTAGAAGAGTAGTCCAGATGTATTCCACGCATTAATAAAGGTGGAAGAAAGGCTGAACGATTATTGGCAAGGTTAAAAGGTGAGGTGAAAGTATTTTAGCCAAAAAAAAAATCCTTCAAAATTGAAAGAAGGATCAGAAGAAAATAGGAAAAAGCATAAGCATTGTCAAGTGAAAACATTGAGAAAACAGGCTAAGAGAGAATTTGAAATAAAGTTGGCTACTGAGGCAAAAAAACTCATAATAAAAACCTTTTAAAATATATCCAAAACAGGAAACCTGCAAGGGAGTCTGTTGGACTGTTAAGATGACAGAGGTGTTAAAGGGGCTCTTAGGGAATGAATTCCTTGCTTCTGTGTTTACTAATGAGGATGTTGGAGAGGCACCAGTTCCGGAGATGGTTTTCAAGGGTGATGAGTCAGATGAACTGAACCAAATTACGGTGAACCTGGAAGATGTAGTAGGCCAGACTGACAAACTACAGAGTAGCAAATCACCTGAACCAGATGGTTTGCACCCCAGGGTTCTGAAGGAACTCAAAAATTAAATTTCAGTTAGTTTACAAATTTGTAACCTATCATTAAAATCAACCATTATACCTGAAGATTGGAGGGCTCCAGGGATGATCCAGGAAACTATAGACCAGTGAGACTGACTTCAGTGCTGGGAAAAATAGTGGAAACTATGCTACAGATCAAAATCACAGAGCATATAGAAAGACATGGTTTAATGGAACACAGCCAGCATGGATTTATCCAAGGGAAGACTTGCCTCACAAATCTGCTTCATGTTTTTGAAGGGGGTTGTTAAACATGTGGATAAAAGTGAACCAGTAGATAGTGTATTTGGATTTTCAGAAGGCGTTTGACAAAGTCCCTCAAGAGTGGCTTCTAAGAAAACTAAAAAGTCATGGGATAGGAAGCGATGTCCTTTTTATAGATTACAAACTGGATAAAAGACAAGAAATGGAGAGTAGGATTAAATGATCAATTTTATTAGTAGAAAAAGGTAAAAAGAGTAGAGTGCCTCAGGTATCTATGATCTGGAAAGGAATACAACGAGTGAAGTGATTAAATTTGCAGATGATACAAATGAAGAATAAAACAGAAAATGTCATAATGCCTCTGTATCGCTCCATGGTGAGACTACACCTTAAATACTGTGTACAATTCTGGTCGCCACATCTCAAAAAAGATATAGTGGTGATGGAGAAGGCACAGAGAAGGGCAAACAAAATGATAAAGGGGATGGAACAGCAACCCTATGAGGAAAGGCTAAAGAGGTGAGGGCTGTTCAGCTTAGAGAAGAGACAGCTGAAGGGGATATGATAGAGATTTATTTATTTAGATCTATAAAATCATGAGAGGTCTAGAACGAGTAAATGTGAATCCGTTATTTACTCTTTCAGATAACAGGACTAGATGGCACTGCATGAAGTTAGCAAATAGCAAATTTAAAACAAACTGAAGAAAATTATTTTTCATTCAACGCACAATTAAACTCTGGAATTTGTTGCCAGAGGATGTGGTTAGGACAGTTAGTGGAGCTGAGTTTAAAATAGATTTTGATAAGTTCCTGAATGAGAAGTCCATTTACTGCTATTAATCAAGTTGACTTAGGGAATAGTCACTGCTATTACTGGTATTAGTTGAATGGGATCTACTTAATGCCTGGGTACTTGCCAGGTACTTGTAACCTGGACTGGTCACTGTTGGAAACAGGATGCCAGGCTTAATGGACCCTTGGTCTGACCCAGTATGGCAGCTTATTATGTTCTTAGGTTCTTATGCAAGCAGCATTTTTCAGTTTTTAATTTTTCAAAAAATGCAGAGAAATTAATTATGACTTTGAAAATTTACTTTAAGAGCATACTGCAATAAGCATACTGTCTGGAACAGTCTGTGTAAGTGTAATTTGTAATCCACATAAATCTGCTAACTTTTTTTTGCAAGCCACTGTATACATTTACCTTTATATTAACAAAACCGCCTATTCACCTGTCATTCGAGGCGGGTTGGGTGTTTAGTTCCGACAGTGCCAGACTAAATAAAAGATCATTCCTCCCACCATCTTTCACATGCTCAGAATTTGGTATTATAATAAAAAGTATCACTCATATTTTGAATTCAAATTGAATGAAGGTGACTAGAGATCCAAAATGGTGGCAAAGAAGATGCTGAGAACTCTGCGATTCTACTTTAATTACCTGTTCCATTCTATGAGGAAGTAGAAAGGATCGACAAAGAGGAAAACCTCAGAACCTCCTAAAACTACCCAGCTCCAATAAGCCTCAATCCCAGAGCTTATGGTAGCTTTACCTTCTATTTCATTGAATGGTGTCCGATGCTGGTTTGAGTAAGTTAACAGCTGCCCAGCAATGGAGATTTCTTATAGTTCTAATGGGAGAACTGCAGCTTCTAGCCTGTGATGGAGTTTCAAGTGTGGAAGCCTTTGTCTTCCAAGCAGGAGGTTATGAAGTGGTGACTAAGGAGACAGATCCCGGGCCTTTAAGAGAAAGAGCACCTTATTACTGGAGAGTTGGAGGGTGAGTCCTTGCTGAGTGTAGAAGTTGCATTTGCAGCGAGGACTACTGGACAGACGTAAGAAGTGTCATCCCTCCAGAGGTAATTGCAGCAATTTCTGGACTATTAAGGAGGAGCTCTTTAGTGAAACCTGACACTATTACCCTTAGACAGTATATGGGCTGCCCTAGACTCTGTGGAACAAACTATGGCCTCTTTAGCAATACTCACCTTGGATATGAACTCTAGAATGCAGTGATAGGACACTAATACAATGTCCCAAGTGGGAAGGATTGAGAAGCTGGCGCACACGTCTGCACAATTAACATCTGTGCAAATAAACTTGATGCAGGATAAAAAATGCTACACATCAGAGACTGGAAAATTCTGATAAGTTTTTAAGTTTTAGAAAAATGATTTTTTTTTCTACATCTTCTCTTCCGTCTCCATGGGAATTTGTTTATATTTAGGAGAAATTCTGAGAATTCCTGAGGAAAGCATGCCACCTGTCAGTAAAATTTTCCTTTTTTACCTTTACGAAAACTAAAAGCGAAGGTGTAAGTGAGATTGATAATGCAGCTGTGAATCTTTCAGCGGATAGTCTGGATCTGACAAATTTTCATGAAAAATCCAAGGAGGGAGAGGATTAATAGAGCTAGACTTTTGGTCTCATTTCTATTTCCTCAGAACCAAACTTCTATTCTAAAACTGTATTTTCAGATTCATCAACTTTTATTTATGGGCTGTAAAGTACAGATTTTCCATATCTGTATCGTGAGACTCAGGAATAAAGGAATAAATTATTGAATATGCGCCAGGATACTTTGGCCTTAGACACCACTTTCATTATCTGACTCTCTTGTAAATGTATTCTTGTGTGTTCAGGTATTAAGATACATATTTTTTGAGCCCTCTCCACTGAGGTTTTTCTTGGACAATAAGGGGCTGGTCAAGCCTTCTAGCAATGCTAGTGTTTCAAACACAGACCTGTCATTTTGTTTTGCAGTTCACAATTTAGCTATGGGACAATTGCTCTCCTAGGAACTGATTGCCTTTTTTTTTCTCTGTTTTAAGTACTAGTTTTCTGTTTGATTCCCCACTATTTTGCAAATCTCTACATGAAGCCAGTGAATTGCCTTTTGTTAATTTATTGATTTGCATATTGTATTACTTATATTTTGTGCTTCTTTGCTTTGTCAAACGATACTTGATTTAAACTTGAAATGTAATAAAAAAAAAGAAATTATACAGACTTGTTACCCATAATTCCCCTTGACATGGAACACATTCTCTCATCATTTTCTGGTGATATTACAAGTAACAAAGCTCTGTGAAGGAAAGCCATTATACTTTCCTGTACAAGTCATTATGTCTAGTTTCATAAAATATAATTTGTGACTGAACACTTTGGGGTAGATTTTAAAGGGGCGCCGAGCCGCACTGCCTTCCCCCATTCCCTCCCCCCCCCCCCCCTCCTTTTTCTTTTTTTCACTATTGTTTCAAAAGTTGCGCCTGCCGGCCAATAGCCGGCACGCAATCCCAAGCACAGCAACAAATGGCCGCTGTGCCTGGAGTCTCTGGCCCCGGACCACCCCCTTAGTAAAGCCCCAGGTCTTACACATGTCCCAGGCCTTTATGCACGTCACCAGGCCTTTTGAAAATCCGGCCCTTTGTTTAATGATACACAGAAAAATTTCTATGAAAGTAATAACCGAACAAATCGAATTGTTACATTTTTCTGAAATCAGACTAAACATATGGTACAACTTTGTGACCAAAATTTTATTACAGAGAAGAAGCCCAGAACAGGAAAAGGACCCAGTCAGTACCCAAGCACAGCAAACCTGTCCCTCAACAACTTAATACCAAATATCCCAGACCAACATGGAAACCTTGCCTTAATATAGCTTATAAGAAGGGCCATCATAAATATGAACCAAGCACTAAACTTAGTGGAGGTTCAAAAGTATAATCATCAATCCTAAAAAGTTCTGTTTCTAGTTTAAACAATTTTTTTTAATTATATTTTTTCACAAATAAAATCCACTTAACTAAAAGTGATGGAGGACTGAAAACGGACTGTGCCCTTGTAAGTTAGTCCCAAACAATTGGAACTGTAATCTTTCTTCAGATAATCAGGAGGATGGAAGAGAAATTGAAATAGATAATAACCAAAACCATGAAAATAGTAATGCAACAGTAAAGCATCCGACAGTTATATTTTCTAAAGCTAGACCAAATTATGCATACAGTACAAACTGTTTATTCTCACAAAGAGTTAGCTATAATGCCACCACCCCTACATTCAGTGTACAAATGACGGAGCATTAACAAGTTAAAGGCAGAATAGTTGCACAATATAAGCCAAATTTTAATAGCCCCGCGCATGCAAATATCCGAATGTATGTGTGTGGCTGGGCCATGCGCACGCTGAGTGCATCTTAGCAACAGCCCGCCCATGCGCGTACCTCCCGTTATGCATAGAAGTGCTGGGCTCTGTAAAAGGGGCAGGGGCCAGGGAAGAGGGGAAAAGGGAGGAAGGGTAGGTAGGGGGATAGGAAAGTTCTCTCTCAGTCCACTCCTTCATTGGAGCGAATTGGGAGGGAACTGGAAACGGGCCCATCACTTCGCCGTGCATATTTTTTTTGAAATCACCCCCCTTCCCTTGCACACGCAGATATAAAAGTGGGTACACATGTGCTCACGGGTATCATATTTTATAACATGCGCGCATGCTATAAAATCGGCACATCTTTGAAAATCTACCTTTATATTATTTGCAACACCATTTGGTCTAGACTGAGAAAATAAGACTTGTTTCAGAAGAGCAAGATCTGGGGGCGATTGTATCTGAACTTAAGGTGGCCAAAGAGGTGGATAAAGCAACGGCGAAAGCCAGAAAGATGCTTGGCTGCATAGGGAGAGGAATGGTCAGCAGAAAAAGGAAGGTGATATTGCCTCTGAATAGGTCGCTGGTGAGACCTCACTTGGAATACTGTGTACAAGTCTGGAGATTGCAGCTTCCAAAGGATATAAACAGGATGGAGTTGGTCCACAGGGTCTCTACTAAATTGGTCAGTGGTTTTCATCCTAAAGCATATGAAGATAAACAAAGATCTAAACATGCATACCCTAGAGGATAGGTGAGATAGGATAGAGACATTTAAATATCTGAAAGGTTTCCATGCACAGGAGGTGAGCCTCTTTCAACTGAAAGAAACGAGGGGTCATGGGATGAGGGTGAAAGGGGATACCACTCTAGAGTAATCATAGGAAATATTTCTTTACAGAGAAGATGGGGGATGCATGGAATGGCTTCTCAGTAGTGGTGGTGGTAGAGACAAAAGCAGTATCTGAATTCAAGAAAGCATGGGATAAATACAGGGGATCTCTAAGGGAGTGATGGGAATTATAAAGCTAAATGAATTGGGCAGACTAGATGGGCAATACAGTCTTTTACTGTCACCATGTTTGTATGTTTTATTGTTCATCTGCAGTTTTTATAGAAAAGGAAAATGCAGAAAGTTAAGAAACATGGGATCTACCCTCTCTTTTCCTTGTGAAAACAGAGTCTGCACAGTAAAGTACCCAGCACAAGTTGTGTTCTCTGAAGCTATCCATAATGAAAGAGGAATGAATGATACTTCCCCCACTGAACTATCACTTTATTACTGAAAAACAGTATCACTTTACAACTGGAAAAAAAATGAAAAGGTATTTCAGTCATTCCTGATATGTTTTCTGAGCCTCCACAAAATATGAATAAGTGGTGCCCGGATTACAGTGTGCTTTGGTGGTTGAAATCACAGCTAGCTCCCAGGCTACTGGTTTTGATGTTAAAAATATACCTAACTAGATCCAGTTCCATGTGAGAACCTGTCATACTGTCTCAAATATGGCTGCTGCTATCAATTCAGAGCATTCGAAGGAAACAGTTGCAGAATTTAAAAAATGACTTGGAAATAACATTTTTAGAAATATTAATACTTGGTGTACACTTAAATATTGAGATCATATTTTATTTTAAATGTAAAGAGTTATACCATACTATAAATAGAAAGTTATTGAAAATAACAATGAATTACATGATTCTAATATCAAACTATCATCCAAGATAAAGCAAATTAAAACCTGAACAATACAAAATTATTTATATATGTAACATGCAGAAATGTGCCAGAGGCCCAAGTTCGATTCCCACTTCTGCTCTTCAGGTTGACTATAGAGACTCTGAAGGGAGCATTCACTAACCCCAAGGTAAGGGGAGGAGGCATTCCAGCCATCATGCAAATGACACCCACTGGCTGGGTCAAGGATGCAATTGTGCAAGGGTTCCAGAGAAACTCATCTGTGCTTCTCAGTTATACAGCTGTTGCTGCAATAGTTGAGCTAGATAGGAGAAGCTGAAAAGGGGGAAAATGTGAATGAAGATAGATGGCACCATAGCCCCAGTAGAGACCAGATCCGATGGAGCAGAAAATCTGAATGAGTTGGGGGTGAGAGAAGGGAGCTGCTGAGCCAAAAAATTCATTAAATTATAAAAATAATTAAAAAAAAAAGTTTCAGGACATTTTGCTAATCATCTGAATGTAGACAAAACAGTATAAACTTTTTATAGCTTTCTTCTCATGGAAACATTATTTCAATATTTAAAAATGCTGAAAAACCTGTGATAAATTACAAGCATTAATGAAAAACACAAGGTTCAGTTGACCACTCAGTACATATTCTCATACATTTACTGATTTATGGTACTTGCCTGCCATAGTTGAAATTCCTAGAATTATTCCAATAGATAATTCTATTTGAGTCCCCTAGAAACAGAAAGGAGAATGACATTTGTTTTTTTGCCAATTTTTCCAAAGCAATGTGTGCATACATGAATACTATAATTTCAACACACAAGTTACATGCTAAAGACAGATCTTCTTAAATCATTTTCATGTAGTTGCATTAACACTTTCTAGTACAAATTAAATAAATCTGCATACACAACACTTTCTGTAGATTAATATCATACCCACAAATTCATAGAAAATAAAATTATCTTTTACTAATTCATACCTTCAGATTAGGCTCACTTAATTACATATATTAATGAAGTAAACTCTTCATAGATCTTCAAACCGTTTGATTTATGCAACAAAAAACTTCATGTAAGTAGAACTTACATCTTTTAAAGTAAAATTACTTAAGTGGGTAATTTCATATCTGAGTATCACTTTTATAACTGTATCCACTGACCCAGACATAACATCCACCTGTGTTTTCCTTCTAGTCTAATTTCAAACAAGTGCGACCCAATGTAACATCAAAGGGCGAGTATAATTCATGAGGGCAAAAATACAAAAGATGGTATTCCAAAAGACCTTCTGCAGTGATGGACTACAACTTTCAGATTTTAAATTATCAGCTTCAGCATGCACTAATTTAGATATATGATAAAATGTGAAGAATAGCACCAGTTCAACAGAAAAAGCAAGTTTGCTTACCATAAACTGTGTTCTCCATAGACAGCAGGATGAATTAGCCATGATATGTGGATGTCATCATCAAATGGCACCAACTGGATCCCTCTCAATTAGCTCAGAACATTTTCTCTACTGAGCATGTGTGGTTCTCATGTGGTCATTGCCTCGAGTCCCTCAGTCAATTTTAGAGCCAAGTTTAGCTAGGTAGGTGACTTTACAGTGGAGGGCAGGTATTTAGCATGGCCAATACCTCTATCTACAGAAAACAATGTTTACAATGAGAAAACTTGCTTTATCTGTCAACATGGAAGGCTCAATTAGCCATGACACATGGGAAGTCTCAAGCTAAGTGTTCAGTGGAACACTTACTGAAAAAGCAACCTAGACCACATCCATGGAGAATTAACTAAGTGAACAGGCTATGCAAAACTGCTTGACTAAATTTACAGTCATTTCTAGATAGAATATCCACACAGTAATGTGATGTGAAGCTGTACATCAACAACCAGTTGCAGCATCTTTGACAGGCAAAGCTCACAGATGAGCCAATGATACATCAGATGCAAACCATGGCTGTATTAGCTTAGAAGACAGCGGACATGAAGTTTTCTAGATGTACACATTAGGGACATATAGCCCTTATTTGTGTGAAAGCATGATCAGTAGTCAGTGACTGTAAGATGGTGGAACAGGATGTCAGTAAAAAGAACTTTGACTCCATTACAGAGTTAGATACATAGCAAGCACATAGTGACAGTTAGAAGCACTTGGCATTTAGCTGCAGATGCAAAGCAGAAACATCAATGATAGGAAACTAAACACAAGCTTCAAAGAAAAATACAGGAAACTAGACTAGCTTGTACGCATGCGCCTGAAATGCATGGCTAAAGAGCATAAAAAGAATATACGAGACTGGAAAGATTCCTTGCCGAAGACTGAGCCTGACTAGGGCAGTGCGCTATACTCAGCAAATGCCAAAGAATCTCTGATACCGTCTAGTCTTCCCACAGAGACCACGCTTGCCTGCCACTGTCTGGAGAGCTAGGAAGGGAAGGCACTTTTTTCCCAAGAAAGTGACAAGCTTCTGCTAAGCCATTTGTATATAATTTTATCCCTGTTAGCTGGGGATACATTTACCTTCTCTGCTGCAATTGTTTGTATACTTTGTATGCCTACAGCTAATCTTATAAATGGCTGGTTTGTTATATATATCTTTGCAAAAATGGAATATAAGTAAAAAAGCTATTTTATCATTAAGTAGTCAGGTGTCATTTTCTTAGTATGTTTGTGTGATCCAGACTACACAAGGCAAACACCTCAACCGGGTCTATAATCTGGAGGCTAGCAAGCGCATGTCAATACGTGATACAGTCTGCTACCCAACTAGACAACGTACACTTAACTGCTACACTCAGTTAGGATCATAAGAGATAAATAGTTGTAAGTTCTGTTGATGCAGCTGAATTCTCTTCCAATAGTAATCCAAGGCTTTCTTATAGTCCAATGAATGAAGGGCTTTTTCACCTTCATGTGCTTGTGGCCTTGGAAAGTACATGGGTAACGTGATAGCTGGAAGAGACACCACTTTTGGTAGAAACTTTGAGTGGGTGCAAAGCACCACTCTACTGTAGAACTGCATGTAAGGAAAATAATGAACCAATGTCTGAAGCTCACTGACTCTTCTGGCTGACATGATTGCAACAAGGAAGAATATTTTCTATGGGAGAACCTTCAAGAAACTGATTTCACTGGTTCAAAGGGTGGCTTCATACACTAAGCCAGAATGACATTGAGATCCCATGGAAACTGGAGATTTGGTATGCCATAAGCATTTCATAAGTTTTGACACTAAAATATGAGTGGACATCAGTTTACCCTTTATCTGAATATGTAGGTTGCTATGGCACTAAGATGCAACTTGACTGACAAGTTACTGAGTCCTGAGGCGAAAAGAGAGAATAAGTACTGAAGTAGCTCTCATAGTTCACATGCAAGTAGATTCAGAGATCTTCATAGATACCAGGACAAAAACCAGTTTACATTTAAAGCCATAAGCCCTTCTAGATGAAGGCTTCTTGCAGATACTAATATACCTTCAACTTCTTTGAGTAAAGAAAAGAATACGAGCAATGAGCACTCAATGTCTAACCTGACAAGTTGAGAGAGAAGTTCAGATGATACATGACCCTCTTCTTGAGTCAATAAGGATGGATAGGCCCCTAGAGGAATCACAGTAGTACCAACATGGCCCAACAAGTATCAGGAAGGCCCGGTCCTTGAGTAAATTTGCACTGTCCTGGTTATCAGTGGATTGAGAAGAAAAGTGTACATGATATCTGCATTACAGGTGAGCGGAAAGGTGTCCAAAGCAGACCTGAGTTTGCTTGGAGGAATGGAGCAAAATCTTTTCACTTTTCACATTTCAGCAAAGCTTTTGATACGGTTCCGCACAGGAGACTGGTGAATAAAACGAGAAGCTTGGGAGTGAGTGCCGAGGTGGTGACCTGGATTGCAAATTGGTTGACGGACAGAAGACAATGTGTGATGGTAAATGGAACCTTCTCTGAAGAGAGAGCGGTTTTAAGTGGTGTACCGCAAGGATCGGTGTTGGGACCGGTCCTGTTCAATATCTTTGTGAGCGACATTGCGGACGGGATAGAAGGTAAGGTTTGTCTTTTTGCGGATGACACTAAGATCTGCAACAGAGTGGACACGCCGGAAGGAGTGGAGAGAATGAGACGGGATCTAAGGAAACTGGAAGAGTGGTCGAAGATATGGCAGCTGAGATTCAATGCCAAGAAGTGCAAAGTCATGCATATGGGGAGTGGAAATCCAAATGAACTGTAGTTAATGGGGGGGGAAAGGCTGATGTGCACGGAGCAGGAGAGGGACCTTGGGGTGATGGTGTCTAATGATCTGAAGTCGGCGAAACAATGCGACAAGGCGATAGCTAAAGCCAGAAGAATGCTGGGCTGCATAGAGAGAGGAATATCGAGTAAGAAAAGGGAAGTGATTATTCCCTTGTACAGGTCCTTGGTGAGGCCTCACCTGGAGTACTGTGTTCAGTTCTGGAGACCGTACCTTCAAAAAGACAAAGACAAGATGGAGGCGGTACAGAGAAGGGCGACCAGGAAGGTGGAGGATCTTCATCGGATGACGTACGAGGAGAGATTGAAGAATCTAAATATGTACACTCTGGAGGAAAGGAGGAGCAGAGGTGATATGATACAGACTTTCAGATACTTGAAAGGTGTTAATGATCAAAAGACAACGACAAACCTTTTCCTAAGGAAAAAAATCAGCAGAACCAGGGGTCACGATTTGAAGCTCCAGGGAGGAAGATTCAGAACCAATGTCAGGAAGTATTTCTTCACGGAGAGGGTGGTGGATGCCTGGAATGCCCTTCCGGAGGATGTGGTGAAGACCAGAACTGTGAAGGACTTCAAAGGGGCGTGGGATAAACACTGTGGATCCATAAAGTCAAGAGGCTGCCAATGAAGAGTGGGTGACTCGCCAGAATGATGGCTACTGCCTGGAGTCAATACCCTTATTAAATAAACATACACAGGCTTGACTCCAACATCGCTCTAAGCTTCAACAGCAAGAGGAAATGTGGAAAAAAGGATTCACACTCACAAAGAGGGGAGTAGCTGGCTTGTTACGGCGGTTACTACCCCAAATCAAATAAGCCTGATACTTCACTTTCAATGCATATACAGCATAGTTCTCCGATTCAACGGCAGGGGAGAAGAAAAGAGGGTTCGCACTCACAAAGCGGGGAGTAGCTGGCTTGTTACGGCGGTTACTACCCCAAACCAAATGGGCCTGATACTTCACTTTCGATGCACATCCAGCATGGCTCTCTGCTTCAACGGCATGGGAGAAGACTTATACGTCACGCATATCCAGCATAGCTCCCTGCTTCAACGGCAGGGGAGAAGAAAAACAACCAATAAGGGCTAATAACATAGTCTGGGTAAAACAAATGGGCATGGGTGCAGCTTGCTTGTTGCGGCGGCTACTGCCCCAAACTAATCGGGCTGGATATTTCACTTGGATGCAGCTCCATCACTGCTCTCTACATTAAGGGTGGGGATGGAAGGGAAATAGAACCAAGAGCTAAGAGAAACAGATAAGTATGAGAGAAAGTGTGTGTGGGGCTTGCTGGGCAGACTGGATGGGCCATTTGGTCTTCTTCTGCCGTCATTTCTATGTTTCTATGTTTCTATGTTTCTGTTTTCCTCCAACGTGAAAGGGTCAATTAAGGGATCTCTCCAAAGGCTGTACAGTCTGTCTGCTACTGATTGATATAGAAACAGTTCATAGGGATAAAATAACCTCCAAGGTGATCGTCCCATATCTTTATTACCTCTTGACAGAGAGTTCATGACTTTATGCCTCCTTACTTATCAAAAAAAGGGTGCAGCATCTTCCAGCACAGACTGGCAAACTTATAGCAGAGGGCTTTAAACTAGCATCACCAGGGATTTATTTACTTATTTTATTTATTTAAACGGTTTTATATACCGACAACCGTTTGCACATCGTGTCGGTTTACATATAACTTAGAACCATGGTATATATAGGCATTGCCTTTACAAGGAACAAAGAACAGGTAAACACAGTGGTAAAGCAAAAAACAACTAGGTAACTTGGAGGAGGGGTTCAAATGGGAGTAACGTGAGTTGGGAAGGGGTAGGAGCAAAACTGAACAGATGGGGTTATGTACAAGGATTCTGGGGGTGGGAGAAAAAATGAAAGGATAGGGTTATGTACAAGGGTTCAACATACGTATGTTGATGTTACATGGGATGAGTGAAAAAACCCTAAAGTAAGTAAAATACTAAATACTTGTATAAAAAATAGGAAAAAAGGGCAATATCTGGAAATCTATGCACACTGATGCTCATAGTATAGGAAATAAAGTCCCAGATCTAGAGGCAGTCATGAAAGAAGCTGACTTGGATATAGTTATCCAAACACCAAAGCCCAAATTCTACATAATCTGAGAACCAAATATTGAAGCCAAACCACAATGTGTCTCTCAGTAGTATGTATATTAATATAATCTACCGCTTTATCCAAGCTGTCAATCCCCCAGAACGGGGTGGAGCTATTCAATCGCTGTTAAAATCGCCAGGAAGTGTTTTGGATCTTTAAACTAAAAAAAACTGTACAACCGTTTGGTCTGAACAAGGTTATAAATTCGTTCTCATTGATTTAATGTTTGATTTAATCAACCACTTGTAAATTTCCCGTCAACACCATGTAAATAATTCCTCTCATTGTTACTACCTAAATTATTCCTACTACTCTTCTTCTTCTCCCAGTTCCAATTTCCCTTGTTTTATTGTAACTTACTTTTCTGCCTCTCAACACCTGTTTATCGTTCAATGTTATCACTCCCCTTGTTTTATGTAAACCAGCATGATGTGATTTTATCATGAATGCCGGTATAAAAAAGCTTTAAATAAATAAATAAGAGAGATAAAAACACCCGGGAGAAAATCAGAAAATGAACGATTAAGGTTTTGATGTGCTTCTGGTGTGTGAAACCTGGAGATGACTTCCGGTCTGTTTTAAGATTTAAAGAGCAGGTCCTGACACCATTTTTAAACGGAAATGAAACATCATGGAAATACCGCGGCAAAAGTTTGACTGAGCAGTCTGAAGTTTCAGAGGTGAAGAAGAATATTTAAAAGAGAAAAAGAGACCCCCCTGAGGCAGTTATCGAAACTTGGATCCAGGTCGGGGCAGGAGAACTGAGTAGCAAGATAAAGCTCTGGAATTTGTTGCCAGAGGATGTGGTTAGTGCAGTTAGTGTAGCTGGGGTCAAAAAAGGTTTGGATAAGTTCTTGGAGGAGAAGTCCATTAATGGCTATTAATCAATTATACTTAGGGAATAGCCACTGCTATTAATTGCTTCAGTAGCATGGGATCTTCTTAGTGTTTGGGAAATTACCAGGTTCTTGTGGCCTGATTTGGCCTCTTTTGGAAACAGGATGCTGGGCATGATGGACCCTTGGTCTGACCCAGCATGGCAATTTCTTATGTTCTTAAGATAAGTGACGTTTTTCATGTGTCTTCATAAAAAATAGTTTGACTTGAATAAAAGAAACAGACTGCTTTAATAAAGGACCTTCAATAGAAAAGAATTTAAGAAAATGATGAATAAGATATAAAATCGGACTTGTAAGTAAAAACAGGATGTTTTGGATATTCTATGTACTTGAAGGGCCTACAAGAATAAAATAAATAAATAAAAAGTTGGATATAGCAGTAGATTATATTAATATACATACTACTGAGAGACACACTGTGGTTTGGCTTGGATATAGTTATACAAGGTTATAATCTATTCAAGAAGGAAGGAAGGAAGGGAGAAGGCATGGCACTATATCTAAAAATTAATATTAAAGCAACAGAATAGAAGAAGGACTTACAAGGTGAGGAGGAGGTACCATAGATTAATCTGTAAAGAGGGAATGGAACATCTATTAATATTGGTGTAATATACCTACCACCACAGAAGGAAGAAATGGAAAGATTTAATGGAAGATATTCAGAAAATTGCTGTGAAAGGGGAGGTGCTATTGCCAGGGGATTTCAAGCTGTCAAATGTTGATTGGGACATCCCAGGTGTGGTATCTTATAGATGCAGGGAGATCCTGGATTCTGTGCAAGGAGAACAGTTGTCAACTGGTAACAGAACCCACACGGGAGGAGGTGATACTGGACCTAGTGCTTACAAACGGAGACAATATATCTGATGTTCTACTCAATGATCATCTGGGATCCACTGATCACCAAATGCTGTGGTTCAGGATGAGAATACAGGAGATAGAGAGTCATTCAAACGTAAGGATCTTAGACTTCAGAAAACTTACTAACTTTGTTAAATTGCAGGAAATACCTCAAGGAGTCATTAACTGGATAGGAAAATCTAAGGGAAGTAGAAGAGTAGTGGTCAAAACTAAAAGAAGATATAAGGACAACTAACCTTTGTGCACCCCTTCATGCAACCCTTAGTGTTAACCATTCCCTTGTTTTTATCTCCCATTTTAACAATTTCCATGTTTATTATTGTTCAATGTATTGACAAAGGAAAAGCTTGATTTCCTGCATTTTTTGTTGGAATGTAAACCGATGTGTTATATACCGGTGTTCGATAAAATCCAACACCGGTATATAAAAATAAATAAATAAATAGACCACCTTTATGTTAGGAATTAAATAAAGGAAACAGGAAAAAAAAAAGCCACTATGGTTTTCTAAAGAAGTAACTGAAAAGTTACTGGAATGAAGGAGTACCCTAGTGGTTAGAGCAGTGGGCCTCCTTGTGACCTTGGGCAAATCACTTTACCCTCCATTGCCTCAGGTACAAACTTAGGGGGTTATTTACTAAAGGCTTATCGCGTGCGATAGCATGCTAATTATAGTCGGGGCGGCGAGGGGGCAGACTCGGCGGTGTCTTCGCTGGCAGTGATAAGGTTAGTAACGTTATCGTCGCCAGTAGCGCACCTAATAGCGCCACAGTGAAAGGTGCGAAAGCCAGCAGCAAAGACTGCGGTGATGCGAAGGCTGCTGGCTTTTGCAGGCCTGCCCCCCGTTTTCGCTGGATTCATCATTCAGTGATGAATGATGAATCCAGGCCTTAGATTGTAAGCCCTCTGGGGATAGAGAAATAGCTACAGTACCTGAATGTAATCCACTTTGAAGCCCTGAAAAAAGTGTGAAAAGTGGAATATCAATCTAAATGAATAAATAAAAGAATAAAAGTTAGGGAGAAAAGGTTAGTGTTCATAAATTACAAAAGCTATTGAAGTGTATGGTAATTTCTCTTTTGCTTAAAAAAAAAAAAAACGACTTTAGATGGGGATAGTCGTGCCAATTGTAGGCCAATTGTTAATAGCCCTTTTTTGGCCAAGATAATTGAGAAAGTAGTTTATGCCAGGAATTTGGTGGATTGGTTGAGTGCCAGTCAGGTTTTAAAAAGGGCTATAGCTCAAAGACAGCACTAATGGCAGTAACTGATTTTATTTTACAGCCGAGAGATAACAGCAAATAAGTGTTGTTAATTTTACTGGATCTGACAATGTTTTTGACTGGTAGTTCATTGCATTTTATTGGACTGCTGTAGGGTCTTGAGTATGGGAGGGCAAGTTTTAAAATGGATAACTTTTCTTTCAGGTAGCTCAGCTATGGTGTGGTTAGGAGTGATTTCTCTGCTCTTTTTTCAACGGAACGTGGGGGTCATGGTAACATAGTAATGATAGCAGAAAATGATCATCCGCTCCATCCAGTCTGCCCAGCAAGTTTCTTTTAGTAATAACTGCAGTTTATCCCATGTTTCTGTTAAGGGTAGTAACTGCCGCTCTGTACGGTTACTACCCTTAACCAGTGCAACTGGTTCATTTAACACAGTTAATGTATTTCTACAGCCTTTAGGTCAGCTTATTCGTAGCTTATGTTTTAAAGTTTTACTGTTTGTTGATTATGTTCAGCTTGTTTGCCAAGTGGTGTTGAATTTGGGATTGTCAGACTAAGGAGGGGCTGAAGAATATTGTGCAATGGTTAGAGAGGAATAAATTGATTTTGAATAAGGGTAAGAGAGTGGCCATTTATTTTGGAGAGAAGCAGTTGACAGCACCAATGAGTCTTAGAATTAAAGGTACAGATATTAAGTGCATGAAGAAGGCTACATAGAAACGACGGCAGAAGAAGACCAAACGGCCCATCCAGTCTGCCCAGCAAGCTTTCGCACTTTTTTTTTCCCTCATACTTATCTGTTACTCTTGGCCCTTAGTATCCTTTTGGTTCTATTTCCCTTCCACCCCCGCCATTAATGTAGAGAGCAGTGTTGGAACTGCATTTAAGTGAAATAGCTTAATTAGTTAGGGGTATTAACCGCCGCAATAAGCAAGCTACACCCATGCTTATTTGTTTACCCAGACTATGTAATTCAGTCCTTGGTTGTTGTCTGTATATAGATCCCCTTTTCTTCATTCCCCCCTGCCGTTGAAGCAGAGAGCTATGCTGGATATGCATTGAGAGTGAAGTATCAGTCTTTCTCCCTTGCTGCTGAAGCTAGGAATATAGGTGTGTTGAATTCAGAGGCGGTTGGTAAAGTGGGTGTTTTTTTAAATTGTGCTGGCTATGGAAGGAATATGGAAGCAAGGTTGATCTTTTCCTACCTCTGCAAAGTGAGTGCAAGACCTTTGCCGATTCAGTTGTACTGGTTACCAATCAAGGAATGAATTTGGTTTAAAGTCATGGTGCTGATATTCAAAGTAATCTGGGGTACTGGTATAGAATATCTACGTAATTTGGATATGATTTATGTTCCTTCAGATAGAGAGATTTGTACAGCTACTAGTGGGAAGATTGCCTTCTTGGTGCTTGAGCCACAAATTTGGAATTCTGCCATTATGAATATCAGGTTAGAGACTTATTGTCTGGTAATCAGAAAAAAGGTGAAGGAATGTTTCCTAGTCTTTGAATATGAAATCTCTGGGGTCATGTAATGTACAAATGGTTCATGAGTTATGTTTTATTTTCTATTATATTTTTTGTGTGATTTATATTGTTGTGATAAATGGTATAATGCTGTATGATTTTAGTGTTGCCTCATTAGAGCAGAGCTTACACGCGGCTGTTGGTTACACGCTGCAGTATCCTGTTTCTCAAATCCTGAAAAACCCTTGGGGTGATCGCCGTGGGCAGCGTGGCCAGAACTGAACCTGCCTGCCCTGTCACCGGCTTTCTCCTGCAGCGGGGAGAATCACTGGCAGGGCAGGCAACAGCAGGAAGATGCTCCTTCCCCCCTCCCAAAGAGAAGAAGACGTCGGCATCTGCGCCCACTTGCCACCCACTGAAGAAGCAGCTACTGGCGGCAAAGCTGGAGGCGCTTGCACCGTTAGGTGCATGCCCTTTGCATGCACACAAAGGAGTGCAACAAAGGAGCCTGCTTCTTTATGCGCCCCTCATTCGAGCCTCTGGACTGCACTACCATTAAAATCATTCCTTGATTGGTAACCAGTACAACTACTCCTCAATTCCCTATTCATGTAATCACAGGTTGGGAACGCTACCATGGAGGAGATATTCGATGGCAATTCCATACTCTGCCAGCTAGAATTCTCACTAACATTGATCTAAACAACATGCCCCCCTATCATTGCAATTACTGCCCTGTTCTTCGTACTCATCAATGCACAATCCATTGCAAAAAAATCAGCTGTCATTTATGACCTTCTTGCCTCCAAAACTTACTACTGTCTATGTGTTACTGAAACCCAGTTGAAAGACCTTGACATTCCGATTCTCAATCCCAGCTGCCCACCTAACTTCTCATATGTTCATAAACCAAGACTAGGCTGTATTCTTCAAATCCCACTTGAAATTTACTGTTAGATGTCTCTACTCCTACTCCTTGCAAGATGTTATGTCTGAAATCCCAACACATTAATCTTTGTCTGACCTACAGCCCTCCTGGTCTACTTACCAAGAACACATTCCCACTCTGTAACGCAATCCTTAATCTGAACCTGAATCCGTCCTCCAACACAATTCTCGGCAACTTTAACCTCTACCCTCCGAATTAATCAATAGCATCCCCTACCAATATCTTGTTTAATACCCTCCTCTTAGTGCCCCTTTTACCCCTTGATTATCTAATTTGCTTGATGTACCTTCCCTAAACTCATAAGGCTAGCTGAAGATTGAAAATGATTGGGGTTGCTGGCCTAATCTTTTGGAGCTCTCTTCCTGTGGTCCTGTAGCCTGAATCTTTTCTGCCTCAATTCTGAAAACAGTTTATCTGTTCACACTTATTTAATGAGTAACTTTAAAAAGACTGACAGGGATTTATGTATTGGCATGCGACAGGTATGGTAACATGGGTGTTTTATTTGAATTCTGAGTTATGCTGGGATATCAGGTTTGTGCAGGCACTTCACTAAACAGGTGTCATGGCTGTACAGGCCGATTAAAAGTAATCCCCAGGCAGGAGAGATACAAGAAGGGTCCTCTGCTAGGCCAACCATCTCTCCCTTGGGGTTGAGCCCACAAGTTCTGGTGGCTGGGAGGACTTCATTGGCGGTGTCCTTGGAGCAGGGGTGCAAGCAGAAACTAGGCAGGATGAGGTCAGGGCAGGCAGCAAGTGAAGCAAAGTCAAAGGGTCAGGCTAGGTGAGCAACAAGAAGTCAGTCCGAAGGCAATGAGATACTGGGAAAGCAGAAACCAGGCCAGGTAAGGAGTCAAGGGAGGTGCAAGGCAGGAAACAGGCAAGGACCGGAGTGGACACAAGCAAACTGGAACATAAGAAAATGCCATACTGGGTCAGACCAAGGGTCCATCAAGCCCAGCATCCTGCTTCCAACAGTGGCCAATCCAGGCCATAAGAACCTGGCAAGTAGCCAGTTTGCAATCCACGAAAGGACATCACCACCTATCCCAGGCATCAGGAACCGGAACAAAGCAGGGACAAGGAAGGACCAAACTGGAACAGTGTGCAAGTTAAGGCAGGGACCAAACAGACAAGACACCAAAGGAGAAAGACAGAAATAAAGCAAAACCAGCAGGACAAGCAAGTCACCAAGGCCAAGGACAGGGCAGGGCAAGGCAAGGCAAGGCAAGGCATAGGGCAGTGCAAAACAAACAGAACTCCGAACTAGGATCAGACAGCCAAACAAGGACAAGGCCACTGGGAAGCAGGGATAACAATCAGGCTGGAGGGCTGCTGGAAGCCCCACAAGAGACATAGAAACAGACAGAAAGGGACAAAGTGTAAAAGGCACAAGCAAAACGGGAACCTAGTTTAAGCAAGGGTGGCCTCAGCAGGGAGTAAAGGAGACTAGATGACGAGGCAGCAAACTGCAAGTGAGACAAGCTTTTAAGGCATGGCAGGGCTGCCTCATGTGCCTTCAAGGCAAGCCTGTGCAGCTCAGGCTGCAGCCCACTGATGGCCCCTGTAGGCAGGAGGGCTGCATAGCAACCAGGATCCTTATAACAGGTTTATTACATTCTCCAATGTACTGGCTAATGTCTTTTTGTTTGTTTAAGTGTGTGGCTGATTAAGTAAATCGTGATTTGTGGATGTTTACTCTGATACCCGCCTAGAACTGCAGATAGAGTAAGATACTAATTTTTTTAATGAACATACATACATACATAAGACAAAGCAAAGATGTGAAGAGAGAAAAACATTTCAAAACTGAAAGTGCAAAGCCAAAGCAAATGTGTCTGTTCAACTTACATCCTAAAAGACTGCAATATATTTTAGCACTTACTTTTGTCAACTATATTTCATTTTTATTTTTTAAAACAAGAAAGGGGTAGGTTTGGGAGCCCAAATCTGTTAGTTATTTTTGCTGGCCAATTGTGCCCAAATCATAATAGCATGTGCTGCCGCTGAATAATGTTGAGGGGTGAGCTCCCTTCTTGTGCCAAGCAAGCACTGTCTTCCCAGGTATTTTAACATTTTTCTACAGCTCTACGTATACAGAGCTAGAGGATGAACACACAGGGATAACATTATTACTTAGCACAAGTAATATAGTAACAGTAAATTAAAACAGATAAAGCACACACTAAGGTTCATCCAGTTTTCCAAGCATCAATTTGTCTACTTAGGTTAAGTGAGTAAACAAATTCCCATAAGGAACCAGACCTTTGCTTCCTCTCCCACCATGTCCTCACCCAAACGTTCAATGTACCTCCAATGCCTGTAACTGTCACTCTGTGCAGGTTACCCCAGCGCTCTCTCAAAATATTTGATGGAAATCACACTACTGCTTTTTTAGATTGTAACTGCTGCTCTGTACGTGTTAACCCATTGCCTTTAAAGGAAGCATAATGCAGTCATATCACTGCTGTATCATCAACCAGGAATGTGCCAGTAAGATCATTCAAGAATGATCAGGCAGATTGCAATTCTGTTTCTCCTGGTATTTTTCTGTCAGTGTGTCGTAGGAAAGCTTGAAAGCCAGATCAGTTCTTGTGAAGGCATAGCCTAACCTAGAAGTCTGCCAACCCCATTTATAGATATTGGGAGGCTTAGTGTGTAGGGAAAACATATGGAAAAAAAAAACCCTGTGCTCCAGGGGTCAGAAACTCTTGGCCCATGGACTGCACTAGAAGAGGTACAGGAGGAGAAAGCAGTGCTCTCTCAGCAAACACCACACAACCCGGGGAAACTGAGGTCACAGTGGGGAAAAGGGGGAAATATATTTTTTGCAATTATATTCTCCTGTATATGCTCAGGTTAGTTCATTTGCAAATAAAAAAAAAGGGAAGATGGTGGTCTGCAATGTTCCCTTCCATGAAAAATTCAAAGTTTGAGTGAGGGGAAAAAAATGAAACATAAGAGATATGAGGCGGGACATCTGCAATACTGATGGTGCACTTATAGAAATTATTGGCATGCTTCTCTGAAGAAACATCCCAATTATATAACCTAACGTGAAAGTCAAGACTCTTGTATAAGAAAGGGCTAAAAGTGATCCTTGTCACTATAGCTCCTAGCTGTGTTTTGCAGTTCACGCTTAACTGAACTTCATACTAAAGGTGTACAAAGGAACGGACACCCAACTGTAATCTTGCATATGCAGTAAAATATGCAAAGTACATTTATTTATAAACATTTCTATACCGTCTTTCACAGGCAAATAGCTGACCAAAACGGTTCACAATAAAATGTAGAAAATAAAGCAGTAATTTAAAAAAATAAAATAAAAAAAAAATAAAAAATAAAATGGCACGAATTCCCAAAGCCTACCTTTAACCCCTAGTTATTGTATGTCCATGCTTTATGAACTGCTTTAGTTGGACCATGTTTAAGAAAAATGGTATATAAACATAACATAGCCTACTGGAGGAATCAGCATCACAAATATGAGAATACCAATTATTGGACTGGAAAAAGTGGAATAAGTCAGCCATCAGCCTCTTCAATGGGAAGATCTTGAACAGGCTAACCAAAACTGAACAGGAATCTCTCTCACTGCCTAGTTGTTGTCCTTTTGTCTATAATCTGTTTGGGAACAGAATGGCTAGTGCTCTAATAAACCGAGGGAGGATACATGAATGGATGTGCAGCCCCAAAACCATAGGACTGTGATCGATCTGCAATGTACATGAGAACAAAAAAAGGTTTTAAGTTGTTCATCCTGACTGTGTCCATCTAATGCAGTGAAAGAGATGTGGTACAGACAGTAATCTTCCCAAAATGGACTGACACATAGTACAACCACAAACACTTTACATGTTTTAATAACATCTCTTTAACCTCTTATTGTATTTATGTTTTGTGGTAATAAAGTAATGCATGGCTTGTTTGCCATACAATGCACAGCTGAATGCCGCCAAGACAGTGGAATATTTTAACCAACATCAAGTGCTGAACGGCAAGGGCAAAAGATGCTTGGGTGCATAAGGAGAGGCATAATCAGAAGAAAAATGGAGGCGATATTGCCTCTGTAAAAAGCGCTGGTGAGAGGTCATTAGTACTCTGTACAATTCTGGAGATCGCACCTTCAAAAGGATTAAGATTTGGTTAGGGTTTGTTTTTTTTTATATTCCGCTTTTTGGCACTTCAAAGTGTACATCAAAGTAGATTACATTCAGGTACTGTAGGTATTTTCCTATCCCCACAGGATTTACAATCTAATTTTGTACCTGAGGCAACAGAGGGTAAAGTGACTTGCCCAACGTCACAAGGAGCGAGAGTGGGATTTAAACCCTGGTTTCCCTGGGTTGTAGCCTGTTCTAATCACTAGGCTAATCTGGATGGAGATGGTCTAGAGGGTGGCTTCTAAAGTGGTTAGTGAACATGGGGACAAACAAAGATCAAAGATCATGTGTCAACCATAGACAAAATTGCCCTACAGAAAATCACCAGCATCAAAAACTCTAAACCAACCCTCCTGGTTCATACTACACCTGAAAAAACAGAAGAGAACAAGCAGGAAGTTGGAACAAAAAATGGCAGATGCTGGAGTCATAGTTCGACAGGAACGAGTGCATACAGCATCAGACAGCCTACCCCATGGCCTAAGCAAAAGCAGCCTACTACACAAAAACAATCAAGCAGAAAATTCACCTAGAGAGTTATTCCAGATCATCCACAATCTCTCTCTCCCTCCAATCCTCTCCTTGCAACTTATGCTCACTGCAACAAACTAACTGCATTTTACAGATAATAATCCCATGCATTCGATTTGATCATGATAGTGGCAGGTTTCTCTTTGGCACCCTAACACAGCAAACTCCACCACCTCACTCGGACTACTTTCCACCCACTATGAAAAGATATTGATGTCCTGCTCACCACCCTCAAAGCCAACCACTTGGCTTGAGGGTGGTTAATCAACAAGCCAAAACAGGTCTCCTATGCCACATCTAGTCCATTACCAACTCGCCTGTATCAAAGGCCCTACCATCTAGCCTTAAAAAAAAAAAAAAAAAAGCAATAAAACCAACAATGAAGAAGCCCGATCTAAACTACTGCCCAGTTTATTAACTACCTTTAAGCAACATCATTGATAAAGCAATGCTACTGCAACTATCATAAGAACATAAGATTTGCCAAACTGGGTCATACTAAAAAGGTCCTTCAAACCCAGTATCCTACCAATCCAGGTCACAAGTGTACAACAGGATGCCAAAAAGTTGATAGATTCCCAGGGATAAACACTGGATTTCCCCAAGTCCACCTTAATAATGGCTATGGACATTTCTTCCAGGAACTTGTCCAAACTTTTTTTTTAAACCCAGCTACACCAGCAGCTTTGGCTACATCTTCCAGTAACAGATTCTAGAGTTTAATTATGTGCAGAGTAAACAATTTTCTCCTATGTCTTAAATGTATTATCTAATAACTTCATTCCATATCCCTAGTCTTTTACTTTTTGAAAGAGAAAACATCCGATTCATGTTTACCCATTCCACGCCACTCATTTTACAGACCTTTATCATATCTTCAATCAGCTGTCTCTTCTCCAAGTTGAAGAACCTTAACCACTCTTTGGGCTTTCCTTGTAGGAGGATTGTTCTACAATCCTCCTACAAGGAAAGCTAAAAATCCTCCTACAATCCTCCTACAAGCTTTTTCAGGACTACAAGTCCTGAAAAAGCTTAAACCATTACTTCACGCTCACGACTTCCGCCTCGTCCTGCAATCAATTATCCTGACCAAAATTGACTACTGCAATGGGCAGCTAATCGGATTACCAGCCTCCACCATCAAACCTCTCCAGATGGTACAGAATTCTGCAGCTAGGGTCCTGACCAACTCTAACAAGAGAGACCACATCACGCCCATTCTTTACAATCTCCACTGGCTTCCAATTAAATTCAGAGTCTCCTACAAAGTCCTGACCCTCACTCACAAATACCTAAACAACATAGCACCTATCGATCTCACCCATCAACTCCGTACCATTAAATCAACAAGACCAATCAGAAAAGCCTACCAAGACACCCTTATCATCCCTCAAACCAAAACTCCACTAAGAAATAGGGCTTTCTCCACAGCAAGTCCTTCACTTTGGAATTCACTACCACCAGAACTCAGACAAGATACTTGCCACCAGTCATTCAAGAAAAAACTGAAAACCTGGCTATTCAGCCAAGCATTTCCATGATTTCTAAAAAGCTGCTTCAACGAACTCTTATTACAGCCTCTCCGCTCCAACTATATAACCCCTCCATCCCCCTCCCTCTATTCTTCTCTCCCCCCTTGGATTTAGACATATAAGACTTTGTTGTGCCATGTATATTTTGTTCTTATGTTTATGTTTAGCCATGTATTTTTTGCTCTTATGTTTAAATGTTACTCAAAACGTTATACAATATATTACTCAAAAAAGTTCTTTGTTATATGTAATTGCCCACAAGCAAGCTTATTCAACTGTTCTCTGTAAACTGATTTGATTTACATATTATGTAAGAAGATCGGTATATAAAAACCATAAATAAATAAATAAATAAATTGTTTCAGCCCCTTTATCATTTTGATCACCCTTCTCTGTACCATTTCTAATTCAGCTATATCTTTTTTGAGATGCAGTGACTAATTCCTAGCATTCCATTTGCTTTCTTGGTCACTGCTGCACACTCTGAGCAGAGGATTTTAACATATTATCCATGATCACATCTAGATCATTTTCCTGGGTGGCGACTCCCAATGTGGAACCTTGCATTGTATAGATATAATTTGGGTTACTCTTCCCTACGTATATCACTTTGCACTTGTCCACATTAAATGTTGTCTACCATTTGGATGCCCAATCTCGCAATACCGTCTTGCAATTTCTCACAATCCTCTTGTGATTTAACAACTTTGAATAATTTTGGGTCAATACATTTGATCGCCTCACTCATTGATCCCATCACTAGGTCATTTATATCTATGTTAAAAAGCAGTGGTCCCTGTACAGATCCCTAAGGCACTCCCACTATCACTTTTCGCCATTAAGAAAACTGACCCTACTCTGTTTTCTATCTTTTAACCAGTTCTCAGTCCAAAATAGAAAATTGCCTCCTATCCCATTATTTTTTAATTTCCTCAAGAGTCACTCATGAGATAATTTGTCAAACGCATTTTAAAAATCCTTATACACTATATCAACTGGCTTACACAATCAAAAAAGTGTAGCAGACTGACAAGACTTCTCTTGGTTAAATCCATGTTGGCTTTGTCCCATTAAACTATGTTCAGTAACTCTGTTCTTTATTATAGTTTCAACAACTTTTCCAAACACTGCCATCAGGTTCACCAGTCTGTTTCCTTGATCACCACTAGTAACTTTTTAAAAACTAGAGATAACATTGGCTACCCTCCAGTCTTTACGTCTGTAGCTGATTTTAAATGATAGCTTACAAACTACTAATAGTAGGTCTGCAATTTCATTTTTCAGTTCTTTCAGCACTCTGGAATGTATACCATCTGGTCCAGGTGATATGCTACGCCTTAGGTTGTCAGTTGGCACTATTATATCTTCCAGGTTCACAGATTTGTTTCAGTTCCCCTAATCATCACCTTTAAATATCAATTCTAGCATGGGAATCTACTTACATCCTCCCTCAGTAAAGATCAAAGCAAAACATTATTTAATTTCTCTGCTATGGCCTTGTCCTCCCTTAATGCCCCTTTTACCCATTAATTATCTACTGGTTCAACTGACTCTTTTTGCTTCCATGCAAGTTTCTTTTCAAATTCTGTTTTTGCCTTCCTTATCAATGCTTTGTATCTAACTTGCCAGTGTTTACTGTTTTCTTCATTCGGATCCCTTTTCCATTTTTTTTTTTTTTTTAAAGAGATTCCTTTGGCTAGAATGGTGTCTCGCACCTCATCTTTTAAGCATGCTGGCAGTCATTTGGCCTTCCACTTTTTTTTTTTTGTGTGTAGAATACACCTGGATCTGGGCTTCTAAGAAGGTATTTTTAGACAATATCCATGCCTGATGTAAATCTTAACTTTTGCAGTTGCTCCTTTTAGTTTTTTCATAACCATTTTCCTCATTTAATCAATCTCTCGTTTGAAAGTTAAATATTACAGCAGATTCCTTAGTGTCTTCCTTCCAGTTATCAAGTCAAATTTGATCATGTTATGATCATTATTGCCAAGTGACCCCAACAGTTACCTCTCTACCAAATCATGTGTTCCACTAAGAATTAGATCTAAAATATCTCTCGTTGGTTCTTATACCAGCTGCTCCATGAAGTAGCCATCTATTTCATTTAGAAACTTTACCTCCTTATTAAGTCCTGATGTGACAGTTACCCAGTCAATACTTGGGTAACTGAAATCACACATTACTACTGTGTTTCTAATTTTGTTAGCTTCCCTAATTTCTGTTAGCATTTTTGGTCCATCTGTTCATTCTGACCTGGTGGACAGTAATACACCCCCCCTACTGCAATTCTATTCCCCTTCTCACATGGAATAGCCTAATGGTTAGAGCAGCGGGCTTTGAACCAGGGAGACCAGGGTTCAAATCCCACTGCTGCTCCTCGTGACCTTGGGCAAGTCACTTTACCCTCTGCTGCCTCAGCTAAAAATTTAGATTGTGAGCCTTCTGGGGTCAGAGAAATAACTACAGTACCTGAATGTAATCCGCTTTGAGGTGCGAAAAAGCAGAATATAAGCAAATAAGAAATAAATATTTAAAATATTTATTACCTGCCCTTCCATGGTAGTTATAAACCATACCAAACCATTAGTAGCCATAAAGTCCATCCAAAAAGTGCATTTTGTTTCCTGCAGAACTTTTATCCTTGATGACTCTATGCCCTCTTTAATATATAAGAAGTTGCCATAATGGGTTAGACCGAGGGACCATCAAGCCCAGCATTCTCTTTCCAACAGGGGCCAATCCAGGTTACAAGTACCTGGGCCACCCTTCCACCAATTTGATCCATCTTATCACTGCGATATTATTTGTACCCTGGTATCACAATGTCTCATTGGTTATCCTCCTTCCACCAGGTCTCTGAGAAACCAATTATATCTACCTCTTCATTCAGTGCTATACACTCTAAACTTGCTCAGCTTATTTTAGACTTCTAGCATTTCCACACAGACATTTCAAAGTATGTTTGAAATGTCTGTATGGAAAGTATGTTTTTTGTTTGTATTGACACGGCAGACGGCTCACCAAGAGCTCTGAACCGGCCTCATCGGCCTCCTGCACCAGCGACCACAATGCAAAGGACACGTCCCCCCCACCCCCCCTGAGAACAAGAAAGGAGATGCTGGTGCCGGGACAGCTGGGCCTGCCCATCGCCCGCCCACCAACGACCATCACGAAGTGGGAGCCCTTTGTGCAGACCTGAAGTGCTTATTCCATTACGCCCAGTGCTACAACCATGGATCAGATGTGCTTCACTAAGCCTATGCTAGGATGGGGTCGGTATGGAGATCTAAGGAACATCCAAAGAAAGAAGCAAAGAAAGAAAACAAATTTGGTCCTCCCTACGATAAGTAACTCCTCCGCTATCTCTTCCTGCTTAATGTTTACTCTGCTCCTATTAAATGTTCAGTCTGTCAAAAAAAAAAATCTCTGATTAATGACTTGCTAGAGGATTTAAATCCTACTGTATTTTGCATCTCTGAAACCTGGCTGAATGACAAAGAATATACTCAAACCAAATTTCACATCCTAACTACGATGTATTTCACTTTCTTAGACCTAAACGAAAAGGTGGAGGCCTATTAATAATTAGTAAAAAAAAAACCTTAAGCTAGTACCTTAGAAAATAGAGATTAACCCTCCCTATAAAGGTGACAATTTTAAAATCTCCTCAACTAAACATAGAACTGGTCTATTGTCCCCCAGGTATACTACAAAAAGATTGCTCAACACTGATTGAATTATTTGCTAAGGTTTTTCCATCTCCAGATTTTACCTTAATTGTTGGAGGCTTTAATCTCCATGTAAATAAAACACCAAGAACTGTAGCCCATAAATATTTATTTATTTATGAGACAATAGAAACTTTGGGATGGTCCCAATTTGTTTCAAAGACTACTCATAAAGCGGGACATATTCTAGACTTTATATTCGCCAATACCAGTAACTGTCTAATCAATATTTCTCATGCTATATTGTCTTAGTCTGACCACCAATTAATAAAGGCAGAAATAACCATCATCAACCCAACTTATAAAAGTATAGATAATCTTACTGTTACTTTCATTAAAAAGATAGACAGTGATGTATTTCAGAATCAATAGAAAATAAGCTCCTTGAATTAAATCAAGCCAATGCCTCCTCAGCATTTAATTCCTGGGATCAGATTGTCAATGACATAGCTGAAAACCTTAATTATGGAAGCTAACTATTAACAAAAAGGAATACCTCTAAGCATAAGAAGCCCTGGTACAATGACGATTTTTAAGCCCTACTAAACTTAGAAAATTAGAGAAAATGGTGGAAACGCCCATCTCCTGAATCCCTAAGAAAATATAACTCTCTCCTAGAAAAATACCACGCAATAACCAATAAAACAAAACAAGATTACTGTACTAAACAGATCCACAGGGTAATATATAATTCTAAATTGCTCTTTGATCTTGTTAAAAATTTAAATTAAGAAAAATGTAATTAAGAATTTGTATATAGTAATTTATCTTCGTTCTCCCCCTCTTTTTTTCCTTCTCCCAGTTAAGGCAACCTTGTTAGAATGTAACTTTTATGCTCCTTCAAACTGTCTGGTTATATGGTTGGTTATTGTTTCTGCTTAGTTCGATGTAAACAGAGTTGATTTGATCTGTATCAAGAAAGTCGGTATATAAAAAGCCTTAAATAAATAAATAAATAAAATAAATAGCCAGTCATCTTCCATCTCGAGAAACTATAACTTTTCAAAGGCTGCTTGCAATGAACATGCTACATCCTTTTTAGACAAAATCAATAGGTTGAAAACTCAACTCCCTATCTATTCTCCCATAAAAGCACCTGAAGACCCACATGACCTGCTTATCTGGTCCACATTGGACAGAATAACTAATCTTGAAATCAAGCAAATCATTGCCAAAATTAATCTCACTATTCACCCATATGACCCAATTCCAGCCAGTTCATAAGCACATAAGAAATTGCCATACTAGGTCAGACTAAGGGTCCATCAAACCCAGCATCCTGTTTCCAACAGTGGCCAATCCAGGCTACAAGTACCTGGCAAGTACCCAAACACTAAGTAGATCCCATGCAACTGATGCCAGAAATAGCAGTAGCTATTCCCTAAATCAACTTAATAGTTAATGGGCTACTCCAAGAACTTAACCAAATCTTTCTTAAACCCAGCTATACTAACTGCCCTAACCACATTCTCCAGCAACAAATTCCATAGCTTAATTGTGCATTAAGTGAAAAAGAATTCTCTCCGATTAGTTTTAAATGTGCTACTTGCTAACTTCATGAAGTGCCCCCTAGTCCTATTATCCAAAAGAGTAAATAACCAATTCACATTTACTCATTCTAAACCTTTCATGATTTTAAAGACCTCTATCATATCCCCCTTCATCCGTCTTCTCCAAGCTGAACAGCCCTAACCTCTTTAGCCTTTCCTCATAGGGGAGCTGTTCCATCCCCTTTATCATTTTGATTGCAAAACAAGTATACTGTGTTATCACTTTGACAATCACTTCCTTAATTAATCATTCTCTCTCAGAAGGAATTGTTCTACATGGGTTAAAACAAGCTGTGATACCGCCGATTCTAAAAAATAAAACTGGTAGAGTCAACGATTGGTACAACTACTGTCCAATATCCAACTTGTCCTTTCTCTCAAAAGTACTTGTAAATCATTTGGAAGACCAAGAAATTCTCTTCCCAAATCAATTTGGATTTAGGAAACATTGTTCAATCAAGACATTACTCCTCTCATTAATGGACTCTGTTTTAGGAGGGTTTGAGGCTCATGAATCTTATTTTCTAGTGATAATTGACCTAACAGCTGCCTTCGATACTGTGGACCAAACGCTGCTGTGCCATCAGCTGAGCAACATTGGGATTAATGGTTGTGTTCTCAGATGGTTCTCCTCCTTTCTATCTAACAGAACAGTGGGAGCACTGAGAGGAGAGGATCACCTTGTTGACGGCTGGAAAGAATCAGTAAGTACTGATTGGAGAAATGTTTAAAACTTAAAAGTATTGGAGATAAGTAAACTATTGGGGTATGTTATTTAGTGTGTTTGTGTATTTTGTTTTAAATAGGTAGTGAGGAAGTCAGGCAACAAACGGATATTTGGTATTTGTATTTCCCAACCCTTCCACCCCCTCCCACCCATCCCTAGCTCATCTTTTAATTTCTAGGCAGGATGCCACTTTCAAGAACTTTGGGCAATGTTCTCTCCACCTAGCTTGATGTTACCCAGGTAGAGAGTCCATCAGCCCACTCCGCCCCTAACTCCTCCTATTTTCGGAATTTGCATCGCACCATATGATAAGGTGCTATTGCATGCGTTAAACACGTTTTCGTGTGCGGTAAGGGCCTTAACACATGCAAAAACGCATCGCATTTTGATAAATGACCCCCTAAATTAGCATCTCAGAGACATGGTGGAAAGAGGATAAGCAATGGGATAGTACTATATCAGGGTACAAATTATATCGCAATGACTGAGAGGAGCATCTTCGTGGCAGGGTGGCGCTTTATGTCCAGGATGGCACAGAATCCAACATTTAGCTTTATTCTGCATAAAGCTAAATGTACAATCGAATTTTTATGGGTAGAATTCCCTTGTGTGTTGGGGAAGAGAATAGTGATAGGAGTATACTACCGTCCACCTGGCCAAAATGGTGAGACAGACAGTGACAGTGAGACAGACAGAGAAATTATGGAAGCTAACCAAACTGGTAGTGCAGTAATAATGTGAGATTTCAATTACACCAGTACTGAATGGATAAATGAAACATAAGGGCATGCTAAAGAGATAAAGTTCCTGGACAGAATAAAAGACAGTTTCATGGAGCAATTGGTTCAGGAACAAACAAGAGAGGGAACAATTTTATATCTAATTCTTAATGGAGTGCAGGATTTAGTGAGAGGTAACTGTGGTGGGGCCACTTGGCAATAGTGATCATAATATGATCAAATTTGAATTAATGACTGGAAGGGGGATAGTATGTAAATCCATGGCTCTAGCGCTAAACTTTCAAAAGGGAAAATTTGATAAAATGAGAAAAATAGCTAGAGCAAAACTGAAAGGTGTAACTACAAAGGTAAAAAGTGTGCAACATGCATGGACATTGTTAAAAAAAAAAAAAAAAACACCATCCTAGAAGCAGAGATCCGATGTATGCCATGCATTAAGAAAGGTGTAAAAGGCAAAACAATTACCAGCATAGTTAAAAGGTGAGGTGAAAGAGGCTATTTAGCCAAAAGATCTTCATTCAAAAATCGGAAGAAGGATCCTTCAGAAGAAAATAGGATAAAGCATAAGCACTGGCAAGTTAAATGTAAGACATTGGTAAGACAGGCTAAGAGAAAATTTGAAAAGAAGTTGGCCAGAGAGACAAAAACTCACCATAAAAACGTTTTTAAATATGTCCAAAGCAGAAAGCCTGCAAGGGAGTCAGTTGAACAAGGGGTTAAAGGGGCACTTAGAGACGATAAGGCCATCGCAAAAAGATTAAATGATTTATTTGCTTCAGTGTTTACTGAAGAGGATGTTGGAGAGATACCCGTTCCAGAGTTTTCATGGATGATGATTCAGATCAACTGAACCAAATCACGGTGAATCTGGAAGATGTGGTAGGCCTGATTGACAAACTAAAGAATAGTAAATCACCTGGACCGGATGGTAAACACCCCTGGGTTCTAAAAGAACTAAATAATTAAATTTCAGAACTATTGGTAAAAATTTGTAACCTATCATTAAAATCATCCGATGTACCTGAAGCTTGGAAGATGGCCAATGTAACCACTATATTTAAAAAGGGATCCAGGGGTGATCTGGAAAACTACAGACTAGTGAGCCTGACTTCAGAGCTGGGAAAAATCATAGAAATGGTTATAAAGAATAAAATCACAAAACATTTAGATAGAATTGGTTTGATGGGACACAGCCAACATGGTTTTAACCAAGTCTTGCCTCACAAATTTCCTACATTTTTTTGAAGGGGTAAATAAACATGTGGACAAAGGTGAACAGGTAGATATGGTGTATTTGGATTTTCAGAAGGCATTCGACGAAGACCTACATAAGAGGCTTCTAAGAAAAATAAAAAGTCATGGGATAGGAAGCTATGTCCTTTTTTGGACTGCAAGTTGGTTAAAAGATAGGAAGCAGAGAGTAGGATTAAATGGTCAGTTTTCACAGTGGAAAAAGGTACTTGGACCGGTGCTTTTTAATATATTTATAAATGATCTGGGAAGGGGTACGATGAATGAGGTGACCAAATTTCCGTATGACACAAAATTATGCATAGTAGTTAAATCTCAAGTAGATTGTAATGAATTGCAGGAGAAACTTGCGAGACTAGAATATTGGGCTTCCAAATGGCAGATGAAATTTAACGTGGACAAGTGCAAAGTGATGCATGTAGGGAAAAATAACCCTTGCTGTAGTTACACAATGTTAGATTCAACCTTAGAAGTTACCACCCAGGAAAGAGAACTATGCTTCAGAGTGGATAATACATTTAAATAGTCAGCCCAGTGTGCTGTGGTGATCAAAAAAGCAAACAGAATATTAGGAATTATTAGGAAGGGAATGGAAAATAAAACAGAGGATTTCGTAATGCCTCTGTATTGCTCCATGGTGAGATCACACCTTGAATACTGTGTGAAATCTGGTCACCGCATCTCAAAAGGATATAGCTGCAGTGGAAAAACTGCAGAGAAAGGCGACCAAAATGATAAGGGGCATGGATCCCTTCTTTAGCCTTTCCTCGGCTGCCCTATGAGGAAAGGCTAAAGAAGTTAGGGCTGTTCAGTTTGGAGAAGAGTCGACTGAGGGGGATATGATAGAAGCCTACAAAATCAAAGGACTTGAACAAGTTAATGTAAAATGGTTATTTACTCTCTCAGATAATAGAAGGACCAGGGACTACTCCATGAAGTTCGCAAGTAGCTCATTTATAACAAATTGAAGAAAATTTCTTTTTCACTCAGCGCATAGTTAAGCTCTGGAATTCATTGCCAGAGGATATGGTTACAGCAGTTAGTGTAACTGGGTTTAAAAAAGGTTTGGATAAGTTCCTAGAGGTTAAATCAATAAACTGCTATTATGGTAATTAATAAGCAATAGTAGCTTGTGATCTATCTAATGTTTGGGTACTTGTGACTTGGACTGGCCACTGTTGGAAACAGGATACTGGGCTTGATGGACCCTCGGTCTGACCCAGCATGGCATTTCTTATGTTCTAACTGGGCAATAACATATCTGATATGTTACATATTGATAAAGTTGTCCCTCAAGGTTCAGCCCTCTCGGCAACACTATTCAACATCTATATACTCCCACTGTGTAAATTACTGGTGGATTTAGGAATTACCTTCTTCCTGTACACAGACATACCGTTTTACATTCCTTTCTCCAAATCATTTGAAAATACAGTATCAACACTTTCAACCTATATGAAAGCAATTCAGCAGGAACTATCATACTTAAACTAACATTAAACCCTAAAAGACTGAAATCATTTGGTTAATTCAATAGTTAAACCACCAGCTCTAGACCTGGGTAATTTCCAAATTACTCCCTCAAATCAAGTACGGGATTTAGGTATCCAGCTATCAGGCAGATACAGTACAGTGCGCTCCGTTGGAGCGCACTGTTAGCCGGCATTTGGACATGCGTTTTGGACGCGCTAGTTTTACCCCTTATTCAGTAAGGGGTAATAGCACGTCCAACCCCAACCCCCGAACCTAATAGCGCCCGCAACATGCAAATGCATGTTGCGGGCGCTATTAGGTATTCCCGCACGATTCAGAAAGCAAAATGTGCAGCCAAGCCGGCACCGGGAAAGTGCACAGAACAGCAGTAAAAACTGCTTTTCTGTACACCCTCTGACTTAATATCATGGCGATATTAAGTCGGAGGTCCCGAAAGTTTAAGAGAGTAAAAAAATAAAATAAATTAGAATACTGAATTGCGCACACAGGAGAGTGGCCTGTGCGCTCGCCCGCTCTCCTGCGATTTTACTGTATCGGCCCGATAGCAAGAACCTTTTGATGAAAAAGCCCATCAATAAATTAACACAGGTTATGCCAAGTTGAGTATATTACATTGGTTGAAGCCTTTTATTAACTTTTGAGGACTTCTGTATTGTATTGCAAACTGTGATTTTCTCAAACCTTGACTACTGTAACTTCTTATTACTCAGTCTTCCAGCTTGTCATTTAAAACCGTTACAATTATTACAAAATGCCACAGCAAGATTGTTGATAGGAAACAGGAAATTTGATCACATTACACCGTTGGTGATCTCATTGCACTGGCTGCCAGTACAAGCCCGAATCTATTTTTAACTATTAATGCTAATATTCAAAACCATTCATTCCTGTAACTCCGGTATGTTAGATGTGACATTCCAACCATACACACCTCACCGAACACTAAGAGCTCAAAATAAAAGGACTACTGACTGTTCCCACAATATGGAGCACACATGATGCAAGTAAGAGACCATGTGTTTTCCATAGCAGGTCCAAAGCTATGGAACTGTCTACCTGAGATGTTACGTTCAATACCAGATAGAAAGATTTAAATGTGAGCTAAACACATTGTTATTCAAAAATGCATATAATCTAACTTAAAATCATCAGAAAGTAGAGAGCTCAAAAACAAGAAGGACAAGAGATACTAATTGAAGCATGAGGAATAAATTTAATGAGAAAACATAAGAATCATTTCAACGTACTGACTAAAATGTGAAATCTGTTACTATTTTATTTTCTGTACTTCTCATCTATGTCCTAGATCTTTAGTCAAATATATTGGAACATTAAATTTGATAGATGTTAATGCCTATTTATGAATACTATCTCTGTTACCAGTCATTTTTTGTTGAATCATATCTATGAATGTTACTTTTGTAAACCATTGTGATCTTGACATGGGACGGTATATAAAATGTCTAAATAAATAAAATAAAATAATTTGAAATCTTTCTGCTCTGTCTACTCTTTACTTAAAGGTACCTGGGCTACTTTACCATTTATTGCAACCTCTTTATCGGGATTCCCCAACTTCGCTGTTTTGTTAGTATCCTTCAAAGATATATCATTCCAAACCATGCATCTCTGAGCAACTGTCAGTTTTCCCCCATACTCCAACTATCTGCTAACTACAAATGCCCTAGAAATCTACCAATCTGGCTTTTGATCACACCAGAGAACTAAAACTATGCTATGTTGCGGGCGCTATTAGGTTCGGGGGTTGGACGCGCTATTACCCCTTACTGGCTTATGAACTTAGGCTCTGCTTCGACCATGAATAATAAACCTAATAGTCCTTAACCTCCTGACTACTTTCAACACAAAAGACCACAATCACCTCATCATCCAATTGGTCTAGGAGTATCAGGTTTAGCACTAGTCTGGTGATCATTGACCACACCCAATCGATCACCCTTAGAGCATCTTGCTCAAAATTTCATCCTCTCTCCTGCAGAGTACCACAAAGTTCTATCTTCTCACCCACCTTATTGAATATCTACATGGCCCTCTTGGAAATATTCATCAAGGATCACCAAGTCTCACACTACTTCTAAGCCTATGACATTGAATTATCTATCTCACTTACCACAAATCACGATAAAACCATCACTAACATTAATGCCTGCTTAGGAAAAATTGCCAGCTGGCTATATGACAAACTAAGGACCTCATTTACTAAGCATTTTTTCCATAGACACAAAATGGGAGAAAAGCTTTAATAGATCAGGCTCTAAACTTGAAATCTCAAGACAGAGATGTTATGGATCAGCCAGACCTAAGAGTGATCCTTGGATATATATCTCTAATGCTCAGTTTGCAAGTCCAGAGCCCAGGCTTTATCTCGGCTCTCAACTCACCACAAAAGCTCAAGTAGTGACCAAATCAGCCTTTTCTCACCTTTGTCACTTTTACTACCTCTGTCCTTTCCTAGAAGATACACCTTTCACAACTTATCAAGGCCTCTGTAAAATCCTGCCTAGACTACTATAACTCTCTCTGTCGGAATCTCTAACACCTAAGTCCCCACCTGTAGCTTACACAGAACACAACAACCAGCATGTTTAAGTATGCAAAGGTGATCGAATAACTCAAATTCTGAAAACTCTACATGGCTCTCAACACTCAAATTCAAAAATCCTGTTTCTAGCTTATAAAATCCTCAATGGCTTGGCTCCAATACATCAACAGTTCTCTCACTTGTCTCAGGCACGCCTAGTTGTACCATCCTAGAACAATGCGACTCACCAACACTAGGAAAAGAACTTTCATGGGTTCTACCCCAAACCAATGGACACCTACCACCTTACATCAGACTTGCTCCAAATCTTCCATTCTTCATCAGAAAGCTGGTGAAAACCTAGCTTTTCAGAACAGCACTCAGCTCTAACAAATAGCATGAGACCGATGAAAACTGTCTATAACTCCTTCTTCTGATACCCATGGAGACTCACCACCTTGTTCAAAATGTTATCTATATATTTATTTTATATATCATCTATATTCTATTAACTTGTCTATATATACACAGTGTCTGTAATCAGCCATGCTAATATAAAATGCTTTCAACTTTCCTGTTGGAAAAGCATGCCATAAATAAACAATGATGATGATAAAATATGGGCAACCATAATTAGAGCAGAGTCTAACTGTACCCCTAAACTCTTGACTTCATTCTTCAAGGAATGAAGATGTTGGATTGGCTGTTGTGATAGGTATTATATTCCCCTGGTCAATAAAAGGCAGGCAGGCTGTAAGGAAAACCTGGAAAGAAGATCCAATAAGTAAAAAGCCAGAATAGGAGTCAAACTCCAATTCCTAGAAGATTCAAGGGTTCTGGAGGGGAAAGAACCACCTATCGAGGGGAGGAGAGAGACCAGGTGTGGTAGGAGATGGTTGAGAGCTTGTCCAAAGGAGGGGCGGAGCGGGATCAGGAAGGAGTTGTATTAACACCAGGAGAAGAGACAGAGGAGATGGAGATGGTGTTGAGCAGCCCTGAGGACAAGCCTGAGCCGAAGGACCTGGGAGACAAATGGTGGAGACCCCCTCCAGAGGAAGATATACTCAGAGAATCTTCAAGTCAGAAGTGAACACTGACGTGGGTGGTTAACATTGCAGCAATAGTGAAAGGGGAAGTATAAACCCAAGCTGCAGTCTGCTGCGGGAGGTGGCAATAGGGCCTGGTTCCCCTAGAACCAGGCCATAGAGTACAAGCTAGTTCTAGGTTGTACAAGAAGCAACTGCAAGCAGCAGGTATGAGAATTAAGGAAAGACTTGCTTTATACTACATGATTTTGGGACGGTGGTTGTTTCATAAAATAAGGTAAAATAGATTTTAAACTTATGGGACAACCTGGGACTATTTTTGCTTAAGCCCAGCTCACCAACTGAGGAAAGAGAACCCGAATCCATAGCTGTGACATCCTAGAAGGAACGGGGTAAAAGTAGGCAATAGATTCTGGATATCCTGGCCCGGGGAGCCTCCAAGGGAGGAACCGAGGGAAACTGCAAGGAGAAATCGGGCAGCAGGACCAAGGAGAAACACCCCCAGAGACTTAACCAGTGTTCCAGCTTTTTAATTTAGCCAGAGAATCCCAGTCGGATTGTGACTGGGAGAATGTCAAAGGTCCATGCCACCAGCCAATGTTCTAAATCTTATGGGATTACTGATGCCTCAACCCATAAGATCTTAATCGTATTTCCATTCACCTTACTTTGTTAGCCAGTAACCAACCAGTAATAGTCGTCAAACAGGAATTCAGATTTATAGCAACTTCTGGGTCATCCCCAATGGCATATACACTTGGAAGTCATCTTTATATAGATGACAGTGTAGACCAAACTGCAAAATTATTTTTCCCAACAAATATATAAATTAAATAAGGGAGACAAGGAAGAATCTTGAGCAACTCACTCATGGAGCTCCACAAGGTTATTTATTTTAAAAACTTATATACCACATAACCTATTCATACAAATAAAGTGGTTTACACAATTCACATATGTAATTAAACAAAATCAATCTCAATTAAAATCTAACACATATTAAATAAATCTATTAAAATCAGAAAACTCACAAAACAATGCTAAAAACAAAAAATAAATTATACAATAAAAACAGACAAAAAAGCCTGCTACACTATTCCCCCTCACTCACTCCAACCCTTAGCAAGATACAAAAAGGTTCCCCAAAATATAATCTACATCTTTATATCCCAACACAGCACTTTACTCATTGGAAGGAAACAAATGAGGACGACCATTTTCTGTAATTTCAAATAGTTACACCAATTCCTTACCACAAATAGACTATTCCAACTCTGTGGGCCAATAGCTGTAAAAGCTTGATTACATTTAGATCTAGCAGAAGCTCTAAATACATACAATAGCTGCAACTGCGCAGTCAGTGAAACTTGGATAGGTCGCCTAGAGGTGTGCCATAAGTCAACAGACAGATACTGTGGGCCATCTAGACAAAAAAAAAAATCAGCATTATCAATTTAAATTTCTCCTGCTCCACAACTGGAAGCCAGTACAGTAAGGCTAGCAGCAGTGAAACCCTATCTGTCCTTGTTTCCCCACATACTAGCTTCATTGCACTGTTCTGAATCCACTGTAATTTCTTTATCAAATACTCTGGCAAGCTTACTTATAAACTATCACCATAATCCAAGGTCCCCAACACCAGGGCCGATACAAATATCTTCACTGCTCTATCATCTAAATACAGCCTCAACTGGCGAATCCTCTTCATTTGCAAGAAAGCTTTCCTATAGGTTTGATTTACAAATGCCTACATCAAAAAAAAAAGCTCCAAAATTTGTGTCTGAACCAAACATTCCCAGGAAAACTATCAAAGTTAAACTATATAGGAAAGAAAGGGCTAACAAAAACACAACCCAGTATCTTTTTTAAATTATTCAAAACCAGCTGACTCAGCAACAACCAGCTTGAAATACTATCCAAACATTTCTGGAACATAAGAACATAAGAACATAAGAAATTGCCATGCTGGGTCAGACCAAGGGTCCATCAAGCCCAGCATCCTGTTTCCAACAGAGGCCAAACCAGGCCACAAGAACCTGGCAATTACCCAAACACCTAGAAGATCCCATGCTACTGATGCAATTAATAGCAGTGACTATTCCCTAAGTAAACTTGATTAATAGCAGTTAATGGACTTCTCTTCCAAGAACTTATCCAAACCTTTTTTGAACCCAGCTACACTAACTGCACTAACCACATCCTCTGGCAACAAATTCCAGAGATTTATTGTGCGTTGAGTGAAAAAGAATTTTCTCCGATTAGTCTTAAATGTGCTACTTGCTAACTTCATGGAATGCCCCCTAGTCCTTCTATTATTCGAAAGTGTAAATAACCGAGTCACATCTACTCGTTCAAGACCTCTCATGATCTTAAAGACCTCTATGATATCCCCCCTCAGCCGTCTCTTCTCCAAGCTGAACAGCCCTAACCTCTTCAGCCTTTCCTCATAGGGGAGCTGTTCCATCCCCTTTATCATTTTGGTTGCCCTTCTCTGTACCTTCTCCATTGCAACTATATCTTTTTTGAGATACGGCGACCAGAATTGTACACAGTATTCAAGGTGTGGTCTCACCATGGAGCGATATAGAGGCATTATGACATTTTCCGTTTTATTAACCATTCCCTTCCTAATAATTCCTAACATTTTATTTGCTTTTTTGACTGCTGCAGCACACTGAGCTGACGATTTCAATGTATTATCTACTATGACGCCTAGATCTCTTTCTTGGGTGGTAGCTCCTAATATGGAACCTAACATCGTGTAACTACAGCTAGGGTTATTTTTCCCTATATGCAACACCTTGCACTTGTCCACATTAAATTTCATCTGCCATTTGGATGCCCAATCTTCCAGTCTTGCAAGGTCCTCCTGTAATGTATCACAGTCTGCTTGTGATTTAACTACTCTGAATAATTTTGTATCATCTGCAAATTTGATAACATCACTCATCGTATTCCTTTCCAGATCATTGATATATATATTGAAAAGCACCGGTCCAAGTACAGATCCCTGAGGCACTCCACTGTTTACCCTTTTCCACTGAGAAAATTGACCATTTAGTCCTACTCTCTGTTTCCTGTCTTTTAACCAGTTTGTAATCCACGAAAGGACATCGCCTCCTATCCCATGACTTTTTAGTTTTCGTAGAAGCCTCTCATGAGGGACTTTGTCAAACGCCTTCTGAAAATCCAAATACACTACATCTACCGGTTCACCTTTATCCACATGTTTATTAACCCCTTCAAAAAAATGAAGCAGGTTTGTTAGGCAAGACTTCCCTTGGGTAAATCCATGTTGACTGTGTCCCATTAAATCATGTCTTTCTATATGCTCTACAATTTTGATCTTGAGGATAGTTTCCACTATTTTTCCCGGCACTGAAGTTAGGCTCACTGGTCTATAGTTACCCGGATCACCCCTGGAGCCTTTTTTAAATATTGGGGTTACATTGGCCACCCTCCAGTCTTCAGGTACAACCAAGTTAACTTCAGGTACAACCAAGTTAACTCATCCAGATCTTGTTCCATATAGACCACCAGGCCCAGTTCTTGAAAAAGCATTGCCAGTAAACGTATAAAAATAAAGTTTTATCTGTCAGTTTTGACAAGAATGGTAAATGTGCCGCAGGTCTATAACATTCACAGCATAAAGGATCCAATTGTGCTTTCTTCAGTAAAGAGAAGATAATTGATTTCTTTAAACCCACTGGAAAATAGCCTATCTTCAGAGACACATTTATCAATTCCACCAAACATTTAAGGGTCTCTCCTCTTAAAGATTTAACTAAGTGAGGCACACAAGAATCTAATAATGAACTCTCAGAGGGCTTCATTCCACTCAAAGTATGACTTGCAATAGCTGGACTATCCACTGAAAATTCTACCAAAGACTGTTCCGCATCCCTAGCCAGCTCACGAAAATCGCACTGCACCGTTGTCTCTTCCAAAAGGCAACTTTAACTCTAATTTCTCAACCTTCTCCTTTAAAAAAAAAAAATAATAATCTACAAACTCTACATAAGAAGGAACTCCCAATGAAGAAATAACATTTACATCCAATAATTTATTTACTACCTTAAATACACCCCCACTTCTATTATCTCAAGATCTTATATAGCAGGAAAAAAAATAACCAACCAGCAACACTTATTAGCCAACTGCCTCCATTCCCTAACCTCCACTGACCTCATCTGCTTTCATTGAGGCTCCAACCTCCTTAACACTATTCCATAAAACACGCAACTCATCATCAAACCACCAAAAAGGTTGCTCAGTCACAACTATCCATTTCTGCAGTGCAATAGAATCATTGACTCATTCCAGTCAATTGGTCATTTGAAGATCCTACCAAACATTCACTCAAAAAGAACTGAACACCTCCCCCATCTACTTTCTCTTTCCCCAGTACAAACTATAAATCACTTTAGGAGACATTCAGGTCTATCCAGTACCGAGCGGTAGGAAGAGCTGCGTTAGTGCCTACGGCACCCGCGGTTACCGCCCGCACAGTGCAGCTCACCTACCGCTCGATCCTGAACACTAATTATATGTAAATGTAAACCACGTCCGTAATGCCTTAGTCCCGCTCAACCCATTTTACTGGATAGAGTGCCTATACAGTATCCTGGGTGCGCGGGCCTAAGGCTTCACGCCACGCTGGTATCTGTCATTTGAAATGACAGATACCAGGAAGCGAAAAAACCAAAAGCTAAAAGTAAGTCGCTTCGCCGCTTCACGCTTCCCTCCTCCCGGAGCAAGGCTGCTTTTCGCGCCCTGCTCCGGGAGGAGGGAAGAGTGAAGCGGCGAAGCGACTTACTTTTTGCTTTTGGTTTTTTTGCTTCGCCGCTGTCAGTGTCCCCCCTCCTCTCGGAGCAGGGCGCGAAAAGCAGCCTTGCTCCAGGAGGAGGGGGGGCACTGACAGCGGCGAAGTAACGGCGAAGACAGCGGTGAAGCAACGGCGAGCGACTTTTCGTTTTTTTTTTTTGCTTCGCCGCTGTCAGTGTCCCCCCCCCTCTCGGAGCAGGGCGCGAAAAGCAGCCTTGCTCCGGGAGGAGGGGGGCACTGACAGCGGCGAAGACAGCGGCGAAGCAAAAAAAAAAACAAAAGCAATTTTGGGTTGTTTTTTTTCAAAAGCGACAATTTTTTTGTTTTCCAAAAGCGACTTACTTTTGGGATCTGTCAAGATCCCAAAAGTAAGTCGCTTTTGGACGCCTGCCAACTTACTTTTCTGAAGCCATCATCAGGAACCCATGCGATCGTAGCTCCTCCCGACGAAGACAAAGATGGAAAGCGTGCAATTGGCCGCTGAAGACGTGACGTCATGTCTTCAGCGGCCAATTGCACGCTTTCCCGTGCAGGCGGCCATCTTTGTCTTCGTCGGGAGGAGCTACGATCGCATGGGTTCCTGATGATGGCTTCAGAAAAGTAAGTTGGCAGGCGTCCAAAAGCGACTTACTTTTGGGATCTTGACAGATCCCAAAAGTAAGTCGCTTTTGGAAAAAAAAAAAAATTGTCGCTTTTGAAAAAAAAAAAACCAAAATTGCTTTTGGTTTTTTTTTTTTTGCTTCGCCGCTGTCTTCGCCGCTGTCAGTGCCCCCCCTCCTCCCGGAGCAAGGCTGCTTTTCGCGCCCTGCTCCGAGAGGAGGGGGGACACTGACAGCGGCGAAGCAAAAAAAAAACGAAAAGTCGCTCGCCGTTGCTTCGCCGCTGCTTCCCCGCTGTCAGTGCCCCCCCTCCTCCCGGAGCAAGGCTGCTTTTCGCGCCCTGCTCCGAGAGGAGGGGGGACACTGACAGCGGCGAAGCAAAAAAAAACGAAAAGTCGCTTTGCCGTTGCAGTCTCCGTGGCAGCCCCTGTCCGGACATCGGAGGGGGGCTGCAACGTTTTTTTCGCTTTTTTTTTTTTTTTTGGCTTCGGGAGCAGGGGAGAGGACTGGGGCTGCCACGGAGACCGGCACCCATGATCGCAGCCGGGGCAGGTGAGCGGGGGCTGGGGGAAAGCTTGCCATCTACCCTTACCCCTGCCTCTACCGCAGGGGTCAGGGTAGGCGGTAAGTTTGCAGGTTAAACGCGTGACAAAACAGCAGGGAAAACTAGCGATAGTCGGGGCGCGGGTTACGGGATGCTAGGGAATAACTAATTCGCTCGTTTGCATGCAATATACATGCCGCGGGCGGAAGGGGTTGCCCGGGGAATTTAGGACGCGGTAGGAGTAGGTTAAAGGGGATTCGGGATCGCAGGAAGGGCTAACGCGGCCGGAAGGTGAGTAAAAAGCGGCTTAGGAGCAGGGTAAACGCGGCCGCACTTTACAGGATAGGCCTGATTGTGACTTAAAAATCTTCTGAGGATGCCAAGCTTTTTTTTTTCTACTTTGTAGTTTACACCATTTTGTTGTAAGAGCTCTGACTGCTGATAGCTTGATCCTTTGATGAGTCAGTCAAGCTAGAAGTGTATTGTTTAATGGAATACATAAACTTCTAGCTCCTATTCACTTACAAAAGCCACAGCTGGATCTTTTACAATACAACAGGATTTTTCAATTTTGCAACAATCCATTACAAAGTCTTCAACCATTTTTATGTCAGCCACAGTCCCAAAATGTCATCTTCATTCTTTTCTTGTATGATTGAACTTCTTATATGCGCTTATCCCAGCACAGTAAAATTGGATATTAGCTTTTATGTATCATGAGCATTTGAGGCTCACTGAAACCAAAATGGCTATCCTCCTGTCTCTATTTCATTCAAAGTTGTTGGTTTTTTTTTTAATCAAATATGGCATCAAAAATTATCAAAACACTTGAAAGATCTGAGAAACAGGGAAAGGGTTTTTATGATTACACTTTACAGTTTGTGAAATTTTCCCTTTAAAAGTTACTTTTTATCACTAGTTACCATGGGAAGTCAAACAAAATCATGCAGACCAAGTCCAGTTAGTCAATATCAGAAATGTTACAAATGTTATCTCACAGTCATACATTAAACAGGACCACTATACCAAGAAAAGCCACTTAAACAATTTCAAATATACTGTCTCAGTGTGACAGCCTGACTTTCTAATTCATAGGTGGGCACTGCTTTTCATCATGTGTACTTTTAAAACCCTGCCAGAGTACATCAAGTGGAATTTTAAAACAATTACATGCATGCATACTATACCTTATCACCCCTTCACAAAAAGGAACTTCACACTTTTCCAGTTTCAACTTCATTCAAACTATTCTGTTATGATGTATTTTATATTTTGCAAATGTTATTCTATTTTATATTTGACTTTTAGAGGTATGGTTACGTTTTTCTATTAACAGCAGCATTAATGGCACTATATTTAAATGAGTTGATTAGCATATTTTTGCATGTTATCAGCACGTTAACACAAACATTTGTGTTAACACTAATTTAACACGCCCTGGGATATGTTTAACATGAAAGGAATATTTAATGCATGTGTTCTTTGATACATAGCACATTATACATTACTAACACAGGAATCCCGATATATGAAAGTTACTGTTCTGTAATTTTTTTTCCATATACTGAAATTCTCTCTTTCGAAAACTATTTTCCCCACCAACTTTCACTAAACAATCTGGAAATTTGTTCCTGCGTACAAAAAAAAAGGGGGAAAAAAAAGCTTTAATTCTTTTAAGATAAAGAATTATTCCTCATCTTGCGGATCATCTGACTTCTTTTGTCACATCCTTTGCATAATGTCCTGTTCTTCTATGTTATCTGAATCATATGCCTCTTCCTGCGGATCAGTTAACGTCCTCTATCATTCGCTTGGTCATCCACCTCTTCTGTATTTGGAAGAGCATTCTTACATTTGCAAAAAATGCATCTAGACACAGTTGCTTTCAGCACCTTTTCTTCTACTTATACAGCTCCCTCTAGCAATCATTTACTCTTCTGGAAACCTTAAGACTACATTCTCAACTGGGTTCATTACCCATAAGATCTGCAAACTAGTCCCAAAGTGCATACATTTTTCGGAGCATTGCTTTGTGCTCAACTGACATTGGGTAGGTGGTGCAACTTGTACTTGTTCCAACAATCACACAGAACACGTTTTCCAGCCAAGACTCAAAACCCCCTCTGGGCATGTACAGTAGTTCTCTAGAAAGGAAGAAGGGAAATTATGTGTAACTTGTGAACTACTGCCTTTAGCAAGTAGATAAGAAGCCTTTCCTCCAAGGGCAAGTAGTTCATCTAGACACACATAAGCAACACCCTAGTTAGGGGCTGTTGTCATTTAAAAAGGGGGGTGGAACAATTCAGCCCTTAGGCCAGCACAAACCCTTTTTTTTTTTTTTATAGCTTCAACAGTCCATGTAATTCCCAGCCATGCCTAATAAACACTAAAGTCCCAGTAAAGGCAAGGCACTAGAGTGTTAGAGAGAAACAGTGTGCTGAGAGGCTCTGAGACTGGCTTGGTGGGTCACCTATTCCAATCTGGCCAGGGCACGCCCTTTTACAGTAGTATAAAAAAAAAAAAGCTGTGCAGAGACAGGATGTGGGTCCTCTAGAGCAGTGGTTCTCAACCTTTTTTCTGTCGGGACACACCTGACAGATGGTTCTCACATGCGTGACACACTGACCCATGATAGTCACAGGGCTAGATGTAAATGTACAGTTTGCATCCACGGGAACCCCCCCTGATCCACAATAATGGATGTAAAGCAGAATTATGACATTCCCCGTTCAACTCACTCTACAAAAAAGATATTCTGGTTCTGGTGTCATCTCAGTAACAGCAACTCAAACTCCTTCTACTTTCAGGCTCAATAGCCCTACTTATGAAAAGACAGCAGTTTACCACCAATGCATGTCCTCTTGAGAAAACGCAACAAATAAGACTGATAAAACACTTACATGCTAGTAAAATATCTCTGTAACAGACACAGAACCGACCTAACATACTCCCAGGATCTGTAGTAATGCACATAAACTAATCCACACACAGTTACACCTGTATTATGGAATACACTCAAACAGGAGCAACCCTATCTATGAAAAGGCAACACTACAAATATTAAATCAGGCCCTAAAAACCAATACACCTCTTATTAGGAAAACAGAACTAGCAAGCAGCTATAGATCCCCACACAGAAATAATTGTAAAACTATACTAATAAGCAGAATAAATGTTTCGCAACAACTATGAACAGAATAACATCCAACAATTAAAAACTCATAAAAACTATTAAAAATTCTCCAAACACCAATAAAATATTTCAAAAAAAGCAGACACATCACATAATATTAAATAATTAAAATAGCAGTCAATCAAGAAAAATAAACTTTAAAAGCCACCTTTACTTACCCCCTCCAGCAGCTTTCCTACTCCTCTTCCATGCAGGCTGTAGCACACACCAGAAGCAGCAGTAGTGGCTAAGCTCTATACTCATGGTCTTCTTCCTTAGGGCCCATGTCTCACACACACACACCATACCAGTCATGCCCCCATGACCAGTTTCTGTCTCACACACCAATCATCTCCCAGTCTTTGACAAACACACCAGTCACCTTCCTGAACAGTTTCTCTCATGCCATACACACAGGCTTCCCACTCCCGTGTTCCACTTACATATATGGGCTTCTCACTCTCATAATCACTTTCTCTTTCTCACATACACTCACCAGTCTCTCACTCCCATGCTTGTTCTCTCCACATGCACAGGCTTCTCATTCCCATAATCACTTTCTTTCTCTCCCACATACACACACACCAGTCACCTGATCTCTCTCATGCATACACACACAGGCTTCCCACTCCCATGTTCTCTTTCAGATATACAGGCTTCTCACTCCCATGCTGTATCTCACACACTCCCAGCTTTCTCACTCCCATGCTCACTCTTCACATGTACAGGCTTCTTATTCCCATAATCACTTTCTTTCTCTCTCTCACATACACGCAAACACATACTAGTCACCTGATCTCTCTCATGCATATACACACACACATAGGCTTCCCACTCTCATGTTCTCTTTCAGATATACAGGCTTCTCACTCCCATGCCGTGTCTCACACACACACAGGTTTCTCACTCCCATGCCCACTCTTCACCTGCACAGGCTTCTCATTCCCATAATCACTTTCTCTCTCTCTCTCACACACACCCGTCACCTGATCTCTCTCATGCATACACACACACACAGGCTTCCCACTTCCATGTTCTGTCTTACATACACAGGCTTCTCCCTCCCATGCTGTGTCTCACACACACCCAGGTTCTCACTCCCATGCTCACTCTCTTCACATGCACAGGCTTCTCATTCCCATAATCACTTTCTCTGTTATACACACACACCCAGTCTCTCTCTCATTTCCATGCTCGCTCTCCACGTGCACAGGCTTCTCATTCCCTGAATCACATTCTCTCTCACACATTCACATACACACCAGTCACACCGTCACCTTACCAACCAGTCTCTCTCATATACATGCACACACACAGGCTTCCCACTCCCATGCTCTCTCTCACAATCAGGCTTCTCACTCCCATGCTTTCTTTCACATACACCCCCACAACACCAGGCTTCTCACTCCCATGCTTTCTTTCACATACACCCCCACAACACCAGGCTTCTTACTCCCATGCTTTCTCACATACCCAGATTTCTCACTTCCATGCTTTTTCTCTCTCTCTCTCTCACACACACACATCCCTGACTGTCTCACACTCTCACATACACATCAGTCATCTCCTTGAGCAGTCACTTTCATTGTCTCTCACATATACACATACATCAGCTCTCTGACCAGTTTCTCTCAATCACACACATACTCTCGATCAAATACATTCTCTCACTTACACACAGGCTCTCAATCACACACATTCTCTCACTTACACACAGGCTGGCTGGCTGATTCTCTCTCTTTCTGTCACTCACTTCCTCTCTCCCCCCCCCCAGCACAAACGGTAGCTGCTCCTCCAGCCCCCGCAGGCCAAGAAGGAAGAATTCCATCGATCGCGGGAGGCTCATGCTGCTCTCTCCTTTCCCTTCCGCTTTCTCCCCCAGAGCAGGAAGATCAGCTGCCTCTCCTGCTGCCACCGGACTCCTGCTATCTTCGGGCGTCCGAACTTCCTGTCGGGGGGGGGGGGGGGGTAGCGGAAGCGCAGCGCACAACATCCGCTTCCTCCCTCCCCCCCCCCCAAGCAGGAAGATCGGTGGACCATACGGCCGACGCCCGAAGATAGCAGGAGGCCGGTGGCAGCAGGAGAGGCAGCTGATCTTCCTGCATTGGGGGGAGGAAGCGGAAGCTGCACGCGGCGCTTCCGCTCCCCCCCCCCCCCCGAACAGGAAGACCGGTTGGCCATACAGCCGCAGCAGCGCTTCCCCATGTGTGCCGTGATGGCGCGCGAGGTGTGGGTTCTCTTGCGGCACGGCCTTTCTTCTTCCCGCGCACCACTTCCTGTTCCGGGGGGGATGCAGGCGCGGGAAGAAGAAAAGGCCAGCCGCGGATGCCACAGCTTTTTTTTTTTTTGCACCGCTGCCGTTCCCGCTGGGCTTGAACGTGCTGATAGCCCGGCGGCAACGGCAGCAGGGAAGAACGAGCAGCGGGAGGGACCGGGAGCCACGCGACGCACCGGTTGAGAACCGCTGTTCTAGAGACTGCAGCTGCCAGAGGCCTGGCAGTGCTACGGAAAATCTGGTCTAGAGAGCCAGTTGGTAAACTGCACTACAGGTGAAGAGAGGGAAAAGCCAGACTGCTCGGGAAAAGGTGAACAGACGTACTTCTGCGTGACAGGAGCTCCCAAGCTCACCAGAGCCAGATGGAAGAGAGAACCTGAGGCTGGAGATGCCAGGCAGGTCGGTGGAACTAGAGAATCCACTCCCAAGTACCCTTGTTCGATGTGAACCGATGTGATCTGACATGTGTCATGAATGTTGGTATAGAAAAAGAATTAAATAAGAGTCCAGGACAGGTGTAAGTAAGTTTAGGGGTTCGGGGACCTGTCTCCTACAGGACACTTCCAATTGCCCTCCCACTTTACTTCTCGATCCTAAATCAGGAAAAGACAACTTGTATTCTCCTCAGAAACAGAATTTTTTTATCTATCAAATTTGGCAGGTTATCCCATTTAGAAAACAACAATTCCTGTCTTTAACATCCTGGCCACTAAGCACAAGTTTTCCCTAAAGAAAGTTCTGTATCATGGGTGGTAACAAACATGTCATAAACCTTAGCCTGATTAATATTAATGCTTATGGCTGACTTACTTACCCCCTGGTACAGCTTCAGGCTATCTCCTCTGTTTACCTTTGAAGCAGGCTCCGGCTGGAGAGCATGGGCAGGCGAGGAGACGTGACTCTGGGACAGGTTCTGGCAGTGCTACTGGCTGCGATCCGGGAAAGAAGACTTAGCTTCTGGCTCTGGTGCTTGCCGGGTTCTCTGGGGTTTGCTCCCGCCCCTCACCGCCTAACTCCATATCATTCTCCACACCTGAGCAGGGTGTCTCCTCTCTCCACAGTCTCTTGGCCACACCTAGTCTTTTCCCTCCTCAATAGCAGGGGGAGTGTTGGTCTGCTTCAGGCTCCCCTTTCTTTTCCTTCAGGGGGTCTCTTCTCTGGTTTCAGGGTCGCTCTCAGGGTTCGCGTCCCCAGGGGGTCCTTTGCTTCCACTGTTGCTCTTAGGGGGGGGGTTCCCTTATTTGCCCCCCCCGTCTTATACTTTCCAGCTGATATGCATAAGCTCAGGCATAACCACGTGGTGGGTGAAGGTCTTTGCCACATTGCAGTCCCTCCCCATTTCTTCAGGGTGAGAACTGCCGCGTCTGTACGCCAAGCTGTGTGCCAGAGTGTTTTTCTCTGTCTCAGACTGCCCCCTTTCTTCCAAGTTTGAGGGTCTTTCTGACCTATGGACTCATCTTGGCTGGTCCCTGACACCTGTTTATGAGCTTAAGTCGTACTGTTCCCCTGCCTTGCTCCTATTTACACAGGAACATACAAACAGGCAGATCTGATAAGGTATCCTTCAGTTCTGCTCCCATCAGGGCAAGGTTTCTTGATTTTTCCACAGAGGCAGTGCTGTTTTAAAGTTCATCTGGGCAAAAGTTCTCTCTCTTGCTGCGACAGTGCTTTTGGGGCCCGTCAGTATTGTGTGCATATTTCTTTGGCTCTTATGATTCATATTTGCTGCTTTCAGGGGTAAGACACGAGTGCCTAAAGCAGCTGGATAAAGAGTGCCAACAGTTCCTGGATGAGCTAGATGAGATGCTGGCAGAGGTGTCTTGAGAGCTGAGCGAGTTGGGGCGAAGTGCTGAGGAGACCACTGGGAATGCAGGGAAAGCACAGCAGAGTGTAGTGCAAAAGACTGCGTTACCCAAGAGTTCATGGAGAAGCTTAAAGGATTAAAGACATGGCCTGAAGAAGAGGGGCTGTGGAGATCCCTGAGAAAGGTGCCACAAAGAGCCCAGAGGGAGCACAGCAACTTAGTAAGGTCACTTGACTGTGGCTCACTCCAGAGAGGGCTGAAGCTGACACAGATCCTGAGTTGCCAGACCCGCAGAGCGTCCTGGAGAGGGTAACAGTTTGTCCAGAAGGGGGCTGTACAGAATGGCCTGCGAGAGGCAGCATCGAGTGACCAGAGGAAGACAATATGGAGGAGCTTGAGAGAGGTGCTGCCAAGGGGCCTGATGGGAGGGCCACAGAGGCCATGAAGACCCCCAACAAGAGGGGCTACAGAGAAGCCAGTTAGAGGCGCTGCCGTGGAGAGTCAGATGGAGATGCGGCTGAGAGCCCAGAAGGATGGGCCATGGAAAGCCCTGAGAAAAGGAGCATAAAGACCCTAGTGAGAGGGGCTACAACAGAGGAGCCAATGCACGGTGTTGACAAGGAGTCAGCGAGAGGTGCGGTGGAATTGCCAGAGGGCTGTGATCATGACACTGCAGAGGAGGCACAAGTCACTGCAGAGAAGAGTGAAGAGTACTCACTACAAGTCCCACAGCTAGTCCAAAGAGTCCTGCTAGGAACACAAAGCCCTTCAACAATCAACCATCAAGGAAACTCATTGATGCGTGGTGATGTGCGGTCGCTATTTTAAGAGCAACCACTTTGTGGCTGTCCCATTCAATAGCTTCCATGTTTTACTCTATTAATGCTTTATTCAAATCCTTTATGTTTTTTTGTTTTGTTTCTTTTTCACAAGCCTTACAAGTGAGCGGCGCCTTCATCCACTGATGTGCTTTTCCAACGGTGTACCCAATTGACGGACATAATAGAAACTTCTCTCGAGGTCTCTGAAGCAGGCAGAGCACTGCCGAAACATGGCCATTGTCGGGCAGGCGGGTCCATACCCATGAAAGCGGAAGCAATTAATCAGCACCACCAGATAAGTACCTGAAAAGAAGTGGGAACATTCGGGGTGGGTTGGACAGATCGCCGGGGAGAAAAATAAAGCACGCTAGATTAAAAGTGGTTGCCCTTAAAAATAGCGACCGCACATCACCACGCATCAAGGAGTTCCCTTGATGGTTGATTGTTGAAGATCTCTTGAGCAAAGGGAACAAGGTTGGCTGTTGATTAGAAACCCAAAGCCAGCAATGAACTCAAAAAACTGGAGGTGCACACTGGGTGAAGAGCACAGTGGGTGATGGGACTAATGTTGTCTGGGGTAACCCTAATGTGTGTGGGATGGGGAGGGAGCTTGACCCTAAAACACCGATCTTAATCCTAGCTGCTGAAGGGCTAGATGAAATGGATGGGGGATGTGAGGCAGTTCCCTAGATGGGATCCGGAGGTTGGGGGGGGGGGGGGGGGGGGGGTATTTATTTATTTATTTATTTAATATATATTTCTATACCGGACTTCACGAATAGAAATTCACATCAGGCCGGTTTACATGGAACTTGGGGGAAAAACAAGTGTAACCAAGAACAAGAAGGCTGAATCAAGCAAAGTTACATAAAACAGGGGCATTGAACTTGGGGGCTAGGGTCACTTCATCACATAACTTGGGGTTATGTGATGAAGTGACCCTGTTTTTCCTCTTTTTGCATATGCAGGACCAGGCATTTAGCTGAGAGGGGAATAAGACTGAGAGCCCAGCTGGGACCAGGAGGCCTCTATGTCTCTAGGAGAAGACAGCTCCTGTAAAACATCTCTGACCTAACTTAAAGCTACTGAAGTGTACGGCAAAGGTAGGCAGTCACTGCTATGCTTGAAGTGCTGTTAAATGTTAATAAAGAGAACCTGCAAGAAGAAAAACTGGGATCAGCGTGTTTTCTGACTCCAGAGAATGAAGATTTGCTCAACAATCCTCACAGATGTTTTCTTCCAAAACCTCTTCTCTGGAAGAGGTAGCTGCAGTGTCAAGGTCACAGTGGGCATGATGTCCACCCCCACCCCGGAAGGTGGCTGTGCATCTCTCCATCATGCTGATAAAAAAGCTGAAGCTGTCCTAAAATCCACTCCATATCCAGTTTGCTTCTATCCATGCCCATGATCAGTCCCCATCACAAAATTTTCTTACAGGAAAATTTTAAAACAAGCGTGCATGCATCCATACATGAGTGTATCAGCGCACGAACGGAGATATGCTGGAATTTTAAATCACGCTCACACTTGCGCGCATATGATTTAAAGTACGCCTACCGTGCATAAGTATGCTTCTAATTTTAAGAGGTTGCTCGAGCAAACCTACTTCGCGAATCTTCCATAGGACTTTGCCGGCTTTAACGCGCGTTTGTAAGCGGATTTTAAAACATGCTTGTGCGAGGAACATTCCCAGTTTTTCCAACTAGCCACCAGTTTGCCCAGTCAACATCAAGGTCTTCCAGATCCCTCTGGTTCTTCATCCTGCATGCCACCCAGCTTACCCGGACACTCCTCACCCTGATCTATGAGCCCCAAAATGCGAGATCTAAAGACTTGCTCCTCATCAGGAGCAGGAGTAAAGTTAACACAGCTAAAATACGGAGATAAGTACGCAAGTGTTGGCCCCCGCCTCAGGACACCCACGCCCCACCCCTTTTCTGCCCCTTATTTTGGCCATGCTCACGGGTATATACTTGCATAAATCGCGGCTTTTTAAAATCCACATTGCTCACGCGCTTCCCACATTTATTTATTTATTTATTTTATTTAAAGTTTTTTATATACCGCCGCTCATCAAAGATATCACACATGCACGTGTGGGCATTTTTGTACAAGCAACACTTTTAAAATCGACCTCTCTGCGCATCTCCCTCCACTGCCATGCACATGACAAACTTTTGGTGCTGTCCTCCTAACCAAGTTAGTGTTTGAAAAACTCATTTGCTGCCTATGAGTGTAAAAGACAGAATCTATCTCCAGAAAGGGTTATTTCATGCAAAAAATCCAACAAGGAAAAAGAAATCCAAAAAAACTTACCGCAGCAATCATAATCGCATTATCCAAGAAACCAAAACCTATGAAAGGCAATGCATTGTGGAAGAACACTGGAAGAGATAAGCCATATAAAGTAAATGTACTACAATAGAAATATATAAGCATCATTAGAATGACAAATCACAGTCTCAGAAGTTTAAGTGACTAAGGTGTACAAAAATTCCAAAACTTCAACATTCAATCCAAAATACTTTGCCTCTTTCTTCTTGCTTGTTTGAAGCTTACTTATCAATTACGGTAATGTTTTTTCCTGCGATTATGAACCATACTAAATAAATCAATGAGACCAGCAATGAAAGGTGTCAGGAAGCCTCCTTAAGATTTCTGTTTTACCATTAACCAATCACTGATTTATAACTATACTTGGGAACTTTTGAGTTTAGGTGGCCCTGAGATTGACATTGATTAGCCAGGGGGGAGGTGCACATCATCTTTCTATGTTCCACTCTCTTAATCCACACACATACACATGGTTACTCTCCTCCCCCTCCCCCAATCCAGGGATGACCACCAACATTTTTCTCCCACCCCACTCATAAATCACTCACAGCTCTCTGACTTGTGCTCTGGGGCATCTCCTTCCTCTTTCCCCTCTCCACCCTCACCTGAGTAGCAGGTTGTTGCTGCTGCATTTGCTCCAGCTTTTTCCCTCCTGTTCCCCCCCCACACAGGCTGCCTGATGACATGGGGACAGGAGGGGAGGGAGATGAAGCTGGAGTGGACACAGCAAGCAGAAAAATAAAATTACCGCTCCTGTTCTCTGCATGCTTTCTGGAGGGGGAGAGGAGGGGGCTGGAGCAGTGAGCAGGGCAATGGTTTTCTGCCCTGCCCTCCCGAGTTTTCCTGAGTTTCCCCAGGCATGAAATTCCTAGAGTCTGCGGAAGAAACCTGGAGAATTCCCAGGTACGTTAATACTAGAAAACGTAGGAACAGTAGCACTATCAAATACTCTCTCTTTAATGAAGACTCAACTTCCCATAATACTGGACTGTTTCTTCATGACAGAAAAAAACACAAGAAAATTAAAAATGTGAATCACAGGGAAAACAAGAAATGCCTTCAAAAGCATTCGCACCAATCAAATATTAGCAGATTAGAAACACAAAAAGTTAAAACAAGATATATTCTGAAGTAAGCTAGCAAGGTACTTAAATCTTTAAATAAAATGTGATAGTACTTCCTCCTTTAATTTTACTGCAAACCTAAAATTTATGCAGTGACATCAGAAGCCAAGTTCACACTACTGCAGTTTTCTTAGAACCAGTTACAAGCACCATTTTAAAAAATAAAAAGAGGTAAACCAACTTTTAAAAGCAGACGGTTTCCAAAATCAGTCTCATATGGTAATTAGGGATGGGCATTCGGGAGAAACGAAATAGGAAATTAGACGAAATTTCTTATTTCATTTCATTATCAAAGTGAAATGATTGAAAATCCAACAAAATTTCATTGGTTTTTCATGTTTTGTTTTGAAAACAAAATTGATCCATCGGGCCTAGGTCCAGGTCCAAAGCCAGGGCGTTGCCTATGGAATAGGCTGAGACCCAAAGCAAGGGCCTTGGCCTAGGCCATGTCCAAACAAACGAACCGTGGCTTAGGCCTGAGCATGACACCAGGGCCTTGGCCCGAACCCAGGCCTGACCCAGAAAGCAGGGACCTTGACCCAGACCTAGGCCCAACACGGAGGCCAGGTCCCGATGCTGGAGCCTGTGCCCGAATCCCGGCCCAACGCCGGGGCCTCAGCTGAGACACCGGGTCCCCCAGAGTCTGTACCCAGCCTCAGAGCCCCTCTTCTTCCTTCGGTGATTGAAAGCCAAATGATGCCATTTGATAGGGTCACACCAGAGGAAATAAGGGCTGAGAGGGATCTAATGAGGTTTAGGAAAAACCTTAAGGCCTATTTCTTTTTTTGCTAAGGTCCTTCCTTCCTAAACTTTTACTGATTTATGATTTGTTATCCACCAAGATTTGTAGATTGGTGAAATGCAAGTATTTTAAAATAAGTATGCTTTGGCCTTATGTTGCTTATAAACCTTAAAATAAAAGATTATTCTTATAGGCCGAGTGTGCTTTTCAGTGGGACCTGAAAAATTATGTGAGTGGGGCCCGGGACAACAAAGGGGTACCCCAGATAGGTAGAGAGTGGGCCCAGCAGCATTGTCTATCCCTAGTTAATCACGAACCCGCAAACCACCTGGTCTATAATTTATAATGGAGCCCAGTGGGTTTCTTGGGTGTCACTCTCCCCTTCCTTTGGCACTACAAATAGAATTTAGAATAACATCTATTTGTAGGAAATATTTCTTCATGGATGCCTGGAATGCCCTGCCAGAGGAGGTGGTGAAAAACTAAAATTGTCAATGAAATTCAAAGGGGCATGGGATAAACACTGTGGATCTCTAAAGGCTAGAGGATGGAAATGAAGAAAAGGGTGCATGGGGTGACTTGCTGGTGTGGCAATAAACCTTGATTTTTTTTTTTGATGCATCTGCAACATTGCTCTCCACTTTGACGGCAGGGGAAAAAGGAGAGTTGGTTTCAGACACAACCAACAAGGGCCTTGACTTTAATAGCGTGGGGAACTGATAAGCATGGGGGTAACCTGCACAGAAAAGCAGTTATTACTCTTAACAGAAGGCATGGGATTACTACCCTTAACCAATAAGCCTTAATGCTTTTGACGCAACTGCAACATCACTCTCCGCTTTGATGGCGGGATGGGAGAGTGGGGGGAGATGGAAGAGGAATTGGATTCAGATGACAACCTACATGGGCCCTGACTTTTATGGTATGGAGTACTGATATATAGAAATAAGGGAAAAGGTACAGGGCTGCTTCTATAGCCAAGACCATAAGTAAGGTCAGGTCCGCTGGAGGTGAAGAACATTCCAGGTAGTCAGGTAGTGGAACTGACAATATTCCAGTGGATCAGTCTTCCGAATCGGGGTTCTGGTTCATTGAGCCAGGACATGAGTGAGGCTGAAGGGGATGATAAATGCACCTTGATTTGAGGTTTTAGAGGAATGGCAGGTCTTGTGACTTCCAAATAAGTGGATTCTGCTGCATGCAAATGTGTTGATAAGGAGCCCCTGAGAAGGGGTTCCAATGATGAAGGTATACCTAAAAGGTAGGTTTGGAACTCCAGTCTCAGGAACCACTGATGCTATAGTGGAGAAAAGAGGCTGGGGAATTTCATCTGTCTGTTGTACAAGGGAGGTAAAGAATTTCTTCACTTTACCCACAATATGTTGGTAGGACTGCTGTATCTTTTGCCATAGGGTTGGTAGAGGGACATCTTACAAAACCAAAATTGGTTTCTGTTATATAACAGGCGGTGATGTGGAGCTTACAGCTCCTTCACACAAGCATGACTTGTAATGGAAAGTGGTGAAGCGGCAGTGAAACACTTTTTGCTTATTGAATTGTCACGTAAGACGTCATTCTTGTTCTCCTAAGTTTTTGATTTTTTGATCATGTAGCTTTATAATTACTAATAAATAATATGTGTGCGCTTTGTTTTTGCTAGACAGATATATGCCACAGAAGGAGACTAGATAGACAGAGTAGTATTAACAGAAAGAACTGGGCCATGAGGTCATAGAAGCTTATTTTGAACAAACACAAGGCAATGCTGACATAGCAACTAGTTGCGAGCCTATAGATAATATTTGCATACAAAGTGAGGATTAATTAACATGGAGAGCGAGAGCAAATTACCATATGGCCATTCAGATTGTGTATAGTAGAAAGCCAATCAGCGATTTTGACCTAGTTTAGGGGTTGGAGATGTATGTTAAAAGTCCTATATATTGTCTTATCAGTGAAATAATTTGAAAGAATTTTATACTGGTGCTTTTCGTAGCACTCCGCCTCTTTTCTCTCTCTCTTCCCATGGTATATATCTTATATTATTCTGTAGCAT